>NC_023172.2:947857-1570714 GCF_000231095.2 Oryza brachyantha
TTTAATACTCTATTTATGTCATCTATATTTAATGCTCTATTTATGTGTCAAAGATTTAATAAGATGTTTTTTTAAAATTTTTTAGAAATTAAACAGGGCCGGAATCGATTTGCGGGTCGACTCGACCTCCGACTCTGGTGGCCATTTCGACGAGAGAACAGGTCATCAGTTCGTCAAGTCAATGAACAGCGACGTCGGTGGCCGTATATAGATCTAATTAATATATAAAAATGCATCGACGCAAACCAAGAGTAATCGCTATGCGAAGTTGGTCGAAAACGCATTATGTCAGACACCATTACTATCTTATCGTCCAATGTCTCGTCGTAAGACATCTTTTTCCTAATTTTCAAATCATATTTCCTGCGTTGCTGCTTTCAGTATAAGCCATGTATCAAATAGCATGTAAACTATATGGCTGAGATTTTTGTCCATTTCTAATTAACGTGATTTTTTTGTTACAGAAAAATCTAAGAAATGACATTAACAAACAACTAATTCCAAGAAATGTTATCGACCATTGCGAGTTGTGAGAAATGTTATTCTACAAATGAATTTGTTAAACAAACACTGTTGAAATTATGGTTCTGTTAGACATTATCAGTTAATTAAGTGTTATAAGATGAATAGTCGTTAATGGCGTGAGATGGACAGAATTTTAACGGTGTTGACATTTTCTAAACAAAGTCATTTATGTGATGACATATCGTATAACTCGTGCTCATCAGTAGAATTTCTTAGACTTATCCATTTGTCAATGATATTTTTTAGATTTTCTCCTTTGGTTAATGTAATAATTTTCATTGTTTTAACATTAATAAACACGTAAGCTTCCAAGAGAGAGCCTCCGATTAGTATATGTACCAAAATTACCGAGATTAACTATAGAAAATATCAACAACAAAGCATATGAGCTCGAGGGAGACAGAGTTTCTGCTGCAATGTTGCACGAAAGAACTGATCAACTAGCTCCACAACCCACAGTAGTCGCGTATATTCCCCAAGACGTAAGATCGCAGAGCGAAAAGATATCCCGATGCAACAATCTGCACGTACGGCACGCACACGTACAGGTTCAATATACCGATATCATGATTTATTTCGGGGGACCGAAATTTCGGGATTATTTTGGAACTTTCGAACAGAATTTTCAAACAAAATTTGATTTTCAATTGAAATTTGATCGAATTTTCTGAAAATTTAATTTTAAATTAATAATCTATCAACTTCCTAAATTAATGGTAACAACAAACAACATTTGAATTCATAAAGTGCATCAAAAAATATAAAAATATGGATTATAATAGTTTAACCAAAATTAATTTTTGGCCGAAATTCACCAGCTATCGGGACCTACTGATAGAACCAAAATTTCGGTCCGAAACTTTGAACCACTGCAGGTCGTGGGCTCAAGCGTTACAGATTTACAACAGATTCAGGTAAACTTGAGGAAAGAAACGAATTAATTAATACAGGGCTATGGTAGCAGCGCAAATGGTAGATTTTATTCATTATCTAAAATAGTGGAGGATGAAACACAATGCAAAGGAATACAAAGTTAATTCTAAGCATGAACTAAGAAACAGTACAAGGGTTACTAGCAAACAATATAGATACGGAATAGATAGGTAGTATTAGATAGCGGTGGCTCCGGAGAAAGCCCAGGAGAGAACGAGCGCAGGGATGGAGACGAAGAGCACAAACTTAGGGACTCTAGTGTTGCCGCGGATGGCCCTGCGTCTGCGTGACAACCAGATGGCATACAGCGCCTCAGCCAGCCCAAGGAAGATGAAGAACGGCAGGCACTTGTAGTAGGCAAACCTTGCCGCGCGGTTTTGGTCGCCATAGTAAATGAAGAACAATGCCGGGGCTTCCCTTGCAAAGAATCCACCGATGCCGGAGGACATGGTGGCGAGGCCGACGAGGCCTATCCTCTCCAGATTGTCATGCCCACCAAGGAGCACTTCCAAGGCCTGCTCATGGAGCCTCCTCCTACCTTGTTCCCCATCGTCCTCGCCACCGTCGACGGCCGCAGCAACGCTGCCGCTGAGGATGACGCCGACAGAAGCAGCGATGCCAGCTTCTTGTACCTTCTGGGCACCATTGTCGTCGTCGTTCACGCTGAGTTGGACTTGGCCCTTGGCTGCCGCCATCACACTAGTTTGCTATAGCTGTTGATTGAATGCGCGCGTGATTGTCCTTTTGCATACTTTCCATGCCTAGATGTGTTTATATATATACGGACCGTGGTGTATATGTATGTATATGCTCATCGATCATGGACCGACACATTAATTATTTAGTACAGTGGGATGCGCGCGCTTGGCGGTGGCGCAGCGGCAAAGGCGTGTTTTATAACTTATTCGCATCGCTATATCTTTTGTTAAGTTGTGTTTTCTAACTGCTCGATTACTGGCTAAGCAACCAATATGCGCTGCATATAGGTAATGCGCGTGAGAGGGTGGGACTGGGACTGTATGTTATTTAACATTGATTTTTAAGATAACAAAAGTTTTATTGAACCTGACCTAATTAACTACATCAAAATGATACTGAGTCCACCTTCAACCCCTGCATAAGTATGATGCACACAGCCAAAACACTCACCCAAAACTAACTATATTGAAAGGTTTAATGGTTATTAATCCAAAGACTAGCCCGGTCGTCATCAAAACACTTAGGTAACATGTTTCGGTGTCACCTGTTTTTTTTCTCAAACGCGCAAAGGCTTATGCGTCAATATATTAAAAAAAAAGAGTTTTGGTACACAACGTAATCAAGCCAGACCGGCCTCGTGCAGAGATCCTCAAGGAAGCAAAACTACCACAAACACACCTGGAACTAGACTCTTACATCGAAAGGGGGAGGGAAGGGGAATGCTACACACGCTACTCTCCCAAAAATCCACCAAAAGAAGCTACTCCAGCGGAGGACCACATCTAGCCCTCCGAGCGGATGGTCTTGATCAACAGAAGAACCAAGGACAACACTGTGATGCCACCGCAATGATCTTTTGCAAGTGTAATGTTAAGGTACTTTCTATAAATATATTAAATATTTTATTTTAAACTTTGGTAAGATATTAAATATATCTCACCATGTATTTTCATAAGTATATTAAATATATATCTAACCATAATTTATGGGAAACCTGTTAACTAGGTGTATTTTTATGTGAAACCTGGTCGACTAGTAATCGTGCACGTGCAATGCACGTTTTCGGCTATATCTGTCTAAAGATAAAAAAAAATAATGTAAAAGTACATAAAAATCTAGATACCTCTCTATACAGTCTTAATATGTGAGAAAACATAATATTAGAACTCTATAATATTTGATTGGAACAATCTTAAAAAAATAGACGCCGCATCTTTTGCATCCCCAACAATTTCCCTATACTTAGATCCAAATATTGTTTGCCAGTTAGCCAGGATGGAACTAACTATTAAATAAAGATCAATTCTTTATGCAGTGACCTATGTGCAGCATGACATAGCCCTCTCTAACCGTGTTCGTTCCATCGGCTTAACAAGCCAAATTACTTCGTTTTCCATGTGACAGTGTCGTTTTTTTTTTGCAAAAAATTCTATAAGAGTTGTTTTAAAAATTACACTAATCTATTTTATATTTTTATAACTAATTATTAATTAATCATGTACTAATCCATTACTACATTTTCATGCCGGATAACGTATATACCTACATCGGAACGAGGTCTCTATGTCATTGCGTCGCCTTGGTCTCTTTGTCTGTTGTTGCCTCTACCCGTTTTTTTAGACAATGGTCGCCTCTAGGCTATACCGAATAAACATGAATGACAGGATCTACATACAAGCCTGCAATCTGTATGTTATACATCAATTGCTCAGATGATTGGTAGACTACAATTCTGCCGTAAATAATTTCAATACTTATAGTAGTTGGACCTAAAGCTAGCTTTCTCGTTGTCTCAAGCCAAAAAAAGCAGGCGATGCAATTTGACAATATGTGTATGAATACTAACAATATATCTAACAAATCTATTTAATTCTTAAAATCCAACTACGATTGCCACCAAATATATTTACATAATATCAACTGCGGAACCAACAACATTTTTCACATCTTGGACATTAGCCTCCAACGCACAAGGTAGCAAAAAGGTCCGAAATTTTTTTATGTATTAATATTGTAAAATTCATAGCACTGCAGAGACTATAAATTCATAGCACCTAAGTTATAGCAACTGTAATCGTACTGTATATACTATTCCCACTGCAGAGGGTATAAAATATATCTACGTTTGGAGCCACAGTTTAGAGATGAAGTAGATCAACTAACTACATATCTTTGCTAGCTAACTTCTGCGATATGCGGGTGGAAACAATACTAATTCTCATATCGACTAATTGAACAGGTCAAACTAAGTAACTGCGTGATGCTATATTGCTACGTACAAATTGCCCACTTGACACGGAGCAGGTGTTGACGTGTTGTGCAAGTATACTGCAGGTCATAGATAGCGCAAGATTCGAGCGTGAATCGATGGGAAAAAAAAAGAACACCAGCAATCGAAGAGGAAAGACGCAAGAAGCATTGGAATTCGCCGGCTCATACTTCTGAAAAAAAAAGAAGAAGAAGAAGAAATCGAAATTGTCGCAGCTCAACCGTAAGCAAGATACGAGGTAGCACTAGATCCGAGTAGAACATGCATGAAAAGTTGAGGGATCCAAGAGGAGGAGCCGATCGAGAGACGGAAGAAGCAAACCTCGAATTTGCCTTTGCTCCAACGACGCAACGGGATCGAGGCCAGGAAACTAGTATAAGGGCAAGGCCAGAGTAAACATCTTACTATTAGTATCCTCCATGTCATCTATAGATGGTTTAACAGACGACCTAACAGAGTAAACATTTTACTATTAGTATCCTCAACATCATCTATAGATGGTTTAACAGATGACCTTTACAGTAAGGCAGCATATGCTGTCTCTAAGCCGTCTCTACACAAGCACGTTACGTTAAATTCTCAAATTGTACCTTTTGAGTTATGTAGGATCAACCGTAAACATCAGCTTTGTAGTCACTGTAAACTGAAGAATTTGTTCAATCAATAGAATAAATCATGATGGTGTAAAATTCCTAATTCATTCCAGCTAAGAATAATTCAAATTGCTAGTTGATCCACAAAAGAATGTCCGTAGATTGACAAAATATCTAATTCATAGATCGATAAAATAACTTGGTTTGTTGCAATGATCAATACACCAACTTTCGACAAAAGAAATTAGTCCATTACAGTGATCCATGCAGTGACATACTAACAATAGAAGGTAACAACACAACTGTTCTTAGATGACACCAATGGATTACTAAAAATTACTTTATAAGTAGATTTTCTTGCTGAAGCAGTACCAAAACAAGCTGCCAGTCTGCCAAATTGAGCATCTTCACCACCTGTGTCATTAAAGTAACATTATTTCCATGGAAAATAGGAGCTGGTGATTATAGAACAATTGCAGTACATATTCTGGAAGGCAAAACAACTGGAAGGAAGTTGTACTATTGTAGATAGAAATAAAAGGACTATTAAAAGGACATGCTTGATTATGTTGTTGTTTGGACCGTACAGTGCAAGTAGACATGCACATACCTCCTAAAACCATAGCAGAAAGCACCAACAAGCTAGCACCAAAGTTTTCCATGTCCCTGAAATAAATAAATAAAGTGATCAGTGAATTAATTAAGATGTTTGTTATTGTAATTGAAAATGTGAAAACAAGATGCTCAATATCCAACCATAACTAAGTGCGACGGGTATTGCTAAACTTTTGCCAAATATGTTCAACCAGGTCCCTTTTTAGTTGGGAATGTGTGGTGCACGAGCACGTATTGTAGCTTTCCTACGCAGCACCTCATTAAAGCACGGATTATGCCAAATGGTTACTTCAGGAGGGAGAGAAACCGATGCAGCAGGGTTCACATTCAGATCAATAGGATTTTAACTCCCTCTCTCTCATTTTCAACTATCATATTATGGAGAATAACACAAGCCTTCATGATTCTCCAAACACTCTTTCGTTTACACGATCGTGCGGGACGACGCACAATATTGAAACGGGGCTGCAGGACCCCAAATGCACACTCCACGTCTTTCCTTACCCCTTCTTGATACTGTGCATATAACTTGTGCTTCTCTGTTTGTGCAGCAGCTATTGCCTTCACAAAGGTAGTCCATTCTGGATATATTCCATCGGCAATGTAGTAACCTGTGTTATACTCAATACCATTCACGGAAAACTGTATTTTAGGAGCTTCCCCTTTCAACACATCAAGAAACAGTGGGGATTGGTTCAAGACATTGATGTCATTATTTGACCCGGCAACACCGAAGAAAACATGCCATATGCGGAGGTCGTGAGAAGCGACCGCTTCAAAGATAATGGTTGGCACTCCATAATCACCGCGGGTAAACTGCCCTCTCCATGCTATTGGGCATTTTTCCCAACTCCAATGCATGCAGTCAATACTGCCTAGCATCCCAGAGAAGCCCCTAGACACATTAACTTGAAGTAAACGCTCCACATCTTCATATGTGGGACGTCGCAAATACTCTGAACCGAATACACACTGAGGAAGCTTCTGGATATTTATTTTTCTTGTGTTTTTTTATGTATGTTTATTTGCTGGCAGTGAAATTTATTTTACTGCCTGTAATTATTTTTATGACCGTGAAATCAATTCTTCCTCCTTTTTTTACGTGGACAATGAAAATTAAGCCGTCTCTGGTGGGCTACCTCCATTTTGAGCCTGATACTTCTGATTTTATATCGTTGCTATATATGCTTTATGCAATTAAACTATACCAAATTGGCAAAGAACCTAAATTCCCTATGCCATATCGCAAGTCTCAGAAATTTCTACGCAGCGGAGATGAAATTTATGAATTAGAACAAAAGGATCACCTTATTTGCATTGCAAACAAAGTATTTCTCGAAATAGTACGTATGAGATGAGGGTAAAGAAAGAAGGAGAAAAAAAATGCACAAAACAAGGTGAACTATTAGCACATAATTAATTAAGTATTAATTATTTTAGAATTTAAAAATAAATTGATATTATTTTTAGATCAACTTTTCTATAGATTCTTTTTAAAAATAATATATGGGTTAGCCGTCTAGAAAGAGTGTGTGTGAAAAATAAGAGAGTTTTTATCGCTTGCCCCTTGCATCGAATTTGTTAAGAAAGATAACTACTATACTACAGCTACATTGAGATCAAAATATTACAACCTTACAACACATATCTGCGTCCATTCTCTCACGCATAAAAATTCATAAATACAAGTTTGGATGAAAAAGTGAGAACACAAATAACAGGCGGAGGGCCTTCTTTCAAGGATACATCTAAACTCAAACATGGTTGTTTCCAAATGCAAAATGCAGGCACTGATCTGCTGTTATGAGGTGGCTTAGTTTGGAACTCTAGTAGTTTGTACTGCTTTACAAAAAAAAAATTCTCAAAATCATTGTATGCATTTGATTGGTACCAACAGAATGGCTAATGAATGACAAGGGAGTGTAACATATCACCCACTTCAAAACAGAATGGAGATAACATGAATAATCAGTACTGTCCTACTGGTCATATTACTTGTCTTCCAAGTTTTCAATCTAGAACAATTAAAAAAGAATAGTAATTTCAAGTCAAATGATATTTCTCCGAATGACAACAGATTATATACCTGAAACTTTGTCTCAGAATGACAGGAGTGACCAATGGAAATACCTGATTGATAGAACAAACAAAAGGGTGAAAGCAGATCATTGTTGGATTGTTTCACTACGCGTCAGGAAAACATGACAATTAATTGACAACCATATGAAAAACTCAAACATGTATGTGACACGTATTCCCGTGATATATCATAAATATGTTCTTGCAGCATACGAGGTATACCAGTCTGGTCATGAGTCAAGACTTGTTTGTTTCAACTTACAAGAAATGAACCAACTCAAGACGCACAATATTTTGTACTCAAGAGTACCAAAAAAGCAGCCAACATGTACATGTCTATGTGCTTAATTTCGAACTCAGATGTAATCGACGAATGTACATCCAAACCAGAAAAGGAGGTTTGGACAACACACGAATAGATCCTGTAATGTTTTCATATGTGGTCAGAACGAAAAATTGCAGGTAACTCATGCTTGCGCTGGCTCTAGTGTCGGATCTTAATCTGAACAGGGGTGCCATTCTTCCACACTGTTGACCAAGGAAACATCTTTTTTCAAGCATATGACTTCAACACTCAAAGAGTATCCCAACAGCTCTTTTATTCCATCATCTATTCTAAAAATAGAGGATAGAGGATGAAGAGTAAAAATAGTGCTCCAACAGAACATCTATTCTATCTTCAATTTTTATATGTCATCTTTATCAGGAATATTTAGATGTTCTCTCTCCATCATCTAAAACTTAATTGTCCCCACTTTGGCCACTATAAAACATAAAACAAATGCATGGTAGTTACATGTATCAATAAAATATAATAGACTAGAATATAGATGTTCTAATATGGATGATCTGTTAGAGCACACAAATATATAGAGGATGAAACTGTTTTAGATAACCATCCAAACTAAGATATAGAGTACTAAATTTAGATGAGCTGTTAGGGATGCTCTTAGGTTGCTCACATGTCACACATCTAAATGATCTTTCTTTAAGCTCGCCAATGATTCTTTTAGCTGCTCCCAGATTAAACTACAGCAGAAAAATCAAGTAAGTTATATCCTCGGCTTTCATTCGTACGCTTTTCGAACATGGAGTAGTTCATCATCTTAACTTTGTAGAGTAGGTTTTTAATTTTATATTAATTAATTTTATCGCTTATATTGTTAAAAGCTGTCAAAAAATCAGAAAATGTTTTATTTTTTATCAGAAAAAGAACATAACCATGATGCATTTTCAGTTGCTAGCCCCAAGATTGCATCAAACTTAGAGCACATAGAGACAGCGAATGGGAACTGCTCGAGTCTCATCGTGGAATCAAGCTGCCAATATTTGCAAACGAGATATTTGCAAATTTGCTTTTGCAGCGGATGAGGTGATTGTTTGGATTTTTTTATTAAAAGACAAATGATATACTTGCAGAAAAATAATTTGTGAATAAAATTTTATATACATATTTTTACCGAAACAGAAGTCAATGCTAAAAAATAAAATTCAGTGGAAAAACCCAAAGACGCTGTGGCTGCAGTCTCTGCCTGGGTTGAGGAGGTGGTCTGGGCCCGCAGGGAAGTGGGGCGGCGGGCTCCTGGTTGGGCCGGTCTCCAAGGCCTGGATGAGCTGGATGGGAAAATTCAAATTGTTATGAATCGAATTTTTTGGATTTCATATTAGAGGGAAATAATTATGTTTTATTTTATTAGTTCCTTTTCTCTTAGGCTCGTACTTTCTAATTGGATTTATGTGAACTAAATTTCTTGCAAATAAATAATATTCAATGCGCATGGAATGACGTAGATTGTAGTGTGCATTAGTTTTGGCGTTCTTCACCAAAGATATTTGAATTCTTAATTAGAATAATGCATTGTTTGGGTTCTTGTATTAGTATTTTGAGAGTTGGGGATTGACAAAAGATTTTAGTACACAGACTATTTATTATCAAAATGTTATCTTGGCCACTGGTTGTTCTTTGTTGGAATCTAATTGATTAAATTTTATTCTTAGCCTAAACAAAGATCACCTTTCTGCTTATGCAGAACGAAAGTGATCTACTGACCTACTTAGAAGCCATTGAAACCGAATTTGCTTGATTAACCTTTGGTTGATGTTTTTCTTGTTTTCTCTTTTTTTCTCCTCCTATAATTAACTTCCGTTGTAGGGAAAGGAGATTTGTTGTTGGATTGATCTTGATCAGGTTTTGGACCATCCGCTAGATCTGCCATTGTCGAAAAGGGCCCGGCCTACCCCAACTCACCCTAATCACCATAACCGTCTGATTCAATGGATGGTCTACCCAGCTAAGGTAGGTCAGCTTCCCCCACTCCACACACAGAGCTTCATTTCACTATAAAACAGGCTCATTTTAGTTGAAGGAGATCCACTCATCCACATACCCCATTTTTAGTATTATGTGATCATTGCCATTAGCAATTTAAAATTCAAATTTCTTAAACTAGGTATACATGTTATTAGCAACTACTACACTCTTTCCAAGATAAGAATATTTCTAAGTTGTTTAGGCTATGTTTAGTTCCCAAAAACATCACATCGAATTTTTAGACACCTAAAATAGAGCATTAAATATACATGAACATTAAAACTAATTACATAGTTATGGGGGAATCGTGAGACGAATCTTTTGAGCCTAAATAGTACGTGATTAGCCATAAGTGCTACAGTAACCTACATGTGCTAATGACGGATTAATTAGGTTCAAAAGATTTGTCTCACAGTTTCTTGGCGAAATCTGTAATTTATTTTGCAATTAGACTACGTTTAATACTTTAAATGTGTGTCCGTATATCCGATGTGATGCTTTTGCAAAAAATATTTGCAAACTAAACAAGGCCTTAGTATAGACAGGAGATGTCAAAATATTCTCTTAACAAGTTAAGTACCTTATAGGCCTTGGGCAGGAGAGGGAATGGGACATGTGGGAACCGGGCGTCCTTGAGGCGCGTTATATAAACGTGGTGTGTTTCGCGCAACATAGCTCTAGTGATAACTACACTTAGTAAATATCATATTTATATTGATTGCTTGTTTTTTCCCTCTCCTTTTGTTTCTGACAATTTTTTACATGCAAAATATCATCACTTACAGTGTAATTTGAACTGCATCTAATTTTGTTTTATTTTCAAAATTCCATCTCCATCGATCAAAACTCAGAGTGAAGCAACAATATAATGTATTAATTATACATACATATGACATGGTATTCCAAACTTTGTTACAATTAGACCACATATAGAAGTACACATGGACCTTTATTTACAAAACTTACTAGAGTTAACAACATAAACATGCATTGCTACACAAATATTAATTAGGAACTCCACTAATACTTTGTTCGTAGGTCATAATCCCACTTAAGTGGGAACAATTGATTCGGTGTCACGCATTAATCAATTACCATGCCATGGTGAAATACATGAGTGATGGATGATTGTCTTTGCATTTTTATTCATAATAGTGGTACTTAATTTTCCATAATACCATGAGAGAGTGGGTTGCGCATCACCATTGCCTCAATTGTTATACCTGGTCCAAAGGCCAACATTACTCCCCACTCATGTTGCGGTTCATCACCTTTCTTCTCCCAACGACGCCGCAATTCATCAAGAACAAATGCCACTGTTGCCCCACTCATGTTCCCGTACTCACTCAACACATGGCGGCTAGCTGCAAGTTTATTCGGCTGCAGGTGGAGCTTTCCCTCTATGTTGTCAAGGATTGCACGACCACCGGGGTGCACTGCCCAGAAGAGGTCATTCCAGTTAGGGTCCATGTTTCCGATCGATCGAAACGTTTCAAGCAAGCACTCTTGAATGTTGTCTTTGATCAACGTTGGCACCTCGATGGAGAGGTGGAAATCTATGCCACTACTCTTGGCCTGCATGCCAAGTACATGCTCACTTCCTGGTATCGTAGTCTGTGTGGCAGCGATCATCTCAAATAATGGACGCTCGCTATCGGCCAAGGGGCTAGAACCAACAATGACTGCACCAGCACCATCCCCGAATAGTCCATGGCCTACAATTTTGCTTTCATCGGGCGTTGAGAAGCATACCAAGGTCATCTCGGACAAGGCCACAAGGATACGTGCGTTATGGTTATTCTCAGCAATCTCCTTGGCGAGTTGGAGCGCTCGGCCACCGCCGGAGCAGCCATGAAGGCTTAGGATGGTGTGGGAGACAGAAGGTCGTAGCCCAAGTAGTGACGCTAACTGGAGGTCAGCGCTAGGGGCGCGACAACCAGAGTATGTGCTAAAGATAAGGTGGGTGATGTCAGTGGCCGGGCGGCCCCACTCGGCAATAGCCTTTCGTGCAGCAGACTCGGCAAGCTTCGGGACCTCGGCTGTGACGATGTCTATGCGAGCTTCTAGGGAGGGCAGGTTTTTGTCAATGATCTCTGGGTGAGCACGAATGAGCTTTTCATCAAGATGGATGTAGCGCTTCTCAATACCTGATTTATTACCTGAAATGGAAAAGGAAGCCCATATTTCTTGTAATTAGTGTTTATTACTGTAGATGTTATGAAAAAAGGGAGGCTAATGCTTAGTTTTTGTTCCAAAGAATTACCCCCTGCTTTTTTACTTGATACCATTGACTTTTTTCATCTTATTAAAAATTATATGATCATTAACAATTTTGTTGTGATTTGATTTATTATTAACAATAGTTAAAGAATGACTTATAATTTTTCATATTTGTAAAAAAATAAATAAAACAAACGGTTAAATATAGATCCAAAAGTCAACAAATCATAAAAGATAGAGGAGGTTCAGATAAAATTATGTGATAATATGCCAGCACTTTACATAACAGAATCACACATTAGGTTTATTTATGTCCTCTATTTAGAAAGAGATGCACATATGTTTTATTGAACAACAATTTTACAGTTCTTGAGAAGATATTAGGAGGTACTAAAAAGTCAAACATCTTACATTATGAAACGGATGTAGTAATGATGAAGAGATGAATATATCATTCACCAACTATATATATTGTCTTACCAAAACTATTTCTTTATGTATATAAAATATTTCAAAATAGTTTTATATATTGGTTTTGTTTTTCTTCTCTTAAATACCAAGTTCCAAAAAATACTAACGTATATATAATTCACATTCCTCTGGAGCAAAGAAAACGTATTTAGCTAATTAGATAACAAGGATGCATAGAATCTACCTATACCTTTTCTTCGACACAGTATAAATGTGTATGGTTTAAAATAATATAATAAACAATGGCAGGAGAGTCATGAGGGGTTAATCGCACAATTTGTTTCCGATGAAAGTTAACGCAAAAAATAATTTATAATAACAATAACAATAAGTAATAATCAATGGAATTAATTAATTAATAATGGATCTTTCTTACATATCCTCTTCATCTTGTCCTTGAGCTCAGTGAGGTGGTCGCTATTGGTTAGACCGAAGTAGTAGTCGGGGAACTCATCCTGCAGCACAATGTTCGCCGGGTTCGCCGTGCCGATGGCGAGCACGGCGGCGGGGCCTTCCGCGCGCCGTGTGCGCCGGCGGCTGTCAGCAACGGCGGCGGCGGTGGCGGTGGCAGCTCCCGGCATGGCCGACGCTAATTGATGAACTTGTGCTAGCTTGTGCAAATTCGTTGTGTTCAGCGAGAGATGAGTGAAGAATGTGCTATGCGATGCGTCTATGGATGAATGGAAACTCTAGCTGATGTCCGTGTGGTTTTATACTGGTTCATCGACGAGCTGGGATATATAGCTCGTCCCCTATTATGTCTCATGTCTGCATTAGTAAATGTCTTGGAAAAATTCCTAAACAAGTCAGCATATGTTTCATGATGTATTTTAAAAACGAGATGATTTTTCTGTTAACAGCATATAATATAATACCCCCTCCGTTTCGTAACGTAAAATGTTTAACTTTTTTGCCTATAATGTTTGACCATTTGTCTTATTCAAAAAATTATGAAAATATTATTTATTTTGCTTGTGACTTACTTTATTTTCAAAAGAACTTTAAGCACGACTTGTTATTTTTTATATTTATACTAAATTTTTGAATAAGACGAATGGTCAAACATCATAAAAAAAAGTTAAACATCTTATATTATAAAACAGAGATAGTATAACTTAGTAGAATATATTACTTATATCTGAATAAAATCACATTTTAAGAGAAGAATATATATCTATTTTGCGCACGACCCAGTTTATGTTTGTTTCACAGGTTGTCCGGGCTGCTTTATGATCTGTGGTTACGTTTTATTATATTAGAAGGAGCTGCAATGTACCTGGCTTATACTGTCGTATCATGATATATATTTTTCCATTACATCTGCAAAACATTGATGTCTAATTCATTATTACTATTTGCACGATACTGTTTACACTAGAGTTTGTAATTAAATACCTCTCCGTATTTTAATAGATAACATAACTGACTTTTTGACATATTTTTGATCATTCATTTTATTTGGAAAACTTACATAACTATCATCTATTTTGTTATTATTTTATTTATTAATAATTGCATTTTAACTAAAAGTTATATTTTCACATATGTACACAATTTTTTTAAAAAAAATATATTATCAAACGTATGTCAAAAACTCAAAAGAAACATCTAATTATACAATATACTAGTCTAGGATTTGATAGCCAAATATTTTCTACGGAGCGTGTGATCGTGAAGCTGTTGAAGCAGTGCAAAATTAAGGATTCGGATAGTTAGATTAATATTTCCACACAATCACCGTACACATGCATTAAACTTAATCTTCACTATTAAACGAGTGACACAAGAATCAAGGGCCCAATTAATATGGATCAACTCGTGCACTACTTGAGATTATGCGCATATCAATATAATGCATAATAACTCAAGATCGATCGATATCATCCTACATATAATTTTTGTATGTAGCATGTGATCTTCAAGCTATTCGTTCGTGTACTACTCCTCTATCTTAATTTGAGATATATAGTAGTTAATAATTAACTTCTCTGCATGATCAAATTAGTGGCCTGTGACATGTTAAGTCCTGTGATGCTCCAGATCTTCGGAGATTATAAAATTTAGAATATATATATATATATATATCGACACACATGGTTCATGATGCAGTGACAATTAAATTGCAAAGCTTCCTCCGAGGTAGTGGGGTTCATGCATCCAGTTTGGCTGGGATGCCGATGAGTAGTCACCTAGCAAGTTACACCTAAATAAAGCATTAAACATAGATGAACCAAAAAACTAATTGCACAGTTAAGAAAGAAATCTTGAGACGAATCTTTTGAGCCTAATTAGTCCATAATTAGCCATAAGTGCTGCAGTAACCAACATGTGCTAATGATGGATTAATTAGGCTCAAAAAATCCGTCTCGTGGTTTCTAGCCTAGCCGTGAAATTCCTTTTTTCATTCGTGTCCGAAAACCTCTTCCGACATCCGGTCAAATATTTAACGTGACACTTATTGCAAAAGTTTTTTCAATCTAAATGGCGCCTTAATCGCAAATAATGAGTTCATTCCACATTTCCATCTGCAGATGCTATCGAGGTATCATATTGTTTAAAGGGCACTTCGGGATAAAATAAACTTTGGACGGAGACAAAAGAGTACTCCTCCGTCCCATAATAACTTCATTTTTCGTTTTTTCGTGTCTAACGTTTGACTATTCGTCTTATTTGAATAATTTATAAAAAAACTTAAAAAAATTAGTCATGCATAAAGTATAATTCATGTTTTATCATCGAGTAAGAATAAATATTAATTAAAAAAGTTTTAAATAAGACGAGAGTTAAAATATTGTATCACAAGCTAAAAAAATGATCTTATTTTAGGACGGAGACAGCAGATAGCAGTAATACTGCAAGTCTGCACTGCACAGGTAGGCCTTAGCTTTGTTTTTTCAGCTATAGTGAGGAAAAGAAGTACTACTACTTAGCATGCGTAGAGTTGGAAAAAAAATTTGGAATAGTAACATGTTTAAAACATTAAACGTAGTTTAATTATAAAACAAATTTCAGATTTCGTCTGAAAACCGTAAGATGAATCTTTTGAGTCTAATTAATCCGTGATTAGCATATATTAGTTACTGTAGCGCTTATGACTAATCATGTACTAATTAGACTTAAAAGATTCGTCTCACAATTTTCCCCATAACTGTATAATTAGTTTAGTGTTCATGTATATTTAATGCTTTATTTAGATGTTCAAAGATTCGATACGATGTTTTTAAGAAAAATTTTGGGAACTCTTTACGTTAATAATGGTAAAAAATGAAATATTATGACAGCACACGGTGAACTCACCGTGACTTCTTTTTGGCAACGTATATTGGCATATATGTAAGAGTAAAATATAATTCCGGTCCTTAAACTTGAGAGCGGATGCCATATAGATCCGCAAACTTAAAAATTACAACATCTTGAAACATAAACTTGGGAGCAAGGTTCAAATTACTGCCGGTAACCGCCACCGGCCTTCCCACGGAGGGGTGGGAAGCTTGGTACGGTATGTACCGCAGTTTTGAGTTTAAATATGAGAAGAATTTAAAATTTTTGAGAAAATTTAATGAAAAAAATATATGTTGTATAGGTTGATATATAATATAGTGTTGTCAAAGAAATTTATGAAAAAGGTATATTTTCGGCGCAATTAAAAATCATAACAAAAAGTTTCGGAGGAAAAAATAAAAAAATAGTCTATTGTAAATAATATTTTGTAAGAAGATGGCTAATAATATTTTATTATTGAGTCATTATTAATTTGCACCAGACACACGTTGTACATAATATTAAAATACAAATATCTAATGATGGATACAGGAAAAATATGCATGGTCGAAAATTATATGTGCATGTTAGTACATATATAATAGTTTTGTTCGTAATAATGGGTAGTAGGTATATTTGTGACGCAATAATTAAAATAAAGTTGTTGATACTCGTTAAAATAAATTTGTGACGCAATGTCAAAAATTTAAAAAATGTCATGTTAAAAATTTCTTGTTGTCCTATAACATGTCCTAAATGTCACAAATATAGTCACAAAATATTTTTCTTATTTTTCTGTATTTTTCAGATTTTTTAAAGTCTGTTTTGGTATTTGACATCTCACAAATTTTCTTGGTTTTAAATATTCTTCTCTCCGCGGTTTCTTGCGGAAACCGCGGTTTTCGCAGCCAAAACCGCACGGTTTTGCACGGTTTCTGTCGTTCTCGTGCATTGTTTCGGCACGCATTAGCCACGGTTACCATGTGAAACCGCGCGGTTTCGGCTGCGAAAACCACGGTTACCGTAAGAAACCTCTCGGGAATTTATCGGCAATGTTTGAATTCAAATTTTTTATTAATTTATCGTGGTTTTTGCGGCATCCACGGTTCGTGCAGTAACCGTGCTCCCGCGGTACCACGGCCCGGGAGGGAATTTCGGTAAGTTGAACCCTGCTTGGGAGCTTGGGAGTGGATATTGTTAGGTCTATAAATTTAAATTTCACATTTAGATCCATTCTTGGTTTAGTGATTTATAGGTAGTTCAAACCTTAATTGACCTAAATGATATCCGCTACAAAGTTTAAGAACTTAGATATGTAATTTTTTAAGTTTTATGAACCTAGATGACATCCTCTCATGTTTAAGGATCGATCATGTATTTTAATCTGTATTTAATATTGATTTACTATATATTTAATTAAAAAACACTCATAGTTTCTCTTACACAATAACAAAGTATGGACATTTTGCTAGTTGATGGTAAATATGCAAATAAAGTACAAACTTGATATTTGGTATAAAATAGTTAATGGTCCAAATTTATGCCTTGAAAACTATTTTGAACATAATACAAAATTGTGGCGGTACCATTCTTCATATTTATGTTTTGAATATTATTTTGTTTTCCAATTACAAAATACAATAATAACGAAAATAACCGTAGCTCTACTCTCGAAATACTTCCTAGTTTTATGCCGTAAGATGTTTAATTATTTGGTTTCCAATGTTTGACCATTTGTCTTATTCAAAAAATTATAAAAATATCATTTATTTTGCCTGTGACTTACTTTATTATTAAAAGAACTTTAACCACGACTTATCATTTTTTATATTTGTACTAAATTTTTAAATAAGACGAATGGTCAAATATTGTAACCAAAAAAATCAAACATCTTACGTTACGAAACGGTGGTAGTATTTTTTTAGTTTACTACTACATCTGTTTTGTAACGTAAGATGTTTGACTTTTTTGTTGCAACGTTTGACCATTCGTATTATTCGAAAATTTAGTACAAATATAAAAAATTACAAGTTATGTTTAAAGTTTTTTTATAATAAAGTAAGTCATAAGCAAAATAAATGATATTTTCATAATTTTTTAAATAAGACGAATGATCAAGCATTACATGAAAAAAATCAAAACATCTTACGTTATGAAACCGTGGGAGGAGTAGTACCTATATATTTTTTAAAACAGACAAAGGCCCAGTATTTTAGCTCTACTCATTTGGTTTGAGCAGCCCCACATCAGACCTTGGCCATTTCAAAGCCCTGCAGGCAGCCATTAGTGATTAGAACCCTAGTCCTCACTCAAGCACTCCTCAGCCTCCCCCAATCTCCCTCTCTCTCTGGTGCTCTGTTGTCCTGGCGACGGGCAGGTAGGCGGCACTGCGGCGCAAGGGGGGAGAGCGGAAGGGGCGTGGCCACGCGGTGAGGGGTAGCAGTTCTCGCCGGCGGTGGCACCGCCCCTAGCCCGCCACGGCTTGGCTCTTCGCTGATCCTGGTCTGTAGAGCAGAAGACTGAAGCCTGTTAGAAACAAACACACAAACGAGACACGAATTTAACGTAGAAAACCCTTGCGGGAAAAACCACGAGCGCCAACCGGCAATAATCACTATGAGGATATGATTACAATAGCAGGGAAATACACCGGGCCGTCGCACCCTTCCCATGCAGCTTATAAGGGATATATATAAGGGAAAATCATAGAGTCCTAATAGAAAAAGGTTGACAGAATCCTATTAGGAAACTAATCCTACTCCTACTCCAAGTAGAAAACGGTTACAAGAAACCTAGTAGGAAACTAGTAATATAATCCAAATACATTACAGATAATAATTCGGATCATATCTCTAACAATCTCCACCTTGAGACGAATTCCCTTGTAACATAAAAATTGAAATCACCAGAAACCTCATATAGATAAAATCACCTTGCGGCAAATAGTCTTTTGGACTATAATAAGCACAAACCAAACTTGAGGACAACGAGAACCTGGCTTGTTTTGAACCGGAGCAGTGAGCCATACTTCAAAGTTGCAATGGGAATAAAACCCTAGACCTATTGGTATAAATTGGTGGAACCCAACAGAGATGCGAACAAAAACGAAGTACTTGAATCTCCTGATAAACCTCATGAAAAATTGGTCATGTGCTCATAGCAGTTTCTCTGGAATCACGTGATCAAAACAAAAGCATTGAGTAATACTTCAAAACTCGCCATAGAATCAAATCCTAAAGTTGTTGGTATAAATTAAGGGAATCCAACAGAACAGCGAAACGAAGTATTGAAATCTCCTGGGAAATTTGATCAAAGTGATAAACAGGAACGAAAATCTTCTCGGTGAGTTGTTTTTTCTTTCCAAACACCAGCTTGTAGAAGAAAAGTCAGTAGATCAAAGGGCGCCAATGTTGACGTCAGAAATCGATCTGGTCTGACGAACCAGTCGGCGGTGGCGGATTGCAAATCAGAACTCGGTTGTTTTTGGTCTCGTGAACACTAGCTTATACAAGAAAACTCTCATAAGAACCTGCCATATGCTGAAACTGATCTTGCCATCAAACTTCTCAATGTCTAATTTGGTGAAAGACTTCGAGAAAAATTGCAGATCAAAAAATATGATAGATTCCAAAAGAAAAGAAAAGTTCCTTGGTATGAAGGCTGATGTGCATGTGGAAAATTCTGCCAAAAAATAAATCCTTTTGACACTTCAAGACGATACAACTGCTTTGTTGTTTGCTGCTGTACTGCTTTGAGTGCACGACAGGTATTGGACGGAACAGCCACCGTCGACCGTAGATACACGACGAAGAACGTTGCCACCGGTAGATCGGATCTTGGCTCTGATACCACTTGTTAGGGAAATAGACGTATAACCGAGAAGCAGATTTAACGTGGAAAACCCTTGCGGGAAAAACCACGAGCGCCAACCGGCAATAATCACTATGAGGATATGATTACAATAGCAGGGGAATACACCGGGCTGTTGCACGCTTTCCATGCAGCTTATAATTGGTAAACCTAGTAGAATAGCGAAATGAAATATTGAAATCTCCTGGTAAATTTGATCAAAGTGATAAAGGGAAACCAAAATCTTCTCTCGGTGAATTGTTTTTCACTTTCAAATACCAGCATCTATAAGAAAAGTCAATAGATCGAAGGGATTAGGATCAATTTGCTTAGTCCTCCGTTGGAGACTTCCACACGTGTAGAAAAAGCAAAGTGAAGTTGAATTGGCATGCACGCTGCCTACTTGCACACCTGCTTGCTGCAACAGGGCCGGAGACAGCAGGCAGGCTGCAGACCTGCAGCGGCGTATATGCAAACACTAGGACGAACGCTGCCGCCGACTCAACACTCGCGACGAGGATTACTGATGCTGCGCCGTGGGTGAGGACACGTACTCCTACTCTTAGTAGGATACGAGAGTAGGATACGGTTAGAGAAACCTACTAGGAAATTAATAATATAATCTAACGTTATATAAATAATTCGGATCATATAAAATAATTAAGATAAACTCCATATGAATTTTATAGGTCGCCGCGCGTACAGCACAAGCCGAACGGTCGCCACCTCCTCGCTGTTCATGGCAGAGCCGCCGCCGGAACCGATGACGACGCCTCCACTCTTTTACAGGCATCCCCGGCCACCGGGCGTTCGCATCAGCAAGATCATGGCCGGCAACCTGCATAACGCGGTGTCGTTAATCCTATCGCATATGATGGGGGGCTTCTCCTTCGTCGCCGTCGACACCCAGTTCCCCGGCGAAGTCCACCGCCACCCGAGAGGGGACGCGCTCACCGCCGACGAGCGCTACGGGGTTGTGAAGGCCAACGCCGATGAGCTCCGCCTGCTGCAGATGGGCATCACCCTGTGCGACGCCCAGGGCCGCCTTCCCGTCATCCCGTGGGGCGCCGACGGCGGCTTGCACGAGATGATGTGGGAGGTCGATTTCTGCGACTTCGACGCCCGCCTCCACCGCCACGTACCGGAGTCCGTCGAGTTCTTGAGAAGCCAGGGCTTCGACTTCTTGGCCGCGCGCCACTTCGGCGTGCCGGCCGACGTGTTCGCTGCCGAGCTACACCGCGCCGGCATCCTCCGGCTCCCCGGCATCACGTGGGTCACCTTCGGCGGCATGTACGACGCCGCCTTCATGTTCAAGCTCGCCACCTTCGGCGCGCCGCTGCCGGAGTCGAGGCAGGGGCTCGTCGCGCAGGTCGGCGCCCACTTCGGGCCGCTGGTGTTCGACGGCAAGTACATGGCGTTGGCGGTGAACGCGCACGGCAGCCTGGCCGCCGTCGGCGAGAAGCTCGGGCTGCCGGCGCTGGAGCCCAACATCCATATGGCCGGGCCGAACAGCCTCATGGCGATCCACGTCTTCATGGAGCTGAGGAGAAGGTTCGTCCCCCTGAGAGGCGGCCACCGCAGCTGCTCGCTCCAATTTTATGGCTTGATTTGATGAAATTTTCAAATTATGAAGACCAAATTTTGAATCGATCGAGTTCATTAGTACTGATACGAGTATTTATTTATTTGATTTGACTGATCACTGATGTCATTGTTGTAGTTAATTTTTTTAGGGAAGATTAATTCCTCCACTAAATTCTTTAATTCCAATATGAACATAAAAGATTGGTACAAACAAAGGAGAAGCAGTACCTTTTTATTCAGTTCTGTACTCGTCTACTCAATGTAATTAATTAGTGCCTTGTTTAATAATAATTAATACTGTATATATACTTGTTATTTCTTGGTGAATATCAATATGGTCCTGGAACTTCCACACCAAAATCAATTTAGTATTTGCGTTTTATATTGCCCAAATAAGCTCATTTGCCACATGGTTTAATATAACTATATAAGTCCTTAGACCTACCAAAAACGTCACGTAGATGCACCACATTAAATGTCAATTATACCCTTATATATACCGATCAATATCAAATATTTCATCCAAATATTCTCGATATATTCCCTTCATTTCACATTATAAGATTTTCTGGCATTGTATAGATTTATTTGTGTGCGAATCTAGGCAAACTCAGAAAATCTTATACTCCCTCCATTCCTAAATGTTTGACGCCGTTGACTTTTTTATACACGTTGGAATACTCGTCTTATTCAAAAAAAATTTATATTAATTATTTTTATATCATTTCATTTATTGTTAAATATATTTTATGTATATATATAGTTTTATATATTTAATAAAAATTTTGAATAAAATGAATAGTCAAACGTATATAAAAATATCAACGGCGTCAAATATTTAGGAACGGAGCTAGTAATATACGACGGATGGAATAGGTAGTAAGAATAGACGTTTCGATATGAGTAAATTGCACGACGGTAGAGCAACTTTACGAGTAAGTATGATTTCCAACAATACGAACAAAATGAACGAATTTATACAACATCTTCGTTGGCGCTTGTTTTAAGAGTAAGTTTAAAAGCACAGCCAACTACTAACTTTAATTCATAGTCAATCCAATATTCAATTTAGTTATCTATAAAATATTAATATATGGTGCCACATATCATACATACATGATGTCTTGGAACCCGTGCTGTAGCTACATACAAATTAGTAGCCCACTATCTTCTCTCCTTTCTTTATCTCTTTAAAATATGTTTACAGCTAGGTTATAACCTTCTATTGGACCTGCTCTAATCAAAACGAAGGTGCCACGTCTTCTTACTGCCACATCAAGGTAGGCCGCCGTTGTCCGTTGGTCAAATAACCGACCCAAAAAAACGTAGCAGCAAAATATATATATATATATATATATATATTAAAAATACTCTATTTAGAAGTTTGACAAGTTTGCAAATGAAAAAGGTTAGGAATATGGTGTTGCCAAACACGGACGTGGTTAGGCTGGAGGCGTATTCAAGGTGATAATCCTATTTATTTTGCACAAAGTCCCTACTCCCTTCACCTGTTGCTAGCAAATCACCCCTAGTCAGCATATGGGGTGATCGGCGGTATATTTGTAAACTAAACATAATTTATTTAAAGTAAGATATAATAGAAAAAATTTAATTCTAACTCTAAATTTAAAGTTTAGATTTTAAATTTTAGCTTATGAAATATAAACAAAACTGAAAAAACAGAAAAGATATGACTCTCCGGGAATTAGTCTCCTCGGCTAAGATTCTTGCTTGCGTGCCATGGCTCTCAAAGCCGACGTCCCTAGGACCAACGGCTTGCTGGAGGCTCACATGCAACAGTAAATCTTCTATTTTTTACTGTATATGTTTGATTGATAGTTTTAGTTGAAGAGAATTCCACGTATGTCACTGAAATTATATCACTTTTCTATGTGTCATTCACTTAATTTTTTCTTCCTCATGTGTCACTGCTGTTAACTTTTCCATCCAACTCCGTTAACTTATTTTGCTTAGGTTTCTTCTCTGCCACAACATAACAAACCATCTGAAACATAGAATTAAAAATTAATATTTTCAAATAAATTTGAAATTAAGACAGCAGAACTGAAAATTGATATTTTCGAATAAAATTTGAAAATTGATATTTCGGATAAATTTGAAATGACCCGCAACATATAATTGGAAATTTGTAAAATATCAATTTCCCTATTTGAATTTTTTAGTTGAGGTCATGCCATCCCTGTTAATCTAAACCGGCGACAGGACGTACTAATGCGAGTTGTTATATTAATTGATTTATGCTCGTTTCTTTCCATTATTTATCATTTTGCAAGCATTAGCAAACAATAGCAGTCCAGTCCTTTTGGCCATAGTAAGGCAGCATTTATTCCATCAACTTATCCCCATTTTTAAGCGTATGTTTTTTCCCATATAATTTCCGAACAGCTAAATGATATTTTTTAAAAAAATATTTTCACATAAAACTTCAATGATATTTTTTTAAAAAATATTTTCACATAAAACTTCTCCATCTCATAATTTTCATTTATACGATTAAATAGCTATAACAATTGGATAACATTTTATCTTTCCTCAACAAAATAACACAAACTAAATCAAAATCCAGCACAATAATGCATTTCAAACATGAGTGTCTGGAGGTCCTCGATGTCTATCGTTGCCAGAGCCGTTAGATTTGTTGTTGGTGTCACTGTGCGGCATGACGCCATCAAAAATTGATTTTTTTTCGTGGGAGCCCAGATCATGTTCGCCGGATATAACAGGATGGGGGAAATTATATAGTCCTGGTCTCCTTGATATATTTCATTTTGTGTCATCAGAACGTTCACCCCTATTTTTCTCGTTTTTGTTTATGCTTACAGTCTAAATTTTAAATTTTTAACAAAGTTTATATTTTAAATTTTAAATTTTTAACAAAGTATGTATATAAAAATTTTATTTATAAATTATTTTTCTTTTGTAAATATACGGTTTAGCTATTTTTATGGAAAAGCCAAATAATCACACTTTTAACGTATAGCTTGGGTGGACCATTGACACGGCAAAAAGATCCCACGCGACACTCCTCTGGACAAACATTCACACGCACCACTCAAGTTGTTACAACGCTTAGTTCAAATTTCAGGTGGCTGTTCTAAATTTCACCCACTCACTCGTGAGAGATTTGCTTCGGTGCAATAAAAAGTACTTCGAGGTACCGGTACCTCAAGGTACCAAATCGTTTATGATCGTTAGATCCAACAGTGCACATTCTACTCAGCTACATCCAATAACATCCAATAGAAAATGATTTGGTACCACAGGGTACTAGTATCTCAACGTACTTTTTGTTGAATCGAAGCAAATCTTCACTTATGATATCAGATACACAGGACATGAATAATGATTTGGTTCCCAAAAGCAATAGACAGTGGAGGTAAATACAATATCTTGATTGATTTGGATAATTAATCTACTATTATTGTAGATATAACATATTCATATTGTTTTCATGACACCTTTTGAACTTTTAGCTAGAAATTTTTCTTTGAGATCATTATGATTCTTCTGATATAAAACCTTTTTTGCCATCTCCGTTCTTATTTATGTTGATATACTCACTCTATTTTCATATGACGTTGATTATTTTAGTTTCACGTCTGACTATTTGTTTTATTTAAAAATTATATATTATTGTAACTTTAAGTATGACTTATAATTTTGTATATTTGGATAAAATTTTGAATAATAAGACGAATGGTTAAACGTAGATCTAAAGTCAATGGCATCATATAAAAAAAACGAGGGAGTAGTTCTAACTTATGCAATAAAGTTGATGTAAATTAAAAGTCATAAGATTAGTTTTTCAATTACCTCAAAAAAGGTTAATTTTTCAATTTAAAGTTTGCTGATACATATGTGATCTTATATAGAACATAAGCAGCTGAAATAACTTGTACTATCGACTGATCTTCGTGGCATAGAAAATTTCTTACTAATTTGTTCAATTGCTTTTTGGAGGCTACCAATTAGGTGTACACCGTCTGCATATATAGGTATTAATTCAACTTTAATTTCCTAGCACAATTCTGTTCACAGTCTCTATATATTGGTTACTGCTCTTAATTTATTTTCTAAAGAGTATAGCACATAGTAAGAATATTAATTTATTTTATATTGCAGCTCTATGCCGGTATTTTGCAATGCGGTGATATGCATTTATCCACAAAAGTGAAAGCATGCATCAATTTGGATGAAAGCGTATAATTTGTCAATGTTTTGTATCAACAATAATATATGCGTGGCATATGAGACTAAAAGTATGATGGCGTGTACGAGACAATGAGTTATCCAGTTTTAGGCTCTTAAGATAGATAATATTATACTTCTACTAATATTGGATCGATTGTCTAAAACCCTAAAAAGAGGCTTAGCAATGATCTGTTAGACCGTTTCCCTTTGAGGGACCTCCGGTCTCCCTTTATATACCATGAGCAAGGTTACAAGAGATAAATATCTAATCTGATTGGACTAAGCCTAAATTGACTCATACCTAACTGGCTATGGAAACCCGGACATAGAATATCACTCCTTGCCATATAACTAATTCGGTTACAACCTGTTATCTATCTTTGCAACTTCCTAAATAATTCATGATATATTTCCTATATAGATACGTATAATACATAGGATAGCTCATATCCGGGTATCCAATACAAGGCCCAGAGTCATATATAGCAGCGCAAATCCCCGGTTCAGATTCTCGATTATCATGAGTATCTTCACACAACATGTTAGACATCTCCTGATTGCTTCCTTCTCCAAATTGTAGATGCGTAGAATAGATGCACCTATTAAGCGTAGCCCCCAGGGGGTGCTTAAATGGAAAACAATTTAAACATAGAGTTTGATAAAGGCTATTTCAAATATATTTAGGTGCATCGAGTACATGCCAAATTGGTATAGCCTTTGACTCTATAATGTTAAAGATAGAGTATAATAAGGACTTCAACATAAGAATCCTCAAAATAATTCCAGCCTGAGCGATACTCTCTTGAGTGCTCACAAACCTGAGTAGGTCTAGCTTGGGCTACTCTCTCCTTAGCGCTCATAACATAACTGGTTTTGAATATGCGAGTTGCATCATATCATGTCAAACCGATGGAATAGGTAATGCTTTTAGAGGAAGAATGAGTAATTTGAATCCCAAATAACCGGGCTTACTCAAGCTTCGAGCACATATTTTAACAATTCTTTAAGTGCCTAGGATATGTCTATTCCAATGCCTGCATTTTAACATGTCGTTGGTATCCCAATTATGAGAAATCATGGGCTTCATGTTACTGTTAGGACAACCATAAAAATCGTAATGTTCTCTTAGACATGGTATAAACTACACCATCACCATGCAAAAGCAACAACTCGCTTAATTAGCTCAAAAGGGACATAGTCAAAGTGGGTCGCACCAGTACACGGATTTTTAATCCCGTTAAGTTTCCATGGAGTATATTGACAGGTCCAAACTTTGTGTGCATGAGATAAGCTCATGGCCATGAACCCTTGTTTCGCACATCCCAATCTGGACCCTACAGTTTAAACACATGGGATAAATAGCATTTGATGCAAAAATATATCTACTTGAGAAAAATCAAGTAATATACCTTATGAAGCTAGTTAAGCAATTTTGTCGTTTCCCTTTGCCCAATTATTAAGCCTTGACTAGTACTTAGCACATCATGTTATACACCCATCCTGACAACCCCTAAGTGCTAGAGACTAACACTAAACATAGCATATCACTCAGGTTAGATCGATAATTAGGGCTTAACAATTTGGTATTGTTCTCTCTCAAAATCTCATAACCAAACTAGACAAACACTTTAAGAAAATCCAGGTATGTCGTACGCTAAGTGGGTATTTCTCCTCTTTTTGATTTTAATGTCCCCAAGTAGTTGATTCCTTACATTTAAACACTCGCCCGACTTGGAGCTGAGTTTCACGGATTAGAATGTATGCTACTCAAGTACATTTGCAATCATTAAAGGAAGAAACAAACTTATCTCTATACTTTTGATTTTCTCCTATTAGTACTTAGCACCTTGCATTATACACTCATCGTGGCAAATCCGCAAGTGCCAAAGACCAGTGCTAACCATAGCATAGCACTTGAGTTGAGCCACTAAATAGACTTTTACGACTAAACACTATTTCTACTCGGATTTATTCGCAACCAATCAAGACAAGCAAAAATACAGAATTCAAGTTCTCACATGTCTATACACTCGCTCAACATGAAGATCGAGTTTCACAGTCATAATTTGTTCTACTTAGATAGTTCACTGGTTATCAAAGTAAAAATTTGCAAAAAAATTGATATAACATGTGCAGCCCCCCCCCCCCCCCGACTCTCTGCTAAATGGAGAATCAATTCAGGTAGTGAAGTAGAGGAAAAATAAAATATCACTAGAGTAAGAAGATAAGACTTAGTTGTTCAATACTCCCCAAGTCACAACTTAGCGGTGACGATGACGACAGCTATGAGGATGAGGTCACCACTCGACAGTCACATCAGTGGCCAATGTAAGGATGTGACTAACATTGCGATGGTAAATGCGACCGACACGGGGACGAGATCACCACTCGATGATGGCGAAAGCTGCCAGCATGGGGATGATGTTCCCACTCAGCGATGGCAGCCAACATAAAAGTGATAAAATCCGATGACATTGATAAATACAGACAACGAGGGGACGATGTCACCACCAACGATGGATGTGTCATGGCGACGAGGTTACCACTCGATGGTAGCGACAAATGTGTCCGATGTGAGAACAAGGTCATCTCTTGCCAACAAAAAATGTGGTAGAATATAAAGGCGATTGCAGATGTGACCAACGTGGTAATAAGATCGCTACTCAGTACGTTGGCCGCTTTTCATTGCCACCACAACAAATACGACTGACATGGGGACATGGTTGCCATTTTGTGTCGACAAAGATGATAATTAGTAGAGGTGACGACGTGTCACGCCCAGAAATTTACACCAATTTCTGAATAATGGTATGCATTCATTCTTAGTTCAAGACCAACCCGACCACACAATACCAGTGCTCTCACCACTATCATGCTAGTCCACATAAAATCAGAGATCCCACTAATACCACATTACACCACATGATACGAGCTCCCACTAATACCATGTTATACCACATTATACTAGCTTAGATATCCCAACAAATTTTACCATATTCATTTAATTATGAAAATAGTGAAACTAATCCTACTGAGTCTGGCAGTTTGCCCCATAACTGCGCGCACGACTATTCGAATAGTTTTACTCTAATAAGAGGTGTACAACTTTACTCACGAGACACAACCCCACAACATGTCACTAGGCGGCAATGTATCACCACGATACCCTAGAAAGGAAACCATGATAAAACCTTTCACATAACCCTCCCTATCCAATCGCATCACATTACAAGGTGTGAAACCTGAAATGTGATGCGATGAGGAGGGGAGGTGGGCTGGCTTGGGCCTTGGGCCGATTTCACGCGAAAACAGACTTTTGGTCCATGAAACGAAAACTTATCACTAAAGAGAGGAAAAATGACTGAACGGGTTGCCGATTTCAACTGAAACTTTGCACGATTTTTATTCAGTGAATTTCTAAGCCGATTGTTGTAAAATTTCAACTGTACGGCCAGTTAATTGAATTCGACACGACGAAATACAAAAACACGTATTTGCGGCCTTTTGAGCGAATCAATCAAATAATTTATTTTGGTTAATTAACTCCTAACACGATTTATTGTATTTCAATTTAGAAAAACAATTTATTGGCTTAGGGCAAAACTTAGGATGTGACACATGGTTTAATGGCAGCAAAGGCAGTTGATTGTGCGATGGTGGATGGTTTGACAGTAGTGGTGAAGGCAGGTGACTGTTCAACCGTCATTGTCTAACTGCGCTGGCAAATGCCCATTTGGTAGCGGCGAAGGGCGATGGATGGTAGAATGGCGACGAATACAGCTGACGTTGTGACGATGTCAGCACTCGATGGTGACGAAGGTGGCCAACATGGGAATGTCATGTCGACTCAACAAGGGTGAATGACAAGATTGGGACAAAATCACAACTTTTGTTGGCGGCGAAGGCCGTATGCGTGGTGATGAAGTCATCATTCGGTGGGGGCGATGGATGTGATTGGCATGGTGAAGAGATTACCACTCGACGACAAAGGTGGATGTAGCCGGCCTGGTGACAGGAGCACCACTCGATGGCGACAAACGATGCGTCCAGCGTGGTGACGAGATCATCACTCTGCAACGATGGCGGATGCAACCGGCGTGGTGATGAGGTCACCAATTGGTGGCATCGATGGATTTGACTGACGTGGTGATGAAATCACCACGCAACAATGGCGGATGTGGCCGACCTAGTGATGGTATTATCGCTCAACGCCGATAGAGGATGTAGCCAATGTGGTGACAAGATCACCACTTGGCGGCGTAGGCGGACATGGCCGGTGAGGTGATGGGATCACCACTCAACGACAACCATCTCAATGGTGATAGAGGATATGGCCGGTATGGTGATAAGATCACCACCCAACAGGTGATGATAGATGTGGCCAACATGGTGAGTACATCGATGGCGACGATCTCGACAGCGACGGTAGATGTGGCTAGCGTGGTGATGAGATCACCACTCAGCTGTGATGATGGAAGTGGCCGATGTGGTGACGAGATCACCACTTGATGGCGAGGATCTCGGCGGTGACAAAGTTGATGACAAACCTATGATTTTTTATACGAGATAAAAAGAGGTGACAACAATGTTGGCGATGAGGCCATTGTACTCATCGAGATTGATCTCAGTGTTACCCCTGCCTTGTGCGACAACCGTCGATATTTTGCATCAGTAATAATATATAGGATGGCACCTCAGACCAAAAGTACAATGATGTGTATGAGACAAGGAATTACCCAGGTTCGAGTTCTTAGGCCCTGTTTAATTTTTCCGCTTGGGATTATTATAATCTGGTTTATTAGGAGTAAGCTAAAACAAACAGATAGATTATTATAACAGATTATTATAATCTAGAGCCCAGATTCCTGTAATCTGATAAGCTCACTTAAAGGTGCTTATTCTAGATTATTGGTTGGTTTTAGTCCCACTACCCTTGAATACTTTAAAATAATAACACATACTTTTCATTCCTTTCTACTTTAGCTTATAATAATCCAGCTTACCGTAATCTAACTCAATAATCCAGATTCCAATAATTCCTAGCTAAAAACAAACAAGTCCTTCATATAAGATAATACCCTACTCCTGCTTATATGTACTGCTTATATGTAGATTGATTGTCTAAAACCTTAGAACAGACATGATATGTTAGATCGGTGTCCATTGAGAGACCCCGTCTCCCCTTATATAAGGGGGGATAAGGTTACAAGAGATAAAGATCTAATCCAATTCAACTAAGCCTAAATCGACTCATACCTAACAGGTTTCCAACCTCGTCTCCCATTATATACCGAAGGATATGGTTACTTAGGTTAGAGACCTAATCTGATTCGACTAAACTTAAATCGACTCGTACCTAACTAATTATGAAAACCAAGACACATAATACTACTCCTCGCTATATACCTAGCCGGTTACAACCTGGTATCTATCTTTACAACATCCTTTATAATTCAGAATCCCTTTATATATAGATACAAACAGTACACGAGATACCCCATATTCGAGTATCCATAATTTGATAATTCGGATATGATATAATTAATAGATATGAAAGAGAACCAAAGAGACGACTGTGCTTTGACCTCAAAATGAGTTGTATAGAATAGGTAGAGAGACCAGTCAAAAAGTACTCAAACATGCAAGTACATACAGAACAACTTGGTACTAGTACAGCAGAAAATCAACAGAAGGAAACAAGTACAAGATGACTGCCTTAAATGAAACGAAAGACATGATTGTTTATACTCACATCATAGAACCAAACAAGAGCAGTACACATGTCCACCAAGTAAGAGCAGTAAACATGTCCATGTGCTTTCGAACTCAACTGGAACCAATGAATGTAACTGAAACAGAGCTATGTTTGAATGGAATGTAAAAATAATGCTTGATCGTTTGACATTTCATATCTCACCAGACTGGAAAATTGAAGGTTACTCGTTCTGAAACTAGCGCCAGTATTTCCAGTATTTGATACGAATCTGAGCATAGGTCAGTCCATTATTAACAAAGAAGTCGACCACATCATTCACCTGGGGATGATTCCTCGAGCATTTGACTTTAACACTCGTAAGGTGCTCAGATGTAAATGATCTATTTTCAAGCTCAGCTATAATTCTTTTTGGTGTTCCCTGATGTTGGCAGGAAAATAAGATAAGCATATTCAGGATTGACATGTGTGCTTGTAAAAAAAGACTTTCAAGTAAGATCAGTAAACAGTTGGAGGAAAAGATTACCATTCGAAGTTTTAGAGTTAGCTTCTCAAGTTTTGGTGAGTTCTGAAGGAAGAGAATTAATCCATAGAAGTTTGCGTCCAGGCACCATTGACAGAGAGTCAGGCTCACAAGATTGTTGAATCTTGTGTACCATTGCAAATTATTTGCCATTCTCAGCTGCACAAGATTGAACTGATTATTTGGCAACAGAAAAGCCAAGACATATTATGGGAAAAAATCGTGAATCACAAAACTTGCCAATAATTGAGGGGACTAACAGTATGAGATAAGTATTATGTATGGAGTGCAGGTACAGCTATATATTCAAGATAGTGGATGGTAAAAGACCACAAGCGAAAGAAATTATGTCACGAATAAACCAGAATAAACAATGATATACTTGTTTGCTTTCCACCTATGAATTAGTTGTCAGGGAGCTTTGGATGCAAGTTAGGTAGTTACACCAGTATAAACACAGATCAACAATATCATGAAGTAGCCGCTTGTATGTAACTATGATTATCTCTTCATTCTCAAATTTAAGTGTAGTAATGTCAATTGAAATTAGACTCGGATTTTGGGAAAGATTAAATTTCAGTTGCCAACACAATATTGTAGGAACTCAAGAACATGTCGAGTTAAAAATGGGAAATGCTCCGGTTCCATTTGAAATCAAATAACCAATTAAAATAGTTCAGATTTGCTTGATCAAGAGGTTGATTTATATAAATAAGCTGAGTGCAAGAAATGGATTGCATCAAATGGTTGAGCATCAGTCATCCAATCAACACATCATGATTTCAAGCGTAAGAGTGAGTTATGCCAGCAAGGGTAACTAATCTACTGCAATTGAGAGGTGTCAAGAAGAAACACCATGCTTGAGTCTTTCATTTTTCAAACCAATGCCTACATAAGATGAATATATTTCTACCAGTTTTGCATTTCAACCAATCACAGAAATCGTAGCAGGGAGCATACCTCTCTCCCGAAATAATCGACGTCCAAAGCTTTAGCAGCAGAAAGGCTCCTGAGATTTTGGCAGAAATCACGAGAGTCTTCTACATCATTAAGTTCCAGAACTGAAGACATCAGGAATGGCATGTCATCAAACACATAAATGCCGTTGTCAGGCCTCCACAACTCCAGAGAAGTAACGTTCGGGGTCGAAATAGTAATCCTGCCACCAGAGGAGAACAGACTGGAAACGATAGTAAAAACCTTCAGTGTCTTGGAGGAGATACGAGCATCCTCAATGGAGCATTCATCTAAGAACAGACTTTCCACTGCTGGACAGCCCATCTCGAGTTGCTCGAAGAAGCCTTTCATCAAAATAACATTGGTGAACTCAATTGTTTTGAGGTAGCTGCAAGCGAACGCAGAGTGATCCAACTCTAATCTGTCACAAAACAGGACAATGTCCAGAACCTGGATCTGCTTCTGCACAGCGTGGCTAATCCATCTGTTGATATCCTCAAATTTGGCATAGTACGAGGAGTCATCATAAAACTCGATCAAATCCAATATGCACCTCAACCGAAACGTACGTATCGTGGCGGGGTAGCGGAGCTCCATCACCTTGTTCATGAACAGCATGAACGCCAACTCCCCCTCTTCGTCATACTGTTCCTCATCGGTGTCTCTCCGCCTGAAGTCGATGATGTCGGCGTCGATGCAGGGCACGGAGCGCCAGAGGTCGCGCCACCGCCGCGACACCACGCACGTCCGCACAGCCTCGCGCGTCGGCAGGAACGACATGATGTGGCGGATGACGTCGTCGGGGACACCGCTGAACCAGCCCTCGCCATCGTCCTCCGCCGGGGCCGTGACCTTCCTCACCTTGGCAGGCGACCCCAACCACGACCCCTCCTCCTCCATGGCGTTTCGTCGAGCAGGTGGCGGGCGTGGAAACTGCGCGGGAGAGGGAGACCGAGAATCAAGAAAACCACGAATCCGCAGCGCAACACCAAGCGAACATCTGGGATCCTCGCGGCAAGAAACTTGGTCGTGCAAAGATTGGTGGGTGAAGAAGCATCTAGATGAGGAGGAGAGAAGAAGATACCTCGAAGGCTCGAACTCCAAATCGCGAAGCCTCGAGCGCTCCTCCTGGGGGAGTGTGGGGAATTTTTTTGGTTTGCAGCTTGCTCTGCCTCGCTGCCTGGTGGGGACACTGCTGTAGTATATATGGACGGATTACCACTGGCCTCACGATGGAAAGATGGACGGTTCAGATTGAATGGAAATTTCACTGAACTAGCGAACTCTGAACTGAGTTGTTGCCAGAAATCAAGAACACGTTCTTAAGACGAAAAAAAAAAAGAAATAACTACCGTTCATCTGACAAGGTTTTGGGGGTGTCGGGAACTTGTCAATGACGAACTCAAAGAACAGAAACCGCCGCAGAGCATCACCAGGAGCATCTTCTCCTCTTTCACCTTCGCCTCCTCGCCGGTTGCCCTACCCCTGTCGGTGAGTGTGGCAATTTCACGAGGTCAACTCGGGTAACTCAGGTTTTCAAGTTCACGTTTTTAGGTTAGTGAATTCTTGATCGACCATCAAGATCGAGATCAAGCGATTTCATTTAACCTTAGGTCACAACTCGCTCTATCTAGCAACCTCCTATAGAAAGATCAAGTATCCGCTATCAAGTTAGGCGGAACCTTCGTAAACTTTCCCGCACGATCCACACGGGTCGAAAGCTCACGGGCGATGCCTATCTTTCTAGAAGAACACTCCCCAACAGTAAAAAGCCCAAGCATGACACACCGTGAGTTTTACCTAGCCAAATTAATTAAAATAAATCATCAAAAATAATTTGTTTAATTAATTCAGGAGAAAATCCCTTATTGCATTTATTAAATTAATTGGAAGCTTCGAAATATTTTAAAATATCCCACAAGCAATCTAAAATAATTAACAGGAATTATACATTAATTTTGGTGAATAAAATTTGCCTAAATAAATTTATTAAAAATTGGCAATTAATTGGAGGCAAACTTTTTTTCCTTTTTCTTTTTTTCTTTTCCCTTCCTCTTCCTCTCTTTTTCCCTCTCCATTTCTATCCTTCTTCTACATTTCTCCCAGCCAGTGGGCCGGCAGCCCACTCTCCTTTCCTCTTCCCATCGGCCCATCTAGGGATGGCAACGGGGAATTCCCTGTCGGGTTTTACGTCCCCATACCCATCCCCGCGAGTTAAAATTTTCCCCATCACCATTCCCGCGAATTACAACGGGTAAAGAATTTCTCCCATACCCGTCCCCGCACGGGGAATTAATCCCCATGGGTTCCCCGTCCCCACTTAAATAATATAGTATACATCTCAAATCATATATATAATCCATATTTTATATTAATATAAGTGAATATATATTCATTAATCCATATTATAAAAATATAAAATTATTATTTATTGAATATAACAATGAATATAATCCCATGACATGAAAAAAAATAAACTTAAAACTCATATATTTCTATTAATCGGGTCTCCACGGGGAATGGGGACGGGGGACTAAATACCATATCCGTCCCCGTGAGATCGGACGGGGATATGTTTTTCACCATTTAATTCCCTGCGGGGAACCAATAAGAAACATCCCCGTCACCTAATAAGAGAATTCCCCGCAGGGAAACGGGTAATGGGGCCCCATTGACATCTCTAGGCCGCCCATCCCACTCTCCTCTCCTCCCCTTCCCGCATGGGCCGAGTCGTGGCCCATCTTGCGCTGAAGTCCACGTCGCCTCCCTTCGCACCACTGTTGTGCACCCGCGTCTGTCGCCTCGCCACCATGTGTGTTTGCCGTCCTCTGCACCCATGCGTCAGCCGTCGTCCCCTTTACGCGCATGTGTGAGCCCGCCATCGCCACCACGTCCGTGTCGTGCCAAGCCGCTCAAGTCCGCGTTCGTGCCTCGCCACGCCTCGCTCGTAACGGTCGCCGTGTCTCAACAGCCGAGCTCGTGCCATCGCCGTCCGTCCAATCCCGCCGTGGGCTTCGATCCATTTGGGCCCAATCGGACTTCAATCCTTGTCTGATTCAAACTCCATCGGCTGAACCAATATTGCCTTCAGTTTCTTCTTCTGTCCGATTGTTTTTTTTTTGTTCAATTCGGTCTCTAATCATGCATTAATCCATAGAGACTATCTGCCAAAAGCCAACCTTAACACATATATTTATCTTACTCTATTGTCTACTTTTCTAAGTATGGTTAACTTAATAATAATTATATTTATCATGAGATTATTATTAAGATACATGTTATACTAGTCATAATCAAGGTTCGGGTCGAGCTTTGTTAAAACCTCAAACATCAAATAGGATTGGTTCAGCTCGAGCATGTGTCGAGCTAGCGCCTGGGCAGATGAGCTCTTTGGAGCTCGGCTTGTTGACAACAATAGATGAACGGTGCCCCTTTGTCGGCTAGAGCCTAGAAGCACTTGCAACCGCCTCAGCCTCTTTTAAGTCTTTTGTGTGCTGGGATGTATTGATTGTTTAGCCTTTAGCGTTTTATTCCCTTTCTTTATCACACTGTATGTATGGACCGGTTAGTACCTGTAAGACTTTTAGAATGTCTTGAGAACCAGTCCTTAAGTATCATGTGTGCGACTCAAAACCATGCACCCACGGCACATCATAAACAAAATTTTAATTGTCATTAACCCTCACCGGGTAGTTAATCATCCTCAACAGATATAAAAGTCTATCATTAATTGAATAACAACCCATGATCTAGTTGTACTAAGCATGGGTAAGCATTGCCTAACCCTAAATCTAGTCAAATTGTCCCTGGGACAACAAGAATATTAAATAGTAATCAATGGATATATATAAGGTAATTGTCCAGTAGATAAATAAAATAAAGTAGAGTAAAGATGATGCATGTTTGAACATCAAATAGGGAATTTAACAAATATGGATGAATATGTTCAAGGATGCGGTGCCACTTGTCTTGCTCTGACCCACAAGGAATTTTGACGATGACTTCGAGAAGAAATGGTACACGGCGTCGACTTCGAGAAGAAACGGCATACTAACGGGCTTAGAACATACGACAAACAGAGCAAACAGGCAAAAACAAGCTATAAAACTACTGAAACAGGGAAAAACTATTTTTATTAGGTCTTGGCATTTCTCTGGATTTAATGGAATTTGAATGGGCTAAAACGGAGACTATATGAATTTCCTGTGATTTTTAGAAGTTTTATGGGTTTTTAACTAAACAGAAAAGCCTTAAATCAATTATTGTGTAGTTAATTGGAGGCGCTGATGTCGTCATCCAGAGAGAGAGGCGTCGACAGGGTGGGTGGGAGAGGGTGGCACTAACATGTGGGCCCTAAGGGAGAAGGAGAGGGACGGAAAACAAAGGGGGATGCTCACTGATGATGGCACGAGCGGCGGATCAAGCATGACACGACGGCGATGGCGCTACGACCAATGTGACGCGGGGCAACGACGTTGAGCAGAGAGAGGGAAGGGAATGGAGGAAGACGGCGGCTTAGGGGGATTTTATTGGGTGCATTTAGGTGTGGTCCGCGCGATCGCTATGGGAAGGCATGGCGACAGTTGCGACGGCTAGGAGTGGATGTGGGGGAGGCAGCGCCCAGCGGTTGTGGTGTGGCCAGTTGCGGTTTCGTCGGCGACCTGGGGAAGCCGGAGGCGATTGCGGAGGAGGCGGCCCGACCAGGAAGCCATGAAGCAAACAAAATGATGATCCCTCCCAATTATACAACTTGGCCCCTCTGACATCAATACAACAAAAAGAGTGTGTGCAGGGAAATGAGAGAATCACTCCTCATCTGACTCAATGATCTCTATTGCACCGGAGTTGATGTTGGCAACCCTGATTTGGGACACGGTTATGTATAAAGACCTAATCTGATAAGATGAAGGCATATTCGGTCCAGATATGATATAGACCAGCAATCTTGACATACAATATAGATATAACCAAACTCTAACCTACCCAGTACAAGATAATATTGTCTTCGGTACCCTTTCCTGTAAGAATATGTAAAGGGTAATGGTACCCCCATATATGGGTATCCCACATCAGGCTTCCGAAAGGACATATTTCTCTCGGCAGCACGATGAACAGATAGATTGATACAATCAAAACTTGATCACTGTGAACACATCAAGACATCCTCCTGGTTCTCCACGGATACAGATTTGCTCAATACCTAGAAGAATGGTGTGCACAGCTTCGCCGAAAATCTGATGAACGGCTGCCGCTGCACCGAATTTTTTTTCATATTATACAATGTTTTGTGACAATGATGTAGCATAACAAGGATAATTGTATCATGCATGACGAAAATTGACTGTTTTGTGATGTTTATCGTTTGCCACGGATATCAAAATTGTTGCCACTCATTGATGTAACCATGTTCATTATTGCGTGAACCACATAACTAAGATGTCATGTGAACATTACAGAACAGAGCAACTTCAATATGAGTTGTATGGAATGGATAGAGAGACCGATCAAAAAGTAAAAACATTCATGTCTACAGAACGTCTTGGTACTAGTACCGCAGAACATCAACGGAAGAAAACAAGTATAAGATGACAGAACTTACATGAAACGAAAGACAATGATCGTTTGTACTCACATCATAAAACCAAACAAGAGCAGTACTGTCATGTGGGCCCGCCGCTGGTAGTGTGTCAGCCCCACATGACAAGTACACATGTCCAACAAATCAGAGCAGTAAACATGTCTATGTGCTTTTCCCACTCAGCTGGAACCAATGAATGTAACTGCAACAGAGCTATGTTAGAATGGAATGTAAAGATAATGCTTGATCTTTGATGTTTCATATCTCACCAGACAGGAAAATTGAAGGTTACTCATTCTGAAACTAGCCCCAGTATTTGATACGAATCTGAGCAGAGGTCAGTCCATTATTCACAAAGAAGTCGACCACGTCATTGATCTGGGGATGATTCTTCGAGCATTTGACTTTAACACTAGTAAGGTGCTCAGATGTAAATGATCTATCTTCAAGCTCACCGACGATTCTTTTTGGTGTTCCCTGATGATACTTGGCAAGGAAATAAGATAAGAATATTCTGGATTGATATGTATGCTTGTAAAAAAAGTCTTTCACGTAAGATCAGTAAACAGTTGGAGGAAAAGATTTACCTTTTGAAGTTCTAGAGTTAGCTTCTCCAGTTTTGGTGAGTTCTGAAGGAAGAGAATTAATCCATAGAAGTTTGCGTCCAGACACCACTGACCGAGAGTCAGGCTCACAAGATTGTTGAATCTTGGGTACCATTGCAAATTATTTGCCATTCTCAGCTGCACAAGATTGAACTGATTATGTGGCAACAGAAAAGCCAAGACATATTATGGAAAAAAAAAATCCTGAATCACAAATATTGCCAATAATTGAGGGAACTAACATTATGAGATAAGTACAATGTATGGAGTGCAGGTACAGTTATATATTCAAGATAGTGGGTGGTAAAAGACCACAAGCGAAAGTAATTATGTCACAAATAAACCAGAATGAACAATGATATACTTGTTTGCTTTCCACCAGTCTCCTGAACACATATGAATTAATTCTCAGGGTGCTTCGGATGCAAGTTATGTAGTTACACCAGTATAAACACAGATCAACAATATAGTGAAGTAGCCGCTTCTATGTAACTATGATATCGCTTCATTCTCAAATTTATGTGTACTAATGTCAATTGAAGTTAGACTCAGATTTTTGAAAAGATGATATTTCAGTTGCCAGTCCAATATCGCAGGAACTCAAGAACATGTCGAGTTAAAAATGGAAAATGCCCCAGTTCCTTGTGAAATCAATTAACCAATTAAAATAGTTCAGATTTGCTTGATCAACAGGTTGATTAATATAAATAAACTGAGTGCAAGAAATGGATTGCATCAAATGGTTGAGCATGAGTCATCCAATCAACACATCATGATTTTGAGCGTAAGAGTTAGTTATGCCAGTAAGGGTAACTAATCTACTGCAATTGAGAGGTGTCAAGAAGAAACACCATGCTTGAGTCTTTCATTTTTCATATCAATGCCTGCATAAGATGAATAACTTTCTACCAGTTTCGCATTTCAACCAATCACAGAAATCGTGGCAGGGAGCATACCTCTCTCCCCAAATAATCGACATCCAAAGCTTTAGCAGCAGCAAGGCTCCTGAGATTTTGGCAGAAATCACGAGAGTCTTCTACATCATTAAGTACCAGAACTGAAGACATCAGTAATGGCATGTCAACAAACACATATATGCCGTTGTCAGTCCTCCACAACTCCAGAGAAGTAACATTCGGGGTCGAAATAGTAATCCTGTCATCGGAAGAGAACAGACTGGCAACAATAGTCAAAACCTTCAGTGTCTGGGAGGAGATATGAGCATCCAGAATGGATCATTCATCCAAGAAGAGACTTTCCACTGCTGGACAGCCCATCTCGAGTTGCTCGAAGAAGCCTTCCATCAAAATAACACTGGTGAACTCAATTGTTGTGAGGTAGCTGCAATCGAACGCAGAGTGATCCAACTCTAATCTGTCACAAAACAGGACAATGTCCAGAACCCGGATCTGCTTCTGCACAGCGTGGCTAATCCATCTGTTGATATCCTCAAATTTGGCATAGCACGAGGAGAAATCAAAACAATCGCTCAAATCCAATATGCACCTCAACCGAAACGTACGTATCGTGGCGGGGTAGCGGAGCTCCATCACCTTGTTCATGAACATCATGAACGCCAACTCCCCCCTCTTCGTCATACTGTTCCTCATCGGTGTCTCTCCGCTTGTAGTCGATGATGTCGGCGTCGATGCAGGGCACGGAGCGCCAGAGGTCGCGCCCCCGCCGCGACACCACGCACGTCCGCACAGCCTCGCGCGTCGGCAGGAACGACATGATGTGGCGGACGACGTCGTCGGCGACACCGCTGAATAAGCCCTGGCCATCGCCCTGCGCCGGGGCCGTGACCTTCCTCACCTTGGCAGGCGAACCCAACCACGACCCCTCCTCCTCCATGGCGTTTCGTCAAGCAGGTGGCGGGAGAGGGAGACCAAGAATGAAGAAACCGTGAATCCGCAGCGCAACACCAAGCGAACATCTGAGATCCTCGCGGCAAGAAACTTGATGGTGCAAAGATTGGTGGGTGAGGAAGCATCTAGATGAGGAGGGAAGAAGGAGATACCTCGACTCGAAATTCCAAATCGCGACGCCTCGAGCGCTCCTCCCGGGTAGTGTGGGGAATTTTTTTTGTTTTGCAGCTTGCTCTGCGTGGCTACCTGGTGGGGACTCTGCTGTAGTATTTATGGTGTGCCTTACTCATGGCCTCACGATGGAAAGATGGACAGTTCAGATTGAATGGACGTGTCTGCGGCTGCTGTGAAACACAAACCATGTCGTTGTAGTCGAATTCATGTGCTGGTGTGCATGCATTAATTTTTGAAAAGATGGATGCAGCAGAATGCAGAGTGCTACTGCTAGTGCTCGCACGGGGTCATGGATAGTTCGGTTCAGATTTAGGCCCCGGTTTAGTTCTATTTTTTTTTAAACATCGTATCGAATCTTTAGCCATTTAAATAAAGCATTAAGTATATATAAAATAAAAAGTTAATTACATAGTCACTGAAGAAATCATGAGATAAATTTGTTAAGTCTAATCGGTCCATAACTAGTCATAAGTGTTATAGTAACCTATATGTGCTAATCGAACTTATCAATAACGAACGACAAAGAACGTACATAAACCGTTACAAAGCAGTTTGGGATATTTATCCAATTATTTACCCGCTGATAATATATTTAGCTCATACTCATATTCTAATGAAGTAAATATCTATCGGGTCTCAGGTCACGGTTCCGTTGCCATCTCTACTTTGGGTGGGAGACCCAAGGAAGATGACGCTTGTCAGCAGCGTTGTTGCTCATTTATACAATCCAAGTATAAAGTTGGTTTGAGAACATTTGGATTTATATTGGGACCAAAAATTAAAAACAGCTTTCGAGGGAAATACATACAACATTAAAAAGATGAAAACTATAAAATAACATCCTGTTCAGGAACGGTATAGTTAATAATTTCCATTCAAGTCGCACATAGTACTCCTTGTATATGAGCCGATGAGTCATTCACCTTTGGACGTATATGAGCCAATGAGCCATATATCCACGTGTCATCTCTTGGACGTGGTTGTGCAGGAGCAAGCCCTATAAAGCTAGTTTTTGTTTCATGTCACTAGGCATGATGAAGATGGTTTCTTGTCATGAGGCAGCAACGAGACCGTGGGAGCTAGTGGCCAGCCAGGGTTTACGTTACCACGCAGGCACGTCTTCGGTAACGCGATAATCGAGTTTAAATTTAAGAAAAATTTAAAAAAATTGAGAAAATTTAATAAAAAAAATATGTGTTGTGTATGTTGATATATAGTGTAGTTTTGTCAAGGAAATTAATGAAAAAATGTATTTCCGGCGTAATTAAAAATTATAAACGAGTATTTTGGGAAACAAAATTAAAAAATAGCCTATTGCAAGTAATATTTCATAGGAAGATGGTCAAGAATATTTTGTGTTGAGTCATTATTATTTACCCACTAGGTTACATAATGTTGAAATATAAATATACAACGATGGATATATGGAAAATATGTATAGAGAAAAATTATACGTGCATTTTAGTACATATAATAGTTTTATTCGTAATAATGCATAGTAGGTATAGTTGTGACGCAACAATCAAAATGAATTTATTGGTGTGAATTATTTGGTGAAGGGTGATATGACGGTGTATGTTTGTATGTTGCAATATCAAGAATTTAGAAAATATCATGTGAAACTTTTCTTGTTTTCCCTATAACATGTCCTATTTTTCCTATGTTATAAATATAGTCACAAAATATTTTCCTATTTTTCATGTATTTTTTTAGATTTTTTAAAGTTTTTTTTGCATTTGACATCACACCCGCGGTCTCCTCGCAGTAACCGCGGTTTCGGCTATAAAAACCGCGCGGGAAGCCGCGGTAACCGCCGTTCTCATGTGCTGTTACAGCAAGTAGTTACCGCGGCAAACCGTGCGGTAACCGCGGCAAACCGCACGGTAAGCCGCAAAAATCGTGCGAGTTTAAATTCAATTTTTTTGGATTCAAATTCATCATGGTTTTTGTGGTTTTTACGATTACCGTGCGGTATCCGCGGGAGCGCGGTACCGCGGTTTTGGCGGCTTGCGCGGTAAGGAGAACCCTGAGTGGGAACCCAGTTCTAATTTCACTGATACCCACAACAAGGCTCTTCCCAGCGACGGTGACTACAGCTACACTCTCTGCTAAGAGCAGATACAATAGCAGGCTATAAGTCAGCTATAAACATATTTTAAAGAGATAAGAGGGGAGAGAGAAAAGGTGTGAGCTACTAATTTGTAGCAAGCTGCACACGGGCTCCAAGACAAAGTGTGTGTATGACATGTGGGACCATGTACTAATGTTTTATAGCTAATTATTGTATGAATTGGCTATTAAATTGACTATAGATGAATTGGAGCTAGTAGTGGGATTGTGCTATTCAATGATGACTTGGGGTTTGGAGGAATTTGGGATTCTGGATCTGGACGACACACATATATATATATATATATATATATATACATACAAACAAATAAGACCGATGGAAGGCTGATTTCTTAATTAAGCATAAGAACTGTTTTGTTTTGTAAGCACGAGGGGACTGGCGGTAGCACTATAAAGGAAAAAAAAAGGCTATTATTGGACATGGCATAATATAGCACCCCTAGCCAGTTGTCGGAATTGCTACAGTACACATGTAATGTCTTCTATTGGCATAATTTGTGGTGTTGAAACCTGTTTTTCTTCTGCATAAAAATAAATTATCATCTCATGCTAATCCTAACCAAACCTATGTTCATATCATGCTAATAACTAACAAAAAATAATGTGCATCTAGTACGAAAATCTGGAACATTTTTTTATTCCGGCCACTCGAGAGGCCGCACTATCAGTAGCACGAACAGCTACAAGCAAAACTCTCTGGCTGCAAGAACTCAAGGAGGTGAACTTATCATCCTGGTTCTCAGCAACTACAGATTGCTCACTACCTACTCCTACAATGTTAATAATGCTACCCACAGCTTTTGCGCTGAGGACATCGATCCATCCTTGATCGGAGTCCCAGTCCGGCACCGACGACGGTGAGCATGCCATTGATGACACCCTCTTGGCCGGACACTCTGAAGATTCGTTATCTGTTGCTGCTGCTGTTGTTTTATTTGCTACGTTAATGGAGATGTTGCTGAGGACTTCGATCCAGCCATCGTCGTCGGAGTCCCAGTTCGGCACCGCCGACGGCGAGCACGCCAGTGATCCGATCACCCTCTTGGCTGGACACTCTGGAGATTCGATATCTGCTGCTGCTGTGCTGCGGACTTCGATCCAGCCGTTGTGTTCGGTGTCCCAGTCCGGCAATGTCTGGCCGGAGCAGGCCAGTGCTCCGATCCGGCTGGTGGGGCTGCTCGACGTGTCGTCTTCCTCGTCGTCGTCGGTGGATGACGACGACACGGACTCCCACAGTGCTGCGTCGAGCGCGCTCGTCGGAGACACCCATGTCCCCTTGACGACTTCTTTGTTGGGTGGTCCACACGATGATGAGACGAAGGGGTGTTGCAGCAACTGCGCCGCCGTGGGGCGATCGCCGGCGCGCCGTTGCAGGCACCGGTGCAAGAAGTCCTTCGCCACCGGCGACAGCCACTGTGGTACCTCTGGCACGGCGTCCGTGTACCCGATCTTTCGGAGCGCGGCGAGGACGTTGTCCATGTCGCTCCACGGGGCGCGGCCGGTGAACATCTCGACGACGGTGCAGCCCAGAGCCCACACGTCGGCGGCCGGCCCTTGCTCCTCGCCGCGGGCCACCTCGGGCGCCATGAACGCCGGCGTGCCACCGATCACCGGCTGCTTGGAACCGCCGGGGATTACCACGCTCGCACACCCGAAGTCGGCGAGCTTGGCCCGGCCATTGGCGCCGACAACCACGTTACTCCCCTTCACGTCGCCATGCACGACGAGCTTCCCATGGAGGTAATCGAGCCCCCTCAGCACGTCCGCCAAGTACGCCCTGACGGCGCCCTCGTCGAGGCAACCCCCATTCCTCGCAACCACGTCGGAGAGCGACCCGCCGGGCGCGAACTCGAGGAACAGCCGGTGCTCGCCGCCGGACGTGAACCCGAGGCACTTGAGCACGTGCTGCGACGACAGCCCGGCCATGACGCTCCACTCGCGCCGGAGCTGCTGCCTCGCGGCGGCGTCCTCCCCAGCAGCCGACTTAACCACGAACAGCTCCCCGGAGGCGTCGTCCACCGCGAGCGATATCAAGGCGCCAGACGCGCCCTTGCCGATGCCGCGGAGGCGCCTCCAGCCGCCGCCGCCGCCGATGATCGCCGCGGCCATGGGGAATGCAACGCGAGCTCGCTTGAGTTGTTTCGGTTGGTGGTGGATTAGGGTTGTGAATTTTTCTGGCCCCGGGTCGAGGCGTGTATTTAGTGCGTGAGGCTGGCATGTGGGGCCCACCGTGGATACGCATGCAGCATCGCGAGAGGAGCGGCGCGTGTTAATTAGACTGACATGTGGGGCCGACGGGGTAAATGTCTCGCTGGCAAAAATTTTACCAGGTTGGAGTTTATTACGTGTTGATTTAGCCTCGTTTTATCCGTAATTCCGTGTGGATTATTTAGGAAACGAGGTTTAAATGTAAAAAGACAGGCGTGTTTTACTGTTTACTGCATTTCTTTCTATTTTATCCAGAGGGTGAACTGGGTCGAAAACGTGTGCGACGGAGTGAAAAAAATAGCACGTTTGTGCAAATTAAATGAGGAGCACAAGTTTTTGGATTTGTCTTCTTTTGGCATGTTCTTTGTTAAAAAAAGTGTAATGGGTATTTCTAGCGCTGTAAAAATGTAATACAGATGGCTAATCTGTCATCATATAGTAAAGTTAATAAACTGGCAAACTGTAAGGTTAATATGTGATAACGTGAACGAATAACCAGCTACTCCCTCTATTTCATAATATAAGATAATTAACTTTTTATTTATAATATTTAATCATTTATCTTATTTAAAAAATTATAAAAATACCATTTATTTTGCTTGTGACTTACTTTATTATCAAAAGAACTTTAATTTAATCATGACTTATCATTTTTTATATTTGTATTAAATTTTTTAATAAGACAAATGGTCAAACGTTATAATTTAAAAGGATTAAACATCTTACGTTCTCAAACAGAGGTAGTATGTATATATATATATAATTGACGTACGGTTATATGTGATGTGTTGGTAGTGGAAAAAACATTAGCCTAGTTATTTCTGAGGATAAAGTAAATGTAATAAACCATTAACTTATCAAAATAGGTTTCGCTTACGAGGTCTGTTTCAGTCCAACCAAAAATAACAAAAAGTATATCTCGAGGTATCAGTATCCCGTGGTACCAAATCTTTTCTGATCGTTGGATCTAACCATGCACATCCTACTCAGCTAGATTTAATGCTGGAAAATGATTTGGTATCTCGAAATACTTTTTGTTAGGCCGAAACAAATCTCTTCGCTTATTTTGAGACATTGAATAATTTTAAATAAAAATACAATTAACTATAAAGTTATATGTCTAGTGGAAACCAGTTTTCCTGCTGCATAAAAGCAAATTATCGTCTCATGCATGCTAACCTAACCTATGTTCATATCATGCAGAAAATTATATAACTACCAAAAAAAATTATGCAAGGGCAGATGCATCTAGTACGAAAATCTGGAACTTTTTTTTATTCGGGCCACTGGAGAGGCCGCACTACCAGTAGCACGGACAGCTACAAGCAAAAGAAGAGTTTTTGAGTTTTTTATGCACAGGTGAATGTCCACTTTATTACTTACTCTCTCTGTCTAAAAAAACCAATTGTTTGATTTTTGTGCCCAGCGTTTGAACATCCGTTTTATTTGAAAAATTTTCAGGAAATTAGAAAAAAATTAGTCACACGTAAAGTACTATTCATGATTTATCATCTAATAAAAGCAAAAATATCAATCGCTAAAAAAATTTGAATAAGACGAAGAGACAAAAATTATAGGTAAAAAGTAAAAAAATAGTTTATTTTTAGGATGCAGGGAGTATATGTCATCTAAATAATCATAAAAAATATGAAAAAGTATGAAAAGATACATAAATATAAGTTATATTACTCCAGAAACATGCAAGTTTAAATTCAACATTTACAAGTTATAGTAAAAATAACAAAAATAATTATGAATATGCGTATACTTAGTCTTAGTTTTTTTGGTATAACTTGTAAAAGTTGAATTTAAACTTGTATGTTTGTGGAGTGATATAACTCATATTTATCTATTTTATCAAATTTTTTATAACTATTTATATAGTATGCAAGTACACGGATGGATGTCCAGCCTTGTAGTAAAAATGTTTCCCCTGCCGATGCCACGGAGGCGCCTCCAGCTGCCGCTGCTGCCGCCGCGGATGATCACCACGGCCACGGGGAAAGCATGTTCAACGGTGAGCCCATTATGGACTCTATCTCAAACCATGTCAGCAATAAGAGTCTATTTTATAATGATATATACAAAGGTAGAGTCAGGTATGGTTTCTTCGTATTTTTATTAAGCTAGTTTTCTGTTTATATATTCTCATGCAAAAAAGTTTTTTTAATAAATGCTAAGAGTCGATTTTAAGCCCTTGCCATGCATGACAACAGCTTTTCTCTCTCGTTTCTCTCTTTCCTCTACGTCACCAAATTTACTTAGGCGTGACGATTAAGAGAGTAAGCTAATACGCACATTTGATCGTGCACCCGGGGATACGCACCATGCAGCATCGCGAGAGGAGCGGCGCGTGGTAATTAGACTGACATGTGGGGCCGACGGGGTAAATGTCTCGCTGGCAAAAATTTTTACCATGTGGACTTAATTACTGTTTAGGGAAACCATGCGTGTTGATTTAGCCTCGTTTTATCCGTAATCCCGTGTGGATTATTTAGGAAACGAGGGTTAAATGTAAAAAGGACAGGCGTGTTTTACTGTTTACTGCATTTCTTTCTATTTTATCCAGAGTGTGAACTGGGTGGAAAACGTGTGGAATGGACTGAAAAAAATAGCAAGTTTGTGCAAATTAATTGTGGTGCACAAGCTGTTGGATTTCTGTTCTTTTGGCATGTGTTCTTTCTTAAAAAGTGTACTGCATATTTCTAGCGCTGTAAAAATGTAATATTCCGTAGATGGTTAATCAGTCATCATCTAGTAAAGCAACTAAACTGGGAAACAATAAGGTGAATAGGTGATAACGTGAATGAACAACCAGCTATATATATTTATATGATTGACGTACGGATATAATTTAAAAGTTTATGGATCTAAATGATATCTTCTTTTCTAAAGAACCAGATATGTAATTTCTATGTTTACAGAAGTAGATGACATCCGCTCCGGTTGAAGAACTGACCATTTATTTTACTCATAATTTTAAATAAAAATATAATTAACTATAAAGTTATATGCATGCAGCATGTCTAGTCGAGCTCCACAACTTTAATATAGAGATTTTCATGCCATTTGAAACAAAAATGAGATTTTATATATATATATATATATGATATTTTATAATGAATATTTGGACCCTACCTCTATTTTATTCATGGATCAATAAATATGTTTGACATATATTATGCTTTATTAGTATTTATATGAATATATAAATAGCGAGTACATATTATAGTGTGAAACGGTAACACAAAGTTGTAGAATTCATTGAGCTCCACAATTTTGATGTAAAGTTTGAATTCATCTTACTTCGTATACCGTATTAAACATGGTAGAAATACTTACAGAAAAGCTACATTTAAACCAGTCTCATATTTTCTCGGCAGGGCTATCATGTCGTATTTCTCGACCTGAGGGTGGATTTTAAGAATAATCATCCTATAGAGAGTGAGCACTATAGTCTCGTAAATTTCGAAAACAAAAATTTATATTTTTGTACTTTTTTAAATATAAATATATAAATAGAACAAAATTCTCGGACCTCTGGGCTGGTATTTGGGCTTGCTCCAAGAACTGTAGCGGCCCATGAAAGAACGAAAGGTTGTATAATCAGAAATATTTAACTAGGACTTTTTTTTTTGAAAAAAATACATAGAGTAGAGAACGGAGTGGGGTTTAGGTAGAGATATAATCAGAAATATTTAACTAGGACTTTTTTTTTTGAAAAAAATACATAGAGTAGAGAACGGAGTGGGGTTTAGGTAGAGATATAATCAGAAATATTTAAACGATAAGTGATTAATGTGATAAGTAGTATTGAGGTAGAAATATTTATATTTTAGTATAAGATTTAAATTCAGCAAATTCGTGGGCAATGAGTACCTGATTTCAAGAGCTCACTCCTGTCAGGGATATACATATTATATGATTGTCCAACCGTCAACACGAGCTTATGAATTAACTAGGACTTAGGAGAAATGTGACCATGGCGCTCTCCATAGTTCCATGCATGTGACGACGTCAACTATTCTCAGTTGATTTGTTTAGCAAAGTTGGCTAGCTGTATTGTAGCCTTGTGCATATATATATATGCACTGCCTTGCCGGCAAGGCTAAATAAATTAATACAAACACACATAAGCGATTGCATTTGTTCTTATCCAGTCTTCTCCAACGTCCTTAAACCCTAAGTATTCTATATTACATGCCAATGGCGTTGGAATCTCGGTGATCTTCTGGCTTGGTCGCGACGCCAACGTGACCCCTTTTGTTTTTGTGATGACTACAAGTTAGGTTTGTCTCGTCTTTCTTATTTACTATTGCTATGGCAATCAAAATTAGCACAAAATTTTATCAAACTTCTAGAAATCCCGGTAAGCATTTTTTTGTTAAAATAAATTTGTAAAACCAAATATGTTTATAATATTATAATAGTACTTTTTTATCAGAATCTATTTATATCATTTGACTTGTATTTACACTAAGAATTTAACAAATAACTAATTGTCGGGATTATATAAGTTTAACTAAATCTTGTTTTAAACGATAAAGATTTCTCATCGTAGGGAGTATAACCTATGATATTGTACAAACTGGCACAGCATATTTATGTTTAGATAAAAAGGTGAAGAGAAAGAGATATAAGAAAAATGGTCATAGTTTGATAGTCTGATACATTGGACTCCAACCACTCAACCAGCCCGTGTGAGAACGATGATCATGTATTAAACTATTAATTGTACAAGTGGCTGGCTATACTGACGGTTCTATTCTTAGGCCATACTCAATATAAGTTTTATGAACATGATTACCTAAGTAACATGTCATCTACAAAGTTTAAAATTAGGATAAAACACCTCTCTCAATCCATAATTTTATCTATTGTTGTTTTCTAGGTTACATGCAAGACATAAGCTGTTTAGTTAAATGTTTCATCTCCATAAAACTTATTTCATCTTTTTCTTCTTTAATACTTTGTCACATCATAAATGTGACATCCTATTTATTACACATAAAACTTATATTGAGATTGGCCTTATAACGAAAGTAACAGAGTTAATTAAAAAACTTAAGCACAAGTGGTAGGCGGATTCATTAGAGATAGGCGCCGACCATTTCTTCTTTAAAGTAAGCTTGCAAACACGAGTTTTGTTTTGAAATACCCACGAAATTCACACGAATCTCCTCTATATGACTAGCCACGACTTGATTCACTTCGCCGCCATGGCCAAGACCTCTCCTCTCCACAGGGTCATCGGCGCCGCCCGGTGGGACGCCGAGCGGCCCCTTGGCCGCCTCGTAGTCCTCGCCCACGCCGCCTTCCTCGACGCCGGCTTCGTCCCGACCGGCGCCGCCGACGACGACGACGAGCTTTTGTTTCCGATCTTTTGTGGAAATGGTGAGAGCGCTGTCCAGCTTCCGAGGAAGGTGGGCCGGACGGCCTCATCGCTTCCCCTCCGGTACGTCGTGCCGCAGCTGCGGCGCCGGTCGCCGGACATGGCCGCCGTCCAGCTGAGGCTGTGCGCGCACGGCCGCTACCTCGTCTTCTACGTGTCCGTAGCAAGAGCCGGCATGTTCGGGTTCGGGCGTCCGTGGTTTGACACGTACTGGATCTGCCTCGACGCGCTCGCCGCCGCGCCGCTCCTCTCCGGCGGGCTCGACGACGCGGCGCGCGCGCTGAGGCGCGACGCGCGGCTGGCCGCGCTCTGGAGCGCGCTCACTGACACGCTGTGCCGGCGCGTCCTCGTCGACCTGTGCGCCAGGAACGGCGTGACGCTGGAGCCCACGCTCATGTCCCTCCCAGGCGACGCCGTGGCCGCGATCCTGGCGAGGCTCCCCGACGACGAGGACCTCGCGATGGTCGAGTGCACCTGTGCCGGGCTCCGCCGCCTCGTCGCAGAGCACGACGCCACGCTCTGGAAGCCGAGGTACGAGAAGGTGCCACCATTCCTGCAGCTTCTCGGAGTCGGCGACGAGGAGCCGACGAAGGTGCGCTGGAAGAAGAGGTGCATGGCGGTGAGGCGGTGGCCATTTTTGGCGCACTTTGTGTCCACGAGAGAAAGACGGAGACGGCCGAGTTTGGTACTATGGTTGGACCCATGGCCGCGGCGCATGTATTCGTTCATCCGCTTTCGGCCGCCGTTTCGTTCGCCGGAGCCGCCGGAGGAGAAGGATACGGTTGTTCCTCGTCGTCGTCGTCGGAGGTCGAGAGCAATGGCAAGGGAGGCCTCCCACCATGGCCATGCGCTGGTACCTGGCGGCCAGAAGAAGATGCGTCATGGCGCCGGCGCAGTTCATTCGCCGTCTTCCCGATTCCGATGGAAGCACCGGTGACCGCCGGCGATGTGAGATATCATCATCTGAGTAAATTGTTGCTATTTTGATCCACTGCTGTCTGAACTCCTCTGTGATTCGTTTACAAGAAAATCCTGGTGACCACTGAAATGGATGAGTCTCGCAAATTTCGTGTAAATTTCGATTAAATACGAACCAAATTTGACAAACTTAACCAAACTTAGTGAAATTCAGATGAAATGGGTGCGAAATGCTGTCTCGGACCTCACCAAAATAGGTGAAAAATTCACCGAAATTTGGACCTTTCGGTTCGAATCCGAGAATGCTGGTCTGAATTCCCCCATCAAGTGTTAGGTATGGGCTTAGAATTAATCAGAGACATAACCCTTATTTACTTTATGTAAATTATGCAGAAGCCTAGTGTTAGACCCCGCAATTGTTTCTACTAATGCAATGACTTCTCTGAAGCATGCAAATAACTGGAGTACATGCTAGGTGGATTTCATTTAACATTTCTCTGTCTATGATTCATACTTCCCCAATCTAATATTCTCCCTATGGTATAACTAAAGTGAATAAACTCAATTGATGGTTACAGTAGAAGATAAAAATAGCCTCTTTTAAGGTGAGTACTCCCTTCATTTTATATCGTAAGATGTTTTAATTTTTTCCCTAAAATCAGACTTGTTAAAGTTGAACCAAACTTATATAAAATATACGTCTACAACATTATATTAATTAGTTGCATTAAATGCAACATTGAATACATTACTGAAGTATATTTGTTTTACTTTGAAACAACACTATATTTTTCTATAACTTTTATCAAACTTAAAGAGAGAAGTCAAAATGGGTAGAATTTTGTAGCACCCGGATCATGAAACCAATGGCTGAAACTATATATGGATTACCGTTTCTTCCTTGTCATGTTGACTACAGATCAGAGAACATGATCCATGATCATCCAGTACGTCAGATTCAGATGTATCCAACCATGCATGGAAAGATTATGACAACTAAAACATGATGCAACACGCAATCTGGTTCCTTGTTAATTTTTCTTCATTTGTTTGCTAAAGATGATGACTGCAACCGTGCATTCCAGCTTCCATGCATAACTAAATGCTAAAATTTCTCTTGTATCCGACAGTGACAGAGTAAATTAAACAAGTTACAACTGGCTGAGCATTGGAGTCACCGACCATTGCTTCCATTTAAATATTGAAACAATAACCCATGGTCATTATACTTTAGAGGAAGCAATGCCATGCGTAATCGCACGCATAAGCAATTTTGTTCTTATCTGGTTGGTACTAAAATGGTTACTACTTCCATGTGCTACTTCTGATATTTTTCTACTCCCATATAGTTAACTTTGGAATTGACCCTTCCTCGTATTCATAAAATTTATTTAATTATTAATCATTTTGTTAGTGATCTATTTTATTATTAAATAAACTTTAAAGACAACTGATTATTTTGGATATTTATACAAAATTTTATAGACAAGAGAAATAATAAAATATACTTCTAAAAATTAATGGCTTTAAATTAAAGAGATTAAATTTTCCTAGCGCGGATGGGAAACAGTTTTTAGCACATCATCTAAATAGTCATCAAAAAATATAAAAAAAATTGACAAGATAGATTAATATGATTTATATCACTCCACAAACATACAAGTTTAAATTCAACTTCTACAAGTTATAGCAAAAAAAAAACAAACAACTGAAACTAAGTATACGCATATTTATAATTATTTTTGTTATTTTTTCTACAACTTGTAGAAGTTGAATTTAAACTTGCATGTTGGTGGAATGATATAATTCATATTAAACTATATTGTTAAATTTTTTTATAATTTTTTATGACTATTTAGATGCTATGCAAGCAACGGGTGTACTGCACCGGTGTGCTAAAAAATTGCTTCCTAGCGTGGATGCACTAACACACAGAGTTGTCTTTGACAAAGCTCCACTATTGGCTATGATGATGGACAATCCTGGGAACGAATTGATTCATGAATTATTGTTGACAGAGCAAATGTTTCGACAAGTATGTAGCGAGTGAAAATATAATAGAAATAGCTCACAAAATACTTTAATATAACCAGACTAATCAGAATATTAAATTTGTAATCACTCTGTTTAAATAAATTCTAAAGTACCCATGAAATTCTCACGAAACTGTGCCAATACTACTCCAAGGTCGCCATGGCCAAGACCTCTCCTCTCCACAGGGTCATCGACGCCGCCCGGTGGGCCGCCGAGCTTCTCCTTGGCCGCCTCGTCGTCCTCGCCCACGCCGCCTTCCTCGACGCCGGTTTCATGCCCGCCGACGCCGGCGACATGTCTATCCGGCTTCCAAGGCAGGTGGGCATGATGGCTTCCACGCTCCCCCTCCGCTACCTCGCGCCGCAGCTGCTACACCGGCGGCCGGATGACGTGGCCGCCGCCGTGCAGCTGAGGCTACGCGCGTACGGGCGATACCTCGTCTTCTACGTGTGCATCGCCGGAACCCCCGTGTTGGGGAGTCTGTCGTCGGAAACGTACTGGACCTGCGGCGTGGACGCGGTCGACGCCGCGCCGCTCCTCGCCGGCGGGCTGGACGACACGGCGCGCGCGCTGAGGCGCGACACGCGGACGGCCGCGCTCTGGCGCGCGCTCACCGACCGGCTGTGCCGGCGCGTCCTCGTGGCCCTGTGCGCCAGGAACGGCGTGACGCTGTCGCCTTCCTTCATGTCGCTCCCCGGCGAGGTGAAGGCCGCGATCCTGACGAGGCTCCCCTTCGCCGGGGACATCGCGAGGGTCGAGTGCACCTGCACCGGACTCCGGCGCGTTGTCGCGGACCACGACGCCGCGCTCTGGAAACCCCGGTACGAGGCGCTGGCTGTCCAGCGGCAGATCGCGGGATCCGAATCCGCCTCCGACGAAGCGACGCCGGAGAAGGACATGAGCTGGAAGGAGAGGTACATGGCGGAGACGACGACGGGGTGGCGACCTGCCCCGCCGAAGCGGAGATGGGTTATCGGTTGGGGAGGTGTTCCGGTGCGCATCGTGGCCAAGAACGGAGTAGCAACGATTCTTGACCCGTGGGATGATCTTCCATGGCGTGAGGAGTGGGAAGATCACTCACGGCGTAGGGATTCATTTGTTCCATTTCATAAGGTGTTCGACTCGCCGGAGCCGCCGGAGGAGGAGACTGTCCCTCGTCGTCGTCGGAGGAGGAAGTTGAGAACAATGCGAAGGGATGCCCGCCATTGCCATGGCCACGCACTGGAGCTAATAGGTGGTGGCGACAAGAAGCAGTGGCATGGCGCCGGCGCGGTTCACTCGCCGTCATCCCGGTTCCGATGGAAGCACCGGTGACCGACGACGATGTACTTAACTTGTGCCTTATTTCTATTTGCATGTGCTGAGATCAACGTCTGAAAATGAAAATCAATGGTACCTGGATCTTTGACCAAGTGGTGTCTGAACTCCCGATCGAGTAGCAGATATGACCTTCATATAATTCATTAGAGCTTAATCGTTAAATTACAAATCCACTAAATTGTTGTTCTCTTTTTTCGAGGCAAGATGCACTAAAATTGTTCCTGGTGTTAAAAACTATGTAATCATTTACTCCCTTCATTGGAGAAAAAAAAAAGATGCGCATGTATTCCAAGATTCAAACTGTAGATCTTTTGACACTACTCCATCTATTTCAATTTACTGACCACTTCAGCATATCCCAAACAAGGAGGTCTGACAAATTAGATTATAAACTCACTAAATACATCCGAATCAAATTTCTAAAGTAAGTATTAAAATATTTTCGATTGTCAGAATGACAAGCATTTTGACAAAATATTTGAGTGCAAGACTGACCAGTACGCTGAAATGGCGGAGTAACAACTACCATATACAGCTAGGAAATAACCCGACTTTGCTGAGATATTTACTAAACTTATCATTGTAATAATTAGAGTATAAACTTTTTCAGGTAAAAACGGGCATATCAAATTGATAATTTGCCTTCTAAATTACTTTTGCAAAAACAACATTTCGTAGAAAATTTTATAGGAAATGAGATTTACCATCATGGAATCCAAACATTATGTGCTTGTTCAACATTAGTTCTACAGTTGGATTATGCAATTGTCTCCCATTTAGTTCATATTTTCTCGTGAGAGAGTGATAATAATACATATGTACGAGATTATATATACTAATAAAAGGTAGGTGAACATGAGGGGAGCACGACACTCATAAATATGGAAAAGTAACTCTTTATCCAAAGATTGATATTTATATGTAACACACTCAAATGGCTTAGGATTGCCTGTGACATGGTATATTGCATTGGCTTCTTATGATGACAACTATACATGATATACAGATCATGTATAGGTTTAATGTGAAAATAATAATAATGATTCATATTTTATTGTCTTTTGATATATATAATGCTGGTTTCACTACTAATGATATATGTACTACCTCCGTCCCTAAATATTTGACGCTGTTGATTTTTTTATATGCGTTTGACTATTCGTCTTATTCAAAATATTTTGTCAAATATGTAAAGCTATATATATGCATAAAAATATATTTAAAAATACACAAAATGATATAAAAATAATTAATAATTAAGTAAATTTTTTAAATAAGACAGACGGTCAAACATGTATAAAAAAATCAATGGCGTCAAATATTTAGGGATGCAGGGATTACTTTTATATGATGTTTCTTTTACCACCCAGGTAATATTTTCCAATGGATGAAGTAAATCAGAAGGGCTAGTGGCAAACACTCTGGAGTAGTAAACTATGCTTAGCGCCTAGTGGATTCTATTTAAGAACTCCGATTTTTCTTTTTGGATTACTTTAGTCAGATATGTCCAACCATGTATTGAAAAAGCTTATGACGATAAATTAAATAGGAGCAACTTGCAATCTGATTCCATACTAACTTTTCATAAATTTTGACGGAAGGACATACATAGTTTTGTTTTTTATCCGGCGTTCTCCAACTTCCTTTGAACTTTTTATGGCTTTTCTTATGATATTTCGATAGCGATGGAAACTTGGTTATCACCGGCCATTGGACCATATCTTGCTCTGCTTTGTTCATGACGCCGCTGTAATATTTTTTAGAGAAAGTGGATGGCCCAGTGTAATATTTTTCGACCTTAGGTCGATAAGAATACGTAAATATAAAGTTTTTTTTTAAAAAATATTTTTTATTTATAAATATACCGTCAAACCATCACTGCTAAGACAATAAGATCGGAGTACAGATCTGATTTCCCAGACTAGTAATCACTCTGTTTAAATACTAGCGTAAATCTTATGGTCCAGAAGTAATGACTGATCCGTCCAGTTCAATTTGGTCAAGAAGAACCGTTCTAAAAAACCACGAAATTCGCACTGAACTGTGCAACTACTCCAACCTGCAGTCTCGCTCTCGCATCGTCGCACCAACCGTTTTCGCCATGGCCAACCGCTCTCCCCTCCACGGCGTCGTCGACGGCGACCGGTGGGCCGCCGAGCGCCGCCTTGGCCGCCTCGTTATCCTCGCCCACGCTGCCTTTCTCGAGGCCGGTTTCTTGGCCGCCGGAGCCGACCGGTACAACCCCTTCCGGCTACCGACGCAGGTGGGCCGGACGGCCTCCGGGCTAACCCTCCGGTACACCGCGCCGCAGCTGCTGCACCGGCCGGACGCCGCCACCGTCGCGCTGAGGCTGTGCGCGCAGGGGCGCAGCCTCGTCTTGTACGTGTGCGTCGAGTCCGGGAAGCCGTGGCTGGACACGTACTGGGTCAATCTCGACGCGCTCGCCGCCGCGCGGCTCCTCTCCGGTGGGCTGGACGACACGGCGCGCGCCCTGACGCGCGACGCGCGGCTCGCCGCGCTCTGGGGCGCGCTCACCGAGAAGCTGTTCCGGCGCGTGCTCGTCGACCTGTGCGCCAACAGCGGCGTGCCGCTGGTGCCCGATCCCAGCTTCATGTCGCTCCCCTGCGACCTCAAGGCCGCGATCCTGGAGAGGCTCGCCGGCGGCGACGACCTCGCGAGGGTCGAGTGCACCTGCACCGGGCTTCGCCGCCTCGTCGCGGAGCGCGATGCCGCGCTCTGGAAGCCCAGGCCCGAGCACCTAGTTGCCCAGCGGAAGATCACCGACGAAGCGACACCGGAGAGGAGCTGGATGGAGAGGTACAAGCTAACCGTACCTCCGAAGCCGTCGACGTCGACGGCGAGGTACGGCGCGGCGCAGTTCGCGTCCATGAGCGAAACACCGTGCTGCGTTCTTCCCTTTTGGCCGGAGAACTCATGGCTGGTCGATCGGTGGAGCTCGAACGATCAACCATTCATCGTCTCTTTCTGCTCACGGTGGCTGAAGCATTTACTTGTCCGCGTCCCGCCGTTAACGTTCGACGGCCTTCTGCCGGAGGAGACCATCCGTCGCCGGAGGAGGGAGTCGAGCGCAATTCGCTGGGACAGCTGCAGTCATGGCCGCGCGGTGGTGGTGGTGGCCACAAGAAGCAGCGGCGCGGCGCCGGCGCGGTTCACTCGCCGTCTTCCCGGCACCGATGGAGTCACAGGTGATCGCCGGCAATGGCGTTCATTTTCGCAGAGCTCTTGGTTTCACTTTGGAACAGTCAATAATATTTTTTTAAATAATGGAACAATTAATGAATAATAATATAGTACTTTGGGGAAAGTTTGTTTCATTGAATCATCATGACTAGAATCCTGAAGATCATACGCTTTATGACTTATGAGTGGTGTTTAGTTAGTGAAATTTATGGATTTTTGAAGGTTAAGGTCTTCTTAGAACAAAGGAATTTTTACACAAATTTTGAAGGAAAGGAGCCATCTAATTCAAATGAAAGTCCTAGTATAAAATTACTTTATTCTAAGTATCTAACGAAACCAACTCACAAGTTGAAATGAAAACATAAAATTGAAATTTACCATTTCATTGGCAAATGGAATTAATCAAGTCTTCCTATCCATTCAAGTCATTAAGGAAGTTAATCGTTTTGTACAATAACTAATGGGACAGTGGAAGCAAACGATTCACAGCTAGGTCATGGCAGCTCTGCAAAAAAAAAAAAATCACATTGCAAATTTATTCGGAAAAATGAAATCTGAATTATCCTAAGCTAGGCAATAATGCACAAAAGGACAGACTTAGCTGAGGAAATAAGTTACGACAGCAGATGGAGGATCTCACATCATTGTGGTGAATCTAGGAATTTTTATGATCTTGGGCAGGCCTAAACAATGAATAACTAGTGTATGAAAAGATCATTCACACGATATATACAAGCAAGGTTGACAAATGGAACAGTTTTAAACTAAATGCAATGAAGTATATTTCAGTATATATATATTACACTAGGGAAAGATTTTATAAAACAGATTTTTGTTTTAACTAACAAAAGTGAAAAAAGAAAAAAGAAACTAGAATCAAATGTGATTGCCTTCTTAAAAGATGATTGAAACTTTTATTGAGCTCCAGAGGCATCCGTCAGGGTCAGCCGACCGCGATAACCTCTAACGGATGAAATTCATTGTTAGCTAAGATGATACTAAAAATTCGGTCAATTATATTAAGATGATACATAACATTTGGACACTTTCGGTCTTTAATTATATAATTAGTATGTACACATACATGACACGCAACTAGAAGTTCCAAATATTTTGTAGTTAGAATGAATAACAAAGCATATGAATCCGGTTCAAACCCGCCGGCCCCCGTCCATTTCATTATTATATTTGCGTTGCACTGTGGCCAAATCAATCAAGATCGATTAGTCATGTCATATGTAAAACCCCAACCAATCCAGTCCAAGTGCATAGTGTCAAGGAACCTGAGTACGCGCAGCAGCTGAAGCAAGCGAAGGTATCGGAAATGCTACAGGAAAACGGCAAGCGCGCCAAACGGGAGAGCAGGCTGAATCGTCGTTATGTCGGGCCTGACTGGGTCTAAAGCATGTAAAGACTTTGCCAGTTGGCAGTGCGTGTGTGGCGATGAGCTGTCTTGTGCTGTCGAGTGGCGTGTGTATAAAAGTAGAGAACGGCGAGAGAGAGGGTTGGCTTGGAACTGGCTGGTGGCGTTGGCGGCGGCGGCGATGATCCGGTTGGATCGGCGAGTTGTATCAGCAACCAGTTCATGATCGAAATACTACCTAGCTACTACTACCATTTCCCCTCTACGATCCTGAGTAGTTAACAACTTGGTATCAGAGCTAGCACGCTCGCAAATCTTTTGGTTCAATCGTAATTCCGCGGGAGGATTGGAGACGATCTCCGATCGATCTCCGCAAAAAGTAAACTTGCCTCTCGCCGGTAGATGAACTCGGAGCTGAGCGTGTTGTCTGAAAATCCTGGAGAAGCCACGCTACGTAACGAAGCAAGCAGCTAAGATCATGGCGTAGGACGAGAAGTTGGATGCACTTCTGCGGGTGATCGAAGCTAACGAACGGAAACGAGTGGAAGCAGAAGAGCGCAGTCGGGCAGATTTCGCTGATCTGAAGCGTGCCGTAGAGACCAAGCTTCCAGCGGTGGAGAGGAAGGTGGATGAACTAGGAGCTGCGCTGATCATTCTGAACTCCAAGGTTGAACAGCTGGAGATCAACGTCAACCGTTCTCCAACTCGAGATCAACCTGAAAATCCTTTCCAGAACAACGAGTTTTCCTCACCCTTCTTGTATGGTAAGCAGAATTTCAATTTCTGAACCACTTCTGCACAGTATGATTCGGGTATTCCAGTATCTGCTATTCCTCCTATGACTTGTCCTCAATTTGCTGGAGATAACCCTCAGATGTGGAGAGATAATTGTGAGAAATTATTTGATGTCTATGGAGTTCATCCAGCACATTGGGTTAAGGTGGCTACATTAAATTTTACTGGGTTAGCTGCATTCTGGCTTCAGTCAGTTTTACATGAGGTGGAGGATATTTCCTGGCTGGGATTATGTGAGAAAGTGTGTGCTAAATTTGCTAAGGATAAGCATCAGGCCCTGATTCGTCAACTGATTCATGTTAAACAAACTTCATCAGTGTTAGCTTATGTGGAGCAATTTGATCTTATCATGCATCAGTTATTAGCTTATGATAATGCAGCTAGTCCCATTTATTTTGTCACTACTTTTGTGGAGGGTTTGAGAAGTGATATCAGGACAGTGGTAATGGTGCACCGTCCACAGGATTTGGATTCTGCTTGTGCTTTAGCATTGTTGCAGGAGGAAGCATTGGAGGGTAATATGCAGTTGGCAATTAGGAAACCAGAGTCCGATGTATATGTCAGGTCTGCTCCGAGGCTGTCACTACCAGCTGGCCCGAATTCTGGTGCCAAGGGATCGGCACTACCAAATTCTGAAGACAGAAGGTTGTTTGAAACTGCTAAAGCCAAGGAAGAAAAGTTAGCTGCTCTCAAGGCATATCGCCGAGCAAAGGGTCTGTGTTTTGTGTGTGTGGTGAGAGGTGGGGTAGAGATCATAAGTGTGCCAGTACCATACAACTTCATGTGGTGGAAGAATTGTTGGGTGCCCTGACTCCAGATTTGGAAGAAGAACAGTTATGTCTCACTGCCCCTGAATCTGAAGAAAATGAATTGATGGCTATTTCCCCTCAAGCTATAGCTGGCACAGAATCATCTCAATCTATAAGAATGAGAGGCTGGATACAAAACATGGAATTACTAATGCTTGTGGACCTGGCTAGCCCAGCAAAAATACTAATGCTTGTGGACTCTAGAAGTACTCATTCATTCATTTCTGAACATATTGGTGCTAAGTTGCAGGAATTGCAACAATTGCCTATCACAGTGCAAGTGAAAGTGGCAGATGGAGGTCGACTGGACTGTTTCCAATATATTCCAGGTTGTTTGTGGTGGATGCAAGGACACAGTTTCAGAAGTGACTTTAGATTGTTGCCTCTGGGAAGTTATGGCACTATATTGGGAATGGATTGGCTGAACAACACAGCCCCATGCAAATTGACTGGGTGAACAAATCTTTAACCTTCCAGTTAATGGGCAGAAGTATTCACTTACAAGGCATAGATAGCCAGACTGACCATTGCAAGCACATATCTATCGATCAATTGCAGGGCATGGTTAAATCTGGTTCTGTCATGTGTATGGTGCAATTGTCCACCATTGAAACAATATCTGACTCTTATACTCCCAGTTGCGTTCAGCCTATTTTAGATCAGTTTCAGGAGGTGTCTGATGAACCTCATGGACTCCCTCCTGAAAGAAATTGTGATCATGCCATACCACTAGTTGCAAATGATGTGCCTGTCAATCTTCGGCCTTCTAGATATAGTCCAGCACTCAAAGATGAGATTGAGAAACAAATTTTTGAAATGCTGCAGTCTGGTGTTATCCAACACATATTGCAGTTACTTCAACAGCATCAGTGGAAGGTCAAATTGAGCAAGTGTGCCTTTGCTCAGCAACAAATTGGGTACTTGGGACATATCATCAGTGACAAGGGTGTTTCTACTGACCCTAAGAAGATTCAGGATGTTCTGAATTGGGCAATTCCTATCACTGTTAAGAAACTCAGAGGATTTTTGGGCCTTGCTGGTTATTACCGCAAATTTGTCAAAGATTTTGGGGTTATCAACAAACCCCTAATCCAACTGTTGAAGAAATGGGTTCCTTTTAAGGGGACCGCCGAACTAGATACTGCATTTCAAACTCTGAAACAGGCTTTGGTCTCTGCTCCAGTATTGGCTTTGCTCCAGGATATGGCCGATCTTCGTCGCGTTTTCCGGCTGCGTCGGCTTGGGGTCAAGCCGAATTTCAAGATGAGGGAATTGTCAAGGAACCTGAGTACGCGCAGCAGCTGAAGCAAGCGAAGGTATCGGAAATGCTACAGGAAAACGGCAAGCGCGCCAAACGGGAGAGCAGGCCGAATCGTCGTTATGTCGGGCCTGACTGGGTCTAAAGCATGTAAAGACTTTGCCAGTTGGCAGCGCGTGTGTGGCGCTGAGCTGTCTTGTGCTGTCGAGTGGCGTGTGTTAAAAGTAGAGAACAGCGAGAGAGAGGGTTGGCTTGGAACTGGCTGGTGGTGTTGACGCCGGCGGCGACGATCCGGTTGGATCGGCGAGTTGTATCAGCAATCAGTTGATGATTGAAATACTACCTAGCTACTACTACCATTTCCCCTCTACGATCCCGAGTAGTTAACATAGCTAATCGGATCCAAACCAACCGAATCCAAAAGAAATCGTTAGCGCGCGGGCGATACACATTTGCTATCAGCTGCAACTACAGCTCCGCCTGCAAATGGGGCGGGTCAGCCCATTAGGTCCACGGGTCGGCTCTAAATTTTTGGCACCAAAAGGGTAGTGGGCTGGCCTATTTAGTTTTAGGGCACAATGGGTCCAGGAGTTAATTGACCCTAGGGCCGACCCATGCCACACATTTCTTTAGGTCGACTCATCGCATTTAGGGTTTGCTCGCATGGCGGCGGCAGCTTCAGGTTCTTTGCTCCGTGGCGACGCGAGCTCCACCATGGATTGAGGCTGCGGCTACTCCCGGCGAGTGCTCCGGAGTCCGGAAGACGCACAAGTGGTGGCGACTGTTGGCTTCGGAGGTAGTACGAACCAAATCCCTGCATGGATGGATGAACGGATAGATTGGTTGGTAGAGCAAAGCTGTGCTCTTTTCTCTGCATGTGGCGGCAACGTTGTGGGGAGTGATTAGTGATTTCTTGCTCTTTTTTTTTTCTTTTTTCTCTTTCAAGTAACGAAAATTTCCTTGTAGAGTGCAGATTTGCACTGGCCAGAAATGCTGGGAATTTTTTATCGGACAATGAATAAGTGGGTGATCTTCTTTTTGTCAGATTCTTTAGCTGCTTGTTACTAAAAAATCTGAATTTACATGTTAGTTTCTGAAGGAATCCTTGGACTTGTGGATATCAATTGATCAGCACCGTTCTACTACCTGAACGTATATTTGGTGATGAACGTTCTTCTATTTTTATGCCATATTCTGTCAAATTCACGGTTAAATCTTCACAATGTTACTCCGGTGTTTTTTTATGTTCAGCTAAAACTTCCAAAGCAAGGATTAACTCTGAATGTCTGAACCACTCCTACGCCATACACGCATTGTATTGGCACATAACGGGCCCGCCACAAACTTAAAAGGGCCGGCCATGGTGTCACCAGATATAGGGGCATGCATGTCAGGGCTCCAAAATAAACTGGGCCAGAGGGTATAGGGGACGGGCCAGCCCGTCCCGCCCCCTTTGCAGGTTGATCTACAGCTTCGGGGAGGGGACGCACCAATGGAATGGAGGATGAGCTGATCCTGCACCCTCTTCGGCGCGCCTCTGCAGGTACCGACATGGTGGTGGCGGCGGCTTTCGGTGGCACGGCGGCATCAAGCATCATCACCTCTGCGCTGGGAGCATGTCAGTACGTACGTTCTCGTCTTCATGGATGGGTGATACCATCGTCGCAAGGCACTCGTCCATGGATGCAACGTCGGAGACGGAGCTAAAGTTTCTCCCCACAGAGTTGTCCATCAAATGCTGCCTTGCTCTTCACCGGTGGAGTGGCTTCTTTAATCAGCGTGGTACTATATATATTGCCAGGCCAACCGGTGGAGCGGCAAGATATTGTTCTTTAATCAGCGTGGTACTATATATATTGCCAGGCCGTCTAGTCTAGGCATGACCGGGCGGAGCCAAAATCTGTCGGCATAGTCACGGTCCAATAAGACTCAGGTCATGCTAGGACGATCCGAAGACATGACGACTCATCATGCTCCTCCACTTTCTCTTTACACCAAACAATGCTAGATTGGCCCATCGTGCCAATACATCGGTAGGCCTGCTAGTGGAGCGGGTCTATTTGGTTTAAATGGGTTGGATGTTTATTTGGATTGTGTTGGATGGGTTGAAGTAGGCTAAGATTTTAGTTTGGATCGGATTGGTTTGGTTCGTTGAAAATTGCGGCTTGAGCTGGATCGAATGCGGGCTAACAAAGTGAGCAATCCATGGGTGTAGTCCATGAACTACAGCCTGCAGGCTGCCCAATCGTCCCAACCTCCCCCTAGGGTTATTGGGTTAGCCGATGCCGCCGTAGTTGGGAACTCGCCGGCGTTGCCGTCCCCTCTGCCCTCCCTCTCTCGCTCCCTCCCAGCGGATGGATTCGTCGGCGTCGGCGTCCCTTGAGCCTTGACTCATTCAGTCCTACCCCTCCCTCTCGGCGACTGGACGGGGTCAGCGTGAGCAAGGGGGCAGCAGGTAGCAGACAGGCGACAGGCGGCAGCAAGAGGCAGCAAGCGGCAGGTTCTTGTTTCTTGCTGCTTCTCTTCTTCAATCTCCCGTTCTCTCTCTAACAGGAACTTGTGAAGGGTAGATGTTGGTTTGAAGGTAGGATCCATGGGTTGACATGTGGGTTTAACTTATGGGTTAGATTGGTATGGGTGAAAGGAGCATGCGGTTTGGGCTAGATTTGGTTTAGAAAATAATTTTGTGGATTGGTTTGGGCTGGTAAAATAATATGACAAGCTTTGGGTTAGAGTGGATGAGGGGTGGACTTCAATCCATTGGCAGGACTATACATCGGCCCAACTGTTGGCCCAGACTGGCATAGGCCTAGCACCACTCGTATCGTGTCGTGTTGGGCTGGGTCATCAGGCCTCTGGACTTATGGCCATCTACACAATACTCTTTCGTTACACGCAGCTGTGCCCAAAGTAGAGCAGGAACGGGAGCAGCAGCTTGATGCTTCTTGCTTGTGCCTGCAAGCGAGATGAAGCATACATATTGTGGCGTCTCGATGTAGCCACTGCAGGCAGTGTGTCGGAAGAGGAGGAAGCTATGAACCATGGTCAAGAAAATGGATTGGTCCCAGGGGTTCAGTTTACTTCAGACCAAGAAAACTCTACCAATGCAAAAACCAATCCATTTAGACCCAACTTCTAAATCGACCCATTTAGACCCACCCAAAGCTAATCCATTATTAAATCCGACCCATTCCATCTATCTCAATCCAGTCCATTAGTCGACCTACTTCTGACACTGACAGTACATGCAAAATATAGTAGATTAATTATACCTCCAACTGTATGCGTTACCACAAAAAGCAAGCCAGTACCGGTGACATACAACAAGTATAGAGGTATATATGTTCAGACAAGATAAATACAGAATACTACCACTGTACCACATGGATACAGGAGTAATTGTTCAGACAAGGTCGAAATTTTGAATTTACTCTGCCGAAAACCGAGTTCCTCAAGCTGCTTCATTAGTCATAACATACAATACTCAAATAAACTAAAAATATACATCAGAGATTTCCTTCAACAGGACAGATACTGAATATACTCGGAGCTGCCTATTGATTGTTTGTATGAACGGGAGCAATCCTGCAGGAAGTAACGCATCGAGATGAAAACAATCAGTTCGACCAACATTTCGCCGATATCTTTTCGCTTCTGCTTATATTTATAGAGCAAAATTTAAATTTTTAATCTTAAATTTAGAGTTGATTTTGAAATTTTTTAATTAAAGTTTATTTTTCAGTCTTGGCTCTTAGATCACTAAGAATATACATATAACAGTTTTATTTATAAATTATTTTTTATTTGCAAATATATTGTTTGAATTTATCCATATAAAAAACGAAACCATCACCACCTTTGTCTCCTGATCTCTCTAAATTCAGGTCATCAGTGACGTGCACCAGCTCACCGACAGCCAGCAAAAGCACCATATATTTCCACGATTTTCGGTCCCTTAGTGTAGGGCGTTTAGGCAATGTACCCAAGGAAAAAGGAATAACACCTGTACACCATATCCTTGCATGGTGTCAACTTTCACCAAACTATGTAGAAGATTAGAGAAATACATATAGTACATCCTTTAACATAATACATAAAATTAATTCAGAGGCATCACAAAGTTATACACACACTTATCAATAACGGCTTTTTTATCATCCTTGAAAAGTATCTAAAGGTACCAAGAATTTTAGTACAAATTTTTGGTACCTCAAGATACCATTCTTTTTATACTAAAAAGTGTGATATCTTTGAGGTATTTTTTGTTACTTTTTATTGGACTGTAAAATTGCTCTGGTAGAACTGATTGTTTTATGTACTATTATTGATAGAGCTTTTTTAAAAAATTACCTCAAGATACCTCACGGTACCAAATTGTTTCTGATCGTTGGATCTAACAATGCACATCCTACTCAGCTAGATCTAATGATAAGAAATGATTTGGTACCTCGAGATATTTTTTGTTAAACCGGAGCAAATCTCGTTCCACAAACCTTAATGGTCTCCTGAAATTTTTAAATTCAGGTCATCACTGACGTGCTTGGGCTCACCAACGGCGAGTAATAGCATATTTCCATGATTTTAGTGTCGGGCATTTAGACTCTGTAGCATGAAAAATAAATGTCAGTCTCACAACCGAATTTTTTTTAGATAATATCTCACAATCGAAATAAACTGCAGAAAAAGAGAAAAAATAAAATGGAGTACAGAGGGAAAGGAACTATTCCATGCGAGCGATATTACGATCCTTGAGAAGGTACTAAGAGGTACCACTGTTAGTATATTAGATACTAGAAAGTACCAAATTTTATATAAAAAACAGTGCTTCCTTATAATAGTTTCTCGAGGATAAAAAAAATGCTCATTTCATGCATGGTATCGACACCGACTAAATTATGTTGAATATTATAGGAAGCTACAAATGCAGTCACATAGCACACCTCACAGGTAGACACAAACTTGTCAATAAACAGTGATGGAGCTCCTATGGTTTTGGTGGAACGAACCTTTGTTCGATCAAGGTTAGACTAGAATCTCTTTAACCAAGAAACACAATTTCTATCTTATTCAGTTATAAAACACAGGGCCTGATGATTGGAACTTTGAGTGCAGATATACACTGGCACAGGAACATAAAATCTATTCATCTATGTAAAAGAAACGAAAAACGGAAAAAGAAGGAAAATGCTAGCAATGGAGTGTACCTTCATAAATTACTCTTGTATGAGCATGTGACAGGTCTCTTTCCTCAAGGCTATCCAGCCGTGGCCGGAGCCACTCATATACCTTCTTCATATTCATTCTTGGGCAGTCTTGGATTGTAATACTCAAAAGAGATGAGTAACTCCTTGGGCCACATGGCGCCGATGCTAGACGTTTGCACATCTTAAGGTCAAGATGTTCCAGTGATGGCAATTCTCCCAAGCAATTCAGTGACTCCAGTTTATTGCAGCGTACAATGCCCAAATGCTTGAGTTCATCCAGCTGCCCTGACAGCGATTGAAGCTCCCAACATGCATCAATGGACAGCATAAGGCATGGTGGTAGGTTCTGAAGTGTTACCACTGAACGACAATTCCAGAAACTTAGACGTTCTAGGCATGGCAGATGATAGGAGGGGAATGAGAAGCTCTCAAGACAAATGGAGTCATTAATTGTAATATATTTGATAGATGGTGGAAGAACAAAGAGCTCTCTCAACCTGACACACTTAGAAACATAAAGCGATGTGAGATGTGGCAGGAGAGTTGGATTTCCTGTCACCTGGGTAGGACGGCCAATTAGGTTATAGCACTCCTTGATGGTCAATTTCTTCAGGGATACCAAGCATAGGAACTCTTCTTCTGGCCAGTAGATGAGCGAATCGCAGGAGTCGATTTTCAGCTCAACAAGTTGTCCAAGCCATTCCCAGATCCTCATTTTTGACTGTGATGGGCTCAAGGGGAAGAGAATGTTGCAATGTGTTAACTCCATTTCTGAGAGAGATGATTCGTGGATCTGATCAAGCAGCTGCAGGGTTGTTTCTTTGTCATCTATTTCCAATCTTAGCTTGGACAATGAGGATATATAGCTGGATTGAAGCAATGACAAGGACAGCTGCGCTTTGTTTTCATTTAGATTTAAAATCTTGAGCTTTGGTGCTTCAGGTAGAGTTGTCAATTTTGGGCACTTGTTGATTTCAACCTCCTCAAGCAGAGGAAATGTTGGCATGTAACCTTGCCTCCCTTCCATTGCCACCCATGTCTCAAAGCTCTCCAAATCCATTAACTTGACTTCCTTTAGTTCTGGAAATGCAGTGGATGCCACACCAGAGCACAATGTTTGAAACTTTGGACAGATGTTGATGACAACCTTCTCAAGCTGATGAAATGCTTGTTCTGTTCCTTGTCTTCCTTCCTCGCGACATAGGGTTTGCAAGTTATCAAGTCTACTCAGATAAAGAACCTGAAGAAACTTGAAACGAATGAACTGAGGAAATTCTCCACACATTGTACAGCCCTCTAAATGGAGCTCTATCAAGTTTTGCAGGACACCAAGGTCTGTTATCCATGCTGGAAAAGAACTGCCTGTATAGGAAATTACCTTAAGCATCTGCAGCCTGTGATGAGGTTTAAGAGCATCAAGAACCTTATAAGGGGAATTTGTTCCTTCAAGATGGCAGTTGCTATTCCACTCAAGAGACAAATGTGTAAGTTTCTCTTTGTTTCGAAGATTGGCTGCTTTCGCATTTTCTTCCTTTTCATTTTCTAGGCCACATAACTGTAGCCTGCCACAAAGGTTTAAGGTACGCAATTCTCTAAGGTTACTGCAACCAGACCTAGCTCCCACCACAAAAGATGTTAATATCTGCAGGGAAGTTAACTGTCCAAGGTCCGGAGGCATGTACTTCAATTTTGGACATCCATCCGTATAAAGGTGTCGCAGATTTTTCATATACTTCATATCCTTTGGAAGTTCGACAAGATTTTTACAATAAGAGAGGACCAAAGTCTGTAGATTGTAGAGTATGCATATATCTTTAGGAAGCTTTTTGATACAACTGTTTGATGAGATATTGAGATATCTTAGGTGCTGAAGGTGCCCGATTGGTAAGAATTCGCTGCATCGTAGGAGCTTCAGTGCTCGCAGAGAACTGCACTTGGATAAATGTGATGTGCTGAAGTAATTAAACCATCGTTCAAACAATAAACTCCGGAGAGTTGGAGATTGTTTTCTCATAAAGTCATCTAAGAGAACAGTCTCTTTGTATGATGAGTGAAAGTGATACCTAGGATGTTCTGATAACAGACTTATAAAATTGGACCTTCCAGCTATGCTGACACATTCTTTTCCCATAACAGATTGAGCAATGTCGTGCATAAGATCATGTATCTTGCATGTGGTCCATATAGAAGATTTCTTTACATCTTGAAAAAATGACCTCCAAACTAGCTCCTTGAAGATATCTTCGGCTGCCGATTCTAGATTGTCATCCTCTTGTAATGGTATGAAGTCATGTGCCAACCATAGCTTAATCAAAGTCTCCACATCAATCACATAATCTTTTGGGAATATAGCACAGAAAGCAAAGCATTGCTTCATGTCAAATGGTAAGTCGTCATAGCTGAGACGAAGTATAGGAAAAATTGTGTCCTCCCCCTCATTGCAAATGTTACTTTTGGCTAATATATCCTTCCATTCTTGTACAGTACTCCTGCTAGACAACACAGAGCCAAAGGATTTTGCAGCTAAAGGAGAGCCATCACATCTCTGAACAATTTTATTAAGAACTTCCAAATGCTCATCACTTCCTGGCAAACCAATTGCTTTACTTTGGATTATTTCCTTCAAATACACTTCTCCTAGCTTACCAAGATTATACACTTCAACTTCACTGGTAGCCATAATTGTAGCGACTTTGACATCCCGAGTTGTTGTTAGTACCACACTGCCCCTGGAGCCCTGCTTAAGGCAGGTCATTAACTTTCCCCACTTGTCAGAATCCCTATTCCACACATCATCCAACACTATCAGAAACTTCTTTCCACTTACTTCCTTCTGCAGATCTTGCAGTGCCCTTTCACGATTTCTCTCTGTGCTCACACATATGTTGTTTGCGATGCTAACGACATCAAATTCATCAGACACACAACACCACCTGCGAAGCTGAAAATGCTTCAGGATTTCAGGGTCATTGTAGATGAGCTGTGCAAATGTAGTCTTGCCAAGACCACCCATTCCAACAACAGGAAGGACTGTGAGCTCCCTGTCGCTAGCTTCATCCACCAATATCTTGACAACCTTCCTCTTCTCCTCATCTCTGGATCTGCTAACAATATCCTTCTCAAAATCAAGCATCACTGAATCAGTTTGCCTCGACTGCCTCGGTGTTTCCTGCCGGTGTACGAGCCCAAAGGAATTCATCTCCTCGACAAGTTCCTTGATTCTCTGCACGATCTTCCGCAGCTTCTTGCCCATCCTGTAGCGAAACACGATTGGGTTACGAGAGGAGAAGAGGCTTACAGCGCCGTGCCCTTTCCTCCTGGCTTCGCGCCGGAGCGCCTCGTATCTGAACTCGTCGAACACGTCGGTCGCCTCGTAGGACACCTTCTTGAGCTCTTGCAGCCAAGCGCCTACTTGGGATTGTTTGGTTCTGTTCTGTGCGTCGTGGATGACGGTGAGGATGAGTGGAAGCATGCGCTCCAGAGCTTTGCGCTGCTCCTCCATGCCTTCCATCACCCTGTACTGGCCTGCAAGATAGCTGGAAGCGTTCTGCACCGTGGACAGCAGCGGCCGAACCAAAAACTCAGCCATCGTTGCTCCCTCTGAAGATGATGCTTCGTTCTCTTCTCTGCATCATGGATGGGAGAGGGAACACGGTTAATTACTCCACATTGCAGAACTGAAATGATATGATATCGCAGGCAGCTAGCTAGCGGCACTAACCTTCGTCGAGACCCGATCTAGATGTTGTGGGGGATCGATCTAGATCGATCAGAGAACGGAGGCCCTAATCTCCGAGGGGATGCTGTGGATGGAGATGGAAGAGAGAGAGGTGGTCGATCGATGTGGGAGAGAAGATAGAGTGATTCCTACTTTAATGAGATGCTCTGGACACACGGCGTACATAACCGGCAATAATTAACATATTTATCATTGGACCTAACATATCAGAGCGTATATATCATATATAATGAGTGATAAATTTATTATTAACCAATTTTAAGAGTGACAAAAAGTTAAATGCCCCGTAATTTTTCGTTACCAACGATCCGATGCAAGCATCCTGCTGGTATTTTTTAGACAATATATGTTGTTAAAAGAGTTTTTTTTCCATCCTTAAGAAGGTACAAGAGGTACCACTGTTTTATATGTAAAATTTGGTGAGTTTTACTCTTATCCTTCCTTTTATACCTCGAGGTACCAGTACCTCGAGATACCAAATCGTTTCTCACCATTGGATCTAGCTAAATAGGATGTGCACTGTTTGATCCAACGATCATAAATGATTTGGTACCGCGAGATACCGGTACCTTAAGATAAAAAAGGAGGGATGAGAGTAAAACTTAAAATTTGGTACCTTCTAGTACCTAAGGTAACAAGAGGTACCAAATTTTACATAGAAAACAGTGGTACCTGCTCAAGGATGGTGACATAGAGAGGCCTCCATAACTAAAAAAGTACCACGGACATACACTATGCAGGCCACTCTCTCATAAAAAAAGAGATGTCACGTAGGACAAAGCCACACATAGGATACAAGCTCCATAGTGCACCATTCTTAATGTGAGTCCCACTAAAACTTTTCTCTTTTTATGCATTCATCTCTCCCTCTCTCTCTTTCTCCCTGCTCTCCCTCGGTCTGCTTCGGCGGTGGGCGGCACTCAAGGCCGCGCGGATCGACGGCGCGGCAGCCAGCAGGGCTCGTGGCCGCGTGGATGGACAGCGCGACGGCCGGCGGCGCTCACGGCTGTGTGGATCTAAGGCGAGGCAGCCGGCGAAGCTCGTGGCCGTGCAGATTGACGGCGCAGTGGCCAGTGGAGGTCTTCGGCGGCGAGCTCTCAGCGGCGACGCGTCGGAGGCGGCCTGTGCGTGGCTTGCTCCTTCTCCCTTCTCTGACCTTCTCAAGCAAAAGTTGTGGTTGCTCTGACAAAAAGATGCTTGCATTTGAAAAAAGCTTAACGAGGCGATTGTTTTTTCTGCAGGGCACAAAGAGCTTGACGGGAGCGTGACCCAGTCCGAGCTGGGTGGGTATCTCGCATCGGGATGGATGAGGGTACGCGCCATGTCACCGTATAGTGCATGCTCTAAAGGGCAACATGTGTATCTGCCATGGGGGTGGTACGGTCTCAGGTCCCCACTGCTCCATTAGGACCATGCGAGTTCGAACTAAGGGCATATACCAAGGGATCTCATTGTCGTCTCTATTGTTGTATGCTCGCTGACATGGAAGAGAGAGATGATAGGAGAGATAAAAATGAGTTGTTTTGCCTGGAGTTAGCAAAACATCGACTTTTGACGCATGAAACGAGGAGACAACTAAAAAAATATGCTTTGTATGCGTGCTAACTATAATAAGGCTGTGTTCGCCTCCCTAAGTTAACTTAACCCCTTGTCTTGCACGCGCATGCTTCCTGAACTGCTAAACGATGTATTTTTTGTAAAAATTTTTTATAGGAAAGTTGTTTTAAAAATCATGTTAATGTATTTTACATTTTTTAATAATTAATAATTAATTAATCATGTACTAAACAATTACAACGTTTTTCGCACCGGATAAGTTAACTTACATCCCTCCTTGCCGAGCGCGGCCTAAGAGGCGCCGATTAGATGGAATGCGAACGAGAAATTAATTAGTTTATAATTATGAAGAGTCAGCTTGAAAGACTGTTCTTTGGTTGGTCCGATAGCGTTAACACCTTTATATTAGTTCTTTCTGCTGACGTGGCTTGATAATGGGCTCTACCATTGAACATGCTGTAAACCCCCTTCCCCTAAAATTGTATGTTAAATATAAACTAGCAGGTCGGCCCACACATTTGCGTGGCTAGATTTAAGTTATGTTATGTTTTAATTCTATTTCATTTGTTCTTTAAACTCTAACATATGTGTTTTTTCTTATCTTAATTATTGTCTATTTCAGTATAATTTTATTTAATATTTATTTATTTGTTTTGATTATTTAAGTATATATTAATTGTGCCATGGAGCGACACATGCTTGGAACCATAGATACATCTCAAAGCTTGTGAACTACCACCCCTTAAATCATTCAACAAATAAAATTAGTCTAATTTTGCTACAGTAAATGATCATAATTGTGCAGGCCACTAAACATGGTAATAAAATAATATTGGTTAGGATGGACATCCTTTTATTCCTATCGAACTATAAAAGAATCCTATCCGAATTAGGCTTCCGCCCCCTTAAGCGTGCGACCCTATAGGTTCACCACACAGTCATGGCCCGTGTACTTCTACTCGGTCCAATAGTTGATAGTGGCCTCTAACAGGATGTGTCAACTCCTATGTGCATGTAAAGATCATATCAAACAAACCATCACGACGTCACATACAAGCTATTCCCTTTGCCTCACGATAGTTGGTCTAGCTCCAAGATAACCTCTCTTTCTCGATGTTGTGAGTCGGATCCTCGAATAGGTTAACACTTCACCTAGCACGACCATGCATTTCTTGATCCGATCACTCGAGAGGACCAGAGATATCTCTCTCACATAGAGAGGGGCAAATCCTATCTAGATTGACCATGCTTCACAACATGCTTCATGACAAACTCGAAAGCTACTTTTATAACTACCTAGCGTTTGATAGCCCCTGAGTAGGTCGGTTCACATCTTGAGAACATACGACAACCTCAGGTATAAGGACAAAGCATACACATTATGTAAAGATAGGACAATATTACAATATCTCACGATGGGTTGATCCAACATTATGTCATACGTATGCCCACATTATTAACTTGACATCTCCATGTCCGTGACTTGTGAAACATAGTCATCAACTAATACATGTTCTAGTCATCAACTCAGACTAAGGACAACTTTAGAATAACTATAGAAGTAACGAGTTTCGCAAACAATTCACATAATTGCCAATCAATATAAGTTGTCTTTCATGGATATCCAATAGATAAATAAGTGTCATGTATAGAATGAAATATGATCATCTCTGGGATTACCTCTAGGGCATATTTCTAACATATGCATGATGTCATGTGTAGATCATCATTCCTCCACGTTAATCTAAGCCGTTAAAATATAATCTTACTATAATCTAGCGGTCGACGTTTTTTTTCCTTCGATTAATATGGGAATTTCTAGACTCCAGAGAGCCTTCTTTTCAGGCTGTCTTTATATTATAATAGATGAAAATAGAGGCTGAAGTTTTATCTAGTTTTCTGAGACCCTGATATCTTTGGCTAGAATCGTCACTGCGGCAAAAGAATCCAACGGACGTATTGAGCGAGCATTGAATTTTATTTTGTAGCCGGTTCCTTCCTCCTCTCATTGCAAGATGCTTTCCCAACTGACAGAGAAAGGAGATGCCTGCCCTCCTGAACATCGCCGTGAAGACAACGCAGCACATCCAGGAGCAAAGGCCCTTTTAACTGGCCAGCTAGCTGTTCCACAAGTAGCGGTGTAAGTGGACTGGTCCACCAACCTGCTTATAGGCCAATTAAACGGGTAGCCCGTCGGGTTACCCCCTTAATTGACCTATAAGCGGGTTCGTGGGCTGCCCACTTACACTCTTATCCACACGTATACGTACTAACCAATCCTTTCAACTTTAGAACCTGATTCCATACATATGACAAATTGATGGGGCATCACGTGAACAGGAATGGTGATGCCAAGATGAGAACCATTCACATGGGCACCGCAAGGAACATGGGTCTTTCAAATTTTAGCACTGAATAGTACAGCCTAACGATCGGTTAAGTATGTTTGCTGTGTAATTAAAACACAATGATCTTTTACTGATGTTGAAGGTAGAGAGACTGTTAGCCGAACACCGGCGATCTCAACTCTCGATGACAAACAGAGATGACTGGATTTCGGAGAACGCACAGGGATTTTGGTGCCGTGAACTTGGTTACTGCAATTTCTGTTTCTTATCAAGTTACATCCTATCTAGATTGACCATGCTTCACAACATGCTTCATGACAAACTCGAAAGCTACTTTTATAACTACCTAACGTTTGATAGCCCCTGAGTAGGTCGGTTCACATCTTGAGAACATATGACAACCTCAGGTATAAGGACAAAGCATACACATTATGTAAAGATAGGACAATATTACAATATCTCACGATGGGTTGGTCCAACATTATGTCATACGTATGCCCACATTATTAACTTGACATCTCCATGTCCGTGACTTGTGAAACATAGTCATCAACTAATACATATTCTAGTCATCAACTCAGACTAAGGACAACTTTAGAATAACTATAGAAGTAACGAGTTTCGCAAACAATTCACATAATTGCCAATCAATACAAGTTGTCTTTCATGGATATCCAATAGATAAATAAGTGTCATGTATAGAATGAAATATGATCATCTCTGGGATTACCTCTAGGGCATATTTCTAACATATGCATGATGTCATGTGTAGATCATCATTCCTCCACGTTAATCTAAGCCGTTAAAATATAATCTTACTATAATCTAGCGGTCGACGTTTTTTTTCCTTCGATTAATATGGGAATTTCTAGACTCCAGAGAGCCTTCTTTTCAGGCTGTCTTTATATTATAATAGATGAAAATAGAGGCTGAAGTTTTATCTAGTTTTCTGAGACCCTGATATCTTTGGCTAGAATCGTCACTGCGGCAAAAGAATCCAACGGACGTATTGAGCGAGCATTGAATTTTATTTTGTAGCCGGTTCCTTCCTCCTCTCATTGCAAGATGCTTTCCCAACTGACAGAGAAAGGAGATGCCTGCCCTCCTGAACATCGCCGTGAAGACAACGCAGCACATCCAGGAGCAAAGGCCCTTTTAACTGGCCAGCTAGCTGTTCCACAAGTAGCGGTGTAAGTGGACTGGTCCACCAACCTGCTTATAGGCCAATTAAACGGGTAGCCCGTCGGGTTACCCCTTAATTGACCTATAAGCGGGTTCGTGGGCTGCCCACTTACACTCTTATCCACACGTATACGTACTAACCAATCCTTTCAACTTTAGAACCTGATTCCATACATATGACAAATTGATGGGGCATCACGTGAACAGGAATGGTGATGCCAAGATGAGAACCATTCACATGGGCACCGCAAGGAACATGGGTCTTTCAAATTTTAGCACTGAATAGTACAGCCTAACGATCGGTTAAGTATGTTTGCTGTGTAATTAAAACACAATGATCTTTTACTGATGTTGAAGGTAGAGAGACTGTTAGCCGAACACCGGCGATCTCAACTCTCGATGACAAACAGAGATGACTGGATTTCAGAGAATGCACAGGGATTTTGGTGCCGTGAACTTGCTTACTGCAATTTCTGTTTCTTATCAAGTTAAATAATCAAACAATTTACAACCTTGGATTTAAGCCAAAACTCCAAGTGCATTACAACTAGTTCACGGCATGTGTCATCCCAAATGGATGGCATCGGATGTAGAGAAAGTCACCTACTTTACTGAACAACGGTAGAGAATCTGGATTGATCCCACACATCCCATACACGACTCCACGATGCGCGTTAGAATCCACTACCACCCTAATATCAACTCACATGACCAAAAATTCAGGAGAAGCTAAGCAATCTGAAAACAGAACAACTGAAAAACCTAGAAGCTCTACAGTGCTAAGTTCGGAAACAAATGCAGCACCAGGATTATCTTCATATATTGCTAACAGAGACTCTACCTTATATACATTAATTAAATGGTAAGTCAAAGTACATGGAAGTAGAGGTGGGAGATGAAGGAGAGATGCTCTGAGAGTGATGGCAACAGGATGCCCGATCTTCCGTTAGGAGATAATAACTATCGATTTGGTGGAAACTTGACACGCACGATTCGGCTTTCGATCAACATGATCCAAACCCTGCAACCTGGTTGACCTTGTTGATAAGCCTAATCCCCACGTGTGAATCGAACAACACAAGCAAGAACAAGAAAGATAGAAACTCAATTCCAGATGAATGATTGATTAGGAACTTAAAGTTGAGGTTTCAAAAACGGATCTATATCGACACTGCAATGGCAAAATTAATCTTAGAAAAATCCTAAAAACCTAACGTGGGGATGGTGACTAAATGTAGTATTTGGGATGCGGAGCTCCCAGGACGTGCCCCCTAATGGGTCTAAACGTTACACGATCCATCGGCCCAAAGACAGCGTGGGAGCACCCTCGCAGATTCTCAATGCTGATTTGTTTCGACGATTTTCGTTGACTTCGATGTGATTTTAATATCAAACTAAAGCCAATGGATAGATTATAATATTATCTTTTCATGCATTCGTGGATCATCAATAACAGAGTCATTATGCATCCTGAGCGTCCATTTTACTCGAAGCTTGATTTCAGGTGAATAACTAGTAGGGTGGCCTCTGTATTTTCACACCAAAATTTAAAAAGATTTATGTTTCAGTAATATATGTTTTGTTCTACCGTGGTTATCCATGGTTGTTGTGTCCTCGTGTGAGCTCTTGGTCACTGTACCCCTCAGGTCATGACTGTTGCCACCACTATTGCTCACTTGTGGTTACTGGCTTTTTGATCTCGCCTGACACCACTACTATAACTGCCTCGAGCTTGAAATGATACGCTGTTTAATATGGACTACCATCATAGATTTATGCCCCAATCTCTATGGATCTTTTAGTGACGTGTTAATCCAAACTCCTCTAATATTAACTGAGTTTATAAAAAATACAATATCTATATTTTGACTATGTGTTCATTTAGTATTATAGATGTTAATTATTTTCCAGAGGATTTGTTAGAGTTAAATAGTTTTAATATACACTAAAAACACAAACAATATAGTAGAACATAGGGAGTAGCTTATCTGGGTCCACACCCAAGCTATCCGCTTCTCTTTACAATCATTGACTTTGGATGGGATAACTCTTTCCAATAAAATATGTGGAATTGTTCTGTAGTACATATGTCTTTTTTTTAATTTTCTGCTAACATGAATTTAAGAGCAAAAGTTGTGGCCCATATATCTTATGCCTAACTTGAATAACCATGCATGCCCTTGCACACGGATCTTTTTGCTAAATATTTAATTATTTTTGTGAACATTGAGAGTAAACAACAGTGGATTTGTTTTTATCTTGTTCTGATAATGCACTATATACTTGATTATATTTTGCTTCTACAGTATTATAAATTGTCAGATAAAATTTTTTGTTTAATGTATAGAAAATAAGAATAAACAGTCACATAATAAAGGTTATAAATATATTATGAAATAGAGGGAGATCAGCCAGTATGAGAGAGGAGACTTGCTTAATTGAATAATCAATTGCTAATTTCATACATACTCACTGAATTGGTTAATTAACTGTTGAACACCACCGCTTTCTCCATATATAGCTTCAAAAGTTTTCTCATCTGCCTAGCTACTGAATTTTGAATTCATCCAAGCATTCATGACTTCCCTAATTTTCTTCCCATAATTACATTGGTGTCATGAACACAATGCTAGCTGAGTATCTTTGTTGAAAATCAGTACACTTATATATGATTGACGCTAATAATAGATGAAGCTGCATTGGATTAGACGAAAAATATTATAAGCTGAAACATGATCACATATTAGAACCTAATATATAGATATAAATATAGATGACTCGGCTAATCGATCCCTATTGTTCCAGCCCACTGTGTACTTATACGTCAGTAGCAAGGAGAAAAACCATCAATCAAGGACTATTGGGTCTCATGAAATACAGTTGTACTTGTGTTGAAAGTCTGCATATAATTGGAATCGGATTTACCACCTTAACTTCTATTCTTTTTTGAACACCAAGCCGATTCCTAATCAATCAATTTGTCTTCCTTTTGCGTTTGCCTTTAGCATTACGTTGCGCCTTAACAGTTTTGGTTCCTATTGAATGTTTAATATCTTCAGTAGTATTAGGAGGGGAGATGTGCTCCATCACTTCGACTTCATCATCCATCTTTGGTTTGTTTGGCTTCTCAAGTTTCTCTAAGTAAGCATGCCACTTTGGTTGGTCACGAAGAATTTTCTAGCAATGCTAAAAAGTAAATGAGCCTTACTTGTAATCTGCTTCATATGCTGCTTCAGCCTTTTCCCTCAGTTGCATATCATTTTGTCCACTAACATAGATGGATTTAACCTCCTTCCAAGCACAACAGAAATGACCAACATTTTTCTTAATTTTATGAAAACGGTCCTTGATTTGTTTTTCTTGCCTTGTCCTATTTTTAGGAGTGGTGCTATTGTACGCAGCGGTAACACCTCCCAGTAACGATCATTTTTCTTAAAATTACCACTGATCAAATCATTTGAGTTCTTCAACCAAGCGCTCACCTATAATCAAAATAGAACAGGATTAGTCTTATACTAGAAATAAGATAAAACTCAATGAGAATACATGATTCATTGCCTACATCCTTATTTACTTACTAGTCTTATGTCCTCCTCCTGTGACCATGTCAACCGCTTCTCAGTCCTAACAGCGGGGGCTTCTTCACCACCACTGTCAATGTTGACAAGATGCTGTGCTCCTGGACCTGATGTTGAACATGGGAGATTTGCTCCGGTCCAACAAAAAGTACCTCAAGGTACTGGTACCTCGAGGTACCAAATCATTTCTCACCATTGGATCTAGCTGAGTAGAATGCGCACTGTTAAATCCAACGATCAGAAACGATTTGATACCACGAGGTACCGGTACCTCGAGATACTTTTTGTTACTTTTTGTTGGACTGTAAAATTGCTCTGAACATGGTGCTACTTGTTGAACAGAATAATAATTTGGTGGTACATAAGGTTGATGATTCTGTAAAATTGATGGATCCTGAAAGTAACTCAAGAAACCACCGGGAGGATGGAAGTCCATACCACTACAAGAAAAGGCAGAGATCCAAAATTATTGCCATATAACATGCTTAGCACTTTTTTCTCTTAATATGTAAATAAGTACATCAAAATTTCACAAAGCACTAGCCTATGATACTAACAATTGTCATACCATAAGAGTACTATCTTTGTATCTGTAGATAATTTAATTTGTCTGGTCACTACCTTTGTAGTAAGAGTTCTTGATTAATCAAAGTGTATCTGTAGATTAGTACAATAAATTCAGCTATGCACTGACCTATGTACTTACAATTAAATTATTCTCTTGCCACAATTATTTTATGTAAATTCCTGTCAAAACGAACGGATGTTTTTATGGAAGGGATTATGGAAAAGTTGGGAATTCAAACCCTATAGGGATCGGGTGACAGGGGAGGGTTTCACCCATCCCTCTCGAGATAGATTCCTCTCGGGGATTTACCGCAAAGTATTTTACCGCCAAATATACAAGACAGGATGAGCCATGGACGGGCTAATAGTAGACTGATTAGTCCTTATTGTACTTGCTCTTGTTGCAGATAAAACCATGGAGTCTTTTTCTTTCGAGGTACCGCACTTTGATTAATTGACAATGATTCCCATTGTCGGCCACCACACTTTAATTAATTGCCAATCACTGCCACAACACTTTAATTTGACGGAAGATGGTCACCTCACTTCCGTCCTGAGTCGCTGCAAACCAAACCGAATCTCACCTTGGCTCAGCAAATAGCTAAAGCTGAGAGCCGCCGGAGGGTAGGCTGATGGAGCTCTTGTTCCCGGACTGATCTTTGCTGCTATGCTTCTCCGATCCTCCTCCTCTGGTTTGCTCCTCTTACTCTCTTGCATATATATCGCCCTCAATTTGTAGTTATATTTGAGTCCTTCATTTTCAGACCACCAAGAACAAATTAAAGAGGACACATCCATCACCAGCCATGGATGCTGTAGTGAGTGTCTCACATGGAGCACTGGGGCCACTGCTGGGCAAGCTGAACACCTTGCTCTCAGATGAGTGTGCGCGCCTTGGAGGTGTTCGCCGTGATATCCGCTCCCTTACATCGGAGCTGAGCAACATGCAGGCGGCACTCCACAAGTACGCATCGCTCGACGACCCTGACATCCAGGTGAAAGCCTGGATCGCGGAGTTGAGGGAGCTCGCCTACGACATCGAGGACTGCATAGACAAGTTCATTCACCAACTCGGTGCCAACGATGAGCAGCTCGGCACCAGTGGCATCAAGGATTTCTTCAGGAAGAGCACACGGGGTCTCAAAACTCTTGGCTCAAGGCATAAGATCGCTGGTGAGATCGAGGAACTAAAGGCACGTGTTATCTCGGTGAGAGATCAGAAGAACAGCTACAAGCTCGATGATACTTTTTGCAGTAGCTCCAGGAATAAGTCTACTGTTGATCCACGGTTGGCTGCTCTGTTTGCTGAAAAAAACCATCTTGTTGGTATAGAAGGCCCAAGGGATGAACTTGTCAATTGGTTGGATGTAGAGAGTAGTTCATTGAAGCGTCGAAAAGTATTATCAATTGTGGGGTTTGGTGGGCTTGGAAAGACGACTCTAGCGAATGAGGTATATCACAGGGTTAAAGTCCATTTTGATTACACTGCTTTTACGTCGGTGTCACAAAAACCTGATATAAAGAAAATCCTCAAGGATATAATACACCAGATGCCCATAAAAGATGGATTCCTAAAAGATATTGATACGTGGGATGAAAAGAAATTTATTCACAAGTTACGAGAACTACTTGTCGATAAGAGGTAACTATCTAATTTTTTCTCTCTCAAAAGTTTTATACTCACATGATCACATCAATGTTCGAGAGCTGCTTTTCCTTCATAAACTTACATTCACATCTATGTTCGAGAGCTGCTTTTCCTTCATAAACTTACATTCACATCTATGTTCGAGAGCTGCTTTTGCTTCATAAACTTACATTGTTGATAAACATTAACTAGGTACCTTGTAATCATTGATGATGTATGGTCTGTATTGGCATGGAATGATATCAAGCTTGCCTTCCCGGAGAATGATTGTTCCAGCAGAATTATAGTTACCACACGCATTTCTGAAGTCGGCCAATCATGTTGCTCAAATAATGGTATTGATCGCAATTATGAGATGGAACCTCTAAGTGAAGTTCACTCTAGAAGACTGTTTTGCAAGAGAATTTTCTGCACAGATGAGGATGGCTGCCCAGATAGTTTACAGGAAGTTTCAAGAGATATCTTGAAGAAATGTGGGGGTCTTCCATTAGCAATTATTAGCATCTCTGGCTTGTTAGCAAATAAGCCAGTTATTAAGGAAGAGTGGGTGAAAGTGAAAGAATCAATTGGTTTTGCATTGGACAAGAACAGTAATCTAGAAGGAATGAAAAGCATACTATCCCTTAGCTACCATGACCTTCCTAACTATCTCAAGACTTGTATGCTGTATTTGAGCATTTTTCCAGAGGATCATATTATTGAAAGGAACATGTTGTTGTGGCGATGGATAGCTGAAGGCTTTATCTCTGAAGATTATGGGCATAAAATGGAAGACGTTGCAGAGAGCTACTTTTATGAGCTGATCAACAAAAGCCTAGTCCAACCTGTGGACATTGGCTTTGATGGTAAGGCTCGTGCGTGCCGTGTCCATGATATAATGCTCGAACTGATCTCTTCAAAGGCAATAGAAGAAAATTTCATTACAGTTTTAGCTGAGCAAACTGGACAAACAAATTCGTGTGGCTGTGTTCGCCGACTATCCATCCATGGCACTGTTAATTATTTGTCAACTGTGTTAGCAAACAAAGATTTACGACATGTTCGATCTTTAACCTGCTTTGGTGGGGACAAAGAATTTTTGCCCCGCCTTGCCCGTTTTGAAGCTCTACGAGTATTGGATTATGGTTTAGTGGATTTCGAGGGCTATGATTTGGAAAATATAGGCAAGCTTTTCCAACTAAAGTACTTAAGACTATGTGATTGGAACCTGTCCCGTGTACCAACACAAATTGCAAAGCTCCAAAATTTGCTGACACTGGACCTAAGCGAAACAAATGTTGAAGAGCTGCCCACTGAATTCTGCCGATTGACAAAGCTGCTACATCTACATGGAAATTCCAGCAAGTTGAAGGTACCTAAGGGGATTGGGAATATGAGGAATCTACAGGTGCTTAGAGGGATTAATATTAGCAATAGCTCGGCTAGTGCAGTGGCAGAGCTTGGCGCGCTACCTGTTTTGAGGGACCTCTCAATACGTCTGTCTTATGAACCCAGAGAGTGCAAGCCAATAGAAGAGATGTTTCTCACCTCGCTTTGCAAACTGAGCAGCTATAAACTCCAATCTTTGCACATTTTTGGTGGCACTTCCTACGAGTTCTTAGATCGCTGGTTCCCTCTGCCTCGCTTCCTCCGATTGTTTTACATGAACACCAACTACTGCATCCCACATTTTCCAAAGTGGATTAAACCAGATCTCACAAATATCGCGTACCTAAACATTAATATCGGTGAGATGAGGGAGGAAGATATGAAAACACTCGGAGACCTGCCCGGGCTACTATGCCTAGAAGTATATATGGACCGTGACCCAAGCGAACAACTTACAGTCAAAAGCATGGGATTCCCATGTCTCAAGAAGTTTGTCCTTGTTTGCGGCTTGTTCGTGTATGGTGGAGCATACTTTACGTTTGAGAAAGGGGCGATGCCGAAGCTGGAGAAGCTTCGACTTCCATTCCATGTATTAATGGCAAAATCCCATGGTTTCTATCTGGGCATCAAAAACCTGTCCTGTCTCAAAGAAGCGGTAGTAAGAATGTACCGTGGGGGCGCTAATCATTCTGATACTGAAGCTGCTACGGCTGCCATCAGGAGCGAAGCAAGTGCAAATCCCAATCATCCCAGACTTACCATCATCGAAGAATACGCAGAAGAGGACCGTGGCGATGAGGGTGCAAAGGACGAGCAAGGCGGTGTTACTGAGAACTGATATCGTTGCCTGCCGCAAGGTTTCTAGTCTGCCATGAATGAGGTACGCAGAACTATCGCTAAATTGCAAACTAGTCGCGGTACAGCCAGTACTTGTCTTTACAAACTTTTATTCTTTTGTTTTTTTTCAGACTAAGAAATCTGCTCTTCCCATCAACTATTTTGTTTTTATTTTCCGTTGCAGGTCATACTTTGAGTCTGCACACAGTGGGAATAAAAAATTATATGTTTGTTCTATGAGATTTGCTCCGGTCCAATAAAAAGTATCTCGAGATATCGATACCTTGAGGTACCAAATCGTTTTTCACCGTTAAATCTAGCTGGGTAGGAAGTGCAATGTTAGATCCAACAATCAGAAACGATTTGCTATCGATATCTTGAAATATTTTTTGTTGGACTGAAACAAACCTCTTGTTCTATATAATTGTTGTTGTGGAGATTGTCTTATTGAAACATGATTCTCCATTTTGTGTTTTTAAATAACAGAGCAACTTTGGGCTGCTTCGATTATTATATTCAAATGTTGTCACTGCTTCAAATGGATTATAGAAGTATACATGGTCACCTTTTTGATGTTTTAATTAATGCAGCAACTTTGCGCTTCTTCGATTATTACATTTTTATTCGAACTCTTTCAATGATTCCGAGGGATTATAGAAGTATTAGCCGTCAACCCGCGCGTTGCACGGATTATTACCTTTGATATTATAGATAGTTAAAAAAGTTAATTATATGTTGATTATTTGTTTTCTAAATTATAGCAGTTTAAATGAAGCATCAAAGAAGTTATAGCTAACTGAAAATTTTAAAATTAAATAATTATAAATGAATAAAATATCATATTTATTTAATCTCGAATTTATAATTATTTAAGTTTGAAAAATGTGAATATTATTTTGAACGGTATATCATATTTAGTTAGGAGGGAAATTAATTAACAATAGTTTATTCCATACACAAAGTTCTGCTTTGTCACAATTACATGCGCTACGACACAGGATGTATATATTCTGGTGGCATCTACATCAATTCAAATTCATGCCCACTGAATTCTGCCGATTGACAAAGCTACAGCATCTACTTGGAAATTTCTTGAGGTTGAAGCTACCCAATGGGATTGGGAATATGAGGAATCTACGGTTGCTGTCAGGCATTAATATTAGCAATAGCTCAGCTAGTGCAGTGGTAGAGCTTGGGGAGCTAGCCGGCTTGAGGGAGCTCCAAATATGTCTGTCTGATGAACCCAGCGAGTGCAAGCCAACAGAAGAGACGTTACTCGCCTCTCTTTGCAAACTCGGCAGTCATAAACTCCAATCTTTGCACATTCTTTGTGGAAGTTCATATGAGTTCTTAGATCGTTGGTTCCCTCTCCCTTGTTCCCTCCGCTTGTTTCGCATGTCAACTAGCTACTATGTCCAGCAACTTCCAAAGTGGGTTAAACCAGCTCTCACCAACATCGCATACCTGGACATCAATTTACGTGAGATAAAGGAGGAAGATTTGAAATCACTTGGAGAGCTGGTAGCACTACTCAGTCTACACATATGGCTAATGCCTGACCCAAAAGAACAGCTTACAGTCCAAAGCATGGGATTCCAATGTCTCAAGGAGTTTGTCCTTGTTTGTAAAGCATACCTTAAAATTTGAGAATGGAGCTATGCCAAAGTTGGAGAAGCTTGAGGTTCCATTCCATGTATTAATGGCGAAATCCAATGGTTTCTATTTTGGCATCAACAACCTCCTATGTCTCAAGGAAGCAGAAGTAAGAATCTACGGTGTGAATGCTGAAGATTCTGACACCGAGGCTGCGATAGCTGCTATCAGGAGCGAAGCAAATGCAAATCCCAACCACCCCAGAATTGCCATCACAAAGGCATTGGTAAAACAGAGCAATAATGAAAATAGTGATTACAACGAGGATACATAGCACAAGCAAGCCGGTGTTACTGAGGAATGATGCCATGAAAGAGGTACTCAGCACTATGGCGAAATTGCATCTAGCCGCCGTATTTCGTTTTCTTTCACGCTAAAACCTGGCCGCCGTACTTCTGTTTGAGATTTGCTCTGGTCTAACAAAAAGTATCTCGAGATACTGATACCTCAAGATACCATTTGAGCAATTATACAGTACTTGAGAAGGTACCAAGAGGTACCACCGCTAGAGGTATACCAAAATTTTACATTAAAATTTTGGTACCTGTACATACTCAAGAACCGTAAAATTGTTCATTATATTTTCATCCGAACGTTGTCAATGATTCAGATTCAGAGTAACTATACAAGTATTACAGCGTCAGTTTTTTTAATACCTAAAAGAGATATGAATACTACCGTATTGTACATTCATTTAAAAGAACTAGCTGTGGTAGCATTCAATCTGTCACCCCATCTATTCCCAAAGTAAATTTTGCAAATTACTTCCTGAACCTCTTAATTGATATTAAGAAACAATCAAATTTAAATATTGACTTGTACACCTGAAAAGTACTCCATGCTATGATATCTGCAAGAAATATGTACGGGAAATGATCAGTTGGCACTAAACGATCTTTAAAACTTTCTATTATATGTTAATTTAGAAAGGGTTTGGCTGCTATTGCAAAGCCCTCATGTTTAGTCTCTGTGGGGACTGGCAAAATTCTCTGTAGGCAGAATCATTGATGTCACAGTCGCACAGGAAGCTCAGCCATTCAGTCCAACACTACCCTGCAGGCTGTCAGCCACGAGTTTTCCCAGCTGGCCGGGGCATGTGCCAAATAGGCACGCCTGTTCAGTTTCATCTTTTTTTTTCTTTTTTTCGCTCCCTTTCATTCTAACATGCAAATTTGCTTCCATTTCAGAATCATATATATAGAGAGAGAGCAATATGTAAATTTGATACCTCTTCGTATCATAGGTACTAGGAGGTGCCAACTTTCACACTAAAATTTTGATATCTATCGGTACATAATCAAGGACTGTAAAATTTTGACTTTCTGTTTACAATGTTTGACTACTCGTCTTATTCAAAAAATTAAAAGTATTATTTATTTTATTTATTATTTTTTTTATTATTAAAAGTAGTTTAAGTATTACTTATAAATTTTTATATTTGCACTAAATTTTTGAATAAGACAAATAATCAGAAATTATAAGTGGATAGTCAGAATCCCATGTATTATGGGATGGAGGTAGTACATATAATTTAAGAATTAGGTTCAAAATAGGTTAAAAATAAAATTATGCAGAGTTTTAAGATAAAAAATTTAAACATTAAATAGGGTTGTGAAAGAAACTAACGGCTTTGGCCCATTACTTCCGTGATGTCCTCACCGGTGAACCTAGTCAGGATCCCGTGCAGATTCGCCATGAGACATGTGAGGGGTGGCAGCAGACTCTAGCTGTTTTTCTTGTAGGGACGGAAACGGTTTATTCTCAGCTACTAATTTGGCACAATTGTATTTTTAACGGAACCTAGCTGTGAATCTTAAGTTGAAGAGTTTTACTCCATCTTTTTTTTTACCTCGTGGTACCAAATCGTTTTTAATTGTTGGATCCAACGGTGCATATCCTACTTAGCAAGAAACGATTTGATACCTCGAGCTACCAGTACTTAAAGTACAAAAGAAAGGATGAGAGTAAAACTTTAAGTTGAAACTGGGTGAAATTAGTAATTCATAGTTTGATTCCAATTTAGAAAGATCATGCTTCCGGTGTGTCTAGTCACAGCTTGGTGAGTGATGGTTACATAATTAACGTAATTCCCTGTCTGATTTTTTTTATTTGACGCAATTGACTTTTAGATTTATATTTGACCCTTCGTTTTATAATTATATAAAATTTTTGAACAAAAGAAAGGGTAAAACATAGACCAAAAGTAACCGCATCTATTAAAAAAGCGGAGGGAGTACATAAACGGATATGTTTAGCAAGGATTTGGTATAGAAACATAATAAAAGATTGACCAAATTGAAGAACTAATTATATGCCCAGTCAAGGCGACTTAATATGACCAGGAACGTTCAATTGTCTTTGGAGAATTAATTAGTCCCTTCAAGTCAAGGGAGAAATTTCACATGGAGCTCAATTACTCCCTTCAGGAAGTACTAATTCAACCCACTACAAACGATACAAGTGTCGAAATTTCACATGGAGCTCAATTACAGAGCACGGTTTCTTGACTCAAGAGTAAACATGTTGAGCCGTCAGATCCTCAGTAAATTGCTGAATCTGCAAGTACATGTCATACGTCAATACATGTATGTTTCCTATTGGCAAGGCTGTCAAGTCGATATACATCAGTTTCATCAAATAATTGTTGTAACATTGTTCATAGATTCCACAAGATTGCACTATATAAACACCATTTAAGCAATTTAACGCTACAAGCCTTCAATATTAAACTCTTCGTAGCTATAGCAAACACAACTGAAGATTGTCCAATAGAACATATATATCTATGGATACTGTCATTTCTGCAGCAGCTAGTGACATCATTAGCCGATTCATGTCCTTCCTTATCAGTAAGTATGGCAACAGGCCATGTTTGAAGACCAACCTTGAGAGATTGCAGCATCTTCTTGTGAGGGTTCACATGGTTGTTGAGGAGGCAGAAGGACGATACATTACAAATTCAGTTATGCTGATGCAACTCAAGATGCTTACAGAGGCTATGTTTGAAGGCTACCATGTCTTGGACACTTATGGTCCCTTGGAGCTTATCAGGGCATCTGGGGAGGTGAGTGACTCTTATGCCGTGGATTTCCATTATGTCAGACGATTTCGTCTAGCAGGTAGCACCATTGTTGGCAAGGAGGTGAAGAGTTCAATAGAAAATTTAGAAACCGTTATTGATAACATAAAGGAATTTGTTTCACTCCTAAATGGATGCGAAAGGATGTTCCGCAATCCATATAGCACGTATCTTTACATTGATAACTTCATGTTTGGACACCAAGTCGAAAGACAGAAGATCATGAGCATATTGATGCTAGATGGCCATCCTAGGTCTCCAGCTGTGATCCCTATCATTGGTGGCTGTAGAGTTGGTAAGAAGACATTGGTCTGGAGTGTTTGTAGTGATGAACGGATCCGCTCTAAATTTTCGGCTATACTGCATTTAAATGGTGATGATGTTAAGAAATTTGACCAATGCAAGGTTATGCCTGTCAGGACAATATTTACTGTTGAATTTATTTCAGATATAACTGATATTGAATGGTCGAATTTTCATTCTTTGCTAGCCTCCTCTGGCAATGGAAGTAAGGTTATAATTATAAGTAGGCTTGAGAAACTAGCAAGGTTTGGAACTGTAAACCCTATTGAAATTAGGAAGTTTTCCCATGAGGAGTACAGCTACCTATTCAAGATGCTCGCATTTGGGAGCTCAGACCCACTGGACCACCCAAAGTTAGCAGTAATAGGGACGGAGATAGCAAGAACATTGCAGGGGTCACTTGTCGCTATAAACATCTACGCCAATGTTCTGAGGAATAATATGAGTGTTCCGTTTTGGATCCGTGTACTGAAACTTTACAAAGGGATGATGGAGAGCAACTTGTCCTTGTACGGTCAACATCCCAAATCACTACTTGAGAAAGATAGAACTATTGTTGATATAACTGCATTTTCTCCAGCATTGGCTACAAACTCATACCGAATTGCACTGCTAACTGGTGAAAAATTCAGGAATGATTCGAAAAGGGAATTACCTGTCATGGGATTTGGAGACATAATAGCGGGCTCCATGACTCTGCCAAAGAAGTTTCAGTTAGTCTGGGAATCACGGTTAGCTCCTCACACTGTTATTTCTGCAACTTGTGGTGCAGAGAAGCTTCTGTCTACAAACTCAATAAGGAAGAAACGGAAGATTGTCTATAGTTTCTAAGCCAGCAATATTTCGATAACATGTGGACAATTTGTGTACTTCAATTGTATAGATTTTGTACTTTAACTAGGTATATTTCAAACCTGTTAAGGAAGGTGGCAATTATCAGCTGTAATTGATCTGAATTATTCAACCTTTTAATGTTAATATATCCACTAATGAGTAATTACACTAGAAACCATGTTGTGAAATCCATCCCTGGTAATCAAATTTCATTTTCTGTATCTACACTGGTCTTCCTTTCTAGAGGCAGGACTAGCAATCCAGGTGTCCTGCATAAGCTCCACACACGAGTTCATGGTTATGACAAGTAAAACAACTGACCAAAACGGCAGTACCTGATATTGCAGCCGTGTGGAATCTTTGCAGAGAACGAATTTGTTTCCCCATTTGTGGTGCTGGTGCAAGTACCTCCACAATTCTATGCTGCATAAGACCGGTCCATCCGTTCCTGAAAACTCATCAAACGTCTCTTACACGGCAATACCATTGGGCCAAATCCAAGAAACATATATGGCCATATATATATATATGCAAAATCTAGAATGGAATTATGATTAGTAACAGTAAAAAAAGTTCAGTCTAATAGATGAATAAGAACAAAATAAGTAAGTAAACCTCACTTGCCTCCAAAATCCTCGTTCGGCCATCGTTCCCACTCACGCCTCGTTCTGCCCCTAAAATCCTCTGTATTCAACCCCGATTTCTGCCCCCAAAATCGAAATCAACAAGGAACGGAAGAGGCTCTCTCTCGGCCACTTCGACGCAGCCGAGGATTCGACCATGCCGGCGGCAGAGGAAGGGGAAGGGGAAAGAAGGGAGAAAACCGGTATCGAAGAATACGCCAACAAGTTGCGGAGACGGGATTCCACCAGCCATCCGTTTTCTCTTGTGAAATGTGAACCACTGGGATGACGTGGGCACTTTACATGTTACTGGCTGCCCACAATCACCAATATTTCTATACTAATATAAATAGAAGGAGTTGTAATTTTTCTATAGCCACATCAACAAATGTACACAAGTAATTACTCGATTTATTTTTCACCCTTAGATGCGCATATCCAATAGTTCGAAATGATCTGAAACAACTCTCTTGCAATCCTACGCTAGACACGTCCCCTAACTACGCCACTAAGTGTCGTCCCCGTCCAGCGAAATGCCCGCGTCGACTGCCCCCATCCTCCGCCGCCGCTCCCGGCCCTCGGCGCACCTAGCCGCTGTCCGCCTCACTCCGACCGGCTGGTGCCTGCCTCAGGCACGCCAACGCAGGCCGCCGCCATCGCTCCCGCCCTCCACTCGCCCCACTCCGACCGGCCGACGTCCACGTCCGGGGCACCAACGCAGGTCACCGCCGCCGGCAGCGCCGCCTGTTCCTGCCCCAAATCCAATGACCAGCTGCTGCCCCTATTGGATTTCATTGATGGAAAATGCAGTAACGAGGCCTACGCCACGGCGCACGCAGTCAGGGAGGATCCGTCGACATACTCTGCTGCATCGAGTCCTAGGCCCCCGACGAGTAGCGTCGCGCCTTCGAGGTTATTGCGTGGTTCGAGCAGGAAGGACTCAACCGCCTCCAGATCATGCCCGGTGAGCTTCTTGGCCTGCGTGCCATGGTGATTTCTACTACAAGTTCTGTAGTCGCGGTAGCTTGATTTCTAAACCTACTAGTTGCAATTTGGGAGGTTTTTGTAGGGGCCTCGGAGCTCTGTGGATTCTTGGATGCAAAGCAGATCAGGTGAGCGTTCTTGGCCCCCCGGTTCTAACTCATAGTTCAGAAAATGTAGCTCAATGTGTTTATTTTTGTTCGTCAAGATAGTTAGTTGAGCTAGATTGATTTTGTGCAAGAAGCCAATACTGGACAGACTATAGAAATTGTACTGTTGCTGCTTCCCTTTGATGTATCATCTCATCATCTGGTAGTCGGTGGAGCGCCCCAGTTCTTAGTTCCGAAATGAAGCTAAATGTGCTTCTTGCCTTCATCTAGATGCTTAGTTACGCTATCCATACAATTCAAGCTAAATTAATTTTGCTTCTTCAGATTGATTTTCTGCAAGAAGCCAATTATGGGCGAACTAAGCAAATTATACAATTGCTGCACCTGGTAATAGTATTTATACACCTATTGCTTACAAGTTGATTGAATTAAAGCTATTTTGTTTTACAACAGTACAAGCCGAATGTTAGAAAGATAGACAAATATTTCTGTTGTAGACTAGCAATTGGATGGCTGGAAAGTTCATCTGGAATTGAACCCGTGCATACTGCTATTTGAGATACACAGTTATCTCTATTCATTGCCATCTTTTCTTTTACAGTAAAAGACCTTTGTTACGGGTGTGCTCTGTCTATTTGAAATGTGTGTACGTTCTAAAATGTGGCTGCTAGGCCATATAAATATCAATGTACTACTGCACTATATATCAAAATTATGTTGTGGCATTTCTGACAGGGTTTTTATTAGATTGCAGAATGTGTGTAACTATGTGCCTCAGTGCTTGGGTTTATTGATAACATCACTGGAGCGATTTGAAATAGCCTCCTACCTTCCTTGGAGAAATTGGATATTATGCCACTCCCAATAGCTGGTTTCACAAAATGCCACTTCATGGTATTGGACAGACTGAAACCAAATATAACCTTGTCCTGTATATACTAGAAGAAGTGAACTTTTTCCTTTTGCTATATTGCAGATACAATTGAACGAAATATACCAAGTTGTTTATAATATAATAAGGGAAATCATCACATCAGAAATCAGAAAGTAGCTATGGAGTTGCAATAACTGAAAACCAAAATTTCCGCATTTGACATCATTTATTTACATGGGAGGTCAGCACTTAGCGTGTAGGTAGCTTTTGAAATTTTGATGCATGTAATAAGTTACTGAATTTTGCCTATCAGTTAATCAAAATATGCCTACTGCTCAATTTCTGACACTGATGTGTGACAAAAAAATCACTTTGGTTCCTTTAATTTCTGTAGCAAAATGTCAACAGTGGAGATCATGAGATTTAAAAGCTACAAAACTGGGGTACCAGCTTTACACCCATCTGAAATTTAGTCTGTTCTTTGTACCTATTTTCTTGTTCTAACCTTCACCTATGTTACAATAATTGAGAACATCAAATTTGCACTGGAGATGACAAACACCAACCTCATGCCCATGCGGAGCATCGATAACATGGGTGGTTGTGAGCAAGATGGGTTTGCTATGGTGAATGTACTAGAATTTGTTATTAGAACTTTTAACTTGCCTGTAGTCTTGTAGTCTTGTACTAGCTCTTTAGTTTCTTTTAGTTTCTTTATATTTGATATCATTGATTGTTCTCCATTTTCAAAGTTAGTGTAAAGGGATAGTTATGTGGCATATTAAACTTCACATTTATATTTGTGTGATATATGTATCATGGAAAAATATAATAAATTTGATTGTATTTATATGTTTATCATGATATACAGTGTGGCAACGTACCTTGGACGTGGACGATTACTAGTATATATACAAACTGGAGGCTCTGTCTCACATTAATCATCGGACACTCACAAAGAATGGAAAAAAGCTAGAATTCCCACATTAATGAAAAAAATAAAAATAATAGCCTAAGTAGAAATTTAATTTAAAATATAAAAAAATTTGTAATTAAAAAAAAGAGACCATGCAGAAATTTAGATTAAAAAATACAATTTAGATCAAAGAAAATCTAAAACTCAGATAAATATTTAAAAATAAGTAATATTGATATCCGATTATATTTATAAATTCAATTTTGAAACATCTTAGATTCAATTTAAAATAACGTAACAAGATCATTGAGAAGCGAAATACATTATTAAGCGATAAGAAAACTCTCGTATTTGCTCCTAAAAATGTAGGAGTCGATGGCTAGTGTTCATAACCATGTACTTTTGAAAACCAAGACCATTGTCTCTTAATTGTCAGAGCTGTGAACCGTCGGAGATTAGAAGCCTCATCGTTTTAGTTATCTTTACAAAATTTAAGTTTTCTCATTTTAATTTATTTCTTAATCATTGTTTTTGCATCACTAAAAACAAGTATATGAAATATTTATTCATAGACTATTTTGTTTTTACAAATATTTCGTTTGACTTTTTTCTAGAAAGCCAAACAATGACTACTTAGGCTTTCTATGGCACGATTCCTTTATAGGGTAATTAACACAGTCATTCTGTTGCACATTGTTTCCCCTTCAAAGGCAGACATGTGTGAAAACTGAATTCCTTGGTCAGGAGTACATAAAAATGGATCAAATGTAAATGCATCATACAAGTCTGATTTTTCATTTTCGGACTAAATGGGACTCAACCGTACAAACCTTGGCAACTATCCTTACTAAGGCCACTTTCCGCATGAGTGCTACTAGTCCAGATTTCTCTTTTTTTTCGTCCGCAAGTTTTCCGAAGTGTTAAACAGTATGATTTCTCCAACAATTTTCTATAAAAAAGTTTCTTTAAAAAATCATATTAATCTATTTTATATTTTTATAATGAATAATTATGTAATTATGTACTAATCTATTGCTACTTTTACCATGCGGATAATCATGTACTAATTTTCTAGTTTTCCGTGCGCACGCTACCCAAACTGCTAAACGGTATTTTTTTGCTAAAAATTTATGTAGGAAAGTTGATTTAAAAAGATATATTAATCTACTTTATAATTTTTGTAATTAATAATTAATTAATCATGTACTAATAATCTATTACTATATTTTTCACACGGGATAACAAACCATAAGCCGAACACGGCCTAAGAAGATTATTATTCTCTAGTAAAAAGTTAAGTCATCTTTTCCGTGTTGAGACCAAATGCGAAAGGAGAGTACGATTGTTCGCAATTTCCTGACGAAGAAGGCAAATATTCCTGCTAAATAGGTTACTCATGCTGTCCATTTCTTGAGGACTAAGGGTGCATTTGGCTCACGGTCAAGGTGGTATTAGATATGACCATCTATATTTTTAGGAATACGGTAATCTAGTTTTATATTTAGTTGGATAAGTGTGATGATCACTTTCTTGTTTGGTTAGATAAATGAGTATGGATAGGATGACCATATTGACTTACTACTCTTATCATAATTAGTACAAATTAACAATAATATATCTATGATCACTAATTAACACTAAACTTGGTAATTACTAGTTAATGATAAAATATACTATGTTTTACTAAATTATCACTAATGATCAATGTTAGTGAAGCTAAATGAGCTCATCTAGTCCATTTCTCCGGATACATTCATTCATCATCTTTATGAAATATTCCTTCTCACACTACCATATCTAGCTTTGTCTATGAACCAAACGGCTCAAAAAAACTGAACGGTCATCTCTCACCGCACCCTAACATACACTGAACTGTTGGTCCTCTGACCAACCGGCCATGCTAAGTTGGTTCACTGTGGCTGTGTTTGGTTTCTGGTTACTTTTCCATATTGTTTTATTGAGGTTACCTTCGTAATGATTGTTTTAAATAAAACAACAAGTTTGGTTCATATTGAACAAAATAACTCGACATAATTATATAAATATTAATACATGCAATATTTGAATTGGTTGTGCCATTTTAAATAATAATAGACATAAATAATAAATGGATTTGTATGACATTTCACCAAAATTTACAGCAATATAACCAGGTATATTGATATAACATGACTGGGATAAAACATACAGAAGCGGAAGACTTGCTTTCATTTGATCGTCATGCTACCACATCTGCAGAGTACAAAGCATCAAGTGCCAAAGCAGCTAATCCACCTGCAGTTTACCTCTCACTAGTTGCGACGGAATCAAAAGAACAGAGTGCCCTGTGAAAAGAACACAGCCAATTAGCTAGTTCGACAATCCTCCATTTCTAAACCGGGTAGTCGACAGGGTCCCTATCGAACTCCTAGATTTCTACGGCACTCTATTTAAGCTATTTTCAATTAAACCAGTAATATTAACCTGTTTGGAAGGCGTATTTGGTACCTTATTCCTCCCCTACTGAGTGTCCAGACACTCAATTCCGTATCGTTTTTGCATACTTGGGTCTAGTTTCATTCCTAATACTATTTCAGAATTACCGGTGAGCAACTTCAGAATGGTAGGGTAATTTAAATTTAGACTTTGACTAATATTTACAACCTTCTCTAACAATACAAAAACGCACAAGTGGAATATATTGTTCAAAGCCAAACAAGCTATAGTCGTGCAGTTAACGACTGTTGTACGTACACAATACTCCTATTTCACTCTAAAATTATTTATGTCTTACTAGTTGATTACTCTATTTATCTATTAGCATGTAATGTACCAAATCAACAGCTGAATGGACGCTTCCTTGTAAACGTTGCAGGTCCATTCTTCGTGTCATCGGCAAAAGCTGCAACAGACTGCACATACTTGGTATAAGGTGGTATTCTTGACTCCCATGTCACCAGTTCAAAATCACCATCTGGAATCGCCTTGCATCCAGCGATCAGGTCTCTAAACAGCATGCTTGGTCTGTTCTTGTTTGGATCAGCATCATTCCTCCTTTCTACTCGAGGTGGCATCAGACGAAGGCGACTAGGGCAAGACGAGGCAAACCTGGTGATGTCTATCGGCTGCTCCTTCTCGATGATGTCTTTCGGATGCTCACCATATTTCGACAAATTGTTCTTCACCATGCCCCCAAATCGTCGCAGTATTCGGAGCCAGAATTGGAGATTCAGGTTGCTTCTCAGCAGGTCAGCAATCACGTTTGCAGTTATCAGTGATCCACCCAAGACAACTGCAAGATCATTTGCAACTGCTGCCATCTTAGGATGGTGCCTCTCGTCGATGCTTCCAAATGCGAGCATCTTGAACAGGTAGCTGTACTCCTCTTGTGACAAGCTGTTCAGATGAATTGCCTTCACTGTTCCAAACCTTGCAAGCTTTTCAATCCTACTTATGATTATCACTTTGCTTCCTGCGGCTGTCATTTGACTTGCAGTAGAGTAGAATTTTACCCAGTCCTCTTCATCCATGTCAGTGAAGAATTCAACTACAATCAACGTCCTCACTTTGCAGAACATTGCATCCTCTATTCCCTGGATGCTGTCTCCGTTGATGTACAAAACTGAAGAAAAGTATGATCTGATCCGCTCGTCACCACAGACATGGCTGACCAAAGCTTTCTTGCCAACCCTGCAGCCACCGATGATTGGGAGAACAAGAGGGCAGCTCTGATGGCCATGATTTTGCAACAGAATGTTGATAACCTGCTGCTTCTCGGCATGACGACCGAACATAAAATTGTCAGCATAAAGGTAAGAATCATAGGGCCTGCGACAAACACGCTCACATCCCAGTAACAATACAAGAAACTCATTCATATTAGAAATCGCAGATTCCAAATTCTTCAGCACAATTTCTAATTCATTATCAGCTGCAGGGCCTCCAGTGTTACCAAGAACTGTGCATGAGCGTTTCAAAGTAACTGACACAGTAGACAACCTTCTCACCTCTTCATCATCTGAAGATTCGTACTTGATCATGTCCAGCATGTAGTACCCTCGATACATGCTCTTCGCAAGCATGTTGAGCTGCGTTAGCATGGTAGGATTTGTGATGCATCGCCCATCTGCTTCCTCGACTACTACGCGGACTCTGATCAGGAGCTCCTGCAACCTCTTCGTCTTGTCATGCGTACAAATGCTTTCTGTGTATTTCTTCATCAGAAAGGACATGAGTCGGTTGATTAGGTCACCTGCAATTGCAGAAATGGCTACCTCCATATCTGAATCTATGTATGTATGTATGTATGTATGTATGTGTGTGTGCGCAGTTCTCTCTGGCGTGTGTGTTTGTATGCAGCTCGCGAAAAGCTTACTTGGTTCCTCCCGGTAATCGCGATTATAAATAATAGGGGGAAATAATTGACACCAAAACCTGTCATTATCCAGAGCTACTTAGGATGTGTTATCTGTTTGGTCCAATGTACCAAATTAATGATAATGGCCGGCCTCTTGATGGATGACTGCATTCTAGCTGGGAGGCATCTCCTGACACCATTGTGAGCGAGACATTTAACTATTCGCCACTCTTAAATGATAATAAATTTATCACTTGCTACACGCTATCAATGACATGTGGATTCTTATGTGTTTATGATATATGGATCCAGTGATAAATCTGTTATCATCACTCATAAGAGTGACAAAAAAATTAATTATTTCAAAGGCTGGTACAGGAGTGATGGACAAACAGAATCTCCTTTTGCCAAGGGTAATATTCATCTTAATTTGATTTTATATATAGCTGTTCATTATGTTTTCCTTAATTATTAAAAGGATCAGCGCTTAAGTTGCAAAGTTCATAGCAGAAATAGGTGAGATGACAGATTCAACACGATCACTGCTACATTCTTTTAAAGAAATATAGATATTCCAAAAACAAAAACATGTAGCTATCATCTCGAGCGAAATCATCCATCCATCTACTATGCATGTATAAACTGAAATCTGCACGGAACCATCCCATCCGATTTAATCCCTTCAACCAAACAATTTACGTCACCCCCATCTACTTGCATACATAGTAATTAACTTAATTAGCTCATTGACGGAGCTTGTCATATTAATTATCCTTCATAAAGATGGAAATCAATAATTTGATGGTGTAGTTATCAGTACAAGGCGTCTTTCTTATCAAGTAAAGAGAGCTTTTTGACTAAATTTATGGCATAGATAACTTGATTATGGATGAACTATAGGAAGTGAATGTGCTGCAGCTATTGATTTTAAATTCTTGGTGTTCTAAATATGTCCACTGTTTCCCATTTTTTCATGCAGTAACTGACCAAGGTTCAAGTTATCAGTCATTTGTTACTTGCATCATGAATTCATGATTATGGCCACCTTCTAAAGAACTGCTAGCTGGAGCTTTTACTATTATAAACATAAGCATTTATTTAATTTTAACAACTTTTTTGCATGGAATATACTATTATTTATTATTTAGTAGTTTGAAAAAAGTTCGTGCAAAAAAGAAATATTTGCTCAGCCGATAAACTTTTTAGAACGCGGCCTAAATCATTCCCAGAAAGCATTCCTTTGGGAACAAACAGCTGGAATTTATTCAGCTAAATTTATCTTTCATATTGCACTGAATCCAAAACGTTAAATAAGACAACCACTGGAACAGCAACTCATCTTGACCAGGCACAATCTGAAAAACTTTATTTTTTTTTAATTTCCTCCCTCTCACCAAACATCAATCCCTTTCTTCTTGAGTTTTCCGTTACGAAGCTCTCCGGCTTTTTTACTGTTATTAAAAAGTATTTCAAATTCTATTAACTCAAGTTACATTATGTTGCAAGGTATTAATTTTTTAAGCTGAAAGATATGGTACTTTGAGATATTTTTTTAATGATGTAAAAAAAAGCTATGTGCTCCTGTAGCAACTCCACCCTCACTCTGCACGTTGCACCAATCCTGCACCTTCCTGATGTTCTGAATTTCAGGATCAGCTTAATGAGGTGCTTGCTACTGAGAAACACCACATTTCTCACAGGACTGAAGGTGATGTGCCTCCGCAAACAATTAAATAAATCATCACCCCTAATCCCAACCACTAAGTTGAGTTTGCAAGATATTCATAAGTTGGAAGTCCAGAGATTTTTTTTCCTTAGAGTGATTATTTTGCTTTGAATGAAGATGAGTTGTGAGATTTATTAGTTTTTATGGTGAGAATTAGTGACCACCACAGACAGCTAGCACTCCTTTGACATGACGTTTGGCCTCCGTACCAGTCAATCACAGCCACATTAATTACTTATCAATAGATTGAACAATTTTACAAAAAGATAATATTTCCGAGGCGAAGAGAATACTGCATGTACACCTAAATCGAACATCCTAGGTCAATCATACATACCAGATATAATATTACACCCTTATATTTTCTTATAAGTCAAAATTTAAATTTTTAATATTAGATTTGAAGTTAATTTTAGGATTTTGTTCACCGAAGTTTATTTTTCAACTTTACCTTTATCGCTAAAGTTTAATAATTTTTTTTATAAATATGTAAGCCAACAATCCAATTTTTATTTTTCTTATTTTTTAAAGAAGGATATTTTTATCTAGCCTCTATGTCCGGCTGGATATATGCATCCATTTTTTTATTCTTGGAACTTCCCTCAAGTAGGGAACTTAGTCCCTGAAACAACCTAACCAGAAATTCATGTTTCTATCGAGATTTAAACCCAATAACTTAGATGCTACTTAGTTCGCTGTAACCACTTAGCTATATGTCATTTCTCATCCAACAATCCATTACCCACCCTCTACGCAAATCAAAAATATTTAAACTAGTTGAATGATATTATATGTTTTCATAAAACAATAACTTAAATAAGATATTTGCTGGTGTAACGTAGATCGATGACGTAAAAAGGGCTGAAACAAACTTGACCACTCAGTCCATAAGCAATGAATACCGTTGCTGTTTGATCATTGACATGGTCTTTTTGACTGGGTATAACTGCTTTCATGAGCCAGAAGTGACATAATGACTATCAAAATATAAGTATGGCTGTCACATATATATCAACTACGGCATTAATTGTGAGAAAACCATACACGAAAATACCGAGTCGTATGCGGTCAAGCACCATTGTGGGCACGCAAAGGACAGATTGTCACACCCGGAGTTTCGTCCTAAGCCTAAATCATAAAAAGAAATCCGTAAATAACAATTGGTTTAATTAACTCAGGAAAAATCCCTCTAAAAGGAATTAATTCAATTAAATCGTGGCTCGCAAATCGACTAACAGGATTTAAATTCAAATTGCAGAAGTATAAAATTTGGCCAAACAAATTAAGTTAAAACTCGACAAAAGTGGGGTTTTCCTTTTTCCCTCCTTTTTCCTTTCTTTTTCCTTCCTTCTCAAATTGGGCCGAAGTCCAATTTTCCTCCCTCTCTCTTTTTCCTTTTCTTTTTCTTTTTCTTTTTCCTTCCCGGGCCGGCCCAGCCGCGCCGGCCGTTTTCCTCCGCCCGCGCGCGCGCTCCCGCCTGGGCCGCCGCTCGGCCCAGCTCGCCGCGTCGCCCGCGCCCGCGAGTCCGCGCTGCCTCCCTCCTCTCTCTCGCGCCACTGACAGGTGGGGCCCACCTGTCAGTGACCGTTTTCCCCGCGCTCGCGCCCGCGCCGCGCCGGCCGAGTCCGAGTCGCCGCCGCGCCACAACCGCCGCCGCCGCAACGGCCGCCGCCGAGACCGCGTCGTCGCCGACTCGGTCTCCAACCTCCGCCCGCCCTAGCCGGTGCCGCCACCCTATAAATCCCGAGTCGCCGCGCGCCGTCGCTCGAGTCGCCGCTGCGCTGCCGCCGTTCGCCGCCGCCGCGCAATCTCGCCACCAGTCACCGGTCGTCGCCGCCTAGCCGCGTCATCGTCTCCGCCTCGGTGTCGCCGACCTTTCCCGGGCTCTCGTCGTCGCCGGTGGACGTCTCGCGCCCGCCACAGCTCCTCCGACCTCTCCGCCGCCGCGTCTCGCCCCTCGTCGCCGCCCGTCGATCTCCGCCGCCGCTGCCGATCTCCCGCTCCAACCCGCGTAGCCACCTTCGCCTCGATCTCGCCGACCCGTCCGCGCTCTCGCCGCCGCCGGTGAGCATCCCCATCCTCCTCCCCTCTCTCTCCCCCTTTCCGGCCGACCGCCGCCGAGTCGCGCGCCGTCGCCGGACGAGACCGAAGCTCGCCGCTCCCGCCGGTCGCCGTGGTCGTCGTCGCCTCCGCGTCGCCGACGTCTGGCCGCCGTTCCTTGCGCCCGCGCGTGCCGTGCCGTCGCCGCTCGCCAGTCGCCGTCGCCGCTGTCGCCGCTCGCCGGTCGTCGCCGTCGCGCCGTCGCTGTCGCGCCGCCGTCGCCGTGCGTTGCCGCCGTCCACCCGAGCCGCGCTCTGCTCCCCTCCTCTCTGTTCCCTCTCGCTGACGAGTGGGCCCCACCCGTCAGTCGTCCCGCGCCCGCCTCCTCTCTCTCTCCTCCCCGGGCCCGCGTGTCAGTCTCTCCCTCTCCCCTTCTCTCACCGACAGGTGGTCCCCACCTGTCAGCCGTCAGCCTCCTCTCTCCTCGCTGACGTCAGCAGCCCCATTAATTACGCAATAATTGATTTAGGACTTTTCTGTTTAGCTAAAAAACCTAGAAAACTTCTAAAATTCGTAAGTAATTCATCTAGTCTCCGTTTAGGTCCATTCAAATTTCATTAAATTCATAAAATTATCAAGAATCCATTAAAAATAGTTTGTTTTGCTGTTTCAGTAGAGTTTGTGCCTGTTTTATTTATTTTTGTGCTTTGTCGCTTAGATTCGGACCCCGCCGAAGAGCCGGTTTACTTCGAGATCGTCGCCGAAGTTCCCCAAGGGCCAGAGCAAGGCAAGTGACACTCATCCTTGAACATATTGAACCCATTATTGCAAATTCCTCGCTTATTTATTTCAAATATGCATTGTTTTAATTAAAGTACTTACTTTATGCTATTTTCGGGTAAACCTTATTATTATGCCGTTGTTTATCCAACTTTATTTATTGCTGGACCAGGGGTAACTTGATTAGAGTCAGGCCTAGGTTAATGCTTAGCCATGCTTAGAACAAATAGCTCATGGGATCACATTTAATTATGCTTAGTTCTGAATAGCCGAGATAATGATTCACTACCCGGTTTGGGTTAATGTCAACTAAAATATTGATAATGGTGGGCTGTGGGTGCATGGTTTTGAGAGTCGCACCCATGGCGATTAAGGACCGGTTCACGGAAAACCCTGGAAGTAAATAAGTGCTAACCACATGCCGAAATGGGTAAGGTGGGATTTGGAGCATGACTTCGAACTATTTGACGTACCCAGGCAAGGGTAGGCGTGATGGAGTATGGACGGGCAATCGTGGTGTAACGAAAGCTTCTCCTGCTTCCGGATCTACCAAGGCACAAGAGGGGACTGCCCGACTTGGTGTAAAAGAGGGGGTGAAACCTGAAGTGTGGTACGATTAAATAGGGAGGGTTGTGTAACGGGTCCTATCACGGTCTCCTTTCCGGTATGCCGTGGTGGTATGTCGGCGCACGTTCAAGTGTAGTGGAGTCGTGTCTTGTGGGTACAGTAGTACACCTCTGATCAGAGTATAAACTATTCGAATAGCCGTGCCCACGGTTACGGGCGAGCTCCCAGCTTCACTGTGATTAGTGAACCTCTAATAACTTGAGTAAATTGGTTATCTCTCGGGACTACTGCAACGTGGTGTAACGTTGAGTAGTGGTTGGGCCTGTTGCAACGTGGTGTAACGTTGGACAGTGTTGTGGTATTTTACAACTGTTTATCTATTTATGCTTTACTGTATTTAAATTACCTTTATTCTTTTAATCTCTGTTATTTGTTTAACTTCCGCTTTATTGCAATTAACCTTAGCCTGTCCTTGTTAATCCCTATGCATCATTTACTTTTCCCCTTGTCCGTGTTACTTGTTGAGTACGGTGGTTTGTACTCAGCCTTGCTTAACTTTCCCAACCCAGAGCTAGAAGCAGAGTCCGATGGAGGTGCCTCTCAGGAGTGAGCTGTTCCGCCGTCGAAGTGTTGCCTGTGGACTGGAGCCGTACCCGCTGGAGCTAGTCTACCCCTTTGTTTTTCTTTCCGCTGCATTTCCGCTAGAATAAGTGTAATTTTCAGTTGTTTCTAAGAACGATGGTTATGTAATCAACATTGTCTTTTTGTGTACCCTAGCTGGTCCTGGACAGGGATTTAATACACAATTAAGTTCAGAAATTCGTGTGAGAAATTTCTGGGCGTGACAAGTTGGTATCAGAGCCTCCTTTGACCGTAGGATCAGCCCAACGGAAACCCTAAGAGCCCTCTGCTTTTCATGTTTGTGCATAGTTTGCGAAAGTGGGAGTGTTTTGAAAATGGGTTAGTGTGTTTCAAAAGCGTGAGTGATTTAAAAAGACAAAACCCCTTTGATTGAAAAGCGTGAGTAAATCGATTTACGGGTAAAACTTTATTTACTTTCTTTCTTTTATGGTTTATTTATCTTGAAATAAAATTTTGCATCTATTGATTCCAAATCCTTGTGTTCTTTAGATGGCTGACCACCCTTTGTATCATCGTGGAAACGGGATGGCTGGGTTCGTGGCAGAGTTGGCAAGAGTCTCGTTCACAGCAGGATACCCCTATGAGCCGGAGTACACCACGATCCATCCTCTGGAAGGCGAGTTTCCTCACCGAGTCAGATTGGAGCTACATGGAATCCCCGGTTTCCTCCCTAACTTGGAAGCAGAAGGAGCTGGAGGTTCGCATGAGCACGCCTGCCAGGAAGCTGCCTATAGCCTGATGACAGCGCTCAGGGCCAGGCATGACTTGACGTTTCGACATTCGGCTTACCGGTATCACCCTGGTCGTGGACCCAACTCCATGGTCAGTAGGTTTCGGTCTGCCCGAAGTGAGCAAGACCCTACCTTCGGTAGGATGTGCACGGTGCTGCAGGGCCTCGACCAGATGCATCACGACCTCCACGAAGCGTCCAAGGCTCTGAACGACGCCAAGCTCACCCAGATCGTTCGTCTGCAAGATGAGGTCGATCGGTTGAAGAAGGAGAACGCCAGGCTTAAAGGACTCCCAGAGCCCGGAGGTGCGAGGTGTCGCACGACGGCAAGGAAGCGAACCCGTGGGCCGCCCAGAGTTCAGTCTTACCCCGGTGCCCTGGATGAACCAAGACCCCTGATGCAGATGGTGCCAACCTCTCCGACCCCAGTACCTGAGGAAGGTGTCTCCCCGTTCAACGCTGCAAGGAACCGCAACAGGGTCGTCTCGGTCTCGAGCAGCAGCGAGTCCGCTTCTGGTGAAGATGAAGATGGTCTCCCCAGCAACTCAAAAAGCCGCTCTGAAGACGAGGAAGAAGATCCGTCTCTCGTCGTCGATCGTCGCTCTCCTTCCGTGCCCTAGACGCCGCCCTTAGCTTCGTTTTAGTCGTTGTGTGCTAGTTTTGGTGTGTTAGGTTTGCTTCGCTTGGGGCTAGTGGTGAACCATAGCAGTAGTAGGGTTATGGTTGTGCCGCCAGGAGTTGTGTGGTTTTAAGTGTGTTTCTTAAGCAAGATAATTACAGTTCACTAATTAAATAAAGCCCCTGTTTGCTTAGTCGTTTCTTTTTCTTCTTTCTCTTTCTGTTCCTCCCGCCCCGCAGATGGTGAACACCCGCCACGGCAACCGCGACACCGACCAGTCCAGCACCGGAGGACCACCCCCGCCGCCTCCACCAGAGAACCCGTCGCTTGCCCAGATTATTGCTAGCCAGACGCAGATGCTCTCTTGGATGATGCAGCAGATGCAACAGCAGCAGCAGCAACATCAACAAGTGCTCCACCAGCTTCTAAATCAGAACCAGAACAACCAGCAACAGCATGGACCACCCCCTGTGCAGTCCAAGTTACCAGAGTTTCTCCGTGTCCGTCCCCCAACTTTCTCAAGCACCACCAACCCCATGGAGGCAAGTGATTGGCTCCATGCTATCGAGAAGAAACTCAACTTATTGCAGTGCACTGACCAAGAGAAGGTTTCCTTCGCCGCACATCAACTGATGGGTCCCGCCTCTGCTTGGTGGGATAATTTCCTGGTTACCCGCACCGCTAACACGGAAGTGACTTGGGCGGAGTTCTGCCTTAACTTCCGCAAGGCCCATATCCCCGACGGGATAGTCACCCAGAAGAAGCGTGAGTTTCGCGCTTTGCAGCAAGGTACCAAGACGGTGACTGAGTACCTTCATGAGTTCAATCGCCTAGCGCGATACGCTCCCGAGGACGTCCGCACTGACGCCGAAAGGCAAGAAAAGTTCCTCGGAGGCTTGGATGATGAACTGAAGAAGCAGTTGCTTTCGGGCGACTATGCTGATTTTGAGAAACTAGTAGATAAAGCCATCCGTCAAGAGGACCAGCACCTCCAGATGGATAGGAAGAGGAAGGCTTCGCAGTTCAGGTCTAACCAGCCGCCTCCTCAGAAGCCCCGATTCCACACCAGCTCCTATCCTCAGAATCAGCAACACGGGCAATCAACCTTCATTGTCCGCCAGCATCATCCCTACAACCCCAACAACCTCTCCAGTGGCTCATCCCAGCGTGCTCCTACTCAGCGTGCTCTTCCCGCACCAGCTCCCCGGCAACAGAATGCTCTCCCACCGACAGCTCAACCTCCTCCAGCTAGGAAGGATGCAGGTGCAAAGCCTGGGGTGTGCTACAACTGTGGCGACCCAGGTCACTTTGCTGACAAGTGCCCGAAGCCGAAGCGCAGTGGGCAAAGGTTCGTGCAAGCTCGCGTGAATCACGTCACCGCCGAAGAAGCACAGGCTGCGCCAGAAGTAATACTGGGTACGTTTCCTGTCAACTCCGTACCTGCTACAGTACTTTTTGATTCTGGTGCTACACATTCTTTTATTTCAAGGAAGTTTGTGGGAATGCTTGGGTTAGCAAGGGAAAAGTTAAAAAACCCGATGCGGGTTAATACTCCAGGGCATAGTATGTTTTCGGACCTTTATAGCCCTGATGTGCCCATAGAAATCCAAGGGACACCCTTTCTAGCCAATCTCATCCTTCTCGAATCTAAAGACCTAGACGTCATTCTGGGAATGGACTGGCTTACCAAGCATCAAGGAGTGATTGATTGTGCCAAGCGTACAGTCACTTTGACCAGTGAAGAGGGTAAAGTGGTGACTTATCAGTCGCTGGAGTCAGTGACAACCAGGACATGTTTGAATCAGATGGAAGCCGAAGAGCAGCCCTCGGAAAAAGTCAAAGACCCAAAGATGTTGGAAGACATACCAGTGGTTTGTGAGTATCCGGAGGTGTTTCCAGATGATCTCACAACGATGCCGCCAGAAAGAGAGATCGAGTTCCGTATCGATTTGGTACCAGGAACCGCACCGATCTATAAGAGACCCTACAGGATGGCCGCCAATGAGATGGCAGAAGTGAAGAAGCAAGTGGATGAACAGCTCCAGAAAGGTTATATCCGACCGAGTACCTCGCCTTGGGGTGCCCCGGTTATTTTTGTTGAGAAGAAGGACAAAACTAAGAGAATGTGTGTAGACTATCGTGCTTTGAACGATGTCACTATTAAGAATAAGTATCCTCTGCCAAGGATTGATGACCTATTTGATCAGTTGAAGGGAGCCAAAGTTTTCTCCAAGATCGATTTGAGGTCAGGGTATCACCAGTTGAGAATTCGGGAAGAAGATATCCCTAAGACGGCATTCACTACTCGCTATGGCCTGTATGAGTGTACGGTAATGTCGTTTGGACTTACTAATGCCCCGGCATTTTTCATGAATCTCATGAATAAGGTGTTCATGGAATACCTGGATAAGTTTGTGGTTGTCTTCATCGACGACATTCTTATCTACTCCAAGTCAGAAGAAGAGCACGAGCAACATTTGCGGATTGTGCTAGAGAAGCTAAGAGAACACCAGTTGTATGCCAAGTTTAGCAAGTGTGATTTTTGGCTGCATGAAGTGAAGTTCCTTGGCCATGTGATCAATGCCCAAGGTGTAGCAGTGGACCCCAGTAACGTGGAGCCAGTGATCAAGTGGACCCCGCCTAAGACGGTTTCCCAGATCAGGAGTTTCTTAGGACTTGCGGGCTATTACCGCCGGTTCATTGAGAATTTCTCGAAGATAGCCAAGCCAATGACACAGTTGTTGAAAAAGGAAGAGAAGTTCAAGTGGTCAAGTGAGTGCGATAGGAGTTTTGAAGAGCTCAAGCAAAGGTTGGTTTCGGCACCCGTGTTGGTTTTGCCGGATCAAACGAAGGACTTCCAGGTTTACTATGACGCATCCAGATCAGGACTGGGATGTGTGCTAATGCAAGAAGGAAAGGTGGTTGCTTACGCCTCTCGTCAATTGAGACCACATGAGGGTAACTACCCGACTCACGATTTGGAATTAGCAGCTGTGGTGCATGCCCTAAAGATTTGGCGACACTACTTGATCGGTAACAAGTGTGAAGTATATACGGATCATAAGAGTTTAAAGTATATCTTTACACAACCAGATTTGAATCTCCGCCAGCGAAGATGGTTGGAATTGATCAAGGATTATGATCTAAGTATCAATTACCATCCAGGCAAAGCAAATGTAGTTGCAGATGCTTTGAGCCGGAAGAATTACTGCAGCTCTGCGACGTCAACGGAAGTTTGTGAGCAGTTACAACAGGAGTTTGAACGACTAAATTTGGGTTTAGTCGAAGAAGGCTTTGTGGCAGCCCTAGAAGCGCAGCCCACTTTGGTGAATCAAGTTCGCCAATCCCAAGCAAATAATCCGGAGATAGCCGAGCTAAGGAAAAATATGCGAGTTGGTAAAGCCCGAGATTTTTCAGAAGATGAACATGGAACAATCTGGATGGGAAACAGGTTGTGCGTACCAGATAACAGGGAGTTGAAGGAGCTGATACTCCAAGAAGCTCATCAAACCCAGTACTCTATTCACCCTGGGAGTACTAAGATGTATCAGGACCTCAAAGAAAAGTTTTGGTGGGTTAGTATGAAGAGAGAAATTGCAGAATACGTCGCCTTGTGCGATGTTTGTCAACGAGTCAAAGCAGAACACCAAAGGCCAGCAGGACTATTGCAACCTCTCCAGATTCCAGAATGGAAATGGGAAGAAATCGGGATGGATTTCATCACTGGTTTACCAAGGACTGCTGCTGGTCATGACTCGATTTGGGTAATTGTTGATCGATTGACAAAGGTCGCTCATTTCATACCAGTTCACACTACCTACTCAGGGAAAAGATTAGCCGAGATTTACTTGGCTAGGATCATGTGTTTACATGGAGTACCGAAGAAGATCGTTTCTGACCGTGGAAGCCAGTTTACTTCAAAGTTTTGGCAGAAGCTACAGGAAGAATTGGGAACCCGACTGAATTTCAGTACGGCTTATCACCCACAGACAGATGGTCAGACAGAGAGGGTAAATCAGATTCTTGAAGATATGCTCAGAGCTTGCGCTCTCGACTTTGGTGGAACTTGGGATAAGAACCTACCGTATGCAGAGTTCTCATACAACAACAGTTATCAAGCTAGTTTACAGATGGCACCTTTTGAAGCCTTGTATGGGCGAAAGTGTCGTACACCCCTCTTCTGGGATCAAACAGGAGAACGCCAAGTTTTTGGGACTGAAGTTCTAAGCCAGGCCGAAGAAAAAGTCAGAATAATCTGTGAAAGGTTGAAAACAGCTCAAACCAGACAGAAGAGTTATGCAGATAATCGTCGAAGGGACTTAGCCTTCGAAGCAGGAGACTATGTGTACCTCCGCGTCACACCTTTGCGAGGAGTGCACCGGTTTCAGACTAAAGGAAAATTGGCACCATGTTTCGTGGGACCATACCGGATAGTGGAACGCAGGGGAGAAGTTGCGTATCAGTTGGAACTCCCCGCTAACATGGCTGGAATCCATGACGTGTTCCATGTGTCGCAGCTCAAGAAGTGTCTCCGTGTGCCTGAAGAACAGACCAACACCGAGCACATCGATCTGCAGGAAGATCTAACTTATGTGGAGAAGCCAGCACGGATTCTAGAAACCAGTGAAAGGAAGACTCGGAACCGTGTGATCAGATTCTGCAGAGTTCAGTGGAGTCACCACTCAGAAGAAGAAGCAACATGGGAAAGAGAAGATGAGCTCAAGGCCGCCCATCCGCACCTCTTCGCCAGTGCCTCCGAATCTCGGGGTCGAGATTCCGTTTAAGGGGGGTAGGTTTGTCACACCCGGAGTTTCGTCCTAAGCCTAAATCGTAAAAAGAAATCCGTAAATAACAATTGGCTTAATTAACTCAGGAAAAATCCCTCTAAAAGGAATTAATTCAATTAAATCGTGGCTCGCAAATCGACTAACAGGATTTAAATTCAAATTGCAGAAGTATAAAATTTGGCCAAACAAATTAAGTTAAAACTCGGCAAAAGTGGGGTTTTCCTTTTTCCCTCCTTTTTCCTTTCTTTTTCCTTCCTTCTCAAATTGGGCCGAAGTCCAATTTTCCTCCCTCTCTCTTTTTCCTTTTCTTTTTCTTTTTCTTTTTCCTTCCCGGGCCGGCCCAGCCGCGCCGGCCATTTTCCTCCGCCCGCGCGCGCGCTCCCGCCTAGGCCGCCGCTCGGCCCAGCTCGCCGCGTCGCCCGCGCCCGCGAGTCCGCGCCGCCACCCTCCTCTCTCTCGCGCCACTGACAGGTGGGGCCCACCTGTCAGTGACCGTTTTCCCCACGCTCGCGCCCGCGCCGCGCCGGCCGAGTCCGAGTCGCCGCCGCGCCGCAACCGCCGCCGCCGCAACGGCCGCCGCCGAGACCGCGTCGTCGCCGACTCGGTCTCCAACCTCCGCCCGCCCTAGCCGGTGCCGCCACCCTATAAATCCCGAGTCGCCGCGCGCCGTCGCTCGTTTTCCGTCGTCGCTCGAGTCGCCGCCGCGCTGCCGCCGTTCGCCGCCGCCGCGCAATCTCGCCACCAGTCACCGGTCGTCGCCGCCTAGCCGCGTCATCGTCTCCGCCTCGGTGTCGCCGACCTTTCCCGGGCTCTCATCGTCGCCGGTGGACGTCTCGCGCCCGCCGCAGCTCCTCCGACCTCTCCGCCACCGCGTCTCGCCCCTCGTCGCCGCCCGTCGATCTCCGCCACCGCTGCCGATCTCCCGCTCCAACCCGCGTCGCCACCTTCGCCTCGATCTCGCCGACCTGTCCGCGCTCTCGCCGCCGCCGGTGAGCATCCCCATCCTCCTCCCCTCTCTCTCCCCCTTTCCGGCCGACCGCCGCCGAGTCGCGCGCCGTCGCCGGACGAGACCGAAGCTCGCCGCTCCCGCCGGTCGCCGTGGTCGTCGTCGCCTCCGCGTCGCCGACGTCTGGCTGCCGTTCCTTGTGCCCGCGCGTGCCGTGCCGTCGCCGCTCGCCAGTCGCCGTCGCCGCTGTCCTTCCACCGTCGCCGTGCGTCGCCGCCTCGGCCGTCGTCGCCGTCGCGCCGTCGCCGCTCGCCGGTCGTCGCCGTCGCGCCGTCGCCGTCACGCCGCCGTCGCCGTGCGCTGCCGCCGCCGCGTCGCCCGCCGCTCCCGCCGGTCACCGCCGTCCGCCCGAGCCGCGCTCTGCTCCCCTCCTCTCTGTTCCCTCTCGCTGACGAGTGGGCCCCACCCGTCAGTCGTCCCGCGCCTGCCTCCTCTCTCTCCTCCCCGGGCCCGCGTGTCAGTCTCTCCCTCTCCCCTTCTCTCACCGACAGGTGGTCCCCACCTGTCAGCCGTCAGCCTCCTCTCTCCTCGCTGACCTCAGCAGCCCCATTAATTGCGCAATAATTGATTTAGGACTTTTCTGTTTAGCTAAAAAACCCAGAAAACTTCTAAAATTCGTAAGTAATTCATCTAGTCTCCGTTTAGGTCCATTCCAATTTCATTAAATTCATAAAATTATCAAGAATCCATTAAAAATAGTTTCTTTTGCTGTTTCAGTAGAGTTTGTGCCTGTTTTATTTATTTTTGTGCTTTGTCGCTTAGATTCGGACCCCGCCGAAGAGCCGGTTTACTTCGAGATCGTCGCCGAAGTTCCCCAAGGGCCAGAGCAAGGCAAGTGACACTCATCCTTGAACATATTGAACCCATTATTGCAAATTCCTCGCTTATTTATTTCAAATATGCATTGTTTTAATTAAAGTACTTACTTTATGCTATTTTCGGGTAAACCTTATTATTATGCCGTTGTTTATCCAACTTTATTTATTGCTGGACCAGGGGTAACTTGATTAGAGTCAGGCCTAGGTTAATGCTTAGCCATGCTTAGAACAAATAGCTCATGGGATCACATTTAATTATGCTTAGTTCTGAATAGCCGAGATAATGATTCACTACCCGGTTTGGGTTAATGTCAACTAAAATATTGATAATGGTGGGCTGTGGGTGCATGGTTTTGAGAGTCGCACCCATGGCGATTAAGGACCGGTTCACGGGAAACCCTGGAAGTAAATAAGTGCTAACCACATGCCGAAATGGGTAAGGTGGGATTTGGAGCATGACTTCGAACTATTTGACGTACCCAGGCAAGGGTAGGCGTGATGGAGTATGGACGGGCAATCGTGGTGTAACGAAAGCTTCTCCTGCTTCCGGATCTACCAAGGCACAAGAGGGGACTGCCCGACTTGGTGTAAAGGAGGGGGTAAAACCTGAAGTGTGGTACGATTAAATAGGGAGGGTTGTGTAACGGGTCCTATCACGGTCTCCTTTCCGGTATGCCGTGGTGGTATGTCGGCGCACGTTCAAGTGTAGTGGAGTCGTGTCTTGTGGGTACAGTAGTACATCTCTGATCAGAGTATAAACTATTCGAATAGCCGTGCCCACGGTTACGGGCGAGCTCCCAGCTTCACTGTGATTAGTGAACCTCTAATAACTTGAGTAAATTGGTTATCTCTCGGGACTACTGCAACGTGGTGTAACGTTGAGTAGTGGTTGGGCCTGTTGCAACGTGGTGTAACGTTGGACAGTGTTGTGGTATTTTACAACTGTTTATCTATTTATGCTTTACTGTATTTAAATTACCTTTATTCTTTTAATCTCTGTTATTTGTTTAACTTCCGCTTTATTGCAACTAACCTTAGCCTGTCCTTGTTAATCCCTATGCATCATTTACTTTTCCCCTTGTCCGTGTTACTTGTTGAGTACGGTGGTTTGTACTCAGCCTTGCTTAACTTTCCCAACCCAGAGCTAGAAGCAGAGTCCGATGGAGGTGCCTCTCAGGAGTGAGCTGTTCCGCCGTCGAAGTGTTGCCTGTGGACTGGAGCCGTACCCGCTGGAGCTAGTCTACCCCTTTGTTTTTCTTTCCGCTGCATTTCCGCTAGAATAAGTGTAATTTTCAGTTGTTTCTAATAACGATGGTTATGTAATCAACATTGTCTTTTTGTGTACCCTGGCTGGTCCTGGACAGGGATTTAATACACAATTAAGTTCAGAAATTCGTATGAGAAATTTCTGGGCGTGACAGAAAGCAACTGTATTACAAATCCATATGGACAATATATAAATTTTGTTTATGGCTGATGGTAGCTTCCTTTGGTATGATGACACTAAATGGTGTTTTAATGATACTTCATAGTAGGATGTCTCTCCGGTACATACTACTACGTAGAACTAATCTTACCTATTGATTAAAAAGAATATTTTTATACTTTGTTAATTAATTGATTAGTGTTTTTTAATAAAGATCATAATAGAAAGGACAATATTATCTCTTTAAATTTTTACTACACCTAATATTATTGGTAATATAATTTAATCACCGTTGTCCGATTATTTAAAATTTACCGTAAGTAGAATACCCGGAGACGGACATTGAAGGTATCATCTCATAATATCACGACACTTAATTGGTATCACCTGGGCCGCGTTCGGTCCCCCCTCTTAAGTTTACTTATCTCCCTCGTTTTTCATGCGCACATTTGCCGAACTACTAAACAGTATATTTTTTGCAAAATAGTTCTATAGAAAAGTTGTTTTAAGAAATCATATTAATCTATTTTATATTTTCTAATAATTAATAATTAATTAATCATATAGTAATCTATTACTACGTTTTCCGTGCCTGGGTAAGTTAACTTAGCGACGCTCAAACGAACACGGCCCTTTTACCGGCGCTCAAACGAACACGGCCCTTGTACAGTTAGGTATCAAGTCTGATAATTATACATGTCCAAGACATATCGAACCTTAGTTCTTAATGCTTCGTTAAATAGCACTCTTAAGCAAGATATATTCGTCGTATTGCCATTTTTGTTGCTTTTGCAAATAGAAAAGGGAATGACCTCGATGACCATGTGCTCTTTCTCGGTGACTGCAACTCCTTCTGTTCTGCTTGTTGAGGGGGTACTGGGTAAAGGGGAATCACATCTACTTGATGCACATGTTGCAGGGGGTAAATCGGTAAGGAAAAAAATATGAACTTCTTTTCTATTTGCAGGAAACAACGAAAATGGGAAAATGGCAAATAGGTATCAGTTCAGAGTGCAATTTTAACGAAGCCAACTAAAGCGATGACATCCTAGCGAATCCAATGTTCTACTACGATGGTATATATATCCAATGTTCCATTCAGGTATGCCTTTGCTGCTCATGATGCTTACAAAAAGGATATTCGACAAGAGGATGTGAAAAGGCATGTACAATTTGATTTTCCTTTATACCAGATAACTTTGGTTGGCAAGTGACATCATTCATTCTCATCTTTTTCACTTCTGCTTATGTTTATAAGGGAATTTTAAATTGTCAACGTTAAATTTGAAGTTGATTTTGTGATTTTTTTTATCGTGGTACATTTTTAGCCATTGCTTTTAGATCGGTAAGAATAATACATAAAAGTTGTATTCATAAATTACTTTTCGTTTGCAAATACGTCATCTGTTTTTTTCCAAAAAAATCAAACAATCACCCCATTGTTAGGATAGAAGTGCTATAGACCATCTGGAAATAATTTTTGGTAGCATGTTTTACAACCCATATAGATGATTGGCCCTTTATGTGGTTCTGTTTGGGTTTTGCGCTCATTGTCCTTTTGGGCCTTGTGTGTTGTTGTGCTGGTGTCGTTGTACTCATGATCTTTTGTCCGTGTGCGCCCTTGTTGATCCAGAGACTAGGTTTTACCCATTATCTAAATATTAACTATAGATATAGCAGAAAATAGCATTCAGCGGAGGAGACTCGTGGATGGCTCTGGCCTGGTCCACCATGATGGGATGTTGCTGCTGCTGATGCAAACTTGACAAGGCTATGACGACGAAGAAGGCCGATGACGCACGCATGAGGAAGGATGACGTCAGAAACTCACGGTGATAGATTATCAGGCCAGCAATGATTAGAGTAGATCTTATACGTAGATAATTTTTTTAGAAAGATAACTCGGGACATACACAAACACACACTACAACATACACGAACGTGTCCCTACGTTATAAGAGGAAAGTCCCCCGGTGAGACACGCGATTTTGATTACCTCTATATATGAAAATTGTCAAAGAACTTATAATTATAAGGTTCAAGAACAAGCACTACAAAATAATAGAAAGGTAATGGTCTAAATTCCACCCACTATAGATTTATCACCAAATTATGTATGATAGTAATTAAATTTGAGCAAATGTGCAGAGGATTCAATGCGATACACCTGAGCAGGCTGATTTGCAGAGTGAACAAAGAATTACATCAATGGTACATCTCAAGTAATTGTTAAGTTTCCTTCAATCACTTTACACATTTACTGACATACACATTTATGTTTGTTGGTCCATTCAGCTACAAAACAGAAAAAGGTATAGGGAACAACTTAACATACACGACGAAACTAATATGGAGCATTATGACTATGAGGCAAGGCTGTTAATTTTTATTTGATAAAGATACAACAGAATATTTTACATTGTTTAATTCATATATCATGGATTTTGCACTAGTAATAATGAAGAATTACCATGTCAAGATGATTCATAATCATTGCCACTCTATGCGCATGATTATCAACAGGAGGTAACTCTTACCGACTAAAATATTTTATTGTTAGATAGTGTGTTATGGCTGTAAAATATTTGACGTATTTGGGTGGTATAAGAATGCTAACAAAAATCTTGTGCTACTACTAGTTTATTATGCATGTTACACTTCGGTTGTATTTGTGATGTCTAATTTCAGAACCATGGTATGTCATTTAATCTTTATTGATTGAACCATAAAACAGTACGAAGAGCGAACATAGAACATCTTCCTCTTTTGTTATATCCATTTCTTGCTCCAACTATTTGCAATATTACAATTTAAGATTTTCTAACCTATATAATTGATTGTATAAAATAGTATAATTTTAGTTAACCAAATCATATGTTGTGACCGAACTTGTTCTCACTCTGTAGTTAAATAAGAAGAAACAGGAAAAGCAACAACAGACTATGAAGAGTAGAGAGAAAAAAGACTTTCAGAAAAAGAACGCAAACCATCTCAAATAGGATGCATTCCTCTGCAATGAAGGTAGACAAAAATTATATACGAAAATGGTACTATTTGATTTTTTTTGTTTATGCAGCTAAATAGTGATTCCCATTCAATTTATATCAATCATATTATAGGTTGGTTCCACTGTAATTTTGACAACTGCAAAATATTGTAAGAAAGATTGTGGGGCATATGCTACTTTTCTAACTAGTAACCCAAGAGAGAAAGTGGGTGGTGTACACATAGGTAATGAATTCACAAAAGTGGTTGTTAATCATCCTATTCAAGAAAATGAAGAGCTAATGACCGTTGAAGCATTGCAAGACAATTGGTGATGCCCATGCTGCAGGAATGTCGATTGCTTGGCCTTCAGTTTTTGTAAGCAAGCATGGATACATTAACTTTCTACACCTTGTATTATATATTAGCTATCATGATAGTTGATAATAAATTTTCTACAGGTTTAGAAGATTGATGGGTAAATTACAATGTTTCTAATCAGGAAGACGAGAACTGATAGAGAATTCAGAGGACAAGATATATTTGTAAATTTAGCATTTTGCGAGTAGCTAGCCAGCTGCTTGAAATATGTACTGCTTTTGAACGATTGTGGCGTCAAATTTATTCTTTAGTTATCGAATGATGCAAACAATGTCTATATAAATATCGTTGTAACAGGATGCATTATAATCCATTTGATTTCGACAATTGTCCTTTCGTGTGATGCTATTCTTTTCCTTCTTAATTGCAAAGTTTGCGAAGATATAATGAACTACATTTGGATTATATATATAGTACTATCAACTTTTACCATTGCTTCGTTACAGTACAAAGGTGTTACAAGCTTGTTGTTACAACTAAAAAGACAGGTTACATGTTGTGTTCCTATGGCTGCAAAAATGTGATCCTACAGCCTATCGTAACACATAAGGATGTGTTACTACAATTTTATTGTACCACCTCCTTTTACTTCCCGGAACATGTAGATGTGTACGTCATGCTATAGAAACATAGGCTATAGTAACAATTTGATAATGTGTTCCTATATACCTTTGTAACACGTTTTTTGAGATACAGTAACACAAAACTATGTTACTGTATCTATGTCCTGACATGACGTAGTGAGGCAAGCAACACGTGCATAAATTTGGAAATGTTAGGATCAGCCATGTCTTCACCATCATCAACCGTTGGTACTGCACAAGTACCTTATATGAATCGTTACAATAATCTAAGAAGCAATATTATTCTGATGGAGTAAGCCTTAGTTCAGAGTTTGCAAGCTACCTGTAACATTAGAACCAATAGAAGCAGTCAAAATGCTTTTCTATATGAGATTTGCTCCGGTCCAACAAAAATATCTCAAATACCGGTAGCTCAAGGTACTAAATCGTTTCCCACCATTGGATCTAGCTGAGCAGGATGTATATTATTAAATCCAATGATCAGAGATGATTTGGTATCGCGAGCTACCGATACCTCGAGGTACTTTTTGTTGGACTGGAGTAAATCTCTTTTTATAATGATCACCTAGCAGTTTACCACAGTACACAGAAGAAAGCAGTAGAGCACAATATCACATACTACCTCCATTTCATAATGTAAGATGTTTAACTTTTTTCGTTATAATGTTTGACCATTCGTCTTATTTAAAAATTAGTATAAATATAAAATATGACAAGTCGTGCTTAAAGTTCTTTTGATAATAAAGTAAGTCACAAGCAAAATAAATGATATTTTCTTAATTTTTTGAATAATAAAAAATAATCAAACATTACAAACAAATAAGTCAAACATCTTATATTATCAAATGGAGGGAGTAGGATATATGTCCAGCAACACAGCCAAGAATAGGCAGAAGCAGTCTAGCAGAGTCTTAAACAACGGAATAATTAACTTTTGGCACTATTAGAAATGATGCTAACATATTTACCAACGGGCTCACATGTCATAGACACATGAGGATCCACATGTCATAGATAACGGGTGGCAAATATGTTAGGTGCCGTTTCTAAGAGTGGTAAAAAGTTAAATGCCCCTTAAACAACAGGAGGGTAGAGAAACAAGCAACCCATGCAGAGTAGAACAGAGTGAAAGAGGCAGAGCAGAGCAAAACATGGCAGACTATATAGGACAGTAGGAGAGCAAGAATCAAACCCAAAATATCTTGTGGTGTTATGTCTTGCAGATGGTGAGATACAAAAGCAGGGTGATAATAAAAAACACAGCAAGAATGGAACCTTAAAAACATAGCGGTGTTCTATCTCATACTCTTAGGGTTCATAAAAGACAAGAATGTCAACAAAAGACCAACGAAAATAAATGATTCGAGTAAGTCAATTAAAAAAGCATTTATATATAGCAAATAATCAATTCAGAAGCTAATAATCCCATACCTGATGTTTCATTCTTTCTCTCGAGAAGACTAGGTTTGTGATAATAGAAACGCATAATCTTTCCTTTCTAAAAAAAGGTTTTCACAATTTCTTCTGTTATTGTTTTGCACATTGTTGTATTGCACGACGTAGCAATATATTTGTTGTAAAGATAGTTATATTAGCAATGGTTGGAATGTCACGTAATCGAGCAACACAATGTTTAAAGTGTCACTTAATCGAAACCAATCTTTTGGGTGTCATTGTGTCAATACGTGTAAGCCACATCTTTGGAGTGTCAATACGGCATTTTTTTCTAAGAACAATACATCTAGTCGTACATGTACGAACAGTCACATAAGAAAAAAAAATCAGGATGTTTGTAACTAGCAAATAACATATTACTATGTTTGCAGCAAAAACCCTGCTAACTTCTTACTTAGGTGTGTTTGTTACGTTTTGCATGTAGTGTAACAGAACGTAGTTTATCACCAGACATTGTATACCATCACTTGAATTGAACTATTTGCAGCAAAAAATCAGCTAAATTCGTCCGTAATGTTAAATGTTGTTTTAGGGAAGAACTTTCACAGCAAAAGAGGAGTAAGAAAGGGTGAGCAATTGTCCCCACTATTGTTTTTTCGACGGTCTGAATTGTTAATAGGTACTTATAAGCAAAGCCCACGATTATGGACTGTTGTCAAAGCCAATCCCCTTAGAATATGAGCAGAATTATCCAGTTGTTCAATATGACAATGACAGGCTACTTTTGTCAAAACTAGTGGTAGGGAGCTTTTCATTTTAAAAGTTTTCTACAGAAGTTATGAACTTTTGAATATTTAAATTTGATACTGAATGATATCAAATTTTGCATGCTAAATCTGTAATAATTTGTTTGCTTGAGGATAATTTGCTGTAAGATCATTTTGATAAATTCTAAATGAGGCTAGCTCCATATTCAAAAATGGAGCTACAAGTTATAGTTAAATTCTTTGGTCAAAGTTGAAATGGTCTTGCTAGTCCAATTTCTGGTGTCACATTTTTCCAACCTGAGGGTGAGAACATTTTCCACACCAACTGAAAGTGATGTATGACTTCTAATTATACTTGTATTACCTCCGTTCCACGTTATAAGATTGTTTGGTCTTTCTTATATTCATATGGATGCTAGTTAACTGAACACATATATAAAACATATACATTCATCTATCGATAAATCTAGATAGGTCTAAAATATCTTATGACATATGACATGAGACGGAGGGAGTAGTGACTGAACACCATGACTTCAGTTATGACAGAGATATACAGACCAAGAATGCCTCCAGTGCACATCCGGCTATCAACTGTCTCCCACACAAAACTCTGTCATACTCTGAGATGGAGCTCATCGTATCAGCTATCACAGGTGATCTCACTTGTCGATTAATCTCCTTTCTGATGAACAAGTTCTCGAATCATACATGCTCCGATGAGAAGATGAAAAGGTTGGAGCAACTCCTCCTACGAGTTCACATGGTCGTTGAGGAGGCAGATGGGCGATATATCACTAATTACTGTATGCTCGCACATCTGAAGACAATTGTTGAGGCCATGTACAGTGGCTACCATGTGCTGGACTCTATCAAGCACATGAGAAACAAGGAGGATGCCAGTGAACTTGTAAGTGGCTCATCTAATTTATCTCTTGCCAATCCTCTCAAACTTTCTCGCTCTAATTCTGTGTTTGCCACAAGAACAAAGATGTTCAGTAAGGAACTAGAACGTGTATTAGAAAATGTAGAGACAGTAATCGGCAATATCAATGAGTTTATCATCCTTCTAGCTGGATGCGATCGCATGCCCCACAAGCCCTATGATACATATCTTTACAAGGACAATTTCATGTTTGGTCGACATGTAGAAAAGCAGCATCTCATGAACTTATTGCTGCAAAATAACATGCCTGGTCCTCCAGATGTAATACCGATTATTGGAGGCCACAAAGTAGGGAAGAAGACCCTTGTTGCGCATGTATGCAATGATGAAAGGATTCAGTCTCATTTCTCTCTTATTTTTCACATCAACGGGGCCAATCTTTCAAGAATTTCAGAAAACGAAAATCGCTCAGCAAGGACATTGGTAATTGTTGAGTTTGATTCAGATGTAGATGACAATGACTGGAGAGCATTCTATTCATCCGTGACACGCCTTAACAGAGGAAACAAGGTGATAATCTTAACTAGAATACAGAAACTGGAGAGATTTGGAACTGTCCAGCCAATTACTGTAGACAGAATGATGTATGAGGAGTACAGGTATCTGTTCAAGACACTGGCTTTTGGAAGTGTGAACCCCATGGACCATCCACAGCTTGTTCCAATGGTGGAAGAATTTGCAATGCTATTGGGAGGCAGGCTCATCCCAATCAACATACTTGCAGATGTACTGAGAAAGAATATGAATGTTCATTTCTGGCTTTTCATGGTGAAACAAATCCAAATTACAGTCAAGAAGAATTTGTCCATTAATGGTACCCATCCGCATGATCTTTTCGATCGAGGTCATCCAGCACATTTCAGAGACTATTTATTGTATCCTGCTAACACTAGACCAAATGCCCCAAACAATGATTTACCTAAGTTGGTATTTGGAGACTTGCTAACAGGTCATATTATTCCACCAAAGGACAACTTTAATCTAGTTTCATGGGAGTCCAGGATACCACCATACACTTCATTTGTTCATGTCGCCTGCTTTTCTCCAAGTCTTGCACAAGATGAACCAGAATCGTGCTCGTCAGGGAGGAAGCGTCGAAGGTATGTTTCCTGGTCTTATGATCTGAAAAATTCATTCTATTTCATTCAAGATTTCTTATTTTTCAATCCCACTCATGCCCTTAGGTCACACACTGGTTAAAAAGAAGTTATACTTTGTCATTCTTTTCGCATAACTCCAGGCATATGGTAAATAGAATTCTATGGTTTTAAAAGTTAAGAGTGAATTATGTTTGGTTTAAGAGTGTCAAGATTATTTTTTTTGACAACAATGATAGTTATGAAGCACAAAATTGTGGGTGAATTCGACTAATCACCCTTTTAAATACATTTTTTCATATTAATTTCATGAAGAAAAACTGGCTGAGTTCAAATATTAACCTAATTCTATTTGTTTTCTACATTTTAGAGAAAATTGATCGAAGGTGCAGCCGCAAAATCCCTTTGCATAGTTTTCTCGAGATCAAGCACCAACTCAAGGAAGAGTAAACAATCACGATGGAAAATGTTGTAGTCAAGATGGATCTGAGCATGCTGTTCAAGAGTCATCTCAAAGCCGCACTTATCCCCTCACTTTCATGGCCTGGCTTGTCCTTACCCAGGACGAAATGGAATAAGGATGGGAGATTTCTAAAGGAAAACAATCCGGTTGAACAGGGCTGATTATTTGGGTTTTTTTTTATGAAAAAAGCAAAATAATATGTTTGTAAATGAAAAATATTTTAAATAAAACTTTTATATACGCATTATTACCAATCTATAAAGCCAAGACTGAAAAATAAAATTAAGTAAAAAATAGCAAAATTAACTTATAAATTGAAGGCTAAAAATTTAAATTTTAATTTATAAAAATAAGAAAAACGAAAATACTGGGTGACAGTCTACCAGTGAGTTGTTGGGAGTTACCCAAGCCAAGGCCATGATAGCAAGGGACACTGACTTGATGTCCCTTACAGCCCATTGTGCTACGGACCGCACGTCTCCCCGCTACCACAATACACTTACTACCTCCACAGCTAATAAATTATTACCTCTCTTTCATAACGTAAGATGTTTAACCTTTTTAGTTATAACGCTTAACATTCGTCTTATTTAAAAATTTAGTACAAATATAAAAGATAACAAGTGCTTAAAGTTCTTTTGATAATAAAGTAAGTTATAATCAAAATAAATGATATTCCATATAAATTTTTGAATAAGACAAATGATCAAACATTGCAAGCAAAAAAGTTAAACGTCTTACATTACGAAACAGATGGAGTATTTGGTAAGCAAAAAGCTACATAGAAAATATAATCTAAGTAAGATGTATATACATAAATTATACACTAAAAACTGTATATAAATGTCTGTATATAGAAAGTTCATATATACAAACTTTACATATATCAAGTATTAACGCGGGCTGACCAGTGCACGAATTTTCAACCGTTAGCCTTTTCGGACAATATCATGTGCCTTTAGGGCCAAAGGCAAAGTTTGGTGTTGCTTGCATCAAGACAATCAATTGGTCAATCTAGGCTTGCATGTGTTGGCCGACCTGAACGATGATTAATAGCCAATTAGTTAGTAAAATCATGTATGACCATTAGTTTCTTTTTAGAGAAATTTTATAGTGCTTTGAGGCAATGTTAGAGTATCAAATCACAGCTATTGATTGTGTTCAATCGAAGGACTCTGATTAATAGATATCTTTCGGTACCTCGAGGAATCAACACATGGTAATTTGGATTGGGATGGCAGAAAAGGAATTTCGCGTATAGTATATGCAATGCAGATCGGGCGCCACCCAGCTCAGCCTGTGGCGGCGGCGGTCATATTATCCCACCAAAGGACAATTTTAATCTAGTTTCATTTGTTCATGTGGCTTGCTTTTCTCCAAGTCTTGCACGAGATGAACCAGAATCGTGCTTGTCAGGGATGAAGTGTCCAAGGTCTGGAAAATTCATTCGATTTCATTCAAGGCTTTTTATTTTTAAATCCCAATCATGCCCTTAGGTAACATATGGGCTAAAAGGAAGTTATATTTTTTTTTCATTCTTTTCGCACAACTCCAGGCATATGGTAAATACAATATGAAGCACATGCTTTTTCATTATATTCAGTAAATTCTATGGTTTTAAAAGTTAGAGTGAATTATGTTTGGTTTAAGAGTGTCAAGATTATTTTTTGACAACAATGATAGTTGTGGGGGTAATGTAGACTTACTAAAAAATAATAACAAATGCTGCTGCTTTACACAAATATAAATATAACTACTATAAACAGATGTAACATACCTGGGAGTGGGACTGGGGCAAAACTAACCTAGATAAATACAACTTTTTTGCTGCCTCTATACTTGGTATCTTACCAATGCCACAAATTATGAAGCACAAAATCGTGAGTGAGTCCAACTAATCACCCTTCTAAATACAGTTTTTCATACTAATTTCATGAAGAAAAACAGTCAGAGTTCAAATATTGACCTAATTCTATTTGTTTTCTTCATTTTAGAGAAAATTGATGGAAGGTGCAGCCGCAAAATCCCTTTGCATATTTTTCTCCAGATCAAGCACCAACTCAAGGAAGAGTAACAATGAAGAAATTCATCCCGATGGAAAATTTTGTAGTCAAGACGGATCTGAGCATGCTATTCAAGGGTTATCGCAAAGCCCCACTTATCCCCTCACTTTCATGGGCTGATAATAAGGCATCCTCCAAGTACTCTGTCCTGTGGCCAGGCTTGTCATTACCCAGGACGAAATGGAATAAAGATGGGAGATTGTCTGGAGGAAAACAATCAGGTTAAAATGGGGCAATAATTTGACAATAAACAAAAATATACTCCTGTGAAACAAGGGCATTTTTACCATCCTTGAAAAGTATTTCAAGATACCAAGAATTTTAGTACAAATTTTTGGTACCTCAAGGTATTAAAAAGTGTGATACCTTGAGATACGTTTTTAAGGATGATAAAAAAGCTCACGAAACAAAGACAGTTTTAATTTTCTGAATTTTAACAAAAGAGTTGCTAGATGTTTAATACCAGGTGGGACAATTTTGCTACTGTATAAATGAAGGATTTTTGTTATGGGTCTGTACTTTGGGACCAAAGGCAAAGGGCACGTACAGAGATATTTATTAGTTGACTCTCTTTAACGCCACCGTATGCAAATTTGCTGACATGGAGGAAAGAGAAGGAAGGAGAGAGAAAAGTCGTTGTCATGCACGACAATGGCTAAGAGTGGACTCTTAGTATTTATTAAAAGAAATCTTGTGTGTATGGGGTGTATAAAAAACTATTTTGTTGTATTAACGAAGAAAATCATACATGACGAACGTATAATTATAAAAAAAAGCTCCTGTTACTGACGTGAATTAGACAGTAGTCCACAGTAAACGGCTTTGAATGTGCCCTAAGGTTGGTGTTGTTCGACCTAATCCATCCATACTTCAATATAAATCTTCACTTAGATCCAAAAGTCTAACACAATCAAAAAAAAAAAACCAGAGGTTGTACTAGCACAGATGCCAAGCTTGGGTACAGGTAAAATCCTGCTAACTTACCTAGACCAAAATAAATACAGATTTTCATTCTGTTCATCCTTGGCGTGTTTGGTTGTATGTGCTGATGTGGCGTTGCGCTTCCATCAGCAGGTGCATGGAAGATGGATAATTGCTGTGAGGTCGGCATGCACAAGCAAATGCAACGGCGATGACAAATCTTGTGAGCACCGATGAGCTTGACACTATCATCGGTTGCACGAGGGATGGGCGGCGGCGATAGAGGGGATCGGCGCCGAATCTCCGACTGGATGCTGGTCAGCCTAGAGTAATCTCTGTGGCTAGATTAAATAAATAAATTAAGTTTTATATTTTTGAGATGTAAACTACAACTGTGGACTGAGCCACACCCTTCCCTAGTCAGTGACATTTTAATTTTCTCTCCCTATTTTTTCCCTTTTCCTTTTTTTTCCTTGTTAATTTCTTAATACCGACTTTTTAAGGTTTGAAATGTTGATTGGATATGAACGAAACCGTACCTGCTCTGAACTGCACGAGGAAGCACGGTGTGTTAGTTAGTGTTTGTAGTCGATAGTTTTTGAGTTAGATAAGAAAAGAGTATTTTGGTGCATACTAAAATACGGTAGCAATCTGAGTCTTGTGTGGACAAAGTGACATGGATTTAATTTCTAGTGTCTTGTAATGGAACGGTGGCTTGGCTCTCCATGGGCATGTTGAGCTTCATGCTTCAGCTCAGTTCCACCCAATGGCCAGCAAAAACCGCACTAGCGGTGGTGTGGCAGCCGGTGATGACATATATCATATCGACTCCTGTCCACACCGATGGCGTCGAGGATGTGGACAGGGTCGGTACCAGGCGTGGAGCAGCTTGGGCTTGCGTTCCACGCCTGGCCAAAAATTTGTGTTAAAAAAATGCTATGTTTTAGTTAAAATTTATCCAAAAGATTTATATTCTATTATTGATCCAAGGTTAGTAAATCCCTTGTTTCGCCTCTAGATGTGGATATGGTGTTTGTCGGACACCAGGGTATGGTCCAAAAACTCTCTTTGTCTCAATATAAATGCATTTCTAGCACTGCATTAGCAAATTAGTTGTAAAAAAATTGACTTATATGCCCCACATTAAATAAGTAGACAGTATGTATTGAGATGTAGACAGGGATAAAATGGATTGAGATTTGAATATAGCGTGATTGGTGGGACAACTGTCGCTCCACAAATGTACTCTTTGTGAGATAAATTTGAATTTTAGGAATGCACTAATTATGGGATAGATGTAGTAGTATACAGCTATAAATTTGTTGCATCTTTAATCAGATTCCTTACATGTAGATTCAGAACCCCTTCTTTTTTTTTCGAAAAGTACTGTAAATTTGTACTCCACTATTGACAAAAAAAACTGTGCAGCAAATGGAAAAAGGTTAAGTTTGCTTGGATTGGTAAGATGAGGATATTGTCCAAGTTTTCGTGAAGTGGGACGTTAGGTTTTTATATATGAAGATATAGGGATATATATTGAAATTTGATACTAAATAATGTGCAATTTTGTATGCCAAAATGTGTTGGGATACTTTATGATAATTTGCAGTCAGATCATTTTGATAAATCCTAACTAAGGTTCTGACTTTCAAAAAGAAATGACAGGTTGTACTTCTTTGGACATAGTTGAATGGGTCTTACTAGTCCCATTCAAGGTGTCACATCTTTCCAACCTGTGGGCGAGGATATTTTTTACACCAACCAAAAGTGGGGAACTATGACTTCTAGTTTGGTTTATAATGACCAAAATCCATGACTTCAAGTTAGAGAGGGAGACAGAGAGCAAGAACACACTGTGCATCTGGATATCTATCTTCTCCCCCAAACAGCTCCACAAACTCTGAGATGGAGCTCATGGTATCAGCTATCACAAGTGATCTCACCACTCGATTAATAACCTTTGTGATGAACAAGTTTTCGGATCATATATGCTCCCAGGAGAAGGTGAAAAGGCTGGAGCAACTGCTTCTAAGAGCTCACATGGTTGTTGAGGAGGCAGATGGGAGATATATCGCCAATTCATGGATGCTCCTTCATCTGAAGACGATAGCCACAGCCATGTACCATGGCTACCATGTGCTGGACACCGTCAAGTTCAAGAAGAACAAGGAAGAAGACAATGATCTGGTAAATGACTCATCTGCCTCGTGTTTTGCCAATCCTCTCAAACGATCCCGCACTTCTACTGTTTGTACCGAAAGAAAGAAGAAATTCAGCATGGAGTTACAAGATGCACTGGAAAACCTAGAGGTTATCATTGGTGATATGAATGAGTTTGTCATCTTTCTAACTGGATGCGATCGCATGACCCATAAACCGTATGATACCTATCTCTATATAGACAATTTCATGTTTGGTCGACATGTCGAAAAGCAACATCTCATCAATCTCTTGCTGGAGAACAACATCTGTGGTCCTCCTGCAGTTATTCCAATTGTTGGAAGACGTGGAGTAGGGAAGAGAACACTTATTATGCATGCATGCAATGATGAGAGGGTTCGCTCTCATTTCAATCGTATTTTTCACATCAATGGAGAGAAACTCGGGGAAATTACAACCAAGAATGGAGATCTCTCAACCAGGACACTGGTAATTGTTGAATTTGCTTCAGATGTTGATGACAATGACTGGAGAAAGTTTTATTCGTCGCTTACGAGCCTTAACAGAGGAAACAAAGTGATAATCTTAACTAGAGTTAAGAAATTGGTGAGATTTGGAACTGTCAAGCCCATTACTCTTGACATAATGGTGTATGAGGAGTACAGGTACCTACTGAAGACACTCTCATTTGGAAGTGCAAACCCAGCGGATCATCCACAGCTTGTTCCAATAGTGGAGGAATTAGCGATGCTACTGGGAGGCAGACTCATCCCAGCCAACATAATTGGATATGTATTGAGAAAGGATTTGAATGTTCAGTTCTGGCTTTCCAAACTCAAAGGGGTCCGATTTAGTATCGAGAATAACATGTCAGTGTCTGGTAGCCATCCAAACGAACTGTTTGATCAGGGTCATCCAGCACATTTGAAGGATTACATATTATATCCTGCTGCTAGTACCTCAAATAATGCTCCCAAAAATGATTTACCTTATTTGATATTTGGCGACTTGCTAGCCAGTAAAAGTTTTCTACCGAAGGGAGATTTCAATCTAGTTTCATGGGAGTCGAGGATACCACCGTACACTTCATTTGTTCACATGGCTCGCTTTCGTCCAAGTTTTGCCCAAGATGAATTGGAATCACCCTTGTTAGGAAGGAAGCATCCAAGGCCACTTTCGTAGTCTTATGATGAATAAATTTGACAAAATTCTGTGTGTCATTGATTATATAATTTTTATTCAATCCCATAGGTGCCCTTAGGCCACATAGTATGGATCAAAACAAAATCTAATGGCTTGTAGGGAATAGAGAGAAAATCAGGAGCATCTAAGGGTTTCAGTAAAAACCCAGGGCACGCGGATAGTTCTCTCAACTTTAGCATATCACGATGAGATGTGAAAAACCTGTGGTGTAATATAGTATTGTGTAATATAAACCCTTCCAAACTGATCATATATAACCCTCCTCTGTGCAGTATTTCATTTATTAGATGTTTCAACATAAACAAGTATGTATATAAGAGAGTTTTCTGAGCCAAATAATTGACGGCTCATAAATAAGTTTTACATTTGTCCAAATAATTTATTACCATAGAGATAAAGCTGGTTGGGAGATATAGAGCGTCTTTAGTCACAGCTTTTGTCTCTCCATGAGAGATGGCAGGATGCCGTTGAGAGAGGGATTAGGCCATTCAACACTGTAGTTCTATCACTCCACAAAAATCTCTTATAAATAATTGGTAAGGTCATATATATCAACATTACCCATTTCTTTTTAGAGAAGGGTATTTTTACCCGGCCTCTATATCCACTTGAATATATGCAACTATTTTTTTATTTCAGAAACTTTGGGAACTTAGCCCAGGTTTTTAATTTAAGCTCCTATGGAGATTTGAACCTAGAACCTTGGGTGCTACTCAAGTCATTGCAACCACTAAACTACATATCAATATTACCCCTAATCACTATATTGGTAAAGTACTAATATCCCCTTCTTAACCGATAGTTTTGATCGGTTCTACTACTGATAGTATAATACTAGTGGTAGAGAACACCATGAGTTTCTCATTTTTTCTAGAATAATAACATTAAATTATCTTGAACAAAATTAAGATATTTAAATTTGATACTAAACAATATGCAATTTTGTATGCTAAGTGAGGTTGTCTCTTTGAAAAAGGAGCTACAGGTTCTTGTAAACTTTTTGGTCAGAGTTCAAATGGTCTTGATAGTCCAATTTCAGGTGTCACATCTTTCTAACCTGAGGGGCGACGATATCTTTTACACCATCTGAAAGTGGAGAAGACTACAAGTTGGATCTGTATTGACCAAAGAGGCAAAGACCACGAGTCAAGTTGGAAAGGGAGAGAGAGAGAGAGCAAAAATACATCCAGTGCAGAGCCAGATATCTACCTTCTCACACAAACATCTCGACATACTCTAAATTCTGAAATGGAGCACATCATATCAGCTCTCACAGGTGATCTCACCGGTCGATTAATCTCCTCCTTGATGAACAAGTTTTCAGATCGCGTATGCTCCGATGACAAGGTGAAAAGGCTGGAACAACTACTTCTAAGAGTTGAGATGGTCATTGAGGAGGCAGACGGGCGATACATCACCAACTCCAGGATGCTGATGCAGCTGAAGGAGCTAGCAGATGCCATGTACCATGGACGCCATATGCTAGACATGTTCAGGTGCAGGACACTAATTCAGGACAGTGCCATCAGGGAGGTTAGCGATCCATTTCCTTCTCTCAAACGCTTTCGCACAATTGCTGATGCTTCTGGGAGTGACAAGGTCAGGTATCTTGATCTGGATAAAACTTTGGGTACCCTAGAAAGTTGTGTTGATCACATGGCAGAATTTGTTGTGCTTTTGAGCGGATGCGAACGGATGTCGCGCAGGCCATATGATGCATACCTTTACATAGATAACTTCATGTTTGGGCGTCATACTGAAAAGCAGAGGCTCCTGAACTTCCTGTTGGAGTACAACCCTCCTGGTCTACAGCCTGCTGTTCTTCCGATCATTGGTGGTCTTGCAGTTGGTAAGAAAACTCTGGTTGCACATGTGTGTGCAGATGAGAGAGTTCAGTCTCAGTTCTCTTCTGTTCTGCGTTTGAATGAAGATGATCTTTTGAGGCTAGCACAGAGTGATACTCTCTTGTCAGGGAAGCTTTTGGTAGTTCTTGAGTTTTTATCTGATGTGAATGAGAAGAATTGGGATGATTTCTTTGCATTTCTGGCGAAATTGAAGAAAGGAAGCAAGTTGATAACCATAAGCAGGTTTAGAAGATCAGAGAAGCTTGGAACTGTGAAACCAATTTTACTTGACAGCCATTCATACGAAGAATTCAGTTACCTCTTCAAGACACTCGCATTTCGAAGTTCGAACCCTAATGACCATGCACGATTAGTGGAACTAGCCGGAGAATTTGCCATGCAATTTCAGTCGAGAGGGTCTCTTGTCACGGCGAATACTATTGCAGATGTATTGAGCAGCAATTTGAATGTCAGTTTCTGGCTTTGCATACTGAACAGATGCAGAACTGTGGCACAAAGAAACTTGTCCCTGTATGGTGATTATCCGAAGATACTTTCTGAACATGGTCGTCGTGTCGACCTGACAAACTTTGCTTTGTCTCCGGTTGCTCCATTGCACGTCATACCTTATGTTGGTATCTGCAGTGTAAATACAGTCGAAATTAAGGATTTGCCAAGGATGACATTCAGAGAACTATTACTGGGTTCTAGTGTTAGGCCAAAAGGAGAGTTCAGTCTAGTTATATGGGAATCCAGGCTATCTCCTTATACTTCGTTTGTTCACTTTGTTCCAAATTGTGCTCAAGATATGCCTGAAGATGCACCCTTGTCTGGAAGGAAGCGTCGAGGAGTTCCTTCCTAATCATGCAAACATTATTTTCTTAATTTTGTAGATCTGATATTGTAATTTAGATATTGGGTACAAAAGGATATAACAAGAAGTCCATGATATTTGTAGAATTCTGAGCGGCTGATTGCTGCATGTTCTTCTCTTGCTGTATAGCTAATCTTCAGTATTGGCCACCATCTGAGGACTGAGATATCGTATCGTCAGAAGCTCATCATTCAGAGCTTCCTACAGTTGCGATGTTTATTCTCGTGATTTGTAAAAAGAGAACGAGGTCAGAACTGAACTTGTGAATTTCCATCATTTTCAGGCAATGAACCAAATGAGCTCTACTTTTTAGTTATAGTTTCTCTGCTTGGAGGATTTGGAAATGGAACTTGCTCTATCATCGCAAACTAATGAACTGGTCAGCCGATTGTATCATTCCTCCTGACTAGGTACAGTAAAGCCATGTAATTTGAGAGAAAACAACCTTCGTAGTACTGTTTGGTACAGTAAAGCCATGCAAATATAAGTCGCATTTCTTCTCAACCGTAGTACTGTTTGGTACTGTAGCGCAAGTACCATAATGCCGCATCCTTCATTTTCTCTCCTTTTCATGCGAGTTTTCCACTCTTTTTCCGGTGCTTACGCAAAAAACATTATTTGATTTGTAAAATGAGATGTCTGTAGAATCCATAAAATAAGGGCAACTCTCCGATACAGTAAGAATATACTACGGTAGAACTAATTTTAACCATTAATTAAAAATGATATTTTTGTACTACATTAATTAATTGATTATCAGTATTTTGTAATTTTGTTTTTTTTTTGCAATAAAGATCACAATAAAAGGACGATATTACCTCTTCAAATTTCTACTACAACTACTATTGTTAGAACAATACTATAATTTAATCATACTCGTCCGATAAAAATAGATCAACGGTGTGAATTAAATTCTACTACCAGTAAAATGTAATGGAGTTAGCCCAATAAGTTAAATTATTGTGTGCTTATATTAACAAATCTCGTTACTAGAGTGATCATAGTCCTCTGAACATTATTTGATTTGTAAAATGAGATAATAACTTTATGAAAATATTCTGCATAGCCAAATGATTGGTGGCTCATTTACGATGTGTTATGTCAGTCTTCAAAGAAAATTCAACTGATGAAAAAACAGCAACGAAAATTGGGCTCTGTCCAAACTGTTGATTATTCGCATAGCTAGTAATTCAACGCAGAGTGTGGACGGCGAATCGATTACAAGCAAGGGGATGAACAAACAACCAAATAATGGCCCCTTTGCCCATCTCCATCCACAGTTCAGGCCACATATTGCGTCAACTTGTACAGATTTTCAAGATGCATCTGTGAAGATGTGAGGGCAAAGATCAGCTGACATTCTGGATGCAGTCCTGGATGACCGCTGCAATTTGTTCACGAATGGTGGACTATGATCATGCTCCGTTATCGACGTGTATGATCAAATAACCGAATTTAAATCGTCGGCTATAAATGATAATTACATAAGTTTTTTTTAATAAGATGAAGGGCTAAATATGTGCCAAAAAGTTAATTGCATTACCTAGCATATTGCCCCTGCGTTGTAACGCGATTTTATTAAGAAATATCAGTAGCATGTCGTTGATATCAAAAATTGACAGCCAATGATTTTAATCCGGTTATTTGATTTGGACAAAGTCTAGCTGCATATTTTTGTCTTGTATTTAATTAAATTTAGTTCTTGGGTGGCTAACCATGGTATTTCTGAGTTTATTTGAGAGAAATATTTATGTAAAATATAGTATATGTGATGCAGAGTTTGGAGTTTAAAAGGTGAATCTCCCCCAATATTTTATATAAAATAAGAAGCTAAAGACCAAGTGCCATAGCGGTGATGTTGGAGCGGAAGGAGACCCTTGCATGCCACATTTTATTTTTCCTATTTAATTTCCTTTGCGTCTTAATATAATTAATATAGGACCAAGCTAAAGACCAGACACCCTCTATATATGGGTTGAGGCCGATTGGAAAAATAACAATCACAATCAACCGATACATAATTTTATCGAGTTTTACACACATCCTTCCTTTTGTACCTCGAGGTACCGGTACCTCGCGGTACTAAATCATTTCTGATCGTTGGATCCAACAGTGCACATCCTACTTAGCTAGATCCAATGGTGAGAAACGATTCGGTACCTCGAGGTAAAAAAAGGAAGGATGGGAGTAAAACCTAATTTTATCATATTTCCTTTTATTGTTGCATTTTCCTTCTCTTCGTTTTTCTCGTTCTGATTTGCTACCGACGGCGGCGTCGCCACCATTGTTCCGGCTGGCTAGTGCAGCGCTGCAGATCAAGCAAGCTGCGGAGTGAGCGTGTGACCGCGTCGCGCGCGTGGCCGCATGAGACAGGCAAGCAGCGGTTCTGCCTGGCGTCATCAAGAACACAAAAAACATTTGTTGGTTTGCTGTCCCTGGTTGCTGTGCTGTGCGATCACAAAGAAAGGATCTGTCAGCTGCTAGAGGCACACAAAATCCCACACTAGGAAGAAATCAAGTGTTGTTTTCCTAGGATAAATTTTGTTTGCAACACATGTTATTAAATTAGAGTTAATAAAAGTGATTTGAACGGTGGTTTGCTATTCTCAATGGTCATCTTCATTCAAATACAAAATTTTAACTGTAACTGAACCCTCTAGTCAGTACATACACCTAGAAACACAGTTTTGATGCCAACTGCAGGATCACCAATGATTGGAAGAACAGCAGGCACACCACACCTGGAGGATAGTATTCCAACAGGAAATTCAGGAGCATATGCATTGCTGTGTAGCAGCCAAGAGCAATTTTACCATCCTTGAGTAGGTACCATGAGATATAACTGTTTTATATGTAAAATTTAGTACCTCTTGGTACCTTAGATACTAGAAGATACCAAATTTTACATATAAAAACAGTGATGCCCCATGCATGGTACCTCCTGAAGCATGGGAAAAATGCTCGGCAGCCAAACATGTTTGCTTTGATTTTCAAATAAGAGATTTGCTTCCTAGTACCTCGTGGTACCAAATCGTTTCTAATCGTTGGATCTAACGGTGATATCCTACTCAGCTAGATCCAATAGTGGGAAACGATTTGGTACCTCGAGATACTTGTTGATAGACCAGAGCAAATCTCTTCAAATAATATTATGGTCATATAAAACACTTCCTTTGATTGTCAAATACAAAAATACAAAAATCTATATTGTTTGACTTTCCTTTCGACATGATATGCTGCTTGATTTCATTGCAAGAACGAAAGGTAATCAATCGCCAGCAATCCGATCACATTCAAAACTGAGGTTACTACCATGTTATTTATCTAATCTTTGACGCTTCTTCTGGGGTTTGGTTTTGTGCTGAAAATTCTTTTTATCATCACAATATGCAGCAACGCCGGCAAACCTTCTGTAAGGGGGTATCCGTGATTCCCAGGCGATTAACTCAAAGTCCTCGTTTGGTAGAACAACAGTGCCAGCAATCAGGTCTCCAAACATCACCTTAGATAAATCCCTCTTCGACTCGTTGCCTTTGCAAGGAGGCATCAGGCGAAGTGGAGGGGATGATGGCAAAAATTTGGTTATATCGATTTGATGTTCTTTGTCCATTAGAACCTTGGGGTGTTCTCTAAACACTGAGAAATTATTCTGCACCACATTTCTGTACTTTTTCAACACTTGGTGCCAGAAGTGAACATTTTGATTGTCTCTGAACATATGAGCACACACATTTCCTGTGATGAATGAGCCGGCAAGCAACACCGATAGCTCATTTGCTATAGATACCAACTGAGGATGCTCCTCTGGGTTAGTGCTTCCAAATGCAAGAACCTTGAAGAGGTAGCTATACTCCTCAAGTGGCAAACTGTTAAGTTGAATTGGCCTTACTGTTCCAAACCTTGATATCCTCTTGATCCTACTTATAATTATGATCTTGCTTCCTCTTCCCATATGCGTGCATGATGTGTAAAACTTCTTCCAGTTCTCATCATCTGTATCTATTAGAAACTCAACCACCACCAAATTCCTCCTTGCAGTTAAAGTTGTGCGCTCCATTTTCGCGATGCTTTCACCATTCAGGTGAATGATTGATGAGAAGTGTGATCGGACTATCTCATTGTTGCACACATGTGCAACTAGAGTTCTCTTACCAACTCTACTTGGGCCGATGATAGGGAGAACAGTTGGAGCAAAAGGAGGAATATTGTCTTGAAGTAAGATATTGATGAGTTGCTGCTTTTCTACCAGGCGACCGAACATGAAGTGATCAAAGTAAAGATAGGTGTCATAAGGTTTATGAGGCAGGCGTTCGCATCCACCAAGAAGAAACAGAAACTCTGTCATACTAGAAACAATTTTTTCTAAGGTTTCCATTGTTCTTTGAAGCTGATCATGCCTAATAGCAGCGGTTTGTGCAACACCGAAAGGATTTTGGTAGCATCTATTGGTTGACAAAGTACAGGAGCTGCTAACCTCATCTTCTGGTGTTGAGCTGCAAAGGGTCCTATGATTGATGATGTCTAGGACATGATATCCTTGGTACATGGCCTCCACAATCTTCTTGAGCTGAAGCAGCATCTTGGAATTAGTGATCAATCGGCATTCGGCCTCCTCAACTATCATGTGAACTTTAAGCAGGAGATGTTGCAGGCTTTCTGTCTTTCTTTCAAGGTTTTCTTGGCTCTCATACTTCTTGAGCAGGAAGGATATGAATCTACTAACTATGTCACCTGCGATTGCTGATACAACCAGGTCCATCACAAGCCTTTCTTCGCTTATGCATCTACCTCTGGTTTCTTTGTGTGTGTAGTAGCCTAGAAGGAGATCAGGTTCTTGTTCAATTCTTGAAATATATGTGGCTATACCTTTGCCTCTCTAGTCAATCATATGGTGGTTTAGTGGTTACTCTTGTGGCCAGCAAAACGAAAGCAACGTTTGGTTTCTTCATGTGATTTTGAAGTATTTCTACATTTATTACGAGGGTTATTGTAAAAAAATAATTTATAAATAAAACTTTTATATACGTATTGTTAGTGATCTATAAGCGACGGCTCGAAAATAAACCTCGGTTAAAAAGCACCAAAATTAACTTCAAATTTAAGGTTAAAAGTTTAGATTTTGGTTTATAAGCATGAAAAATGCAAAAAGATAGGGGTGTATATTGTGATGACCTGTTCAGTATGAAAGGAAATACACCATACTAAATTTTCCATTAAAAAAGGTCAACCCTAATTTGCCTTTTGAATCGTCAGCATACTTGAACAGTGGAAAGCTCCCGATTCTGACATTTTAAAAAGAAATCTGGTACAAGTTTTTATAAAATCCCAATCAATCAGATAAGTTTTGCATTGATTGTTACATAGTAAGAACAGTACTATTTCTTTCCATGCCTTCGTGGAAACGTTTCAGTGGACTGGGTTCTTACAAGTTTCAGATAAGTTTTTTCAATTCTTGGGCAGTGTGGCCCGAATCTCCTAACATCTTAGAGAACTGCTAGTTTCAATAGTAGATACTAAATAAAACGTTAATCGTTGAGATGGCCTGAATTTTTATTTAGTAAGTCCATTGCTACTCTAATTTTTGGGGACCAAATCACCTAACATGTTTGAAAATTTGTGGTGTAAATACTATATTCTGAACAAAAATGAAAATGATTGTGGTGGTCAGGCCTGTTTAATGAGAGAGATTTGCTCCGGTCCAACAAAAAGTACCTCGAGATACCAAATCATTTTTCATCATTGGATTTAGTTGAATAGGATGTAGACCGTTAGATCCAACGATCAGAAATAATTTGGTATCGTGAGGTACCGGTACCTCGAGATACTTTTTGTTGGACTGAAACAAATCTCTTAATGAGATGGCTGTCTGGACTCTGAGCAGGAGGTGATGCAACTGTACAGTTTTGGCTGTTTTGCCCTCCAAACATAAACTGCTCGTTAGCCACTTGTTGATGAGGAAGGAGATGAATCTGCTTACTTCATCTATTTATCACTTGAAACTGCAGGAATCAAGAGCTCCATCTTTCATTTGGTCACATTGGTTTCTGCCGTGTTTGCCGTAGTTGTATTTTCCTGTGTGACAAAAATGACTTCATTTTGTAACTGGGTGGCGATGTTTGTGGTGACAATTCCATTTATTCTTTTTTATTTCTACTAGATTTTTTCTATTTTGTTTGACATGGACATGTTGACTAAAAATATGAACCTCCTTTTGGCCATCCCTGAACCTGATTGTCAGCTGAAATGTGTGTTAAGTCCATTGTTAAGTATCATGACGTTTGTGCTTATCTATGATGGTCCCTCAAATAAAAATGGTGATTAACCCTCTAATTCATGTAGTAGAACTACTTTAATAACGGTCAACAGCATCATAGCAAACATTTATAGTAGTTAAATAAAGATGTTATGAGTAAATTTACTTAAAATACCAGGATGACTTCACAGTAGTAAAACTGCAACTCAGTTACCTGTACTTACATGACAGTTGTGTTTCATTTACTTGGGAGTGCTTTAATTTTTAAATTATTTAAAATTCATCTGCGTCCTTGTGTTTTGGTTTTCATACTCCATTGCTCGTATCTTAGCATTGATGTTATTCAATACTGTTGAGTTATGATCCAAATCCCCATAGAAAGGCCGACTTCGATGGAGCAAAGCGGTGGCCCATTACCAAGAGGCTTGGGCCTGAGCGAAGCGGAGGCGAATATAACTTCATCCCAATACAGTGAAGATATTTGGCTAGCTGGCGCCCGTTGTTTTTTCTCTCCTAATTTAGGAGAGTTTTCCACGTTAAATCTTGTGTCTTCTGTGTTCATCATTTATTTGCCTATCGTTTCCTAATAAAGACGATATTTTAATCTAAGAGAAAATAGCAAGCGAACCATAATCTTATACCTCTTGATCTTGAGCACAATTGGCTCAATGTGTGAAGATGGATATTCATGTGTTATTTAATAATCACAAGTTCAGTTGTGATTTCCTCCTCTTTTTTCGAAAGCACACAAATAAACATGGCAATTTTAGTAACCTCTGAAATCTGAATGTTGAACTCCTGGAGGTAAGATATATCATGTAGTGGGAAATATTAAGGAAATGCTTTTCAAGAAAGGAAAAACCACAAAGCTTGTCATGGCTATGTTGCTACCTCTTTTTATTATTCAATATTTGGATTACAAGGTCAAATAAAAAAAATTAGAAAATAATGTTTACACAAGACTAGGAAGGAACTCCTCTACGCTTCCTTCCTGACAAGGGTTTATCTTCAGGCATATCTTGAGCACAATCTGGAACAAAGTGAACAAATGATGTATAAGGAGGTAGCCTTGATTCCCAGGACACTAGATTGAACTCACCTTTTGGTCTAACAGTAGAATCTAGTAATAGTTCTCTATATGTCACCTTTGGCAAATCATTCATTGCAACTGTGGTTGCACCAATACAAGGTATAACGTGCAGTGGAGTAGCTGGAGATGAAGCAAGGTTGGTTATATCTATGCGATGACCTTGTTGAACAAGTAACTGTACATTCTTTCCATACAAGGATAAGTTCTTTTCAGCCACTGTTATGAACTTATTCAGTATACAAAGCCAGAATTTGACATCCAAATTCCTTCTCAATACGTCTGCAGCAATATTCGCTGCAACAAGTGACCCTCTCAACTGCATCTCCATCGCAAATTCTTCGGCAATTTGCAATAAATGTGGATAATCCTGAGGGTTCGCACTTCCAAATGCGAGTGTCTTGAAGAGGTAGCTCAATTCTTCATAGGAATGGTTCTCAAGTAAAATTGGCTTCACAGTTCCTAGTTCCTCCGATTTTCTGAACCTGCTAATTGTTATAACCTTGCTTCCATTCATTTGTGCCAGTGATGTATAGAATTCTTCCCAACTGCTCTCATTCACATCTGAAACAAATTCAACAACTGCCAACACCTTACCTGACAAGAGAGCATCACTATTTGCAAATCTCAACAGATCATCTTCATTTAAATGCAAAATTGTAGAGAACTGAGACTGCACTCTCTCATCTGCACAGACATGCGCAACCAGAGTTTTCTTGCCAACTGAAAGACCACCAATGATTGGGAGGCTGTAGACCAGGAGGGTTGTATTCCAACAGGAAATTCAGGAGCCTCTGCTTTTCAGTGTGACGCCCAAACATGAAGTTATCTATGTAAAGGTATGCATCATATGGCCTGCGCGACATCCGTTCGCATCCGCCCAAAAGCACAACAAATTCTGCCATGTGATCAACAGCAGTTTCTAAGATCCCCAAAGTTCTATGCAGCTCAAGGTACCTCGCCTTGTCGTTACCAGAAGCATCAACAATTGCGCGAAAACGTTTGAGTGGAGGAAATTGGTTGCTAACCTGATCGATGAGATTATCCTGAGTATGTGTCCTGCACCTGAACATGTCCATGACATGGTGGCCTCTGTACATGGCATCTGCAAGCAACTTCAGCTGCATCAGCATCCCGGAGTTGGTGATGTATCTGCTGTCTGCCTCCTCGACGACCGTACAGACTCGTAGGAGCAGCTGCTGCAGTTTGTCCAGCTGCTGCTCCTGAGAAATTTCATGGCTTGAATACTTGCTCAGGAGGAAGGAGATGAATCGGCTGAGAAGTTCGCCGGTTACTGCTGATACGGCAAGATCCATCTCGATGCAGAGAGGAGAGAACAGATGTAGCTGGTATGTATGATTTGTGGAACTTCATTTGGGATAACCTGCCCAGCTTTGTTTCTGATCTTTGTCTGTCTAAATTGCTGTCAATTCTTTGCGATGTTCAGGTCAAGCAGGCAACTTTTTAAAAGCATTGTGACAGGGACAGGGAAACTACATCTAGATGCAGGTGTTCGGCTGATATACTTCACAGAGCAACCAATTCAACATAGTATATGCTCACTTTTTTTTCTGTTTCTTTCAATATTTATTGGTAATTGTTTTGTTGAAAAGGAGGCAATACACTTTGCTTACTATATTAATAGCTGCTGCATCCATTGGCTTCTATTACCTCTTAGAAGGTAACAGAGACCACTCTTTTAATACGCCATAAGTAAAGAAGTACTACGTCCGTTTCGATTGTAATGTTTGATCATTTGTTTTATTCAAAAATTTAGTATAAATATAAAAAATGACAAGTCGTGTTTAAAGTTCTTTTGATAATAAAGTAAGTCACAAGCAAAATAAATGATATTTTTATATTTTTTTAAATAAGACGAATGATTAAACATTGAAATAAGTCAAGCATCTTACTTATGAAACGGAGGGAGTAAAAAATATTTATTCACCTACCATTAAAACGATGATTGCGTAAGTAATACTCCTAAAAATTCTTAGTTAGCAAATATTATCTGACAAAAAATTGTAAATGTGTTTAAGCGGTAAGATTTAATTTTTACTTAAAAATCTAAATCCATTTAACAAAACTAATACTCATTAAAAAATAAAACATGTTTGGAGTAGTTTAACAATACAACAGAATTTTTGGAATATTGATATATTGAAGTTTATTGTTTAGGTGGTTTAGGACCGAAATTACAACTTAACATTCATGAGAATATTGGTGGTACGTTCTTAATTATGTCATCCTAATATACGACATGCGTGGTTATGTTTTGATTGACAAGAACAAACTTGTATTCATCCTTCCCTTTTTATGCTGTGATTTGGGAGTAAGTACTAGGGAAAGCATGCAATTGTTTATATTAAAAAGATTTAACTAATAATCATGGGTTAGGATTATTAAAAATCGGTTAGATGGAGCACGCTAAAAGAGCTCACACAAGGACTCCTTTATGGTAGAAATAAACCTGAACAATGAACAATTAATATGGTTTTATACGAGGACAAGATCAATTTATATTACCGCCTCAATTAATAATACTTTCTAAATTCCAATGTTAGAAAAAGAGTAAAATGAACCAATGGTCAAGAAATTTGTCATATTGTATCGTATAGTACCCAACACTTCGAAAATATAAATCAGGTTGTATAACTTGTCAGAGTCCAATCCGGTCTAAGATTACTATAGACCCCCGAGACATATGTGACGCACTAATATGGATCTAACCTCTCCTACATGGTGGGAATGGGGCCCATCACAAAATTTCTTCCTTTTCCCTTTTTTCTGCCATTTTTCCTATTTCCTTCTCCTTCTCTTTTTTTTCTCTCCTTCCTTCCTTTAGAACACTCGCGCATGGTAGCACTGGCAAGGTGCGACATCAAGGAATGGGGACCAAGGACAAGCTTGAAGGTGGTGGGTGGTAGAGAATGAGCCAGTTTTCCTGTTTAGCATCTTTTGAGAATTAGTGTGCTAATTTTATTTCTTATTATTTCTGCTAAGGCTTGCTTTCATAATTTTGCAAAAGTATCGATCATTAAACCCCAGTGATCGATGCAATTTCGATCCTACCGTTCCATCTCTCTTTCAACATTTTCTTCTTAGAATATGTTTTTCGTGTACCAAGTGGGATAAGTTAGATCCATCCATGTGTTTACAGGATGGGTTGATTTCTTTTTCTATTTGGTTGGAGGGATGTGTTGGACCCTGTTTTTCGTTTGGTTGGGGAAATGAGAATGGAATGGACTGAACCTGCTAATTGTTTGGTTCAAAAGGTGAACGTGAGATGGTTGGATGCGATTACCTCTCCACAATGAGTTAGTGAGGTTACTTCTCATATTCAAAATGATATACTGAATACTAGGATTAATATATAAATAAAGTAATTAAATTTATTGTTATATATTTGAAATATTCTGTAGAGATGGGTTGGACCCGGATCTTAGAGGATTATTCCTCTCCTGGAACCAACCCATCCCACTCATCCACCAACCAAACAGAGACATAGATGGGTTGGCTCTATCCTAACCCATCCCATCCCATCTCATCCATGAAACTAAACACATCCTTCTCTCATACTTCTTAGGTCCAACTAGGTCCATCAGAATTCTTTTGTTCACTTGTGTATCTACACTAGTTTGGAAAAGGTTTTTTCGGATTGTCAAAACACGTTACATATTAGGTTTCTCTCAAAACTATCTATATTAGGTTTTGTTGGATCGAAACAAAGTTAAACACACCTATTAGAGGAGAGGTGAATGATAGGTAGAGCCAAAACCCAAAAATTTTTTACGTAATAAAATATTATCTCCAGATGCACTTCTTATGTGCCACCAATCAGATTATGGGAATCTAAAAAGCATGGGTACATAAAAGAAGAAGATGTAGATCGAACAAACTTGAGTTTGTTGCATCAACTAGTATTTATAAAGTGCACCAACAACACTCCTCTTAAAAATTTCGATCTAGAATCAGAAACTATTCTAAACTTCTGATTTTCTAATTCTAAATCTCACAAACACACACCGAAAACATACCACTCGGTACCTATTTATATCAAAAAAATCTACTATTAACTAGAAATAGGTGTCCTAATAGAACTCATCTCTCAATTTCCTAATCTAATACAATTTATCCGAACTAGATAACCTATTTTTTTATTAAAAAACAACCATAGTCGTCGTACCACGTACGACCACCAACCGCTACGGTAGGGCACTGCAGCCGAGTACTGTAGCAACTGTATATTTCCTTTTCCTAATCCAATTCTGATTCAATTTCCTTCCTAATCTTTTCGGCACTTATACATACAACATGGACCGTTATGATTCCATCCTTAACAATGTTCCTCCACCATGTCTCACCTTGTATTCAACATCGTCACGCGACATCCTCGATTATCCGGACCTCAGCTCCTTGCTGGGCCTAGTCACGATTGCGACGTCGTTGACCGATATTGACCTCCAAGGATCATAACTCTAGTCTCGCCATGTCAGATGACATTTTGACCATCCAAACCGTTTATCTCTGAACCTAATCATAGTACTCGCCATTGATCAGAATTAACCTCAAGTCACCTACACACAAAGACAAACCAATTATTTTGGGCACAGATATCGTAAGCTGACCCACATTAGTTACATGCACCGGCACTAACACCATAATTATTTCCAAACTAAATTCTATTAATAAATCAATTTATAAGTTTATTGTTCATCACAAAATATTAATCATTAGCAAACTAATCCGAATATAATTCTAGTCAAATTTGAACCACATAATTAACACACCATTTCTAAACAATGCAGCGCTTATCCCGGACTGCATCCAGAATGTCAGCTGATCTTTGCACTCACGTCTTCACAGATGCATCTTGAAAATCTGTACAGGTTGAGAAAAGATGTGTGGCGTGAACTCTTGATGGACATGGCAAAGGGGCCATTATTTGTTGGTTTGGTCTACATTCCCTTGCTTGTAATCGATCCGCCGTCCACACTCTGCGTTGAATTACTAGCTATACGAATAATCAAGAGTTTGGATTTTTCATGAGATGAATTTTCTTTGAAGACTGACATAACACATCATAAATGAGCCACCAATTATTTGGCCATGCAGAATATTTTCATAAAGTTATTATCTCATTTTACAAATCAAATAATGTTCAGAGGACTATGATCACTCTAGTAACGAGATTTGTTAAATATATAAGCACATAATGATGTAATTTATAGGGACGACTCCGGTGCATTTTACTGGCAGCAAAATTTAATTCACACCGTTAATCTATTTTTATCGGACGACTTTGATTATATTATACTATAAACAATATTATGTGTAATAGAAATTTGAAAAGATAATATTGTCCTTTTATTGTGATCTCTATTGCAAAAAAACAAAAATACAAAATATTGATAATCATTTAATTAACAAAATAAAAAATATCATTTTTAATCAATGGCTAAGATTAGTTCTACTAGTAGTATAATACACCAGTAAAATGCATCGGAGAGTTGCCCTTAATTTAAGTATTCTACAAACATCTTATTTTACAAATCAAATAATGTTTTTCGCGTGAGCGCCAAAAAAGTAGTGGAAAATTCGTATGAAAAGGAGAGAAAAGGAAGGATGCGGCATTATGGTACTTGTGCGGTTGAGAAGAAATGCGACTTATTTGCCCAAGATGGGAGAACGAAGGTTGTGTACAGCATGGGTTTCCTCTCTAATTAGATGGCTTTACTGTACCTAGTCAAGAGGAATGATACAATCGGCTGACCAGTTCATTAGTTTGCGATGATAGAGGAAGGCAGCGTTCGGACGGACGGGGTAAGTAACTTATCCCGCACGGAAAACGTAGTAATAGATTAGTATATGATAAATTAATTATTAATTATTAAAAAATATAAAATAAATTAATATGATTTTTTCAAACAACTTTCCTATAGAAATTTTTTGTAAAAAATACACCGTTTAGCAGTTCGGGAAGCGTGCGCGTGGAAAACGAGAGAGATAAGTTAACTTGAGGGGGTAATGAAAACGGCCTAAAGTTCCATTTCCAAATCCTCCAAGCAGTGAGCAGTTTTATCATTTTTGAGAAAGTACCACTATTTTTTACGTAAAATTTGGTATCTCTTAATATCTTAAATACTACGAAGAACTAAATTTTCCATAGAAAACAATGATATCTCGTGATAACTCCTTAAGGATAGGAAGAATGCTTAAGTTTTGGTACCTCTTAGTACCTTAGATACTAGGAGGTATCAAATTTTGCACTAAAATTTTGATATCTCTCGGTACATACTCAAGGACCGTAAAATCGCTCATTCCAAAAATTCTGTTGTATTGTTAAACTACTCCAAACATGTTTTCTTTATTTAATGAGTATTGGTTTTGTTAATATGGATTTAGATTTTTAAGTAAAAATTAAATCTTACCGCTTAAACAAATTTACAATTTGCTTTCAGATGATATTTTCTAACTAAGAATTTTTCGGAGTATTACTTACAATAAAAGCAATCATCGTTTTAATGGTAGGTGAATAAATATTTTTTACTTCTTTACTTACGGCGTATTAAAAGAGTGGTCTCTGTTACCTCCTAAGAGGTGATAGAAGCCAATGGATGCAGCAGCTATTAATATAGTAAGCAAAGTGTATTGCCTCCTTTTCAACAAAACAATGACCAATAAATATTGAAAGAAACAGAAAAAAAAAGTGATGTCAATCCTGAGCATATCCTATGTTGAATTGGTTGCTCTGTCAAGTATATCAGCCGAACACCTGCAACACGTTAATGCTTTTAAAAAGTTGCCGGCTTGACCTGAACATCGCAAAGAATTGACAGCAATTTAGGCAGACAAAGATCAGAAACCAAGTTGGGCAGGTTATCCCAAATGAAGTTCCACAAGTCATACATACCAGCTACATCTGTTCTCTCCTCTCTGCATCGAGATGGATCTTGCCGTATCAGCAGTAACCGGCGAACTTCTCGGCCGATTCATCTCCTTCCTCCTGAGCAAGTATTCAAGCCATGAAATTCCTCAGGAGAAGCAGCTGGAGAAACTGCAGCAGCTGCTCCTACGAGTCTGTACGGTCGTCGAGGAGGCGGACAGCAGATATATCACCAACTCTGGGATGCTGATGCAGCTGAAGTTGCTTGCAGATGCCATGTACAGAGGCCACCATGTCATGGACATGTTCAGGTGCAGGACACATACTCAGCAGAATCTCATCGATCAGGTTAGCAACCAATTTCCTCCACTCAAACGTTTTCGCGCAATTGTTGATGCTTCTGGTAACGACAAGGCGAGGTACCTTGAGCTGCATAGAACTTTGGGGATCTTAGAAACTGCTGTTGATCACATGGAAGAATTTGTTGTGCTTTTGGGCGGATGCGAACGGATGTCGCGCAGGCCATATGATGCATACCTTTACATAGATAACTTCATGTTTGGGCGTCACACTGAAAAGCAGAGGCTCCTGAATTTCCTGTTGGAATACAACCCTCCTGGTCTACAGCCTCCCAATCATTGGTGGTCTTTCAGTTGGCAAGAAAACTCTGGTTGCGCATGTCTGCGCAGATGAGAGAGTGCAGTCTCAGTTCTCTACAATTTTGCATTTAAATGAAGATGATCTGTTGAGATTTGCAAATAGTGATGCTCTCTTGTCAAGTAAGGTGTTGGCAGTTGTTGAATTTGTTTCAGATGTGAATGAGAGCAGTTGGGAAGAATTCTATACATCACTGGCACAAATGAATGGAAGCAAGGTTATAACAATTAGCAGGTTTAGAAAATCGGAGGAACTAGGAACTGTGAAGCCAATTTTACTTGAGAACCATTCATATGAAGAATTGAGCTACCTCTTCAAGACACTCGCATTTGGAAGTGCGAACCCTCAGGATTATCCACATTTACTGCAAATTGCCGAAGAATTTGCCATGCAATCGCAGTTGAGAGGGTCAATTATTGCAGCGAATATCTTTGCAGACGTATTGAGAAGGAAATTGGATGTCAAATTCTGGCGTTGTACACTGAACAGGTGCATAACAGTAGCTGAAAAAAACTTCTCCTTGTATGGAGAAGATCTAAAGTTGCTTTTTCAACAAGGTCAGCGAATAGACATAACCAACTTTGCTTCATCTCCAGCTGCTCCACTGCACATTATACCTTGTATTGGTGCAACAAAAGTACCAAGGAACGATTTGCCAATGGTGACATTCAGAGAACTATTACTAGATCCTACTGTTAGACCAAAAGGTGAATTCAATCTAGTGTCCTGGGAATCAAGGCTACCTCCTTATACTTCATTTGTTCACTTTGTTCCAGATTGTGCTCAAGATATACCTGAAGATAAACCCTTGTCAGGAAGGAAGCGTAGAGAAGTTCCTTCCTAGTTTATAAACGTTATTTTCTTAATTTTGTAGATCTGATATGGTAATTGAGATATTGAATAATAGAAAAAGGTAGCAACACAGCCATGAAAACCTTTGTGGTTTTTCCATTGTTGAAAAGCATTTCCTCAGTATTGCTCAACATTCAGATGTTCCTACAATTGCCATGTTTATTTTTTGTTTGGTTTCAAAAAAAGAAGAGGAACTCACAACTGAACTTGTGATTATTAAACAACACATGAATCTCCATCTTCATACAATGAACCAACTGTGCTCAAGATCAAGAGGTAAAGGATTAAGGTTCGCTTGCTATTTTCCCTTTAGATTGAAATATCGTATCGAATAACATGAATTGTAAGATATGGGCAATGGGTAGGAAAACCAAAACACAAGGACACAGATGAATTTCAATTAACTTAAAAATTAAAGCACTGCGAAGTTGAAAAACACACCTGTGAGGTAAGTGCAGGTAACTGAGTTGCAGTTTTACTAATGTAAAGTTATCCTAGTATTTTAAGTAAATTTACTCATACCATCTTTATTTTACTACTATAAATGTTTGCTATCGATAGGAAACGATCGGCAAATAAACGATGAACACAGTGGATCAATCATAGAAGATACAGGATTTAACGTGGAAAACCCTTCTAAAGCAGGAGAGAAAAAACCACGAGCGCCAGCTAGCAAATATCTTCAATATATCGGGATAAAGTTACAGCGTGGAACAACGGCTTACAATAAGTATATATCAGGCGAAACCCTAAAACCTCTTTGCTCCGGCCCAAGCTTTCCGGCGACAGGCCTCCGCTTCGATCCGTCGAAGACTCGAAGTGGCCTTTATACAAGTACAAATAAATTTGGATCATAACTCAACAGCTATAATGTTGTTGATTCTTATTAAAGTAGTTTTACTACATGTATTAGAAGGTAATTAATCATCATTTTTATTTGAGGGACCATTATACATAAGCACAAACGTAAAGATAATTAACAATATGGACTTAATACACATTTCTGCCGACAATCAAGTTCAGTGATGGCCAAAAGGAGCTTCATACTTTTAGTCAACATGTCCTTGTCAAACAAATAGAAAAAAAATGTAATACAAATAAACAGAATAAATGGAATTGTCACCATAAACATCACAACCCAGTTACGAAATGAAGTCATTTTTGTCACACGGGAAAATACAACTACTACAAATACGGCAGAAACCAATCTGACCAAATTAAAGATGGAGCTCTTGATTCCTGCAATTTCATGTGGTAAACACAAGCAAGCAGATTCATCTCCTTCCTCATCAACAAGCGGCTAACGAGCAGTTTATGTTTGGAGGACAAAAGTGGCCGGACAGTTGCATCACCTCCTGCTCAGAGTTCAGACAGACATCTTATTGAGCAGGCCTGACCACCACAATGATTTTCATTTGAGCAAATTTACAAGGTAGCAAGAGGTATCAAAATTCTAATGTAAAATTTGGTACCTCATATTACCTAAGGTAGCAACAGGTATCAAAATTTATATAGAAAAAGTGTTATCTTCTTGTATTTTCTCAAGCACTTGTAAAATTGCTCTTTTCATTTTTGTTCAGAATACAGGAATGGCACCATAAATTTTCAAAGATGTTAGGTGATTTGGTCCCCAAAAATTAAAGTAGCAATGGCCTTACTAAATAAAAATTCAGACCACCTCAACGATTAACGTTTTATTTAGAATCTACTATTGAAACTAGCAATTCTCTAAGATGTTAGGTGACTCGGTCCACACTGCCCAAGAAATGAAAAACTTATCTGAAAATTATAGGAACCCAGTCCACTGAAAACGTACGTTTCCATGAAGGCATGGAAAGAAATAGTACTCTTCTTACTACGTCATAATCAATGACAAACTTATCTGATTGATTAGGATTTTATAAAGACTTCTAGCAGCTTGCTTTTTAAAATGTCAGAATTGGGAGCTTTCCACTGTCCAAGTATGCTGACAATTCAAAAGGCAAATTATGGTTGTCGTTTTTTAATGGCTTTTATACTGAACAGGTCATCACAATATACACCCCTATCTTTTTGCTTCTTTTCATGCTTATAAACCAAAATTTGAATTTTTAAGCTTAAATTTGAAGTATTTTTTGTGTTTTTTAACTGAATTTTATTTTCTAGCATTCACATATAGATCGCCAACAATGCGTATATATAAATTATATTCAGAAATTATTTTTATTTGCAAATATTCCAGAAAAAACCAAACAATAACCCTCGTAATAAATGTAGAAATAGTCCAAAATCACATGAAGGAACCAAAAGTCTCTTTCGTTTTGCTGGCCAGAAGAGTAACCACTAAACCACCATGATTGACTAGAGAGGCAAAGGTGTAGCCACATATATTTCAAGAATTGAACCTGATCTCCTTCTAGGCTACTACACACACACAAAGAAACCAGAGGCAGATGCATCAGCAATCGCAGGGGCCACATAGTTAGTCGATTCATATCCTTCCTGCTCAAGAAGTATGAGAGCCAAGAAAACCTTGAAAGAAAGACACAAAATCTGCAACATCTCCTGCTTAAAGTTCACATGATCGTCGAGGAGGCTGAGGGACGATGCATCACGAATTCCAAGATGCTGCTTCAGCTCAAGAAGATTGTGGAGGCCACGTACCAAGGCTATCATGTTCTGGCTATCATGTTCTAGGCATCGTCCATTACTGCATTTAAAAGTGATATAAACAGTTCGAATAAAGCTGATTTATTTCCTTCCACATCAACCAATTTTCAGCGAGCAGTTCATGTTGGAGGAGAAAAGTGGACAGGTGCACCATCTGAGCATCTCAATGATTTTAATTTTGTTCGGAATCTAGTAATGACACCACAATGGTAAGATGACTTGGTCCCGGCTGCCCAAGAGAACTAATGTCCATTTGACTGATAGAAGAGAGCGAATCTAGTTCATATGAAGCCAACTGATGTCATGAGCTGAACAATAATCTGATTCCTTCTGGGCTTGCACATCCTTCTCCAATTGTTCTCTATTTCTCTCATATACACAAAAAAACAGAAAAAGAAGTATTCTTTTTTTTATAGGACACCACTGACTTTTATGTTTACGTTTAACCATTCGTTTTATTCAAAAAATTCCAAATATGTAAAATTGTAAGTCGTACTTAAAGTTTCTGTAATAATAAATCAAATTATAGCAAAATAATTAATAATTATATAATTTTTTGAATAAGACAAATGATCAAACGTAAACATAAAAATCAACATGAAAGGAAGATATACAAGTATTGTGGTGGGCCTGATATATAACTCCTTGGTGCATCAAGTCAAACAAACCATTCCAAAACCTTAGGACTTCAAATCCAAATAAGCCATGTAAACCATGACATATAATCTTAATATATGTACAACTGATCCAAAATAACACGAAAGAACCAGACGTTTTCAGTGCGCTGGACGGCAGACTTACCACATAAAACACAATCCATGTTTGACTAGCGAAGCAAATGATTCCCATCCACTGGACTGTTCGCATGGAGCAAACTGACCAACTCATTTTGTCCATAAAACTAGGATCACCTCCTAGATTTCTACCTATTACTCTCTCTCTCTCTCTAAATTTCATACCGAAGTGAAGAGGTCCGTGATGGAGCTGGTTGTATCAGCAATTGCAGGTGACATTGCCAATCGATTTATATCCTTCTTGATCAAGAAATACGAGGATCGATATAATCTTGAAAGAAAGATAGAAAGGCTGCAGGATCTTCTGCTTAAAGTTCACATGATAGTCGAGGAGGCCGAGGGCCGATGCATCACGAACTCCAAGATTCTGCTTCAGCTCAAGAAGATTGTGGGGGCCATGTACCATGGCTACCATGTCCTAGACATCGTCAAGCATGGCAAAGAGGAGGTTAGAGGCTCACAAAGCGCTGTGATTAGACATGATCAACTTCAGAGAGCACTGAATAGGTTAGAAACAATTGTGTCTAGCATGACAGAGTTTGTGTTTTTTCTTGGTGGATGTGAACGACTCTCTCGGAGACCATATGACTCGTACATTTACTTTGATAATTTTATGTTTGGTCGTCATGTGGAACATCAGCAAGTCATCAACATTTTACTCCAAGACAATCTTCCTCCTTTTGCTCCAACTGTTCTCCCAATCATCGGACCTAGTAGAGTTGGTAAGAAAACTCTAGTTGCACATGTGATCAACAGTGAGAAAGTCCGATCGCACTTCTCCTCAATCTTGCACCTGAATGGTGAAAACATTAGCAAAATAGATTCTGACCGTTTCACTCAAAGGAGGGATTTGGTTGTGATTGAATTTACAACAGATGTAGACGATGAGAACTGGAAGACGTTTTTTGCATCATGCACACATATGGGAAGAGGAAGCAAGATCATAATTATAAGTAGGATTGAGAGGATATCAAGGTTTGGAACAGTAAGGCCAATTCACCTTAACAGTTTGTCACTTGAGGAGTACAGCTACCTCTTCAAGGTTCTTGCATTTGGAAGTACTAACCCAGAGGAGCATCCTGATCAGTTGGTATCTATAGCTAATGAGCTATCGGTGTCGATTGGTGGCTCATTCATCACAGCGAATGTGTGTGCGGATGTAATGAGAAGGAAACAAAATGTTCACCTGTGGCTCCATGTCTTGAAGAAGTACAGATCAGTAGTGAAGAAAAATTTCTCGGTGTTCAGAGAGCACCCCAAACTTCTCATGGAGAGAGAGCACCGGGTTGATATAACCGAATTGGCGTCGTCATCCACTCCACTGCGCCTCATGCCTCCTCATTGCGATGGAGATGAATCCAAGAGGGAGCTATCCAAGGTTAGGTTTGGAGACCTGGTAGCTGGCTCTGTTGTTCTACCAAAAGAGGATTTTGAGTTAGTTGCATGGGAATCAAGGATACCCCCTTACAAGCGGTTTGTCAACATTGCTGTGTATTGTTGTCACGATGAGAAAAATTCCCAGTGTATAGAATCGCCTCGCAAGAAACGTCAAAGATCAGATAATTAACATTGTAGCAACTTCTGTTATGTATGTGGTCGGGCCTGTAGCCTAGTGGTTACAAGGGCCTGTAACCTAGTGGTTACTCCTATATGTTTTTCAAATAGGGTACAGAAGTGCACATTTGAAATATATGGGTGAGTAGAGGCAAACTTTGGCTCCAGTTGAGGTTCCACTATTTTAGGTTATGTCACCACAGATCCTATATCTGTACCTTAATTACACGAGCATGTTTTCCATCTTTGAGGAGGTACCATGAGGTATCACTGATTTCTATATAAAATTTAGTATCTTCTAGTATCTAAGGTACTAAGAGATACCAAATTTTACATAGAAAACAGTGGTACCTCATGTTACCTTCTTAAGGATGGTAAAATTGTTCTAATTACACATGGTATTGGACTTGGAATAGAATGCACATCCATCATGTTTTTGCGATTAGAGCAAGTTTAATAATGGCGACAACTGCCCGCTATAAGTCTAAATTACAACTAATATGTATAATAGATTAGCTACGAGGTTAGTTCTATTATTTTTCTTCTATCATTTCACCCACTTTGCCACATATGTATTTAATCTACCTTGGAGATGTTAGGAAACGATCACCAGAAACAACGGCTTCAGTGTATGTAGATGGCTCATGTGTATCCCTGCTGATATGATGTTGTTGCTAAGTTTGAGCTTTGCTCAAGCTTAATTGGTATAACTATTTAGCCTAAGAGGCTATTTGGCGTCGAAAGTGTTTTCTTTGTTGTGTTCAGCGTAAAGGTTAATTTGATTTATGCTATGAGAAGGAATTTGTCTTAAGATGGAGTTTTTTGTGTTATGATCTAAATTTATTTGTGCTAGTATAAAGGCCGACTTCGATAGAGCGAAGCAGAGCCCCCGCAGTATGGATTCTAGGGTTTCACCTTATATATACTTCTTGTTAGCCGCCATGCGGCGTTGTAACCTTATCCCGATATAGTAAAGATATTTGTTGGCTAGCGTCCGTGGTTTTTTCTCTCCTACTTTTGGAAGGTTTTCCACGGTAAATCGCGTGTCTTCTATGAGTGATATAATGTGTTCATCGTTTATTTGCCGATCGTTTCCTAGCGGGAGCATACTCCTATGTACAGCAAACTCTTGCATGAGAGCCAACCCACTTTATTTTTCATTTTATCTCTCCTCCACGTAGACATATAATCGGCTCACAATCTATTTACCATACATGTTCTTAAATAATCCTTATCTATTCCCTGGTACCAACTGCATGTTAAAGATTGCGCTTGGTTGGTTGCAGCCAAGGTTTACTTAGCATGGAGGGCACTGAAACCGCTGCCTAATAACAATCATGGTAACTGTGGTTTTGTAAGGTTTCTCAACGTGATAATCGTGGTAACTGCGGCTGAGAAACCGTCGGTTTTGCCAACCCTGCTTGCAATGCACCTGTGGCAGGAGAGCCTGGCCTGTTATGGTTTGGTTTGCATACTAGTCAATTCCTTTTCTACTGGTTTCATTTGAGCTTTGCTATTCGATTGCTGAGAATATACTGTGATTTCAAAGTTTTTGGTTTGACCCTATCGTGCTTTTATATTCATATTGGTACAAACGTGTATAAAAAAGTCAACGACGTCAAACATTTAGAGACAGAGAGAATAGTATTTAGGCAGTTTGATCACCAATCAGACCATGGCATATCTTACATACAACATGATGGGTGATTGGGATTCGTATCATTATTCTCCATCAAGGTATCTCCAACCTTTGGTCAGCTCCCAAATCAGTTGCTCTAGAGCATGTCTAGCAGATTGTTCATCTCATACTTCCTCTATAAAATAGAGGACAGTGGATAAAAAATGTTGTCTAGCAGTTTGGATAAACTCTAAATTTGAAGTTTCTCTCCTAGGGATGTTAGACTATTTCTTAAATAGTATATGCTTAAGGGGAAATATGTAGTTGATATATATTGGTAAAATATAGTTGGATGTGATATGGAGGATGTAATATGGATGATTTGATGGAGTACAAACATAAACATATATAGAGGATAAATCAATTATGGATGGTCATTCAAATAGATATATGTAAAACCAAATTTGAATGAGTTATGGGGAATCCTCAAACATCCTCGTCTCTCTCTTATGGTTGGTGGGTAGGCATGGTGATGGGTTAGGTGGAAATGGACTAAATGGGTTGGTCTCTAATTTGGATTGTTTTTAGTTGGGAGCAAATGAGTTGTTGCTTCAAATGGTATGGATTGGCCTAGGTCATAGGGACAAATGGATTGGGTGAACTAGATTTGGTTAGGTGATTTTAGATTCTAAATAGATTTGGCCCATGGAGGACACATGGATCCCTTTAATTGAGTAACCATTGGATAAGAGAAGAGACATATATGGGATCCATATGTAAAAATTAATCAAAATTTGTACAAAGTTGCTCCTGTACATAATAAATCATCCCACCAAGTTTCATTCAAATCTAATAAGTTTTTTAGTATGAATACAAGTTTAAAATTTTAGGTCAATGTTTATACATACTAAATGGGCACATCTATTCTACTATAGTGGATTGAACTCGTTTTAGCCAAATGGTTTGGGGCGGATTAAACTAAAGTCGATGTTGAATTGGTCTGACTTGGGTCCTAGCGAAGAATAATTGGTGTTAGTTGCTTTGGTGGACTACTCTATGAAGAGATGGATTATGGTGATTTGGATTGGATTGAAGCCCATTAGCAGGCTTAAATGGTGAGTGATTGGAATTTATATCATTATTTTTCCTCATGATATCCTATGTCGAAACAAGAAACTTAGAATGACGTGATATACAATTACTGCTCTTACTCTTAGACTCTCTCAGTTTCCCACTACCTTCCCCTATTTTCTCCCTCGGCATCAATTCTCTACCTAACAATCTCCCCAACTCCTACCGATGTTGTGTTGTCAGTGGCTTGGATGGTTGTAGCCATGCCTTGACCTGCTGCAGGTTTGTTTGATCGGATAGATCGACTGTGCTGTTGTGTTTGTGATCAGTGGTGAGGCTTTTGATACGACTGTGATGGCTAATTCATGGCTTCCTAGGCCGCGTTCTTGACTCTCTTACTAGCTCAGATTCCCTTGCTTTTTGTGTACACGTTTTCCAAACTATTAAACGATGTGTTTTGTGAAAATTCTCTATAGCATAGTTGCTTTAAAAATTATATTAATCTATTTTACATTTTTTATAACTAATAATTAATTAATTATGTACTAATCTATTACTATATTTTTTGCGCCGCGCCGCATAAATAATCTACAGCTCGACGTGGCCTAAGTTACGTGACAAAACAAGCCACGTTTTGTTTTGGATGATGAATATTCAAAGACAGTCTCCTGATTCACATGCCTGGATTTTCTTTTGACCTATCTTTTATTGTACTTGTTGTCTGTATCATATACTAGGTCTCAGTTAGTATGAAGATTTATTGACATGTTACATCAGTTAGTTTGACGATTTATTGGTATACCACAGTTTGTATATAATTTTGGCCAATGATGTTACATAATTTGGTAAGCGTTTTGAGCTTCTAAATTTCAATAATGTTTCCATTTTTTAGTTTGCACCAGCCACACGCCGCTAGAATTAAATAGATTTTTTTTTTATTTAATTAAATGCAGACTGTTTCCTCCTCTGACCCTTAATAAAGAGCTCATACTGAAAATCTGTTGTCTTGTTTTTTTCCATGACTCTCATCTATTCTCTTCACTCAAACACAAAACACAGAAAGATTGGGAATTTGAGACTGATGCAATCAATTAGTCTCTGCTGTAGCAGGCTTGCAGCCGACCTGGTTAATGGCTAATGACTAATGGATTCCTCTCCTTTATTATCAACAAATTTATTTCTTTGGTAAGAAATAGCCATAGCAGGACTGCAGACAGTGTAACTACTGTGATCGACTCAGAAGATGCTACTGGTCAATAATCTCCTTCAAAGCACCAAGTATAGAAGAAGAAGTTTAATTAATTAGCAGAGAATTACTTGTCTCCTAACTTGTTGTGAGCTTCAAAGCATATCTCAGTCCAGCAGAAACCATGGGGTTTATGACTTTATTTTACTTCTGACAGATACAGGGCATGGATTCTTTTGACTTCAAAATCATCAGGACATATTAGACAATTTGCTGGTAACTCGTTGATCAAATTTGCATTTGAGAACCATCTCCGGAAAACAAAATGGTCAAAAATATATCATTAGATTTGTTCTTATAAGTTATCCCTGTCTGGCAGACAGTGTTCTGGTTCTTGTGGGAGACTTCTTTAAAAATAAAGCAGCAATTCTAGCTATGTTGTATTCCAATCTTTGATTTGTATACCTTTTACACAGTTGTTCTAGTACCATTGTTCTTTTCAAACAAATGAAGCTTTCATTAATCTTGGATGATTACATCAAGGTGATACAACCATACATAAACACTCATGGCCTCTATATAACTAAGATTCAAACAGCCAAAAACACGAGCCGAACGATTAAACTGTTTATTATAAATAGAGCAAAATCTAGCTAAGATACAATCCTTAATTTAAACTATCACCCATCTTCTTGGGTAAATAACTCCATGACACTGGTTCCAAATGCTGACATACCATAGCAACTATATTACATGAATTAGGCTTCTGGAGAATAGGCCATGTATAGAGCCGGTGGATAATTTTGAAAATAACCTGAAAAGAAGAAGAGATTATCTTTTTATCAAAAATCTAGCCACAATGACCAACAAGTGATGCCTCCCCTAGCAAGATAAGTGACTTTATTTTTTTTCTAAAACCATGTAACCAATTACTAAATATATGAGCAACGGAACGCTAAGCCAAGACTGAAGCTATTTGAATGATGAAACACACAGATCTAGCAAAACGACACTGAAAGAACAACTGTAGAATTGATTCATCTTTGTGACAAAAAAAAAACAACTCTAGCTTACTGTCCTGCCAATTTCACTTTGCTAAGTTATCTCTTGTCAAGATTACCCCACGACATAAATACCTTAAGTTCATCCCATTCATTTCTCCTAATAATGGTAAAAGGTGGATGCAGCCTGATTAGAAGAAAAAATTAGCATAATTTCCTTACTATGTAATAAATAAACGACAGACTTATCTGATCCATTAAAGTACTATATAGGGCTCGTTCGCACCGGCTAATGCAAATGAGTCAAACAAGTGCACGTAAAACGAGAAACATCATTAGCATATGATTAATTAAGTATTAGTTATCGCAAACTTGAAAAACAGATCAATATGACTTTTATATGTTTTTTTAAAAAAACATATCATTTAGCAGTTTAGAAAACATACGTGCACACGGAAAAACAGGAGATATTAGCCGCTATATTCTCCTGCGAACGTGCCCTATGAGATCCTCTACCAGCTTTCTTTGTAAAGTCCCAGAAGTGGAAGCTTCCTCCTATCTATGCAGACGCTGCTGTTTAAACTAACAAATTAAATATGTCGCTCAGTTGTTTTTAAATGAATAATTGTTATTGCGGTCATGTGTCTGCTTCCATATTGAAAGGCCCATCACGATAGAGATAGGATTCCTCTTAAATTACAGGAAACAATCAAAATGCATCTTTCATTTTGATAGGCATCAGACTAAATAACCACTAAACTGCCATGACTAGGGACAGTGGCTGATGTAAGAAATTTCTAGAGCACTGGAAAATACACGTGACAATATTTGTAGACATTGTTGAACATGGAAAATAGAAGCAGTCACAGTGGTGTGATACATCACCATGGCGGCTTCCCAGGTCACCGGGCATTGGGACTGCAACTGCACTGACTACGGTCGTATTCTTCTCCCCCGTTAGTAACTTAGATTTTCTCGTTTTTCACGCACTTTGTTTGAACTGCTAAACGATATGTCTTTTGCAAAAAAAAAATTATATAGAAAAGTTGCTTAAAAAATCATATTAAGTTATTTTATATTTTAATAACTACTATTAATTAATTATGTGTTGATCTATTGTTATGTTTTTCACATCGGATAACTAAACTCTATCCGATCGCGGCCTTAACGTCGGATAACTAAACTCTATCCAATCGCGGCCTTAAGGAGATTGAGTGTTTCTGTCCATTCGACTGCAATAGCATAGTGGTTATTTTGTTCCTATGGTGTGCACTGATTGCAATAGATCACCAAAGTGTGTCTCCTTCTTGGCTTCTACATCTCTCACCTATTAAAAGTCTCTCCACCCTCTCTCTCTCTCTCTCTCACTCAGACACACACACACAAGCAAGAGGTGAATACAAAGTGAAGATCAAAGGCTTCTAATGGAGCTAGTAGTATCAGCAATTGCAGGTGACCTTGTCAAGAGATTCATATCCTACTTGATCAAGAAGTATGAGAGGCAAGACAATCTTCAGAGAAATATCGAAAGGCTGCAACATCTCCTGCTTAATGTGCACATGATTGTCGAGGAGGCTGAGGGGCGATGCATCACTAACTCCAAGATGATACTTCAGTTCAAGAAGATTTTGGACATCATGTACCAAGGCTATCATGTCCTGGACATCATCAACCATAGGACCACCCTTGGTAGCTCAATACCTGAAGAGGAGGTTAGCAGCCCAAACACTCTGTCAACCACTACAAGCTATGTTAGTCCTTTTCATGCTGCATGGAGCACTACCATTACACATGATCAGCTTCAGATCACATTGGATAGCTTAGAAACAGTTGTTTCTAGTATGACAGAGTTTGTCTTTCTGCTTGGTGGATGCAAACGCCTGTACCGAAAACCCTATGACACATATCTTTATTTTGATAACTTCATGTTTGGTCGTCACGTAGAAAACCAGCAAGTGATCAGTATCTTACTGCAAGAAAATATTCCTCCTTTCGCTCCAAGTGTTCTCCCAATCATCGGCCCTAGTAGGGTTGGTAAGAGAACTCTAGTTGCTCATATTTGCAAAAATGAGATTGTTCAGTCACACTTCACATCAATCCTGTACTTGAATGCTGAAGACATAACAAAAATGGAGTTCACCACTTTTACCCATAGGAGGGTTTTGTTTGTGATTGAGTTTACGGCGGATACGGATGACGAGCACTGGAAGAAGTTTTATATATCATCCATGCATATGGGAAGAGGAAGCAAGATCATAATTACAAGTAGAATTGAGAGGATATCAAGGTTTGGAACAGTAAGGCCAGTTCACCTTAGCAGTTTGTCACTTGGGGAGTATAGCTACCTCTTCAAGGTTCTTGCATTTGGCAGCACCAACCCAGAGGAGCACCCTCAATTGGTATCCATTGCAAATGAGCTCTCAATGTTGCTCGGTGGGTCATTCATGTCAGCCAATGTGTGCGCGAGTACATTTAGAAAGAATCAGAATGTTCACTTCTGGCTCCATGTCCTGAAGAAGCACAGAAACATGGTTCAGAAAAATTTCTCAGTATTCAGACAACACCCCAAGCTTCTTTTTGAGAGAGAACATCAAATAGACATAAGCATGTTTGCATCGTCATCCTCTCCACTTCGCCTCATGCCTCGTACTTCTGAAGAAATTCAGACAAAGACAGATTTGTCTGTGGTGATGCTCGAAGACCTGGTGACTAACTCTGTAGTTCTACCAAAGGAGGACTTTGAGTTGGTCTGGGAATCACGGATACCCCCTTACAGAAGGTTGGTCTTCATTGCTGCATATCAGGATGTCGAGAAGAATTTCCAGCATGAATCATCACCTTGCAAGAAGCGTCGAAGACTAGATAAATAATACGAACCAACGAATGATGACATTGTAGGTTACCCTTGTTTTCTCTTGGCAAGGCAATAGAGTAATGTAGTCTTCTGAAGGAAAGTCAAGCAAAATATTTCTTGTTGTATTTCTATATGTATTAACGAAAGTATTTTTTGGGCTCAAAATTAGTTCATCTTTTTGATATAGTATTATGGAGTTCAGCAGACACTATTATGTGTTTCCAAAGATATTTTCTCTCGCTAAAACATCTTTGCTAGCTCTGCAAAAGGATTCTCCTTTTTTAACAAAAGGATTCATGCACACACTGTGTTGGAAATTTTGAGGGAGGAGCATAATGGTATAGAATAAAACATACTCACAGTCTCTTAGGATACTGATGTTCTTTTGCTTTGCAGTTAATGTGAACTATAGAAGTGTTGTTATACATTGACCTACAGCCCCAAGGTTTCACTGTTGTGAGATACTCCCTCAGCTTTTTTTTTCTTTGGCGCTGACTTTTGGGCCTATGTTTGACCATTTGTCTTATTAAAAAAATTACGTGATTATTAATTATTTCGTTATGATTTGATTTATTACTTAAAAACTACTTTAAGCATGACTTATAGTTTTTATATTTACACAAATATATTAAATAAGATTAATGGTTAAAATATAGATCCAAAAGGCAACGTCGCTAAACAAAGAAACTAAGAGAGTAGTACTTATATAGTGTTTTATTTGACAAGTACAAACCGGCCGAGGAAAATGCGTAGCAAGTCGTTCATCGGTGCCTGAAAAGTCACTAGGGCGTTGCATAGGCCAAATGGCATGGCCTAAAACTCATAGAGGTCGTCGTGGGTGCGAAGGTTGTCTTCTCGATGTCAGTTGATTTCATCCGGACTTGGTGATAGCCCAATCAAAGGTCCAGTTTGGCGAAGAATTTCACGTCATGGAGCTTGTACAGGAGCTCATCGACTACGAGGATGGGGAAGGTGTCCTTGATGGTGATGGTCTTCAAGGCGTGGTAGTTGATGCAGAAGCGCCATGAGCCATCAGCCTTATTGACGAGAAGGACCAGTGAGGAGAACGTGGATAAGCTTCGGCAGACCAGGCCATAGTCCAGCATGGTGGCACATTGTCGCTCCAATTCATCCTTATGGATTGTCGGGTGCCGGAAAGGTCGAACAACCATGGGTTGTGACCATAGGGTGAGGACAATACTATGGTTGCGGCCATGAGGCGGTGGCAGCCCATGAGGTTTGGCGAAGACGTCGGTAAAGGTGGTGAGCAGGACCGCCATTGGGTTGTCGCCAATAGACACGGTGTGAAGCTTGGGCGCACCTGGCCTAGCTAGACACCCCGTGCCTGTGGCCTTGGCGCCAGAACATCATGGAACAGTCGCTGAACTCCCAGAGGATGGACCCCAATGATGCGAGGCACTGTGTACCGAGGACGACATCATAACCCATTAGGAGCAGGATGAATAGGTCGGTGTGGAACATGTCATTGTCGACAGAGAACAAGGCATGCCAAAGGACGTCCAAACACAAGTCATATACTGAGCTATGAATCTTTGTCCTCTAGGGATCCCCTACCTCTGCTTATATATTGAGAGATAGGGTTACACAAGTCGGATATCAGGGATTAGGTTACATAAGTCGGATATCGAGTTACATATGATCTTAGCACCCTGCATATGATATCTAGCCATATCTAACTAGGTCTACCATATCAACCATATAATATAAGACCTTTCTTACCTAAATCAAACTGTTCTGTTAACTCTCTCTGTAAACCCCTACCATATACAAATATATAAAGCGTAAGTGGATTCCCCTAATCCATATCACCAACAATATGCTAGGCGTGAATACAGTTCAAGCTTAATCACAGTACTCAAATTTTCAACTTGGAGAAGCATTTGCAGCCCATAACCCGAGAAGCCACCCTTGTCTATCTTGTACAACCATGCCTTGCCACGAATAAAAATATTTTTCCATGATATATATTACACATTTCTTTTCTATTGAATATTCTAGTTTGATTTGATTTAATTTGGCTATCCATTTAAATTAGATTATTTCTTAATATTGAAAAGAAGTTCAAGGGATAATTTGTAAAATTTATAATGTATGTAGGTGAGATGGAATTTCCACCACCACTGCCTTGGAATACAGATGACTTTTGAGGAAGTTGGCAAGAACTCAGCCTGATTGAAAGTGAAAATTGGTGTTACATTGAGAACAGAACACCGTTGCATACCACACTAAATACCTCCATTAATTAATTTTATCAGCATGTGTGATCTTCATTGCAAAACACAATTCAACAAATATATAAGATATAAAAGAATCGCTCACTAGTAGTTCTGTCAAGATGACAATAATGAAAAAGAGCACCTTGACTACATGCACATTTTAAGGCAAGACAGGTGGAAATGCATCTCACGACTACACAAAGTGGGATCGAATGAATACTATAGCAGCATGAGAATTTCCTTTTTCCACACTGGAAGTGATATTTTTCACAGCTTGTGAGCTCATGGATCATATATTGATGTCAGCTCGGTTTGTTCTACTACCGGTTGCATCAGGAATTGCGGATGAAGAGAACCTGTGGTATCTGTAGTTCTCTGAAGATGACGACATTGGCTGCTGTGGGTAGAGAGTGGGCGGTGGCGTTAGGTTCCGCTGAGCAGGCAACGGCGTAACACCATTGTATTTGTAACTCTGGCCAGCATAACTGAAAAAATAAATGAAATAAATTGTGTTAAAAGGATTTTCCAAATCAAACTACAAGAATGGAAGCATGGAACTACTGCTTTTGTTCCTCATGTATCTCCAAGTATAACCAAGAATTGCATATGGAGAAATAGAAGAGCACATTGAATCCATGATGTCAATTCATGCGTTGTCAGAACTACAAAAGGGCACTCACCTTTTCCTTTGAAACAGGTCATCATCATTTGTCGTTTCTACAGGGAGGACGGTATCCTCTCTGGGAGTGATGGACCATAGGCTAGGAGCAGGGAGTTCATTTGAAAAGTACCTCCTCCTTATCAACTGAAATATGCATCTTATCAGCATTAACAACTAGTAATGTATGTAAGGATCACCATTTGTTAGACAACTTAACAAAGATTCAGTTGCACGAACCATGCGGAAGAACTTAACCAAAGCTTCTTTGTCATATCTTGCCACTTTAGCAGCCTGCATTCAAATGTCAACATGTTAACAAGTGTATGGTGAGAAAAGAGAGATTCATAACCCCTGTGCTAGTCAGACTGCCTACAGTCCACCACATTATAGCAAGACAATAAAAATTACAGACAAAGGGAAAAGGTGCTGAACAGCCAATAATGTAACATGTTTGAATAGCAAACAATGCAAGATATGAACAGAAGTATGTTGCTGCAATAAAAAACTTACCGTGAGCAGACCAGAATTGCCAGGGAAGCTCTCCGCAAGTGGAAGTTCTTCACTGGATGGAAGTAGGCCTTGCTTCTCAACCCATTGACGAGCAACATCAACAAGATTTCCACTGCTAACTCTTTTACCATCTCTTGGAGCAATATCCACCTTGTTTGCAATAACTAAGTAAGGAACCGGAAGACCTCCTGGACCACCAGACCCAAGAGGAGCTGAAAAAGTCCCTGATTCAGCAACCTCCACTGCCCACTTGTTCAAATTTGTCTTTGTCTTCCTCTGAGAGAGGTCATAAACAAATATGACACCTGGTGAATAATTTTAAGAAGAGGTGAATACAGGATATGTAATATATTTAATCAGCAAGTAAGGCACAATATATATACACACACACACATATATATATGAGATCCCTCGGACAAGACAGAACATAGCATGCATGGATTTTGTCAATTTAAGAAATCTAAAAGGTATACTTTAATATGTTGATTTATACAAGTTTGTAGTGACTGGTACAAAAATGTGCATTAGTCTTGTTAATACAGGTCGAGAGAAAATTAATAATTGGAACACATGGTGTACACTAAAGATTGCAGAACCAACTAGCTGGGGGAGAAAACAACAAAAATAGTATGTTGGTCAATAAGGGCATAAAGTGCCTACCATTAATTTGTGAATAAAAAAGTGAACGGCACTCTTTATAGCGCTCATGTCCTGAAACGTCCCAGAGCTCAACAAAAAAGTTCCTTTCAGCATCACCCTTAATGCTACTAGAACTTCCAGGACTACCATAAGTAATATGCTGAAATAGAGGGAAAACATCAATGAGAGACTATACTGCCAAAAAAATGTAAATAATACAAGTATCCCACTGCATTACTTACTTTAACATCAACTGCACATCCAATCGTTTGGGGTGGTCGAGCAATTGCAGAGCCTTTCAGGATGAGATGAACCAATGAAGATTTCCCCACACCTAAAAAATAAACAGGGAAAAAGTATCATGCACCGCACAATGGAACAATTAAAAGCAAACTGGTAGAAACATACTTGAGCACCCGAGGAGTTACTCCAAGATGCAAATCATACAATATATTTTTCATTTAAACTAATACTTCTCCAAGCCCATATGAAACAAAGTTAGTAGTTCACAGCATGAGTGATGGGAAACCGAAAATCCACAAAGAGGGTACAGGGCCATATTTGAGAGGTTCTTCAATTTCTCCCAAAGAATAAATCTTAATACAAGAAATGCATCAGCATGTATGGACTTATTTCAGACAATGACCTAGTAGTATGCACTCTTTAATTTTTTTAGACAACTTTTCTATATGTTCGTACCGAACATCATTAACAGAAGAATGAGCCATCATCAGCAATTTAAAATAGTTGGACTAATGTTCATGAGCTCATGATAATGCAATCTGCAACATGAAATTTGCAGCAGCAGCAATTTAGGAGTGTGGCTGCACACAGCACATCACAAGCCAGATGACACATCTGGATTCTAGACACCCATGCATATGACAGCACAACAGAAGATCACAAAGCATGCATCAGTCTTTTTATAGTTGTCTATTAGTTGTGAAGTGCATGCTACCTATTAGTTGCATCTCATCCATTAGTAAGAAAAAGTGTGTTAGCAGAAGGCCCTGTTAGATGGCAGATATTCATTTGAGTTCAGCAGATATCAATAAACAAGTTCCCAGAGTCATGATGTTAGTATTCCCTTGACTCACTATTCTAACCAGTGAAACCTTTGCCTGGTCCAGATTTGCTTGAAGTCATTGCTGTCCAACAACGTACAAACAGATAACTTTGCACCCCGATGTGCCAGCATACATCACACTGTCACAGATAAGGTCACGTAAATGTGCAATTTGGATTCAGAAGAGTAGAGGGTGGATTGTGCATATGATTAAATTCTCGTAGTATTGGTCATGCAGTAATATGAAAATTTTGTGTCGACATCTTATGTACTGTATAGTCAAAACTTTTTTGGTCATTTTGGACATCTTTTGGCACAATTTCATATCCCATAAAATGAAAATTTTGTTCCCAGGTTCAGATGTGTAAATGTTAAGGTGCCAATATACATCATTTTGGGGTAATTTTGGGACATTCTAGCATTCTAATATGACTACAAGCAGCTACTCAACACAAACAAAAGGGACTTATAAGGAAACAATGTGGGCTTGGGATATCATGTCTATTGGTAGGTTAGTAATGTAACAGTGGTTCTAAGTTCGCCATACACACAGACGATAAATTATGCCTTGTAATTTGTACAGAATCCAAGCTAGCTATATGAGATCCTTATATTTAAGGATTCAAATCCAATCCACTTTTCATACTTTAGCTTCCTGATATCTTTCCTCAGCCCTTGCAGGTACGTATTTCTGTGCACCGGTGCAGGTAGCGTATTGCGTATATATGCTCCATGATGACAGGTCAGAAACATATAGACAACTCGACAGTTTGTCGGCACACAGTTTTCCTTTTCAACTTGATGGTTTTAGTCTAAGGGCAGCTAATTTGAACAAAATTGCATATACTGTTCACAATCTGAGCACATAGCTAAACTAGACTGTGTATTGACTAGTGTTAAATCAGAAGGATCTATGCACATATTGTACAGCTTGGAAAGGCCAGGGAGAAAACTCAGTAGTGCGAAAATGCATGGTTTGGGTCCTAAGAAATTAAAGCAGCTGTAATTTGTACATGTAGACAGTATATTCAATTCAAAATGGAAGAAACGTACTCAACATTTCGCAAGCCAATTTGCAATCCAAGCGATCATATACAACAACTAGTCCCCAAGAATAGATGCTGCTGATTTGGTTAGTCATCAAATTTAGCCAAGAATGGAACAATCTTGTCATAGTTCAGATGAAATCTGTCACTACTGTTTGCAACTTCCCGGCTCTCGCTCACTATCCCTGATCTAAAGTAAAGAAAAAGACATCATCTTCTACCGCAAAAAAAAAGGGGGGAAGAGGAGTAGCTGACCTGAGTCGCCGACGACGAGCACGCGCACCTGGCCGCAGGGCGGGCCGCCGCCGTTGAGGTCCCGGCCTCCGCCCCCGCCGCCATCCCTCCAGAACCTCATCTACCTCCACCAGTCCACCTAGAAGCGCCCGCCGCCCAAGAAAGAACCAGACAGCAGCAGCGGGGCTGCTAAATCGCTGGACCCTGGGGCGGCCGCCGGCGGCGCTAGCCGCATCGAGGGAAGGGGGCCGGAGAGGATCCGGGGTTGTGGGAGGGGGGAGAGATCGCTGGCTGGTGGTTGGCGGTCGTCGGGATCCCCGATGCTGGTGGTGGTGTGTTGGTCGGCTCCGATCGGCTGCCGCCTTTGCTGTGCTGTGCTTCCTCTTTCTTCTTCTTGGCTTCCTCACCGATAGAGACGATGGTTGCTGCTGGTCTGATAGACATGGCCAAATGGGCCGACCGGCCTGGCACGGCCTGTTAGGCCCAAAACCCTTATTGGGCCGGGCCATGCTGACTCATGTGCCAAGGCCACGATCTAAGAGCATTCATAGCAGATACTCTATTTTATTATTCATTCGCATATAATTAGAAAAATATTTAGTCTACAATGAAGTCTGGATGCTGGATAGTGCGAGCAGCAGCAGCAGTCTAGATGCCGAAGTTCTACACTGGAGCCTAGTTGGGCAAATCGAGTATCAACACATCGACAGAGTGACCGGTAACTGCTAGGTGCAAGTTGTTTCTTTTATTTATTTTCGCTTCTAAGTAAACAAAATGCATTTCAATAATTAACAATACCATGACTTCTTTTATATTTCGTTGTTTAACTATTTCTATTATTTCTGAATCTTATAAGAAATATATGTTTGGTGGAGTTAAAATTTAGGATGATAAGTCTCTGATCATTATCTTTTTAGAAAATATAAAGTTTGCCCTTTGGATTGCTTCTTAGATTAACTTTGTCAACTACTTCAAGTAATCCATTGTCAGCTTGCCATTTTTCACTGATCTATATTTTAATATCCTAACCCTCGGATTTTAAAAAATAGGTTGAAATAAAATATGAAGTGAAATATTTATTGATGCTAACAAAATTCAACCATGTCAAATGTAAGCATATCATCATTTCTGTCATCTGGAAATTAATAGATGGTTGCAGTATAATATATATCCTGGACAATGCTAAATATATGGACCAACTGATGATAAACAAGATTTCTTATATAATTTTAGTTAAGATAGTTTGTATAAACAAGACAGACCATTTCAATATAATATTAGGGGTTTTCTATAAAAATGATATACTCTTTCCAATTATAACATCTATTATAAATCTATTGACATACCAAGAGAATGGATGTGAAAGCGATATTTCTTATAGTGCACAAGATCCTCTTAAGTGTATTGGTAATGCTGAAAGTTAAAACAATTTGATTAGTCGTACTATATTGACAATTGCTTTAATCAATGTTTATGTTTTGATATTGTTTGTGTCCAAAATAAGCTAATGTAACAATGTTATGTCATTATTATTTCCTATGTGGATGTATATTTTTCTCATATATGCATATATTTGTTAACGATATTGAGTTTAACATTTATAGGCAATATTATACTATTGCACTTTGTCTCAATTATATTCAATATGTGACATGGATTAATTTAAAGCTTGATTAGAATGATTGTAATTTAATAATATGTTACCAAACATTTAATAATATATCATCAAATATATATTTTGAAACCGTATAGTTAGCACATGCACATTATTGGTTCATATTAAAAAAGAAAAACTCCAAATATGTATGTTCACTCTCCTCCCTCCATATCTCAACATCGAATCACAAGAGTAGAGAGAAATAATGACATGGGAGGATGTGGATGCAAAATGTTGATAACATATATAAATGATGTAATATGGATGTTTTGTTGGGGTGATAACTGATATGAATAGAAAACCTATTTTGGATGGTAATCCAAATTGCAATATAGATGACAAAATTTAGATAAGTCGTTGGAAATGCTCTAAGGAGACTACCGAAGTCTAAATATATTATGAGTTTAAAAATAAATTTCATCGTGTCTTCTTATATTACATAAAAGGATATTTAAATCAAATATTAAGTGATCATATAATACCCAGCAAATATTTATCGTACGAGTTTTTTGTAGTTTAAAAAATATATATAACAATTTTTAACAAAGCGAAATTACTAATAATATTTTTGTTTCATTGTGCTTTCAATTTGTTATTATAAGGAGATGCACATATATTTCAATGGTTTAGAAAATATTATAAGGTAATGTATCATTTGACAGATAAAGAAATTTACTTATTTCACATAAAACATGGTCCTAACAAAATATTTTGGGAACACAGGATACTCAATCTTATTTAGTATATATTTATCTGATTTGACTATTGAGGTGCTCAACGATAGTGGTGTAGAGTCTTGATCGATCTTATGATTAACATAACTATGACATGACATGATGTTGAACATGAATTTCATTGTCTTGGTATCATTAGCAATGTTCTAACGACGTGATTATAAATACTATCGACCATTAATTCTAAAACATACATTCCATATTTGTTCTTTCTGATTAATAAATTTATATGTTCATCTTTATATAAAATCTAATATATAGAAATTGTTTGTCTTGTTTCTAATTGAAAATATAATTTCTAACATATAAAACTCTATAATTGGTAAGATAATTATAATTTGAAAAATATTTGATATACGAAAAGTTTTTTTTTGGAAGGAGGCCTGAGACCAGCTTTTTAGAAAGCACCAAGGATACAAAACAAACAAAGGTCTACTGGGGGAACAACCGACTTGCCATACAAACCGCCCAGCCTCGAGCAACAGCCATCTATACAGCAACTACAGACCAAGAAATAGAAGAACAACTTGTTTTCCCTAACTGAGATACCTACTGACGAGCTGAAAGCCCACAGAAGGCGTACCAACGCCAAAAGACCCCTACCCAGACTACTAAGAAAACTCAGACTATTAGATCTCTTGCTTCAGCCAAATCCTCTTCTTGCTTCCTTGAGACTTCTTGTCACGAGTTGAAGTTTCAGAATCCATTCTCCCAGCAAACTTGCCTTCTCTTCCCTCAACAGCTTCTTCCACTGAGATAAGAGACAAACCATCCGAAGGGAAATTATTAGTGGAGAAGAAATAGAAACATCTCTAAAAATTTTGTCATTTCTCACAGACCACAGCTGCCAACAACCAGCAGCCAACACGTAGAAACCCACCCTATCAAAACTCTTCCTGTGTGACCAAAAAGAATGGTATTCGAAATCAGCAAAAACAGCCACCGGGCAAGTAAAAAACAAAAACACATCTCGACATACACACCAAACAAAAACAGCCACCGGGCAAGTAAAGAAAATATGGTTAGAATCCTCTAGAACCTGACAAACTCGACACCATTCCAAACCCCCCCCCCCACTGCATTTTTTTCAGATGCCCCGCTGACTGAATTCTGTCCCTCCACGCCAACCACAGGAAATGTTTAAATTTAAGAGGGAGAGGGGAACTCCACAAAAGTTTCATCTCATTATCAAAAACACCCCTAAAGGTGATCATTCTATACATAGAGCTAGAAGTATAGACCCCTCTCCTATCTAATTTCCATCTCAAACAGTCCTTATCAAGAATTAGTCTAGAAGCTAGAAAATTCTCAACCTGAGAACACATCTCAGTCCAATAACTCATGATCTCATCAGTCAAAGTTCTCCTAAAAGTTATGACATCTAAATCCTCATCTATAACCCTCTTTACCTTAATATCAGTTTAGGGAATAAAGTTCTAATAGCACAGTCTCCCATCCAAATATCATTCCAAAAAGAAATATGACTACCATCACTCACTAACCAGCCAGCACCTCTGGCAGTCCAAACCCCAGCCTTCTACAGACCTTGCCAAAACAATGACACCGGTCTAGAAGACTTACAAAAGAAGCCAGACACAACCATATACCTAACTCTTAGAAGGTTAGTGCATAAAGAATTGTCCTCAGATTCCAGCTTAAAAATCCATTTAGATAACAAGGCAGTGTTCATAACTCTAGTCTCTGTAAATCCCAGACCTCCAAAATCTTTAGGAAAAGCTATATTACTCCATTTCACCATGTGATATCTCCTTTTATCTCCTAGACCTTCCCAATAGAACTTACTTCTAAGAGAATCAATCTAACTATGAATAACTTCAGGGAGATAATAAAGGCCCATAGAGTAAGAAGGAATAGAAGAGAGACAAGCATTTATTAAGATAGCTCTACCACTATAATACAAAGAACCAGCCTGCCAAGAGTTCAACCTTTTTCTAATTTTCTGTAAAATATAGGAAAAATCATCAGCTCTTAACCTGTTAGGGCTCATAGGAAGACCTAAATAGCGGAGGGGAAAACTACCTGAATTGCAATTAAGCGTGTTAGCAACTCGCTGCTCCCCTTCTGGGGATATTCCAACTGAGAACACCTCACTCTTATGGTAGTTGATCTTCATCCCTGAAATTTCCTCAAAACAATACAGTAAGAATTTTGTAGCCATAATCTCAGAATCTATACAAGGGATGAAAATTATGGTATCATCAGTATATTGAAGATGAGTAAGCCCACCATTAACTAAATTTGGGACTAAACCAGAAAGGATGCCATTACTCTTGGCCAACTCAAACATTCTAGCTAAAGCATCTCCCACAAGGTTAAAAAGAAGGGGAGAAAGAGGGTCACCTTGTCTCAAGCCTCTAGAGGTCCCAAAAAAATTGAGATCTATTACCATTAATATTAACACACACTTTTCCCCCAGTTACACAAGATTTAATCCACCCTATCCAATTATCAGAAAAACCTTTTCTTTTCAAAACTTCAAACAAAAACTCCCAACTAACTCTGTCATAAGCCTTCTCGAAATCAATTTTAAAAATTACACCAGAGAGATTCTTAGTTTTGAGCTCATGTAACACCTCGTGCAGAACTATACCCCCTTCTAGAATAAATCTCTCGGGAATAAAAGCTGTTTGAGTATGTGATATAATCTCGGAAGCAATCAGAGAGATTCTGTTAGTAATCACCTTACTTATTATTTTAAAACAATCATTCAACACACAAATGAGCCTGAATTGTCTAATACTATTAGCTTCATTACATTTAGGGATTAAGGTAATAACTCCATAATTCAACCTCTTCAAGTCTAGTTCTCCATGATAAAGCATAATAAGCATCTCATAAAGATCTTGCTTCAGATGATCCCAAAAAAAATTATAGAACTGAATAGAAAAACCATCTGGACCTGGTGCTATGTTATTCTTGGCCTGACTAATAACTTTATCTAACTCCTTCATTTCAAAAGGCTTATCTATTTCCTCTCTCATGTTCTCAGGAATAATTCCAGACTCAGATCAAAAATTCTCCTTCATGTGAATAGAAGAAAAGGAATTAGCTCTAAACAAGTTTTTATAAAACTCTACAATATGAGAAGAGAGATCCTCTTCATCCTCTATAATTCTCCCATCCTCTACTAAAGAATGAATCAAACTCTTCCTTCTTTTCCCATTGGCTATTTTATGAAAATAAGACGTATTTTTGTCTCCTTTCAGGAGCCACTCTTCACCACTCCTCTTATGCCAATATAACTCTTCTAGTTCAAACACCTGGCCTAACTCTTTCTCTATCTTATACCTCTCCTCCCACTGCTCTGGACAGAGGTCATGGAGGTTAGCCTCTAGGTCAAAACTTTCCAATTTGGATACTAACTCTTGTTTAGCTCTTTTCCATTCACTATTTTTATTAGCACCCCAACCTTTTAGAAATTTCCTAGCACTAGAAAGCTTTGTATTCCAAAAATTCAGAATGTAGTCATTATCTCTAATAGGCATCTTCTCTAAGACCAAATCCGAAAAATTCTCAGATAAAATCCAACCTGACTCAAATTTAAAGTAATTATTTAACCCTCTAATCTCATCACCAAAAGAGAGGAGGGGATAATGATCAGAGCCAGATCTCAGCATAGAGGAGAGAGAGGCTAGTGGGAAATGATTTTCCCAATGAGAAGAAACCAGAACTATATCTAACACAATCTGAATGGGGGAAGCATGTTTGTTAGTCCACGTATATCTGTACCCCGATCTAAAAATCTCTCGAAGGCTAGAAGTGTCTATAAAGTCATTAAAACATCTCATCATATTATGATCAATATTACCATTGGACTTCTCATGAGCAAACTTGTACATGTTGAAATCTCCTCCTACAACTAAAGGGCGAGAAACACTATTGATATAACCTCTAAGTTCATCCAGAAAAACCATTTTATCAGCATGGGAGGTAGGACCATAAATGTTCATGATGATCCATTCAAAACCATCAACTATATTTTCACCCCCCTACTATGGAAATAATCACCAGAGAAAGAGAAAAGGCTCTCAAAAATATCTACATTCACTCCTATTAGCATACCACCTGAAGTACCATTTGCAGCTTTATAACTCCAATCAAGATATCTATTACCTTGCAAAAGCCCTAACTCTCTGTCTGAGAAATTCTCCTTTTTAGTTTCCTGCAGACACACTATATCTATTTTATTTTTGACAATCACTTCTCTAACTTGATTTCTCCTATGATTACTACCTAATCCTCTAACATTCCAGAAAATACCTTTCATGAGCACTTATTATTTTTACTAGGTCTACCTCTCTTTTTTGGCTCCTGCATACCCCCCTTCTCAACCTCTATCACAGAGTTTATAACCTCCTCACTTTCAATATCTCTCACAACCTCTTTTTTACATTGCTTTTTCTTCCATTCACACTCAGCTAAAGCAACTTGAGCCAACTCTTTTGCTTTAATTGTTGCAATGTTCCTATCAATCTCTTTCCTATTTGTTCCTAGACATAAACCAGCTTTAGAAGCAATATCCTCAAGAGAACTAGAATCAATATTTTGAAAAATAGCAAAAGAGTTTAGAGACGTACCTGAGTTATCCAAATTATTTTTCTTAGCCAAGAATTCAGCTCACTTCTGAACTGGGACAACTTGACCTTTGTTCCTATCACTCTTTCTTTTTACTAGGATTGGGATTTTTCCTTTCTTCTTCTTTGTTCTCTTAGAGGAAACAACCTCAAAAGAATCTATCTCATCCAAAGCTTCCTCAGCCCTCATTCTTTCAATGTCAGAATCAGTGGGAATTTAACATCTCTCATTCAAACCCATATCTATATCTTCTAGGCAGGAAGGGAGAATACTCCCCCCACCTTCCTCTGTAATGACAGCTGACCTCTCTTCAGTCACAACATTCACGTTCATTTTGTCCTCTTGCGGTTCCTGAGTGCAGATACCCATCTCATCCTCTTCCCACACAACCATAGCTAGAGGGTTTGACTCTTTAGATCTAGATATATTATCCATTTCAAGTTTCAACATAGGGATAGGGGAGAAACAACTCCTATCGTCTAGAGCAACTTTTTTAGAGTGGGACGGACCTAAACTTTTCCTAGTTTTAGCAGGAGCTGAAGCTGCTCCTTTCCTCAATTTGTCTTGTAGCGTCTTTTCAGAGAGAAAACTCTCATTGTCATCATCACCTCCTAGGTCATCCACATCATCATCATCTTTCTGATCTTTAGGAGGAAAAGGAGGGTGAGAAATAGCTTTTCTCTTGAAACCCTCAGGTTCCCAACACACTTTATACCCCACCTTGTTAATATATATTAACATGGATACAAAGAGTTCATTGGGGTCTTTGCAAGCAACTCTGACTCTCACAGGGCCATCACCCTTTATGGACTTTTCATCCAATACTTCAAATTCTCCCACCAATTCAGCTATTTCTTTGACATGTACCTCATCTCTCACAAAGTTTGGAATACCAAAGATTTTCACCCAAACAGCCATTAATTCATCTACTGCTTCCTCAGTCATAACAGTTTCTACCACACTAGCTTTGATTGGATAGCATTCAAAGTCAAAACTCTTAGTCCTAGAAAGTTGTCTTCTAATCATCTCAGAAGGGAAAGTTATTAAAAACTCCCTTTCATTTAGTTGTTTAACTTTCCACTCCCAGCTGACATCTGAAAACATGTGGTTTAGTTCCTTCTCTATTTTATCCACCTCTCCAAAACTGTCAATGATTGCCATTATACCTCTAACTGGGATTTTTTCAGACTCAGCAGCAGGAATATCTATATGCAAACTAAAGAAACCCTGACCTGGAATACCAAAACCAACCAACTTAATACCTCTCTTCTGCACATGCAAAGGACAATTTAAAGCTATGTGCCCTGTATTGTGGCAAGCATAGCACAAGGGAGGATTAGCACAGTTGGCTTGGTGATGCTCCTCTTTTCCACATTTGAAACATTTAATTAGGGTTTTTGGAGCAGCACCTCTCTGATCACTATCTCTACGACCTCCATCTCTTCCTAAAGCATGTGAAACAACAGCTCTGAACTCCTGTGACGGTTGCCTAGGGTTCCCAGGAAAAACATTGTGCTCCTCAGATCTCCACACCCCACCTCTATTCATCTCATTTGAGAAATTCTGGGTTGGATTCTGCCAAACTCTACCCTCCCCCTAGTCCCCTGTTGAGCTCTCTCCCAATTTTCTCCCTGAACCCTCTGATTGTGAAAAAGTTGCTTCCTAAGATCCTCTTCCTCCTTAGGATTCGCCCCCAACAGGCCACGGTTAGGAATCATACCTGAGTCAGTAACTCTCCTCTTTAGATCAGGATCCTGTCGCTACTGGAACGGGCGGCGCTCCATCACCACTTGCGCGTACATCCGCTCATCTCTACCCTTCGTCTTCACCCGCCAAACCCTCCTCACAAGGTGCCCAAAACGCCGGATCTCCAATGACAAGGCTGGAAACCCTAGCTCCAATTTAGGGGTTTCCTTCCGAACCCAAAGCCACTTACCTCTCAGCTCGCACTCCACTTGGGGGAAGATATCATCAAGCCCTAGCCCTCCATGGGCCGACGTCGATGGGCTGCCTCCCTCCTGACCTAGACCGCCTCCCTCAACGTCGTTTTCACCGGCCAGCCAAACCACCTTCTCCTTGCTACCTGGACCTCCAAAACGCCATGAAACCATGGGCCTCACTGGGGCTGGGAAGAGATCCGCTAGCGAAAGCCCACCACCTCAGTGGAAATCAAGTGAAGGTCACCAAGCTAGTTTCTATGCTGTCATGACGTTGGCGCATCGAATCTTCAAGTAATTCATATACGAAAAGTTTGTATAAAGAGAGGTGGAGTTTGTCCTAGCCGTCATATATCTTACGTTGATGATTTTATCTGTTAGATTTAAAAAATGTTAAATAAAAGATGTAAAATAAGTAAAACTTGTGCAACATTGGAGGAAGAAGAAGATGGAAGAAACGGAATATAGGAAGGTAGAAAGGCAATTAGGCAGTCATTTAATTGATGGTAGAAATTTTAGTTAAGCTAAATTATATTATTGGGAAGTAATCAAATGTATGGTAATTGCCGTGAAATTAAAAGAAAAAGCCATTCCCCATCGTCCAAGCGGCGACGTGGATGACTCACTCTCTCCTCTCCGACGACTCCTCGGAGATCGCGGTCGCCGTCGCTGCTGAGATCGCCGGCGCGGCGGTCCGGCCGCACGCGCGAGCGGCAGGCAGGATGGCACCGCTGCTGCTCGCCGCGCTCCCGCAGGAGCTGATGGTGGACATCCTGCTCCGCCTCGACGACATGGCGGACCTCGCCCGCGCGTCCTCCGCCTGCAAGGCCCTCCGCCGCCTCGTCGTCTCCGGCCCCTTCCTCCGCCGCCTCCACGCGCTCCACCCCCGGCCCGTCCTCGGCCTCCTCGACCTCTCGGGAGACGTCAGCAGGTCCGGCTTCATCCCCGCCGAGCCGCCCCACCCCTCCGCCGCCACCGCCGCCGCCGTCGCGCGGGGGTCCGACTTCGCCTTCTCCTTCCTCCCCGGCGGCCCCGCCGGCTGGCGCTTCCGCGACTTCCGCCACGGCCTCGCCCTCTTCTCGTCCTACAGCGTTGTCGCCGACTGCGGCTGCTTCCACCGCCTCGTCGTCTGCGACCCCTTGCGCCGGCGCTACGTCCTCATCCCGCCTATCGACGAAGACCTAGCGGCCCCGATCCGGGACCTCCGCCGCGCCGCCGTCAGGGATTCCGACTACTTGGTTTCTCCGGCCGGCCGGGAGGGTTTGTCATTCAGAGTCATCTGCAGACCCAAGGTGCCGGAAGAGTGTGACGTCACCGTCTTCATCTTCTTCTCCGGCGCCGTCGTCTGGCGCGCCGCCACATTGGCCGCATCCCGTGCCACCACCCAATTGTCCTCCCCCCAATTCGTGCACTGCTACATCTACTGGAGGACCCCTCTCAGGGACAGATTGCTGATGCTTGACACTCGTGAGATGGACTTCTTCTTCCTCAGGTTCGAGCCCAGAGATGTGCACCTTCAGGCAATTGGGGAGACAGATGAAATCGGCAGGATTGCGGTGTTCAACATGGATTACCATCAGCATGGCAGGGTGGAGCTCCTCTCCAAGGAGATCAGAGGCGGCGCCGATGCACGGTGGCGGCACGACAGGACTGCCCAATTGCTCCCTGGCTACAAATGGAGGATTGTGAGGTTGGCTGAAGGTTACTTGCTGCTGCAAGGGGTTCTGTGTGGTGGCCCCTCACGGTTCACCTTGGGTACTCAATTGCACTACTTCACACTTGAAATCAAGACGTTTAAGCTTGAGAGGCTTTGTACCCCACAATTCCAAGGCTGCATTCATCACCCTAAATTTTACGCGGACAGACTTTGCTTGTACAGATCCTTCCCGCCACCGTTATCGCTTTCAAGTATATGAAAATGGTAAGGAACTTTCCATGGTTTCATCAGTCATTGGGGAGTCATCTTATGCTAAGTTATTCCGTATTGTAGCAGTCTTGGTACTTTTAGATTGTCATATCATCTATGGCCATGTATGCACTTGATGTTTGGAATCAGATTAATTTGTCTATAGGCTCTACCAAAATATAGTTTGCGGAGTATTAAGGAGACATTTTTTTCTGGCAAGTTTTCATGTTGCAGCGAGTGGATTAATGAGTGAACAAGCAGGGTTATATATCTCTGCGTCAATTTCAAATTTGCCTCCCCAGATAGCATAAATAGTTTGCGCAAAAAGCATGACCACAGTAGGTCATATGTTTGCCATCTTGTAGCACTTAATATTTCCGCAGCTTGATAGAATTTTAATTGATGACTGTTAATCTAATCTGGTGTTTCTGCTCTTTTGTCTCATTGGTCAAGACTTGCAAAGTGGGGCAGAGCAGCTTCGGTTGTGAAGATGTGTCTGACGACGCCATGCGAGACCATCTGCTGCTAACTGTGTTGGCATCGATATGTACAGTCTGTACCAGCTAGTTCGATCGACTGTTTCATTTGAATTCCGTAGCTGTTTAGCTTCTGAAGTCTTGCTACTCTTGCCCTTTTTTGCATTCTGCAAATAAAATAAGTAAATTTAGCTATTTAGGGTTGGATGACAGGTGTCTTAGGTTACATTTTGAGACGAACGAGGTTAGTTTGCAAAGCAAGGCATTCAGGCTCCACAGCTCTGATACGTGATGCAGCACTACAATGCATATATGCTCGATCTTGTTATGTTTGTTGCCGTCCATAATCTGATGTGAATTTGAGCACGGGAATCTCTATTTTCTTGCCGCTAGTCCTTGTTCACGTATATATAATTCAGACCGCTGCCGATGGCAGGGCACAGGAGGAGCGTATATATAATTCAGCAACATGTTGGACTGTTTGATTTTTTTTTTGTTCGGATTACACGAAAAGCTCGCATGCCACCGCACATAAGTACCAAGATATATACACGGCTGTGCCTGTTTAATACTCACTCCGGCCTTTTAGTTTGACTTTGTTTTTTGAACTTACTTTTGACCCCTTTTTTTGTTTAAAAAGTTACATGGTCTGTTTAAAAATATAGGAATACTAGAGTTTAAAATTTATCTAATAATGTAAGACCATTTTCACCAAACTACTCATTTCAGCCGATCACAATCATACATCATGTAATTTTCTCACCTATTTTTCCACCTTCACCGATTACAATCATACATTTTCAACCTTAATCACTTCAGAAACACTCTAAACATCCTTACATTGTTGGATGAAGAGCCAACAACACTCTAAACGTCCTTACATCGTTGGATGAAGGGAGTAGATGTTGTTATGAGTTATTGTATCCTTCAGTAAATTTTTAATAAAGCAAATAATAAAAAATATGTCAAAAACATCAGTGACACGAAACATAAAAAATCAGAGTAAGTCTACTACCTTCAGTTTCAAAAAAACTATTTTCACGCAGTTGCTTGTTCAGACGTTCATTAAATTCCCACTTGAAATGTGGTTATGTTTAGAGCAAAACGTCAACAAAAGAGCTAGTTACGGGCTATAAAAGATGACTATGTCATCTGGCTAACACTATAGCTAATGTGTACAATTGATGTAGTATAATACAAATATTCTATTGTTTTGATAGGCCATCATCTTCTTTCACCTCTTTCTTTTTCCCCTCCCATTAATTCCTTCCATCCTTCTCCTTTCTCCACACCTTTTCAATGAATCTCTGTTCGTCAAGGGAGCAGGCGACACTCTCCCCTCGGCTCCAATGCGACAGTGGCCAAGTGAAGTGCGGTGCACCGGCAGCGGCGAAAACGTCATGGTGAAACCATGTAGACGACGACGTCTCGAAATGGAAGGAACATCTTAGATCCACAAGACATTTTTACATCATATCAAATATTTAGACATTAATTAGAAGTATTAAATATAGATAATTACATAAATACCCTTCTGATGTTTCGAGTTATCCTCCTACGAGTTGATGCTACACCTAAGATATGATTTAATTCAAGCTGGCTACAACTATACCTGAATATCTAGTATTAGGAGATCTCATTTTGGGTCCTATTTGGCTAGCTGATTCTGATTATTCCATTCGTTTTTTATTTGACGTCCTTGACTTTTGACTCTACGTTAAATCATTCGTCTTATTCAATATATATATATATATATATATATATATATATATATATATTATTTTGTTATCATTTGGTTTATCACTAAGTGAACTTTAAGCATAACTTGTAATTTTTATATATTTGAAGAATCATTTTGAATAAGATGAGTGGTCATATGTAGATTCAAATGTCAAAAACATCAAACAAAAATGGTATGGAGTATTTGATAGAAATAAATGGGCAACTATCAATATTTTGGGCCACTGCTTAGAGAGACACTATGGGAAGAAACCAGATTTTTTTTTCATGTCGGCGGTATGCCAGTCGCAAGGGTGGGCATTTGGTTAGATTGGTTATTTCGGTTTGGTTAGTTTGGTTATAGGGAATATTTGGTTATCAGAAAGCCAACACCGAAATTAGTTTGAGAAAAGTTAGGACTAAATAATTCGGTTCCAATTTCAGTAACGACTGAAATTTGACACATTGAGGTTGCAACGGAAAATGACAGGAATCGAAAAAAAAAAATGAAAACACCTCCCCTCTCTTATGTCTTTCTTCGATAACTGAAAATGACACCGAATCACAAATATGTCTCCAATCGTAGCACCATAATTATATAATTTGATGAGTTTTATGGTCTACTATGCTTTGATATACCATTGTTTATATTAGTTCACTTATTTCGGTTAACTGATAATTATAACCGAATTAACTGAAATTGTTTCACTTAGTCCCAGCCAGTGACCGAACTAGTGACCGAAAAAATCAGTTTTGATTAGTTCAGTTTGGTTTTTCCATTTCGACTTTTTTTCCCACCCTGAGCTCGTCAGCCGCCGGCAAGCAAACAATCGTCGCTTACAAAGCGCTTGCATGAAAAATGTCCCACGTGTGATGAATTTTTTATTTATATAATTTTTATTAAAAATTAAAGAATAGAATTTTATTTGAAAAGATTATAAAGCTAGACCTCCAACGTCTAACCGGTGAATGACATACAAAACACCCACTAGTTAGGTGATATAACTTATATGACAAACGACTGTTGGTGCTAGTTGGACGGGTGTCTATTAGTGCTTGCCACATTTGCAGGCGGCTCTCTTAAAACTCACCAATTAGGCGATTTAAACAAAGCAAAGGGTCGCCTACAAAATGTCTCTATTTGTGAGCGTTGGAGAGAGAGGGAGCAAGCGACCTCTAGGAGTGGATAAAGCACGAGGGTGTTAAAGGGGTTGCCTCTAAATCGGTAGCACACTTCTTTCGAGCTCTCACAACTTGTCAAGGGCATCGACAGATGTTTATCATGTTGGATATATTGTTCAACTAGTGGATGTTATATATATTACCCACTAATTGGACGTTATGAGTCTAATTTTGCAATTTTCAAACAAAAACTATTTTTAATTAAAAAATATATAAATGAAAAATATTGCGTTTGAGGGACAAACGGCCCTGGGTCATGGCCCGCGTGGAGGGAGCGACTGCCTAGCAGGGCAACAAAACAATTGAAGATTGAGGTTGTTTCGACCATAGCCACAGTTTTTCTAATCTTCATTCTTTATGTTAAGGACTAAGTTAGCTATTTAATTTGTTAGCAGATGTTTTCTTGTATATCTCATGTCATTCTCAGTACAAGGTTTAATTCTATGGTTTTAATACAAAATATTACTTTATAGTTTCATATGTTAACATATTACTTAAATGTTACATGAAGTAATCAATAGCAGTTGATTAAATATATGAAGATGAAACGAATTGCTCTTTAGCGTATGTTTTAATCTAGTTTTATTGTTTAGGCAATTATGTACACCATGTTTTATCCCCATAAAACCTAATCTCCCTTTCTTATCATAAATTCACGCTCCACCGCAGTTTTACCTATTTGACATGTTATGATTAAGACCCCATAAAACTTGCATCGTGAATGGCTTCATTGGTGCCACTTACCAATAGTCAAAAATGGTGTGCATGTTTACCTCATGGTAGCTAAGGCGCGAGTTTGTTTGAGCTAAAACAAGCTGAGCAACTTTCTTGTTTACCACACACATGTTTCTCGAAGTACGAAATGGTGTTTTTTTTTTTGAAAAAACCTATAGAAAAGTTACTTTACAAATCAAATAAACTAATCTTTCAAGTATAAAATAATTAATGTTTAATTAATCATATGCTAACGAACTTACCTCATTTTACATGAGTCAATGCTAAGCTGAAGTTGCTAAACGAACTAGCCCAACGTGTGGTTTCTTGTTTGTTGCCCACGCCTAAAGGAAGTTAGCTTAAAAAATGGTGAAAAAATTGAAGCTCTTACTTGGATGGTGATGCTAAACGGGCTCATCTTTTGTTTATTTAAAAGCATAATTGAAACTATTTATCAACGATAAAAAAATAACTTTTACTAAAACTTTTACAGACATGTCCTTCCCGATCTAAAAACAAAAACAGGAAAATAAATTATGGTAAAAAAATCTCTAAATTAACTATAAATTTTATTTTTAAAATTTTAATTTTGGTTTATAAAAAAATATAAGCAAAAAGACGGTGGCACGAGATTCTAAACATTTATCTAAGCACTTGTACTATTGTACATGTCCATAATGCTTGAAAGACAATCATTAATACTTTGAGAGACGACGACTAAACAATAGAGTAGTAGTATTAGAGAACATCATCCCATTATCCGTGGTTAACGTATGTCATAGGGCTCATCCAAAAAAAAAAAACCGTATGTCATAGGGTAAAATATTTTATGCCAAAGATAGTTGACCAAACTTTTCAAAACTACGTACATTATTGGCTGGTGGTAGTATTAATTTTATGTTTATAACATCACATGTTTAGGCTGTGTTTTCTTGACGATGAAAGATAAATGACAAAATATTATCTGACTATTTAATAATACCAATGATAATATATAGTTGAAACTCTGCTTTAGAAATATCAGATTAACTTTTCCTTTAGAAAGTAGAAATATCAGATGAACTTATCCTTTAGAAACTAGATATTTAATAGTTTGATAAACATACGTGTAAAATCGAGAATAAAAAAAATGACAATAAGATGCGTAAAAGAAAGCAGCCTTAATAAAGTACCAATGTAAGCGCATAGGTATAAGATTTCACAAACCAGGTAATTAACTTATCCTATTCCAACGTGGGCGTATTGTATGTTACTACTATATATTTGGGTAAATAATAGCCACCAACACAATCAATGGCATATGCTGTCACATACGACACGCATGTTCGGCATAGACAACACAAGTAGTTTAGTTTTATCGAGATGCATAAAAATATAATTCTCTCCGTTTCACGATATAAGATTTTTTTGTCACTCTTAAAATTAGTTAATAACAGATTTATCACTCGCTGTCTATGACATATAGACTCTCATGTGTCTATGACATGTAGGCTCAGTGACAAATTGGTTAGGACTAAATATAAGAGTGACAAAACGTTAATTATTTCAGATTCATATGGATGCTAATGAATATATATATATATATTATATACATTTATCAATTGATGAATTTAGATAAGACTAGAAAGTCTTATGATATAAAACGGAGGGAGATAGTATGGAGATCCAGTTTTGAAAAATTCAACTCAAATTCTAAGGGCAAGTACAATAGTATATGCGGTTTTTGTCTATTTGATACACACATACAGTTAAATTGACAACTTGTGCAATGACTTGTCTATTTGTTTATTTACAAAACATTTAATTTATCCTTTGACACATAAATCAAGGTAATCAATGGTGCTAGCGAATAGACGAGTGCTAACGGTATCGGTTTGGCATTGAAGCACACACCCCTGCCGTCTCTTCGTGAAGAGACGCTGTGATCGTTTGTTAGATGGGACCGTTTTTTTTTACAAATTTTATAACATATAGATGGTTTAAAGACATGTATTATACATACTCGAGAACAATTCAATTCGCCATTAGCCCCACCTTGTTGGACGAGTTCTCTACCTGTGCGTGGGTCCATGCCGTCGTAGAGAGAGACAGAGCGAGCCAGGTTCCTTGGAAACTGTATCCAAATCCATTATTATTAAAACAAATCAAAATCGAGACGAAATCTCGGCGATTTGCTTGCTTCCTTCTTCTTCTTCTTCTCCTCCCAAATTCGCCACCTCTCCTCCTCCGACGACGATCCCTTCCCCGACGCGACGGCGAGCTTCTCTCTCATTCTCGCGGTGAAAGAGGAGCGGAGATCCGTCCGGGGCTCTGACTTCTGAGGCGGTTTCGGTTTTTGGGGGGGGGGGGGGGGGGAGCGGCGACCGGGCCCCCATGCCGCACGTGCAGTCTGCCCCCGCGGCGGGGATGTCGGCGGCGTCGGCGCCCGCGCCCGCGCCGCGGAGGTGGGAGGGGGTGGACCTGGCGCTGGAGCGGATGGTGCTCAGGGCGTGCCTCGACCAGGCCCCCGACCGCCGCCGCGTCCGCGAGGCCTTCAAGGACGTGCAGCTCAGCATCGACCACTGCCTCTTCAAGGTCTCCACTTTCTCTCTCTCTCTCTCTCTCTCTCTCTCTCTTTTTACGAATACTTCTTTGCTTGCTGCCTTTCCTTGCGAACTTAGATTCGAGACACAAAGATGCAGTCTTTTTCACTTTCTTTTTACCGTGGCTTCAACAATTGCATCGATGATTAACAGCGGTTGCTATAGTCAGGATGGTAATGATGCTCATCTGCAAGATTTTGACTTGGAAAATAATGAGACATTTCTAGGCACAACCTGTTTGATGAGGACTTAAGCTTTTATTAGATTGGTCCAAACCTGGGGTCAGTATTGTGCCCACGCGAACCTGTGGTTGGTCCGGGTGGAGATGGACATATTGCACCAGACATTTTGAGTATTAATTGCACTGGCTTTTCTAGTTGATTAGGATGGTCGACTTGTGCATTGTGCAATACATTTCCAACTGATTTTGGTTTGTACTGTAGCAGACATTGTAGAAAGTGGATCTAATGTCAACCCTGCAAGTTAGGGCCTATAGTAGTGACAGATCATTACTAGGGCGTTTGATTTTAACAGCAGCATTTATGAGGTACGAGCAAACTATAGCATACATGGAATGATATTAAGAGAGGAAAAACTATAGCACAAAGATAGTTGCACTGCTTGAGTACCGCCAAAAGTTCAGATCTTAGAGAAGTCCCCTTCCTATTTTCCCTGAGCTTTTTTTGGCATTATCGGGTTGTCAATAATTTTTATCTCTTCATCAATTTCCTATGTTTTAGTGCTTTGATTTGATATGCACTCAGTCTCCTTTCCTATGCCATGATGTTTTCATTTGGCCTAACGGCACTTTAATGTTGTGAGCTGTGATGTATCATTTTTCTTACATGCATTTGTTCTATGATGCAGGGACAGTATAGCGATATTGGAACAAAGGAGGTGCTATTTCTTCGTTTAGCTATTGTTTTACAGTTTCTTCATGCGGTATATGTCTGCAGTTAAGTGGCTTAACTGCTGCAATAGATAAATTTCTGCTGCACATATGCATATAGGACTATTAGGCATATACACTGTTCATCTTCTTCACATTACTGTATGCTTCACAGCTAAGACTATGTAAAGAGAGAGGTTCCACTATGATTACTTAGCAGACATGGTTATTCATTTCATTTGGTTTATCTGCAAATGAATGTTTTGCAGAAATATTGAAGTATAGATTATAGATCCAAGGTAGGATAAATCTTTTTTTCGTGCACAGAGCATATCTGGTCTTATTTATTAATCATCCTTTGATTAAATAGAACAAGTTTTGCTTTTTATCTATACTTAACAGAAGCTTGCTATTATAATGATTATTGGTTATAATGATCATTGGTTGTGGTTTGCAAGGTAATGGCATTGTAAAATGGTATACCAAAAATGTTAGTTCTCAATAATGTTTGTAACTCCTGATTGGTGACATATCAATCAATGCTTTGCTCTTCAAAAGTTTATGCTAACTTGATGATACATGATTAGTTTCTTCATAATTGGAACGTGACACTTCCTCTCTTCGACAGTCGTATGAGAAAAACTCCAGGGGTGTGGAGATTTTCTCAAAATGTTGGTATCCAGAGAAGCATCGTATGAAAGCAATTGTTTGTCTCTGCCATGGTTATGGAGATACCTGTACCTTTTTTCTCGATGGTAGACTTTTCCTTTTGATGCAAGTTGTTTGTCTGATGCCTTGTTCTTTTGTCATATTTTTATACTTTATTTTTCGTGCAGGTATCGCTAGGAAGATTGCTTCAGCTGGATATAGGGTGTTTGCATTGGATTACCCTGGTTTTGGTCTATCAGAAGGACTTCATGGATATATACCAAGTTTTGACACTCTTGTTGATGATGTTGCAGAACATTTTACTAAGGTCAAAGGTATGATTCATTAAATCATTTCTGGTTTCTCTCTCTAATGTCTGCCGATTTTTTTTCCTGTCTTTTTTAGAAATAATTGAAAAGTGCCAATATATTTTCAGCTACTTCAGATCCGCATGTCTTTTTTTTTTATTGAAATTACCTTGGATGAAATTCATGTCAAAATTACATAGAACTCACGAAGTGACATGACACCATAATTCAGTGGCAACATTTGGCAGGCTTACCACAAGTTCTGTTTCTCTTTTACTCGGTTTTCTTAAGATCAACAAAAAGTACATATTATTTGATCTTTTAACTTGTGGAGTATAGTTTATCAATTGCACACTCTTTTAACTCGATACATTCAAAGTCATCGGTATTGATATGTAGGGGCATTATATACCATTTTATTCTCTTCCCAGTTGTGAAAGAAAATATGTAGTAGCATTTGGAGGAAAACATTGCAGTGACAGAACTAAACTGACTAGTATAGGAGTTAATCAATTGCACACTCTTTTAACTCGATACAGTCAAAGTCATTGCTATTGATAATCGTTAAAAGGAACTCGATACATTCAGTGTCATTGCTATTGATAATGGCGAAAAGGGGAAATTGATGGTAAGTTTCATAATAAATGGCTTCAATCTGAATTTAAATAGTGCATTCTGTATACAGCCTCCGCATTACTGAAACTGTAAAGGTCGTCTAATCATTTTGATATTAATGTATAGCTGGCTATAAGCTGGCATACTCCTTTTTTTAAAGCACACCGCATGTAATCTGAATATTACTAATTATTTGTATGTTAGCAGAAAATCCTGAACATAGAGCTCTTCCAAGCTTTCTGTTTGGTCAATCTATGGGTGGCGCAGTTGCGTTGAAGATTCATTTTAAGCAACCAAATGAATGGGATGGTGCAATACTAGTTGCACCCATGTGCAAGGTAGATATATCAATGAAGGACCCAGTCTCTACAAGTCATGTCTAACACATATGTGCAAACTCATGTCTAACACATATGTGCAAACTCATTTCGCTATAGATTGCAGATGATGTGATTCCACCTTGGCCTGTTCAACAAGTCCTAATTTTTATGGCTAGACTTCTTCCAAAAGAGAAGCTTGTTCCACAAAAAGATTTAGCAGAGTTGGCTTTCAAGGAGAAGAACAAACAGGAGCAGGTTAATATCTGTCTTCCACACCTGCATCTAGAAACTAATAGTTTCATTATTTTTTTTATTCATCTGACACGAACAACTGAGAAAAAAACTGATTATGTCCAATATGAATTTTAATCTGTTATCAATGAAGTACAACAAAGAACATAATGGCATATTTATGATCCTACTTTTTTTTTTGCTTCCACTATTGGGTATGAATATCCTAAAGCACGAAAGTGTAATTCCAAAGCATGCACTATTAGGAAAAATCATTGAAATATACCAAGTCTTTGCTTATGCCTTGTGAAAAAGAATGTTAACAATTGCCTGTTGGTTGCAGTGTTCTTATAATGTGATTGCCTACAAGGATAAACCACGACTCAGAACAGCTTTGGAGATGCTGAACACCACAAAGGAAATTGAGAGTCGTTTGGAGGAGGTGGGTGGATTATTTTGCTTTTAAGTGTCTCTTATACATATGCTTTTAGAGTCCTGCGTAGCTTCTTATGACATTGCCCATCCTGATATTGATAACTGAAGATATTTTGATATGGACACATTGCATGAATGGCTGTCTGTTCTTTGGGCATGTTGGTATTATGGCTAGTTTGTGCACATGGTTTCCATGGGGGAGCTTACAACTATTTCGGTAGTTCATTTTTCACAAGCTCAAGTTTTGACGTTACGCTTTGTTGTAGCTGGTGCATATATAATCTATGGTTTTATCATAAAATTGTGAAGGTTGATAGCCTTAATCAGATAGGCTTATGGCAATGGTCAACAATAAATTTTGTCCTTGATAGATGCTTATTCTCATAGGGCTTCGTAATGGTTTTTGCTATTTTATGAAACAATTTGTACAAATCGTAGATGGACACTCTACTTTTCTGTTATGTCATTTTTTTAGTTAGTTCTAAAAGCTGCTTCATCTATTGTGTTCAGGTTTCTCTGCCTATTATCATTTTGCATGGTGAGGGTGACTTGGTTACAGACCCAGCTGTGAGTAAAGAGCTCTATGATAAAGCGAAGAGCTCAGACAAGACGCTTCGCCTTTATAAAGAAGCATATCATGCTATATTGGAAGGTGAACCAGACGAGACAATTTTTCAAGTTCTCGATGATATAATTTCTTGGCTGGATCAACGTTCGACAAAGAAAGCTCCATTGTCATAAACTGGACAACCGGCATTGGAATTTCTTTTCTACTGATGTATCTGTCGTTGCCGTTGATCCTAGATCCAACAGTTGCAACCTCCATTTTGGCCCCAGCACTATCATGTTCCTTTGCTGATTGCAAACGTGTCTGTTGCTCATCAAGCTATGTACATAACTGGCCGATGTGTATTTATCCATCGCATTTTGTTTAAACTGAGATAACTAATTCGTAATAAGCTCAAATGTTTTTCTTTCTCATTATGTAATATAATTGAGATTTAATTGACATATGTTGGGTTAGAATCAGAAGTGGTATGTACTGTGCGCTGAGAACCAATTACTCTTGTCCCTCCGTCACATAATTTAACATATGATATGTCTTGATTATTGTATGTATTATCAAACATGCCAGTACGTCTTTTTAAGATTTTACAAATGTCTCACTAGAGTAGTATGCTACAAATGTCCGAGCCACCAATAAGAAGCTTGTGTAATGAACTGGACCAAATAAACATTGGAAAATCTAAAAAAATGACATTGACAAACGTCAGTCTAAGAAATATCATTGACGAATGCGAGTTCTAAGAAATGTTATCGTATAAACGAATTTGTATAAGAAATATCATCGCCGTTAGGGTTTCATTCATTTCCGCCGTTGAAAGCGCTGTTCATACTATAGCACTTAACAGAAAAAAGTTGACGGAATACTATAGCACTTAACAGAAAAAAGTTGACGGAACCCTAACGGCGATGACATTTCTTAGACAAATTCGTTTGTACAATGGTATTTCTTAGAACTTACACTTGTCAATGGCATTTCTTAGAATCAAGTGTTTGTTAATAGCATTTGTTAGATTTTCTCAATAAACATACAACTAGGTAAAATATAAAACAATTTCATAAATATGTTATTTCCAGTAGCTTGCTGTTTGTGGATGCCTTTCATTTGCACTGTCACAATTATTGTTCCTTTAATTTTTTTCGTTTAATCCTTGTAGTTTTTCGTTTAAATATTGTTCCTTTAATTTTTTTCGTTTAATCCTTGTAGTTTTTCGTTTAAATATTGTTCCTTTAATTAACTGTTTGATAACCTGCCCAAAATTTTACATGCCGTTTCTTATACTCCCACCGCTGCAAAATATATGTATCTCTGGCTATATTTTGGGACGAATAAAATATATCTAGAATTAGATGGTCTGCAGTAGAGTTATTTATATGTTTTAGAGGGTTTAACTCATTTATGCTTTCAACGTCCATAGCTTAGAAGTGAGAACCATGATTAGTCATATCAGAAACAGTAGGACTAAATTTTGGGTTTCTATTCAACTTGTCCTACGGTAGTATTTATGTGTGTATACTACATGGATAACCACACTGTTTTAGGAGCATCCATTGCATGTAACAGTCGATGTTCCCCAATCTTTGCCCTCACTTCCCCCCTCCAAGTTAACTTTAACACCTTCGTTTTTCACGCACACGCTTCCCAAACTGCTAAACGGTGTATTTTTTGCAAAATTTTCTATAGAAAAGTTGTTTTGAAAAATCGTGTTAATCTATTTTATATTTTTAATAATTAATAATTAATTAATTATGTACTAATTTATTAATACGTTTTTCGTGTTGGGTAAGTTAACTTACCCATCCCTCTACCAAACACGGCCTTAGTGTTTGGATTGTATGAGAACTATCAATGTTGCCTGCTTTGTTATGCACTTGTGCTGAAATAAATTCACTGGAATTTACAGTCGTGAAGTGTCATTTTTGGATAGCTGCATTCAACTTTGTAAACATTAGCTCTCAAATATATTTGGATATTTAGATGAAACATACGATACCTATAGTTTTTTTTTTTCTGTCAAGAGGATCATTCATAATATTATTATTCTTTAACGTTTACATGTATATAACATAGTAAAAAATTAATGTTAATGGAGGTTATATTGAAGAAGCTTGTCTTGTTGTCCAAAACGACTATTTTGTGATGGAGGTTGTACTAGAGGAATAACAAAACATCATCTTTTACCTTAAGACACGTTTTATGATTATGTAAGTGTTATCCTCAAATGGATTATTGCTTGTTGAAGTCATTAATTATGTGTATTCCCTGGTTAATGGTTAAGATGAAACAAGTCAGGGGGTTAAATTCTTTCTTACAAGGTTATTACATTAGAGTTTGTAATTGAGAAGGGAAACTTATTTATGGACTTGAAATAACCAAAATATCTAAAAGAAATGAAATTTTACGGTCCTCAAAAAATCACCTTGAGTACCAAATTTTTAGTGCAAAATTTTGATAACTCAAGGTATATAATACATAGAGGTACTAAGCTTTTATACTAGGAAATATAGTATCTCAAGGTACTATTTCAAAAATGATAAAAAAAACTCTTGCCTCTTTATATGTTTGTCTCAAAAATCTTGAATTTCACTCACAAGATGAGCCTTATCCTCGATCAACCTGAATCGGTTTCCTAGCTAGTTTTGATCTTGCAAAATCCATCTTGATTTAGCTCAAGGTGGTCATCTCCATAACACCACAAAGTTTTAGGTGACTATGTGTTTGTCAGAAAAGCGTCAACACATTCCTTAATAATCACCAGTTCAGTCTCGAGTGTCATTTCCCCCCAAAGTACAGAAATAAACAAGCCATTCTATATCTAATATGGTGGGTAATAATGAATATTAGTTTTCAGCAGGGAAAGCACATAGCTTTCAGCCAAACATAATTCGAAATGTCATGGTTATATAATTTTGGTATCAAACGTGTGCAATGAAATTTCACGTGTATTATATTAAGAGAGTATCTATAAGAGCCATCAGGCATATCTTGAGCACAATTTACAAAACATAGTGAACAAATGAAGTATGAGGAGCTAGCCTTGATTCCCATGGAACTAGGTTGAACTCACCTTTTGGTCTGAAACTAGGTTCTAGTAATAGTCCTCTAAATGTCACTTGTGGCAAGTTATTTGTTGAAACTTTTGTTGCACTACTGAAATCAGTACAAGGAATTACGTGCAACGGAGAAGCTGGAGACGAAGTTTTCAGTACGCAAAGCCAGAAATTGACATCCAACATCCCTCAAAATACATCTGCAGTAGCATTTGCTGTGACAATTAAGTGGCCCTCTCAACTGCAATTGAATGATGAATTCTTCGGCTGTTTGTACTTCCAAATGCGAGTGTCTCACAGAGGTAGCACAATTAATTCTTCATAAGAATGGTTTTCAAGTAAAATTGGCTTAACAGTTCCAAGTTCTTGTGATTCTCTAAGCAAGCCTGCTTATATATGGTTATGACCTTGCTTCCTTCATTTATTTTTGCCAGCGATGAATATAATTCCTCCCAATTGATCTCATTCACATCCGAAATAAACTCCACAGCTGTGATATTCTGACTCCGGGGCGACATTAAAAAATAACTTAAGAGCATCTGGTTGTCCTGACGAACAAACCTGCCTGAACAAGCCTGCTAATGGTTCTGGCAGACATACTGCTAATTTTTATTTTTTTACACAAGATCCTTTTTCTTTTCAGATAATGGAAATTTTATTGAATTCGATCATGAGCGCCTGGAATGTGGCCGGAGCGTTGCAGAGGCCGAACGCCATCACCAGGAACTCGTACAAGGCATCATGAGTGCGGAACGCGGTTTTGTGCACATCCTCCGGCCGCATCCGCACTCGATGGTAAGTCGAGCCTGTTGAAGAAGCGCGCGCCGTGAAGCTCGTCGAGGAGGAGGCGTGCGTCGCACACTCCACCGGCTCCGGCAAGATTTTCATTTTCCTAACATGAAACATGTGGTGCAAGACTTTGTTCAAAACTGCGTCACGTGCACCTGCACCCTGCCGGCCTCCTTCTCCCTCTGCCCGTGCCGCAGGGTGTGTGGACGGACATCGCCATCGACTTCATCGAGGCGCTCCCTCACCGTCGTGGACCGGTTCAGCAAACCCGTACTCCGCCGAGTCTGTCACCCAAGCTTTCTTCGCCGACATCGTTCGTCTTCATGGGGTGCTGCAGTCCATTGTGTCCGACCGCGACCTGGTCTTCACGTCGACGTTCTGGGGCGAGCTGCACATGACAAACTGCCTTCCACCCGCAGTCGGATGGGCAGTCCGAGGCGCCCAACAGAGTCATCATAATGTACCTTGGATGCCTAACGTGCGATCGGTCACATCACTGGCTTCCATGGGCAGAGTTCGTCTTCAACACGGGATACCAAAGCTCACTCTGGGACACCCCGTTCTGGGTCGTCTATGGGCGCGACCCTCTATCCATCCGATCCTATGAGCCGGGCGACACTCGGGTGGCCGCCGTCGCCAAGCACATGGAGGAACGCCAAGAATTCCTCGCGGACATCCGCGCTCGCCTGGAGCAAGCACAGGCGGTTCAGAAGCGTCACTACGACAAGGCCCATCGTGATGTTTCGTACAAGGTGGATGATTGGGTGCTGCTCAAACTCCGTCAAGCTCAAGCCACGCTTCGGCCCCCACCTCATCACTGAGATGATCAACGAGGTGGCTGTCCGCCTCACTCTTCCACCGCAAGTCCGTCTGCACGATGTGTTCCATGTCGGTCTCCTGAACAAGTTCCATGGCACTCCGCTAGACGCCCCTCCGCCGCTTCCACCGACCCACCACGGCGCCATTGCTCCAGAGCCAGAACGCGCTGTCCGCCGGTGCATCGCTCACGGCGTCCAGTAGGTCCTCGTCAAATGAAAGGGTCAGTCTTCTGCATCGGCTATCTAGGAAGATGTCGAGACGTTTCGGGCCCACTATCCCGCATTTCAGCTCGAGGACGAGCTGCCTCTCGAGGAGGCTAGGCGTCATCGGGCACGGGATGTGCGACGCGCGGCAGAACGTAGATCGTGCGCCAAGGAGGAAATCACGGCTAGTGGCTAAGATGGAAAATAAAGATAGCTGTCTATTATTAGTTTCGGAAACTAGAGATAGCTTTGTATTATTATTAGTTCCTTACTATTATTAGTTCCTAAATTAAAGGAGCATGCTGCTGTGATTAGGTGGGCCGATGGCCACATATATTCGTGGAACCATATGTTGAGAAATCAATCAAAAATACTATTCCCAAATCTCTCTCTGTTAAGTCTGTGGTAGAGAGGTTTAATCTCACCGGAGAAGACGGACAACGGCTACGAGCTACGTAACTGGGTCCGGCCAGTCAGGGGTTTAACGCCCTTGACACGAGGCTTCTTGTTCTCAGCTTTACAGCAATCCAATCCAGCTTGCTGTTGTCACTTGTCTGCTTCAATGCCTTCCATTGCTGCGAAAAAGATTGGATTTTGGATGTAAAATTGAAATGGAGAGGGCATGACATCATACTAAACACCATGTTACTAAAGGGCTGAACAAAAAGCCGCACTAATTGGTAGTAGACCAGTAGTAAACCGACTAGATTTCTATCCAGGTCTACGAATGAAATGCAGGCCAGCTAGATTAATTTTATCTTAATGCAACATAAAAACAAGGGACTATACCTGAAGTATAGAAATTTGTGTAGGGATGACACCGGGCGATGGTATTGCTATCAAAGAGTTTCTTGGACCGCATTGTGAGTCGGCTTGGACCATGAAGAAACTAGTATCCACCACTAAAACAAACGCATTTATAAGATCCTCAGAATACCCCATTATGTTTATATCTATTCTCTGCCACTGCACAACAGAGCTCAGCCCAAGAATGTGATGCAGATTAACAGTCTTGCGCAGCACCCATTTCGCATCCCCTCCAACGCTGGATTTCATCTCCCACATCTGGAATCCGCGGAACGACGGAACAGCGAGGCCGACATTGCCATCCTCTCCACGCATGACGCAGCAATAGGTGGCGAAATTCGACTGCGGCCAATCCGCATTGATCACAGCCAGGCTCGAAGTTTCCAAATTGAACTCGAGAATGTGATGCCCACGAACAGATAGCAACAAGTACTGCAGGTGAGCGGAGATGGTAGATGGTGGGCACAGGCCCTGTGGAGATGACCTCGCCCCATTCGCCGGTCACCGATGAGTAGACGGAGGCGAAGACCCGCCAATCTTGCTGGTCGGCGCTCACCAAGACGACCTTGAAGGTGCACGAGCGGAAGCCGCCGCCGTGCACGTGGCCGGCGTCGCAGAGCACCGCGCCATTCAGGACGGATCTGTGCCCGGTCGCGAGCTCCGGCGGGAAGGCCACGTGGCGGCGGTCGGCGGCGACGGGGTCGCACACCACGAACTGGCGAACGTCGTGGTCCAGGACGAGGAGGAGGCCGTCGCCGCAGCCGCGGAGGTCCGGGAAGCCGCCGCCGCCATGGACGTCAGCCGGCGGCGGCAGGGGATCATCTCGTCACACCATCGACACACACGTCACGACATTGGTCTCTGCCCCCTCGATCCCATGTCGACAAGTCTAATTCGCGCGCGCGTGCTAGGCGTCTCTCCTCGCGGACACGCGTATACGTCCATGAGGGCCACCAGCAGCGGACGCGGCTGATAATCAAGGACGGCCGCACCCACGCGTCGTACCAACACGTACACATTTCAACATCTATCTGCATCTCCATCTCCAAAATGCATATATATGCATGGACGTATACGGGTTCTGTGGATGGGCCGGCCCGTTTAGGCTATATATATGATTTTTTTACTTTATGGGTATAAAGTTTACACGTGTAAATTTATATGTATAAAGATTTTTCTATATTACGATTATATCAATATATATATACATATATATATATATATATCCCTTTGTGTTTGTATGTATGTATATGTATATGTGTATATATAAGTTTGCATGTATAAAGTTTACTAGTTTATATGTCTAAAGTGTATGCATATATATTAAAGTTTATGTGCATAAAGTTTGCATATTATGAATATATCACATATGTGTGGGTGCGCGTATGTATATAAGTTTATAGTTTAAAGTTTACATATCTAAAGTGTATATGTACGTGTGTGAGTGTATATATATATATATATATATAACAAATGTGCACCCCTTAATAAGCTATTGTACGATCCCCTTCCCTCATAAGGCCCAAACCCTCCCCCATCTCCTTCTAAACGCTCAAAACCCCTCTTCTAGTCTAGTCAAAGCTCTCTTACGCCGGTCAAACCCCTTCCTTTGACCTTCCTCCACACCCCACCTTTGTCAACTCCAAGTGCTCTAACGCGAAGGCAAACATACAGTAACATATCTTATAAAATACAGTAACAACGTCAAAATATAGTCATGACAGATTTAGTTTTTTAAATCACTTTTTTTAACTATTGTGGTGAAAACAGTTTTGAAAAATAATATAAAACACATGAGATATTGCTCTCTAAAGATTGGGAATACAATCTTTTAGCTCTCTCACATGCATTAGTTGTACTGTAACAATAGTATACAGTTATGATGTTACTGTATTTCTATCGTTATGTTACAGTACTTCTATCACAATGTTACTGTAATTGTGCAACAAACATATTACTGCACGTATATCGCGATCTTACTGCACTTATATCACGACGTTACTGCAATTGTGTGGTAACAATACATATATTTTATAGCAACATAGCGTTATTACTACATAAAAGACGCATTGTTACTGCACTTATTTCTTAAGATTTCAAACTTTAAACAACTTTATCTCTCACCTCATATATTATTTTTTAAAAACTTCTATACCATATTATTTGAAAAAAATGTTTTAAAAAAGTAGATCTCTCATGGGTATGTTTCGACATTGTTACTGTAAATTAGTCGTCGTATTACTGTATTTTTATCATCGTGTTGCTGCATAATTACTGTGAGGCGAGGGATAAGCTTAGATAGACATTAGAGGAAACCCATAAGGGGGTTGACCCACGTGGTTAAACCTTTGACCAAACTTTTAATGAGGTGGAGGTGAGTTTTAGGACTTGAAAAGAGGGTGGCAGGTGGGATAGGCCTTAGGAGGCCTTGGAAGGGAGGGAGTTGTAGAATAGCTTATACTATGAGGTACACGTACTAGTCTTTTTTGGACCCAACTAGCTGAGCTAGCCCACCTTGGCAACCCAAAAGGGAAAAAAATTAAATGGAAAAAAAGATGCACGAGCTAGTCTTCACGTGGGCTGGTTATGTGGGTTGGTTACGTTGGCTAGTCTTCGCGTGGGCTGCTTACGTGGGTTACATGGGCTGGTTTTCACGTGAGTTGGTTATGTGGGCTGGTCTTCATATGGGCTGCTCAAAAAGGAACTGATCGCGTGCGGAGCGCGGCCACACGTAGTCGCATATTAGCCCTCTCCATCCCATGTGTAGGTTTATGAACAGAAATTGATTCTTTCCTTACCCATCTCGATATAACCTGGGAGGCCACTTTTGACATGTTAGAATGATGGGGATAAACCTTTTCTCACCAAATACATACGTTAAGCGAGTGTATTTGCTAATGTTTTACGATAGATCTTTCTTATATGTGTCACAAACCGATCAATAGCTCGACATGATCATATGTTATTTAGCGATTTGTTAAGATATCCTCAAATGATGGTAAGTCATCCGTTGCTTTGGATCGAACAGATCTAATTTTATTATACTACATTGGTAAATATGTGCAATAGAAATTTTATGTAAGTAAAATTATGTCGTGAAATGGGCTCATCGCCGTGTCGGCCTCGATGTCGAATTGGCGACCGCTGCCCGCAGCCGCCGAACCCTTAGCCTCCACCGATCTGAAAAAGGAAGGAAGGGATAGGGATAAAGGAGAGGGGTATTTTTGTTTCTAGGAGGACGACGCCGCTAGAGTCACAGCATCAGGGAGCCAGGGGGTGGCACCATCGGGAGTAGCTAGGGCGGACGAGCTCGGCGGTTTCGTCTGGAGTCACGACCGATGACGATTGGGGCGGTGCCATGAGGGGCAACGCCTCGGTAGCCGAGGGCTCCAAGGACTCGAGCGGCGCTAGGAAGGTGGGGGCGCCGACGCTGGGGATGGGTATGCGGCCGGCGGCGCTGAGCATGGGTGTGCAGGCAGCGGTTGGGGATGGGGGCGTGGTCAGCGGCGATGGTATTTTTGTCATTTAAGAAAAAATAACACCATAGATAATTGAGGTCCCACGGATTCTAAACGATGGTAATACACTATGAAAGTTTCGCAAAATCAAGGGCATATCGTAGAACTTGGCAAACTCGATGTCATATTGTTGAAAGATGACAAAGTCAGTGGCACATAATAGATTTTCTGAAAAATAAAAATTTAGATCAGTGTTTGACATACCACACAAATCTCACCCAACAAAGATTCCCCAACCATGCAGAAATAACATTGTAACAAAGAGAAACATGTTGTTGGCCCTAACTCTAAGGGCTAACACTCCCCCTATGTGCAAAAAATTGTACTCCCCTATCTACTAACACTTGCTGTACAACAATAAGAGTGCAAGTAGATTGATTGAATTAATGAAAACTAAAAAGTAAATAGTAACTTGATGTTGCATTTTATTTATACTGAAGTTGTGTTTTGCTTAACCTAAAGTTGTCCATTTCTAGCTGTACAAATCTTGGTTAAAGCAAAACAACTACTACCTCTGTTTCTTAATGTAAGATGTTTGATTTTTTTGTTGCAATGTTTAACCATTCGTCTTATTCAAAAAATTAGCACAAATATAAAAAATGACAAGTCGTGCTTAAAGTTCTTTTCATAATAAAGTAAGCCACAAGCAAAATAAATAATATTTCCATAATATTTTAAATAAGACACATGGTTAAACATTGCAAGAAAAAAATCAAACATTTTACATTATGAAACGGAGGGAGTAGATCAAAATTCTCACATTAAAGAAAAATTTTCTGTTTTTGGTTAATATGTTCAGTTGCCGAGTTGCGTAATACTTGTGCCACTGTTGCATAAAGTTAAATATGTGCAATTTACACCAAAATTGTTGCAGGTGCCGAAATTTGGCTACCTTACAATGCATATGTCCAAACCACGAAAACCAAGAAAAAAGAAGACGACCTGCTGAAAGGAAACGAACAGACAGGAGCTTCTCTAGGTCGTTCGTCTCCATCGCCCCTCCGGTTGGCCATTGGCCCATCGTTGTTCTGTCGGTAAGTTAGCCCCAAAAATAAATTGAATAAAATACAAATAGGTATAAATATATTCATGTTTATTATACTGGATAACTGAACCATATGCATATATGCACAAAGCAAAAGTACTACCCAAAAATTGAAAGCCAAAACTAACTCTAGATGGACTTGTAAAAGCTATACCAATAAAATAGGGTTAATTTGATCTGTGCCATCGCAACTTGTGTATTCAGACCAATGTCATTATAATTTGTTTATATTTATAGCCATGCTACTCAATTTTTACAAAATTATATCTATGCCATCACTGTCACGTTTTCCATCTTCTTTTACAATTGCACATGGGATGAAGGTGAGGAGAACTAAGTGACATTGCCTCCGGCCGGTGGTGGCATCATGGGGTGGTGCTATGGTGGTTTGGGGCCGGGTGTTGGTTATTGTATCATCCAGGATTCACCATTTCTTAAACAAAATCAGCATTCTACAACCAACATTTTGTATGTGGATGCGATCAACGCTCATGCCATGTTTGGAAGAGTTAAGGACGAAATACGTATGTTTTATTCCCATGAATCTATACTACTAACAAAAACAAAAAACAGTAGTGGTGGTGGTGCTACCACCACCATCTATATTAAGTGGGCCATTATATCAGCACAACATGTGTGAGTGATTTAGCTTCTCTTTGTACTTGCGTAGCTATACAACTCAATTTTCTATGCATGGTATTTTTTTGTTTTTCAGATAACTGTTGTTTGTATTTTTTAAACACATTATAACACACATGACCTTGTTTAAACCAATTAAAAATATTTTTCCAACAAGACTTAATTTTGCTATTTTTAATAGAACCTGTTGCAATGCATATGCATTTAGCTAGTAATTGTAAATGTTGCAATATAGTAAACAAAATACTACATTTTCCCTTTTTTAATCACATACCAAAAGCCCAATGGGGCCATATTATTTTAAAAAAATTATTCGATCCATTCCACGTTATAAAACTTTCTAACCGTACCTAAATTCATATGGAAGCAGGCATATACGTTGATTTATGAATGAATTAATCAGAATCAGAAATATTACAACATAGAACGAAGGGAGTACTATATTTATAAAATATTTTAAGTACAATTGACAAAGAAGAAAAATGGTAGTCACATAATACATTAGCTCGTCTTAAAATAATGGAAATTGAAAATTATCTTGCACTTGGATCAGTTTTGCTCACATCTTGGCACTGGATGTCCCATATGTGGATGATTCATCATGATTTGTCACCCTTACATGGAAATATGCTGGATGTTTAGGCTCATCAAGGACCATACTTTCACTGGTTAACATTGCAACGACATCTGACATGGTCGGTCGGTCGATTGCATTCTCTTGTACGCACAATAATGCAATGTTAATGCACCTCATCATACACGATGACTGACAATTTGGAACCACTGATGCATCAACAAGTTCGAGCCATCTTTCCTCTGCAAATAACTTCCATGCCTGTATGACATTTTATCAGACAATGCAGGTTACAAACAGAACAAATTTATGTGTTTCCAGCAACTCACATATCCAAGGAGATTGATGAAGTCTTCACATTGATGTACACTAGCATTCCTTTTTCCGCTAATGATCTCAAGAATGATAACACCAAAGCTGAATACATCAGATTTGGGAGAGAAGTGGCCCTCGGAAGCATACTCAGGAGCCATGTAACCACTAAGATGATAATATAATGTTTGTCAAATTGTTGTTTCAGCTTGAATTATAATGACAAATGTTCAAATTTATATGATACACTTACTATGTCCCAGCCACTCTTCTTGTAGTCCCTTCATTGCTGTTTGAGCTAAATATTTTTGCTAGCCCAAAATCTGAAATTTTGGGATTCATTTCACTGTCCAGGAGAATATTACTTGGTTTAAGATCTCGATGAATGACACGTAATCGGGAGTGTTTATGTAGGTACAGAAGTCCTTGTGCTATTCCTTCGATTATCGCTAGACGTTTGTTCCAATCTAGTAATGCTGTTCTTTTTGCATCTGCACATCAATTAAATGTTAGTACAACACCAAAATATTTACACCTGAACAGAATATTGAGAAATATTCTATCTTTTTCATGCATCTGTACCATGAGAAAACGTAAGTTGAGGAATCAGGAATATACCAAAAATATAGAAGTCCAAACTTTTATTTGGCAAGTATTCATAGACCAAGATTTTTTCTTCTCCTTGAGAGCAGCATCCCAAGAGCCTAACCAAATTCCTGTGTTGTAGTTTGGCTATGAGTTGGACTTCATTTTTGAACTCTATGAAACCTTGTCCTGAATGTGAAGCAAGTCTCTTAACTGCTATCTCCAATCCCTCAGAAAGCAGACCCTGAAATAAAAAAATATTCAATGAGACTATCATTGGCAGTATGCAGAATTTTGTCATAAGAATCTATACGATGAGAATTTGAGATGACATATTATGTTTTTGTATCAATCAGACAATGAAAGATTATACATGTGTATTACTACCTTGTATACAGGGCCAAATCCACCTTCTCCAAGCTTTTTTTCTTCAGAAAAGTTATCTGTCGCCACCAAGACCTGATGAAAGTCAAAAACCGAAAACTCTGAAATCTCTCCTTCCATTTCCCAAACTAGTTCATCTTCTCCTTGGAACCTCCTACTACGCCTTTTTTGCAGCCTCTTGCCTGAATATTTGAGAATCAATCAATCTCTTCACTCTTCAATTGGCTTTATCTGATCAACATACCATTACTTCATACCAACTTAACAATAATTTGAACATTTCTCAGTAGCTAATTAACACACCTTCTCTGAACCTTCTTGACCGAAAACAGTAACAGACGATCAAGCAGAGAGCTACTGCCGCTACAGGAGATACAATCGCAGCAATTACCACGGATTTGCTCTTGTTTCCTAAATTAAAGAATGTTCCGACATAATCAGCATGCCAATTAACTGTCCATCAGCATGCAAAAGATTTCTGACTGAATAATCATATCTTTTCATAGAAAACAAAAACAGAATTTCAGATACTTTAAAAAATTTGGAATTTGAGATACTCTTGATAGGAGTGATGGGATCCGGCGCCGGAGATGAGCCAGGTGGCGTCACACGCAGCGTGGGCTCGCCGGAGTAGAAGACGAACTTCTCAAACCTGAGATTGCACCGGAGCACAAGGATGCGTCCTCCCACGCGCACCGACGTGGTGGAGTTCATCATGTCGATGAGGCGCCGGAGGCACGCCAGGCAGTCGCCGGAGGTCAGGTCCGGCGTGCACTGCGTCAGCGAGTAGAGCGTCGGGATGGACACGCTGCTGGCGTCCATGAAGCCGGTGGCGAACCGCCTCGCCGTCGTGGCCGCGGCCCGGGCAGTCTCGTTCAGCAGCTCACGGACGTTGCCGGCGACGACGCCGGCGTCGCCTAGGATGTTCTCCTGGTTCCAGTACTGGAAAAGCGTGGCGTTCTCCGTGATGTTGGGCGGGGCGAGGAAGCCGCCGTCGCCGGAGAAGCGGAGGAGGCAGTCGTCGTAGAAGATGGTCGCCGATCTGTCCATCGGGCACGTCCGGCTGGCGTTCTGGAACGAGGCCGCGACGCAGTCGCCGCAGGCGGTGGCGCTGGTGACGTCACCGCGGCAGAGCGCGAGCGCGTACACCGTGTCGGGGGCTCCGCCGGCGGTGGCCGTGGCGAAGAGGTTCGGGGAGGAGGATACGTTGCTCGGGAGGGTGGCTGCGAGGCTCGCGAGGTTGGACTGGTAGGTTCCGTTGGCCGTGAAGTTGATACCGTTTCCGCAGAACTGCGCCAGTAGTTCACCGGCGGCGAGCGGCACGAGGGCAAGGAAGAGCGGGACGCTGATCATGGCGAACGACGCGTTGACGTGTGGAAGCTTTTTATTCATATAAGCATTTCGTAGTTTATGTTTGCATTTTAGTTTTATTGGATCAAAAACTATTACTCTTTTGTTTTTTTATTTTACACGGTTGAATTTTGTGTTTACACTTCATCTTTTTCAAAAATTTTAAGCAAATATTCAAAATTATAAATTATAGTTCGAAAAATCAACGGTGTTGAATAAAAAAAAACACACTACTATCTAAGAGAACTATAAAAAACCATACTCCCTCTGAAAAAAAACAATTGTTATAATCTCAAGAAGTCACTAAGAATTCCTCGACAAAGCAATAAGAATGAGCATAAATGACCAAAATGCTTCTCACTATATAGGTAAGAAGTGTATGTCTTGTGTCTAAATTTATTTGGGTGTTAGTTTGGTCCCAAAATACCGTGGCACCTCTAAAATAACATATGGCACTGATGTGATATACCACCTATAATATTTTTTCTATTTATCTGTCTGTTTTTTCCTTCTCTCTTTTTTCTCCTTTTGTTTTCTTCTTTGCTTCTATTATCCTTTTTCATTTTCCTCCACGCCTTTTCTATAGGAGTAGGGATGGCAAACTTCCTGATGGGGCAGGGGATCCGCCGAGGCCCCACCCTCACGGGGCCGGCGACAGGCAAAAGAATTTCGTGAGGGAATCCCCGCAGGCCACGAAATATAATATTTCAAGAAAATTTGGTCCAATAGGCCACCACCCTCTCCATAGCCTCCGCCGCTGCCCTCCTTCCCAATCCCCTTCGATGCCGCCGTCCTTCCTAGTCTCCTGCACCGTCGGTGCCGTTACTTGCTCCACGCCTATCGCGTCATGGCCCATGGCCATCACCCCGCCCATCGTAGCCGGCCAATGCACGCCCACCCGTTGCCTCTCTTTGACTCTTCCTCTGCATCTTCGCCGCGGTAGACGACGACGACAGAACTCGCCGAGACGCCTTCCCTCATAGGGCCCCGATTGGGCCTGGGGATCCACCGGGGTCACGACCATTCTTGCTAAACCCGACTCCGACCTGTTCCATTGCTAACCCTATATAGGAAGAGGCAAGCAACTGTACCAATGGGGCCATCCTTTATCCAACCGCTCCTCTAATGGTGTAGTGTCCTACTCATAGGGCCCCGATCGGGCCTAGCGATTCACTGGTGTCACGACCGTTATTGCTCAACCCGACCCCGGCCTGCCCCATTGCCAACCCTCTTGCTCAACCCGACCCCGACCCGCCCCATTGCCAACCCTATATAGGAAGAGACAAGCAACTGTACCAATGGGGCCATCCTTTATCTAACCGCTCCTCTAATGGTGTAGCGTCCTACTCACAACCCATCCTTTGACTGTTGCCCTTGGAGGAAGAGAAGCTCGTGGACCTCCATCAAGAACAGGAACGCCGGCACCGCTGGCTTGACCGATGACCATTGCAAAGGCAAGGGAGATGGTAGGAAATGAGACTCAACATGATATCTGATTGATCATGGAGTAAATAAATATATAGACCTCATCCTCCCATCCACACTCATGTATGCGCAATTATCCTTCAACCGAGAGTTATTAACGATGCTATCTTACCATCCATTTGGCATGCCACATGAGCACCACGTATGAATCTGAAGGGGGCGTGGTAATTTGGGACCGAAATGACACATTTTGATAAGTTTTGATACATATATCTGTATTTTAAGGGTATATAAACCTTAAAAACACATGTAAATGTGTTTAGTCACCATACATGCACTTTGCTCGATAAAATTTATTGATTTGTGAACCAAGGATATATGAGAAAAAAGAAGCTGATTTGTTTTGGGAAAGAGGGAGTGAATATTATAACTTGTGATATATAACCATACTGCTATTGGTGTAATTGTTTTACAAAACCCCATTCTTGTTTATAAAGTGAAGAGTTAAACCAACAACCTTAATCAAGAGATCACTAATTAAAAGTATTATGTACACTTTATATTTTTAAAAATTAAATAAATATTTGCTCATATGTAGAAGTGCGAGGCTTTATCATATTTTATAATCACAGTACATAAAGTTATATACCACCAGTCAAAATACCCGAGGTTCTTATCAACTTCCATCCTAAAGAATTCGGTTATTTTCTAAAATTTACTATTATTCAAATTTAGAATGGTAATAAAAATATGGAACTTCTTGCCTAAGTGCAAAGTGAATCAATTTAGACAAAATCACACGTGGCTAATTAAAGTGGTTGATAATGCAATACTCCGGTGCGAAACCAAAAATTTATTAAGCCTAAGGCTCAAAAATAAAATATAAATCCTTTGACTAAATTTTAAATAAGAAATAGTAATTTTTCAATGCAAATTTTAGTCCGTGGGGCTTCAGCCTAAACTGCCCAACGCCTGCTGACCGCCCTTTATAGTCTCCGAATATGATGTATACCGAGTCAACCGCTGTAGATATGAGTCCACTGCGGCCTCTGTCCTATAAATTATAAGAAATTTTAGCTTTGCATTTATATTTCTAAAGTATCTTATATTAGACGGAAAAGTGGTATAAAAGACACATGCTCCGTAAAAATTTAAACTTCACCCAATAATAAAAAGGGGTATTTGTAAATTTGCCACTGGTTTTTTTAAATTATAATGATAACACTCGAATGTTAGTTTTAGTGTCATTTTTGTAATTTTTTAGTGACGATTTACAGTAATATTTTAAACCAGTGGTAAATTTACATTTATTTCCGATAAAAAACAAGTTATTCTAGATGGCTGGCAGACAGGGGGCCCACAAATCGGAATGCACCCTTTAAACAAACAAGCATCGTAAATAACGCTACATCTATTCGTGCAATGCTGATATGGTCAAATTGTATCTAATGATAAATACTACTAGTTGATTTGACGAGGTACACCAACCTCTTACGGCCTCTATTTCAGTTGTTAAATTTTTAGTAAATAGTAATCTTATATAAAAGGGTTCTCATTTGGTAAATTTAATGGTTAATTTTTATATTTTGAATTGATTAGATTTTTAATCTTCTAATTGGTTTCAAATCATTGAGATGATTTAAAACATAAAAATCAATTAAAAATAAAAATGTGTGCAGGAATGTTTCTATGATATAATATTTAAATATTAGAAATGCTTATATTTTTGAACTGATAGACAACACATAAAAGTTGGAGGTTTTCTTTATGGCATTGGTTTATGATATTTTTCATAGGTCGCCCGAGTGGTGTTTTGATTTTGGTGCCTACCTTTTGTGCATTACCCTCATGACAATTCTGTCCTAATTATCACCAACTCAATTTGATTTGATGTGTTGCTAAATATTGTTTGTTGTCCTGCCGTGTTGAGCTATTACGTCCAAACATAAAAATAATCACCTGTACTTCGGTGAGAAACAGAGTGTTCAGCTATCAGTTGCTTTCTGTTATGATAGTACATCTGAAACCGCCATTCACGGTGGTCAAACGATTGTTAAATCAAAGGGAATTGCTACACAACAGCCGGCTGAAAAATTTTGTTTGGTCAGCCGAATTCTTGGCTATTAGATCAATTTCAAGATATGTGTAAATTTTATCGGACCCATGGTTAGATTTGGGTTTAGACCTGTTTTGTGCAGGGAGAAGTGGCTACGGCAAACTTTGCGCACGGCCGCGATGCGATGAGTTTATGATAGCTTTCTGCAACGGTCGACAAGGGAGCCAAGGAGCCTTTCGCCGTTGCTTGCTAGTCCATGAGGCAACAAGCAAGCGTCTTCCTCGGCCGTCGCTAATGTTCGTATGGAGATTTGCCCCTTCTGGGACAACTCGTTAAGGTTGATTTTGTTGACAAATTCTTTTGGTAGCTCGTCAGATCAATTGATGTCGTACTAGGGTGAGAGCTGGATGATGTGTTTTTCGCTTGGAATTTTAGTACTTATATCTCTCTCTGGTTTTGTCAGTTTTTTTAGCACCTTATCAGCCAATAGAGCTTAGTTTTGTTTGCAAATTTCTTGCACTAGGTATTAGTTTTGTCAGAAAATCTCCAAGCAAATCGCTACTAGAAATGCCTAGTTTTGTGAATTTTGTAGTTTTGTTAGCTACTAATCATGTCTAGTTTTGTAAGCTACTAGAAATGCCTAGTTTTGTGAATTTTGTAGTTTCATCGGTTATTAAACATGCATTACTCCTGTCTTGTTAGCTGATACTTGAATTTATCAGCTCTAGTTATTGTAGAATCAACAATTCACCCCTATCGTAGGTCCGAAGAAACCTCATATACCTACTAATTGATGATGATAAAAAGTGCAAGGCTATGTTTTAGCAAAGCACAACTAATCCAATATACGTAGTTTTCAAGTTTGAAGAAGGTAAGGCTTCCATTATTTTTCTGTTTTAAGGTTAAGCATGTTTTATATTCGATTGCAATTTGTTTAGACTTTAGACATGGACAGGTAGCGCCCTAGTGATTTAGTACAATTTGTTCCAAAAATAGATAATTGCTTGCTGCTATTTCCAATGCAATGGCTCACATCCCATACAGCAGAACCAGCCTTTTCTTGTGAGTAACAACACATGGATATTTATAATCAATGGCACACTCTCTAGACACATGGCTTTGGTATCAGCTTGAACTTCTCTTTCATATATTTGAATAAACTGCCAGATTTTCCAAAAGAAAATGTCAACATGTTTGATTCATCTAATTATACCTCTTGTGATCGAGAACTTATGTACACCTAACTATTCAGCAAATGGCAGTGCAAATAAAAACCCTACTCCTACAAGTCAGCAAATGAAGCTGACAAATGATTCAGCAGGGTGAGCAGAAGCGCACTGGTGCGAGGCACGAACAACTCTCATGGGAGGAGAGGTGCTGAATGTTGACAAGTGTCCAATCTGATAGCTACAAATTCGGCTGACAAAATAAAAAATTTCGGCCTGCTGTCATATAGACTAAATTAAAAGGACAAAAGTACACTAAAAAGTCAAGGTCTTCTAGACCCTTTTTTGTTTGGCGTTTAGATTTATGTTTAAGAATTAATTTTATTTAAAAGTTTTGTAAAATTATAAGTTGTGTTTAAAGTACTTTAATGGTAAAATAAATCACAAGAAAAATAATTACTAATTATTTAAGTATTTAAATGAGACGAATGATCAAATGTAGATACGAAAGTCAATGGTTTGACTAGAAGTAGTATCATGTTCCCTCGTTTACTTAGTGTGGTAACTACCCTAATTTCTGTGACAGCCTATTAGATTGGAATAGTACATTTGTTTAAATACGTGACACTGTTACATTTATAAGTCTTCGGTGCAACTTGGACCATTATTTTCATAATAAAGACATTAATAAAGAAAAATCTACACACATGAAATTTATTTTTTAACTAAATAAATATTAAGAGATTTCATAATCAAAATTATTAGAAATTCACTGACCAAAATCTTAATTTGTCATGGATTTATTATATAACTCCTATTTTTCTTTTACAACATATATAACTATCTTCCTTATATATGTCTGTAATTTTGAGTCTAGATCCACATTTTTAATAATATACCTCGTTTTGCTTCTATTAACATGATAATTTTTAGTACTTTCCCGTTGTATTGACACTATGGACTATGGTGGTTCTTTTCCCGTTGTTTTTCCAGGTAATAAGGAAGTATGGCGAACAGTACTTTTCAACATAAACGGCATGGATCAGCAAAAACGAAAAAAAAAATCACCACCGATAAAGTAGGATACTCCCTCCTCTTATTTAACGACAATGTTAAGTTTTAGGTCTACATTTGACCATTGATGCTATTAAAATATTATATAATTATCATTTGTTTTCTACATAATTTGATTTTTACTAAAGAAACTTTAAGCATGGCTAATAAATTTGGATATTTAAAAAAAATTGAATAAGATTCAGAAGTCAATGGCAATAAATTAAAGATATACCTCTCTCAATGACCTTTTTAATCATTCTGTATACTGACGTCTTCTTAAAAACTATAGAAAAAAACAATATTTATCGGAAAGCTAGCTGGATATATATATATATATATATATATATAGTTTGACTAATTCGAACTTTAACTCGTTGCTGTCAAATGTCAATGTAGAAATGGTCGCTCTTTGGATGTACAAAAAGCATAGGATAACAGGAAAAAAGGAAATGCCTTTTTGTCTTCGAATTAGGGCGTGTTGGTAAGAGGCTACAGGACTTAATCTCTCTCGTTTTTTCTGTGTGCATGCTTACAAGACCGCTGTATGGTGTGATGTTTTGCTTTAAATGTTTATTTAAAAGTTATTTAAAAAGTCACATTAATCCATTTTTCAAGTTTATAATAGTTAATACTTAATTAATTATACGCTAATGATATTTCTGACTGTGTGTGCGCTATTAATTCAAACTACTTCAACTACTTATGAATGCTAATGACATCATGTGATGGGTTTCCACCCATATAGACTACGTAGTCTTTATATATTGTCTATGTCCTTTAGTCAAGTCAGTTATTAGTAGCTTTCATACTAGGAAGCGTGTGTGATGGCCTAAAATAAAGGAACTGATGTTGAAAGCAACTAATGACCAATAGTCTTCAATAAAACATTTTTTTCTCACACGCAATGATAGTGAAAAGCGGATAGATTCATTATTTTGAAGTGTAAATTTGGAAAACGGAACCCCCAAAAGTTTTGGCATAAATTTGTGCCCGTCAGACACAAGTACCATCATCTCTTATGATGGGCTCTAACTATACGCACCTGGCTTGCGGCTTTACGACTACATCTACAACAGGCTAATTTTAGGTCCGATTGAAATGACCATGTTCTGACGGCCCAAATAGTCCAGACATGTTTTGGGCCATTACAGATGAGAGGATATGTACCAGTGTAAGCATGCATTAAAGATCCATTATTTTAAAGTGTAAATAGAAACCGGCTTGAGTTTAAGGATTAAAAACTATAAATTTATATTTGTGCGGACAAAGATTTTTGAAATTAAATTTAATATATGATATTTGGGAAGACACTGAAATGTGCCACGTTAATTTTGTAGTGTAAATAGTTATGATATCTGAGTTTGTAGTGTTGAGGCATCAGGAAATACCATTAAGTATAACATCGACAGTCATGCTGCTCCTTATACCTTTTCAAAGTCCCTCAAGTTACTCAGGATTTTGAAGATGTGTACGTGTATTTAACTCACAAGGAACTATGGTCGTTCTTCAATACATCTTAGTTCCCACATATACTAATGCATTTTCAAACGCTTTTTTTTGACTAAAGGCTCGAAATATATTACTATGTCATCACGAACAAATTACAAATCTCCTATATATGGACCAGCATTAAGGACACGACACAGGTAAAAAAATCATCACCAACAATAGAGAGTGATACCTGTCTGGCGATGGCCTTTTTGAATCATTCAATTTCCTAAAAACAAAGGCAAAATGGTCCTGAAGTTTGACAAATTCAAACTCGCTGCTGTCAATAAGATAAATGGTCTCCCTGTTCGGAAATATACACGACATAGACAAGAGAAGAAAGGAAGTGCTTGTATTTTTGTCTTCGAATAGTCAAATTATTGTTACTATATATGCGTGTGATGGTCTGGAACTGTTGAAAGCAACTTTATACGATGAATACTACTTACTCCACCCCAAAATAGGTCGATGTTTTAGAATCCAAAATTTGTAATAAAAAACTTGTCCCTTTGAAGTGTTACATGATATTATTAATAATTTGTTTTCTTGCGCACAATAAACAACATGAAGCTATTCTGACAAAACCTTCGTAACTTGTTGTTATCAAACGAGAAATGTCCCCTCTTTGGAAGTACAGAAAATACAGAATAACAAGAAAAATGGAAGCGTATTTTTGCCTCTGATTTCATAAGTTAGTTTTTAGAGCTTTTTTATCGTTGAGGTACCATATTTTTTAAAAAAATTTAATACATTAAAATACAAATATACAATGTACCTAAGTACTATAGTTTTGCACAAACTATTAACATTTCAAGGTGAGTGATGGTCTATAAAATAAAATGTGTGATGGTCGACAAAATAAAGGAACTGATTGTGAAATTAAGCAACTATTGACGATCAACCATGCTTAATCGAGGATATTTCGTCCATACGAAATGATAGTGAAATATCGATAGATAACTAGATAGGTGCGTTTTCTGCGGTTTCTAGTGAGATGGTAAAGATTTATCGTTACTCTATTTAGCAGTCATATGTGCGTGAGCGTGACGTGTGTTTGATAGTGGTCTTTGAATAGTCAAGTTATTTTATTAACATTTTATACTAGATATTGTGCGTGTGTGATGGTCTAAAATTAAGAAACTGTTGAAAGTAACTTCCTCAGATGAATACTACTCAATCGAAAATATTTTTTTTCTCTCGAAATGATACTGACATGGTGATAGATAAGTAGGGGCAGACAGGCCGGGTGGAGACCGGCACTCGCAAAACTTGTGGCATTTAAATAGTACTCCCTCAGTTTAATATCATAACATAAGTAGCTATTATAGGGATTCGTCAATGAATTGATATATATGTTTTATATATATAGATTAATTAGTACCATTATGAATAAGGAAAGAAACAAAACATCTTGCAATATATAGAATTGAGGTAATTAATATGTATTAAGAAGCACTAATTTTATTTTGTAAACTGAAATCGAATGAACTTTTAGAATTGAAAACATATCCCTACTTTCTATAAAGTTAATGCCATTCTCTCTTCTATGATGAAGTCACATCAACTCAATTATTTTTAATCTTGATGATACACCAAAGGTGTAAATTAAGCCATATCATCTCAATTGATTTTTGCCTTATGATGGTATATCAAGGGTGTAAATTACAACTCTTCACATCATATCAATTGTTTTTAGCTTCTAGATGATTCATCGAGAGTGTAAATTGCATCTCTTTTCCAAAAGACACACCATACAACCCAACCATTTATAACTTATAGATAATTGATAAAGCACAAAAATATATAAACACATAAAAAATATCGTATAGTAGGTAAGAATTTTTTTTAAATTCATATCTACTATATTATCACATAATTCTCCCGCAGCAACATGTGGAGTATCCATCTAGTATACTTATATTTGTGTGAACAAAGATTTTTTAGCGTATTTCTTTATGAGATTTTGGGAAGAAGTCGAAAAGTGGCACGTTTTATAGTTCAAATATTTATTACCTAATCTTGAGGTTTCACGAAAATGCTACAAAGTACCATCAAAAGTCATGCTGATCCTCACACCTATCCAATGACACTAAAATTACTCAAGAATTTGACTTTGCTCCTAAGATGCTGTAGTCATTTCAGAAGCACATATGGTTAGATATATTATATATAGCTAAGGTTGAAGGAAATTTAAAGGTATAAATGACTGAATTAATTATTAAAAAGTGAAAATCTTGATTTAGAATGGTTAGATGAGAAATTTTTATATCTATTTTTTTTTTACAAAATACACCGGGAGTTTGAAATTTGAGTAAGGTTTGATGAATAAAAAGCAAGCATTAAACAGCTGGCCGGCACAACCCAGCAGATCGGCCATGGACATCGTCATCGGCATCCTGTTCATGCTGGGCCTCATGCCGTTCGAGGTCACCACGGCCGCCGGCGATGGTGGCGTGTTCTGCGACAACCTCAGGCTCGTGTCCGCCACCCTACCCAACAAAACCTCCTCCTCCTCGCAGCACTACGCCACCGACGCCGCCGGCCAAGATCCCGACGTGGCGTACGTCCTCGCGCTCTGCCGCGGCGACGTCAACGGCTCCGCCTGCGGCGAGTGCGTCGCCGACACTCTGAGGACGTTGAACGACCAGTGCGGCGTCTACAACGGCGGCACTTACTTCAACGGCAGCTGCACCGTCGCCTACTCCTTCCAGAACCTTCTCGAGCCTTCCAACGCGGAGGAGCCCTTCGAGAGGTGGAACGTCAACAACATCACCGGCGACGCGGAGAACGTCCGGTTCATCGCCGGCCTCATCGGCGAGCTGCTGTCGGAGACGGTGCGGACGGCGGCCGGCGAGGCGAGGCGGTTCGCGACGGGCGTGCTGGACACCGGCAGGACGTTCCCGCTGGTGCGCTCGATGGCGCAGTGCACGCCGGACCTTTCCGCCGGCGACTGCCTGACCTGCCTCCGCCGCCTCACCGGCATGATCAACTCCACCATGGCCGTGCGTATGGGAGGGCAGATGCATGTCATACGGTGTTATTTCAGGTACGAGGCGTACTTGTTCTACGAAGGCCAACCTATGGTGCGTCTCACCGGCGTGGCGGCGCCGCCGCTGGCTCCGGTGAGCCCGACCAACACCAAAAGTAAGAGTAGTGTTCTCCATCTCCCAATTATACAATTCATAAATTTCGTAAACCCTTACTAAATAAATTAATAAACCGAACTTCTGGAGGTTCATCCCCAAAAGTTTGTTTTTTTTTTGGCCGGTCATTTTGCAGGCATTCCTAGAAATTTGTATTTATTTTTATTTTGAAAGAGAGACTACATGTCAGTGACCTTCGACGACTCCATGTGTCATACATTGGTATAGCCATTCAAGAGGGTATTTTTCTCATATTCAGATATATGTTTGATCTAAAGAGAGGATATATGACTAAACCACACAGAAAAAAAATTAAATTTGTTTGAGTTTAGCAAAACTAATTCAAATTCAACAAAATCTGCCCACATTCAATTTTTTTTAATTTCTGGAATTCACCAAAATTACTTTATATTAAGGGATTGTGAATATGTCCCAATACGCTAAGGCCTGTTTGTTTCGGCCTGGAATTATTATAATCCAGATTATTAGGAGTAAGTTGAAAGAAATAGATAACTTATTGAAGTAGCTTATTATATAATCTAGAGTCCAGCTTATTATAATTTGATAAATTCATTTAGGTGAGCCTTTTCCAGATTATTGGATCAAAAATTACCCATCATGCCACCCCACTCCCTCTTTAGACTTGGAAGCCCAATAATCTAGACTTTAATAATCTAGGAAAGAAACAACTCACATGTTATTCTTCTACAGATTATAACAACCTATCTTATAGTAATCTGACTCAATAATCTATATTATAATAATCTTAAGCTGAAAAAAAACATGGCCTAAATATGAATGATTGGCAAAATAGTATCTTCTCTGTGTTATTGAGATTTTTTTCCATATATACATATATGTAAACAATTAAAATTTGTATACATGTTCTTAAACAAAAGATTATAATGTTATCATGTTTTAGGGCATAAGAGCAAGCTCTGGATAATTCCCATTGTCCTAATTCCAGTGGTGGTCTTTTTCTGCTTCATTATTTACTTTGGCTGCCAGAGAAAGCACAGAAAAGGTATGTTACTAATTTCTGAAATGTTTTACATTGTTTAAAATTACTACCAATTTAATGGCTCTGTTTATTTAGTATTGTTAGCTAGAGGTATATATGTTCATTACATATTTATATACAAGTAAAAATTGCACTAGGTAACTAACATTAGTACCATAAAAGTAAGCAGTGTTATATATGTTCATTACATATTTAGATACAACTAAAAATTGAAGATTGATATTCTCAACCGTTCAGGTAAATTAGGATTACAAGAAAGCCGTACTGAGAACTTGCAAGGAGAGGAAGATCTAGTTCTGGGACTGGAAGGAAAGAATCCAGAGTTCTCTGTGTTTGACTTTGATCGGGTACTGGAGGCTACAAGTAATTTTTCTGAAGAAAACAAACTTGGACAAGGTGGTTTTGGAGCTGTTTACAAGGTAAAAATATAAAACACATATGTGTGATGGCAAAAGTTTCTAGTTTAACCTTAATCAGTAGAATATTATACAATAAAAATACAACTATACTTAAAAAGGACTCGATTTTGGCATTATGATCATCATCAGGTACTGAATTTTAGCTTTCAAGTTCTATTACGCCTGAAACGAACCACCCTCATTTCCAAACATTGAAACAAAGAAGGGTACTGTGCCTGGATCAATTGACTTGTGCATAATAAAGCAACCTGATTGAAGCACAAAACCATTGAAGGATTTTTTTTGTTTTTTTGCAGGGCCAGTTTTCTGATGGAATGGATATAGCAGTTAAGAGACTTGCTACACATTCAGGACAGGGTTTGATAGAGTTTAGGAACGAAGTCAAGCTCATTGCCAAACTACAACACAGGAATTTGGTTAGGCTCTTGGGATGTTGCTCTCATGGAGAGGAAAAAATATTGGTCTACGAATTCTTGCCAAACAAAAGCTTGGACTTCTTTATCTTTGGTATATAATATCTGTATGACTTTAAACTTTCAGCATAGGTTACATATTTGCATATAAAGATATATGCTTGAGAATTGCTGGAATTTGTTGGAACACAACGAGTATAATTTCATTCCCTCAATAGTTGAAGTGCCCAGCTTAATAATATTTATTGGTATTTTTTTGTCATACTGATATTTTACTGATGTGCAGATGAAAATAAAAGAGCTTTGCTGGATTGGTACAAGCGTCTAGAAATAATTGAAGGAATAGGACATGGACTTCTTTACCTACATAAGCACTCACGGTTGAGTGTCATACATCGAGATCTTAAACCAAGCAACATTCTATTGGATAGTGAAATGAACCCTAAAATTTCAGACTTTGGTCTAGCGAGAATATTTAGCTCAAATAGCACGGAAGGAAACAAAACAAGAAGAGTGGTTGGTACATAGTAAGTTTCACATACATACATTAGTCACTAATGAGCATTTATGTTATAGCTCAACTGCTCGCAGAATAATTTTACTTGCATATATCGTTTTAGTGGCTACATGGCTCCTGAGTATGCTTCCCTAGGCCTCTTCTCTATCAAATCAGACGTATTCAGCTTTGGCGTTCTATTTCTTGAGATTCTTAGCGGAAAAAGGAATTCTGGTTTCAATCATAGCGGAGACTTCATCAATCTCATTGGATTTGTGAGTTTATCAACACATACATATGGAATATTTAAAATTGTTTTTGTATGAGTGATGTTCTCCCCACATTTCCTTGCCTACATTGTTGTTGAAATCTCATACAGGCGTGGTCATTATGGGGAGAGGGAAGATGGGTTGAACTCATGGATGAAACATTAGTTTCTGAGAATCATTCTGCAGAAATGATGAGGTGCATCAACATCGCATTGCTGTGTGTACAGGAGAACGCAGCTGATCGACCAACCATGTCAGATGTTGTTGCAATGCTAAGCAGCAAGACTATGGTCCTTTCTGAACCTAAGCACCCGGCGTATTTCAATGTAAGAGTGGCGAATCAAGAGCAATCTGGTGTTACTAGTGTTAATGATTTGACCATATCCGTCATAAGTGCTAGATAGCATGGTCTTCATGTGTCATGTTTGGTTATCCATTGTAGTATTGAAGATATCATAAACAAATTATAATTTTCTGTCATTCTGAGGTATGTCAATTGTGGGAGTAGATCTGTATTTATTTAGTCGGAGTAGCAAATCAAAACCATAATTAAGGTAGGTCCCCATTTTGACAGGATGTATAATTTCCTACCCAAGTGAAAATACTGGGTATGGCCTGGTTCAAAATTAAACATTGGTTACAATAGTTAGCTGAATGTACAATTCGCTTAAATCTAAATCAGGTCGGTACATGAATTGCTATGTCGTCTATACGGACAACTGTGTTGGATCGAAATTGATCAGTAGCCATCAAGGCAGAGATGTTAGCGATGGGCTCCGCCTACGCCGAGTCACCCCGCTGTTAACTATGTCAGCAAAACACTCTGAAATCCTACTCACTATTGCTCACGTTTTGTGGTTAACTGAAGACTTTCAGACGCGCTACAGTATCAGGTGAAACTGAACACACTGAATACTGAGAAAACGAGACAGGATCTGTGCAGCGTAATGCTCTGATGCTTTTCGAGCTTTTCTATCTATTTATTATCCTCCTCTGAAGAAGTTTGTTACATGCATAATTGACCTATTATTCAGCTATATCCAAACTGTCATACTCTACTAACTCAGTCAGCTTAAACACAGAAAAAACGGCCTTTGAAAGCAGCCACTACTTCTAACTGAAAAATACCTTCTGAATTCCTGTAGAGCTGGACTATTTTCAGAGCATCTACATACAACAATGCAACAATAAAAGACAACTACTAAATGACTGAAATTTGCGCACAAGATTACTGCTTATATCGAAAAACTATAGTGAACAAGTCAAAACGTTCGTACGCAAGATCGTGCGATGATCGGCAGAGAGTACTTCCAAGGGGTGCTTTTAATTTTCACATCAGCTCCTCTTATTTTATATTTAAGTCCACATGTTCCTTAACTTTACATGCAAGTCTAAAATTATTTGTACCCCAAGACTAGAAACTAATACTCTATCCGTTTTATAATGTACGATGTTTGACTTTTTTGCTTGTAATGTTTACCCATTTGTCTTATTTAAAAAATTATGAAAATATCATTTATTTTTCTTGTGACTTACTTTATTATGAAAATAACTTTAAGCATGACTTGTTATTTTTATATTTATACTAAATTTTTGAATAAGACGAATGATCAAACACTCAAACATCTTACGTTATGTAACGGAGGTAGTATAAAATACAGCTCCCAATCTCCTCTTCCAGTTGTTCACTTCGCCGTTTCCCTCTCCACTCGAAACTAGGTCACCAGCGATTCTCTTCTCCAGCTAACACCGATGTTGACACCTCTTCCTTAGCCGCCACCCCACCTCTACCCTCATCCTTCCTGGGAGCCCCACGACGACGTCTGCAGAATGAGCAGCTCTCTTTGACGAGAACTCGTCCCTCCTGGGCCAACACGGTCGTCTCCCATCTCTAGCAATCGAATCTGAGCGACGCTGCCAATAAGCTCCTCTACCAGATCCACCTTGACACCGCTGAGGACCTCCCTCACCAGATCCAGGATGTCTACTTCCACATCTATCACCATCGCATCTCCCCCATATCTGTTCACTGGATATGAAAGCAACCAAAGGTAGCGGCAGCTGACAGTAGGTCCATCCTATCGCCTGGTCCCCTAGATGGTGGTATCTCCAGCGCATGTGCAGGGGCCGTCTCCAGAAAGTGGAGGCCTGTGAGTGAAACACAAATTGAGGCCCTAAAATTCAAATGCAGGTGAGATACGTAGCCGTGCGGCGGTATGGACGGACATCAGAGCAATCGCTGAGAAGCTACGTTTCACTTGTGTCCTACTGGCATGGGCTGAATCATAGAAATCTGGGCCTTTATCGTTTGGTTTTTCCCTAAAAAGCCGAATGACATAGTTGCAAATCAAAAATAATTTATAAATAAAAATTTTATATACGTGTTGTTAACGATATAAAAATAAAGGCTAAAAAATAAACAATGATGAAAACCCCAAACTTTTATATACATGTTTATATGGTTGAAAATTTAAATTTTGGTTTATAAGCATAAATAAAAAAATGAGACTGACTAAGCCCTCGTCGTAGGTTAGGGGCCCTTCAATTTAGGGGACCTTGAGCGGTCGCGCGGACCGCTCACGGCCATAAATGGCCCTGAGCATCTGGACGTTCCGGTGGCATGGGTGGAACTGGTGTAGGTTGGCGGAGCTTGCAGTGGCACGGATCTAGGCGGTCTGGACTGGTCGAGCTCTGGACAGCGGCGTGGATCAAATCGTGGTACTTTCCTCGGTCATATTTCGATTGATGAGTGGGCGACATGCATACTAGGCAACTAAGGGTAGGGACCACATGATAGATGTTTTTTTGGGTTGTATTCGGGTGAGTCTCGGCAAGGCTACATGCGCCTTCTAAACCGTATATAGGTCTTGCAGAAAGCCAGTAGTATAGATCGCTCTACCGGGAACGGTGTTACCGTAATGGCTGAACACAGCCTATTACCGGTAAATTACACTGTAACGGGTCGTAATGAGGCCCGTGCCTGATATGGTGCACCATATTAGACCGTGACGGATATAGCATTCTCTGTCACATGCCATTTAATAGAGCCATGAACAACATATCAGTAACGGTTCCAAATCGGGAGCCGTTATGGATACCAACATATCCGTTACGGGTATCGATATGTTATTATCAGTCATGACTCATTTGTTATCAGCTGTGAGAGATTTTAACAATATTTGAAATTGTTTATTTTGTAAGAACCGTGACCCATATTGTGGCACTATATATATCCGCATGAACCAAAGGTTTGGCTATCCCAACCCATTTGACTGTTCACATTTTGGGTGGGGAGACTGAGGGGGCGAATTTTTTTCAAAAAAAATTACAAAGTTAAATTGAACAGAGCAAGGTACTACTGACTACACCTTTATTCCATAATTCATAAATTAGCATTGTAATTTTGCAAGAATTATATAATTGATAATGTTCTCCATTGATTGTAGATGAATCGAACTTGGATGTACAACATGAATCGTTTGAGCCGTGAATATAGAAGTGGACTTAGGGAATTTCTATATGCAGCAGAAGATGAGAAGCATGCGAGAAATGCTCGGTTCATGCGTTGCCCATGTATGGACTATAAGAACGAGAAGTCTTGGTTGTCTCCAAGAAAGGCAAAGCTAAATAATTTGTGCTAGGTTGGCCATTGGTGAACTATCTAACACTAAAATCAATTGGTCAAGCATGCCAGGACCTCCACGCATGGTACATGACCATGGCCGCTTCTAAACGGAAAAATATGGATGAGTCTATGGTCGGTTCACATGGGTGCGAGCCTTTCCTATCTCCATCAGCCATGTTTGTTGTGAGCTTCAATGATCTATGGGATTTGTTTAACCAAACCTTTCCCTGATTGAGTCTTGAGCATGACATGGTCGACACACACACACCATTGGGATTCAGTGTCTTGTGACCACACGCTATTTCAATCAAATACAAGCACACAGACAACCAGACAAGTACTAGAGAATGGGATGGTATACATTAGTCTCATATATTGAGACATGCACGCATCTAGATTAACAAAGTACCAAACACACCAACTTGGTACCATGATGCGCAGACAGCATCAAGCATGAATGTATTCTTGATAAATAGTACAAACACACACGAAATGATTAGCAACCATAACCTTGATCCTCCTTACTGCAGCAATCACAGCAGCAGAAAACACATCATAAATCTTGGCATTACCAAACCTAAAAACACGCAATACATTTATAAGTAGAGTGAAAATAGTAGCACTGTATGTGTCAGTAATTAAAGGTACTTTAAACAAGTCTGTATGTTTATGTGCACAAATATTTGTACATAAGCTGAATAGTGAAACGTACTAATTAAATAGAAAAATCAAAGGTATCAAATATGTTTTAAAAAAAACGAGGAGAATAGAGAATATATATATACATACCTGGACACAAGTGATCATCATCATATAAATGTTGGGTTACCGGAGAAGTGTGCCTCTCGGGAGCGGATTCTTGTAGTAGGATGACGATTGGCACATCTCATAGAGAGAAGGGTGGTGGGCAACTTCCAGGCCGTCCCACTCCAGCTTGTCCCAGCAGTCCTTCTCGCAGTTCACAATAGGGCGAGGGTGGCAGTCGACCGCCGGAAGGTGCCTGAGGGACGAGCAGCCCCTGAGGTTGACGCATTGGAGCTTGGGGGCGGACATGGAGCATCCCTCGCATATCCCTTCTAGGCTGGGGAGCTCGTCCAGGTAAATGTGCTTCAGCATCTTGAATTCCTTTACTGTATGCTGTGCTGCAGCTTCCCGCGGGAAGATATGCCTCAGATGAGCACAGTGCGTTATGTGGAGAGTCTCCAAGCTGGGCAAGGTGAAGTCTCCGAATGGGTGGACATACTTGAGCATTGGACAGTTGTGCAAGTGTATGCTCCCTAGTGCAATAAAAGTGGCGTAACTATTCGCGATTGTTTCTTTATGCCAAATGCAACCAGCTGCGAGGAGGTCGGATGCCCAAATGATCTCCAATGACTCAAAACTATAAAAGACCTCACTATTGTGGGAATCAAACACTGCCTGTAACTTTGGGCATCTCTCCACACGACACCATTCTAGATTGATATATCGGTGTGCTCTTACTGCACTTGGGAGCTTGGGGTTAACGCTAGCCATTCTTGAATTATCATGCACATGCATGGATTTCATCCGCTGACATATCATCAAATCTATAGCTTGGATTCCCTTGTTGCTCTCCACATTAGTGAGGCTGATCCCTTCACCAACCTCGACATGAAAATCTGAGGGTGCAGGCCATGAGGTGATGTCATGCTGATCATAAGCAGTACCAACAATCCCCTGATCAAGATGAAGCAAGACATCATTGTAGCAGCTTGTTTTGGTGGTAATAACAGCCTCACCGGTGCTGCTAATGCTTTTCCCTTTATATCTGCGGCTAGAAGTGGAAGGTGGTATATACAAATATAGATACAAGCTCCTAGTAATCAAGTCATCAAAATCCACCAGCAACGACTGAATGATCCTTGCATCACTTGTAATCACATATCCATCGTGGTTTTTTTGTTGGATTCTGATGGACGAAGGATCAGAGCTAGGAGCTCTTCCTTGGTCGCTACTGTTTCTTTCATGGTTGTCAATGCATAGCACCTCCAGTCTCCTTGTTGGGTGTTTCCACCATAGTATTGCACGAAGCTGCTTACAGTCGATCAGAAAGACTTTCTTCAGTCCTTGCACTCGCACCACCTCATCACTAAGGTCAACTTTTCTGATTGAGGTTCCTGATAGGTTCAATTCCTCAAGCTCTGGCAATGCTCCACACAGCAAGAAATTCTTTAAACGTACACAACCAGCCAAAGAGATCTTGACAAGTTGGGCTGCAACCATTGGATTTGATCCTGCATCGAAGCGAAAAGTTTCAAGTAATGGAGGTAGACCTTCAGGGCTAATTTTCTTCAACCTGACACAACCATCTAGGACCAGATTCTTGAGGCCAGCTACCCTTGCCAACGTCGGCAGAACTTGTATTTTACTGTTTCCAGAAAGGTCAAGGTGCTCCAACTTTACCATATCTATGAATTCGTCCATTTCTCCTGTCCCCCAAGAGCTGGTAGGCTCAATTACTCGAAGCTTGTGAAGGTTCTGCAATCGCCTCCATGCAAGATTTTTGTGCCAAATCCTACCATTCTTTATATGTATCTCTCGAATAATTGCATGCATTGTCTGTTCTGTTTCCTGAGGAAAATCCAATTCCCAGTCTGTATTGCAAATATCTAGTACCCATAGCCTTTGAAAAATTTCCAACGCACCTTGGCTATCTTCTCTTCCTTGGGGTGAATCCATGCAGCTATCTAGTCCAAGGAATCTTAAGTTATGACAACAATGGAAAGGTGGTGACAAAAAATTGAAGGTGCAATGGCATAATTTGAGCACTCGGAGTTGGTCTGCTTGATGAAACATGTCAATGGGTAATGATACTAATGGTTGATGAGATGTAGACCCACTTTTGGATGCAAGAAAAATGGACGTTGTGTCTGCCGTAATGTGTATATTAGACTTGGTGGTAAAAATCCAACGATCTAGAGGAGTATACAATTGATCACCCCAATCATTTGGCCTAGAATTAGATGAGTAGTCCTCTAGACGTATCTCCTGATGAAGAGCACGGGCAACCTCCCACACTTTTTTGTTGTCTTGGCCTCCTTGCACAATGATCCCATCACAAACCCAGTAGTTGGCAGCATGTATTGTCCAATTGTAGTCTATGATATTGCTTCCTCGATTATGGTCCAGTGACAATAGGTACAAAAGGCACTCTCTAGTTACCTCAGGTGAGACACCAAGGCCAAGCTTATGTGTGTACAAAGAGATTTCCGTAGCCTCTTCCCAAAGTAAAATGCTACAACCTGTATACATTTTAACTGCAGAAATAAATAAGTGTGACTTATTTAGCTTATTTGTAGTTTCACTGACACGACGAAGCCTCCCTCCGAAGGTCCACAATACCTTATTACCAAATGCTCCGACTGGAGGAAGACCATAGTCATATAGGTCTACAATATCATTACCTCCACTGTGAAAGAGAACTAAACAAGTGTGTTGTAAAAGGGACAGAAATATCACTCTTGTGATTTCTCCTATCTCAGCTCTGGAGCCTTCACCTACCATGCTGAAATCATCCTCCTCGTCTTGCCTATCAAAAAGAGCCATTGCATGTTGAGAAAGCTTGAGCTCATCAGCGATTGTCCTCTGCAATGCTCTTCGGCTCTTCCACCTCGAGCAATCAATGTGGATGATCTTGTCAAATTTCTTTGTTAAAGATTGAGGAGGGTCCTCTGCTATGGCTCTAAGAACCGCAGAAGCACCCACTCCGCTGAACCATCCATTGAAGTATATGGACTTGTATACGCCCCCTCTATCCTCTGCTCTGGCCTTCTCTCGATCGTCCAAGTAAGGGATAATATCATATATCGCCCCCTCGATGCTCTCAGCCCAAATGTGCTCCTGCATTAACTAGATGGGGTCAATTTCTGCCCATGTACGTTCTAGTTATTTATGCTAGCAGAGTTGCAGTTTAATCAAACGTACACTAATTTTTTTTGGGAAAACTATCTAGCATTTGTTTAATTATAGGGCATATCGGAATATATAGAACATATCTTGATCTATAAATTGTCGGGAGCATTGCTCCAGCTGAGATCTAAAGCTATATGGTATATAATTAATGTCCTTAATTTGCCTATTGAAGAGAGTATATGACCGATTGTAAAATTAGTTGTGCGACAGCACATGGTTAATTATTATGCTAGTTATTACCATGGAAATGAAAGATTCCACTACCATTGCTCATAATAATAATAATAATAATAATAATAAATTATTATTATTATTATTATTATTATTATTATTATTATGTAGAACGGCAGCGGCAACAACTTGCAATCGAATGGGCGAAAAGGAAAAAAAGGAAATGTAATTTATGTACATGATGCGTCCAAAATACAGTGTTGTAGATCATTTAGTGTATATCAGAGCTGTTATAATTGTATAATGAAATACAGACACATTTTAAACAGATATATGTTGATAATAAAAGTGATTCTAATTATATGTATCGGAAACATGTAGCTAGCATGCATGAATATGTATATATGTGCATGAAGGAGAAACAAACCATCCTGCTCGTGCTGGTTGTGGAACGGCGACAACTAATATTTTATCACAGTGTTGTAGATTAATAAATATATATCAGAGCTGTTATAGTTGTATAATGAAATATAGCCATATTTTAAACATTTATATTGATAATAATAAATGAAGTAGTGATTCTAGGTCTGTGTACCGGAAACGTGTATCATGTATATATGTGCATGAAGGAGAAACAAACCTCAGTAATACTCATCGTGCGAATATCAAACGTACGAATTGAATGAGAATAATTTATGCACGTATAAGATGGAAGGGCCAGCAAATCAACGGAAGAAGCTCCATAAATCTAACCCATCTCTGCAGCAAGCAAGTTCCAGATGTACGTAAGTTGCTAGCTTAAAGCTAATTTAATAACAATTAACCTCCCAAATTAACGAGACCAAATTAAGTCAGTTATACGCATTAATTGATTGACGAACATCAAAGATATATATGTCATTACTACGTATGGAAAGTAATATTAAGAGCTAATTAGTACCTCGATTGGTAGCTAGCAACAATACTGCTCCCTTCCTTCGATCAGAGAATGAAGACGAGAATTAGATGGATACGGCGGTGTAATTCTTGAAAACTTTCTTGAAGAGAAATGGTGTGTGTACCTGATGATCGAGAGCTAGCTACAGAACGAGCTTATATATAGGTGCTGCGGCCGGAGATATATGCAAGCAAGATGAGCTCATTGATCGATAAAACTAGTGATGGCTAAGCTAGCTATTAAAGTAAAGTAATGCTAGTAATTAAAATGAGCAATCAACGTTCTCTGCTATGACTCTTTCATCCACTCAGCCTGTCCATCCGGATTATCGAAGTATATATATGGACTTGTATACCCTATTGTCGAAAGTCTTTAAAGCCGCGTTCAATTGGAGATTAGTAATTCGGCGTGGAATATATTAGTATATAATTAATTAATTATTAATTACAAAAAATTAAAAATATGTTAATATGATTTTCAAAGCAACTTTTTTTATAGAATTTTTTTCAAAAAAATATATGGTTAAACAGTTTGGCGTTCATTTGGAGATTAGTAATTCGGCGTCGAATAGATTAGTACATAATTAATTAATTATTAGTTATAAAAAAATTTAAAATATGTTAATATGATTTTTAAAGCAACTTTTTTATAAAATTTTTTTAAAAAAAACACGTCGTTAAATAGTTTGGCATTCATTTGGAGATTAGTAATTCGGCGTGGAATAGATTAGTACATAATTAATTAATTATGAGTTATAAAAAATTAAAAATATATTAATATGATTTTCAAAGCAACTTTTTTATAGAATTTTTTTCAAAAAACACACCGTCAGTTTAGAAAGCATGCGCATAAAAAAAGAGAGAATTTGAGCAGGTAGGAGGGGAATAAGAACTAGGCCTAAGTAACTGAATATAAGATGTATCGCCTCCTGGATGCTAGCTGCTTGAATGTCCTGCAGCATTAATTAGATGGGGTCAATTTCAGCCCATGTACGTTCCAGTTATTAGTGCTAGCTGATTTGCAGTTTAATCAAACGTACAATAATTTTTTTGGCAAAAATATCTAGCATTCGTTTAATTTATAGGGCAGATGGGAATATGGAACATATCTTGATCTACAAATTACCCGGAGCAGTGCTCCAGCTGCTATCTGTAGCGATATGGTGTATACTGTCCTTAATTTGCCTATTCAAGCGAGTATATATGACTGATTGTATAATTAGTTGTGCGACAACACAAAGTTACAAGCCGCTGCTAGCTGCTTGCAATCGAACGGGTGAAAAGAATAAAAAGAAAGAAAGAAAGTAGATTTATGTGCATGGTGGGTCCAAAATACAGTGTTACAGATCAAGTTTTATATATATATATATATATATATATATATATATATATATATATATATATATATATATATATATATATATATATATATATATATATATATATATATATATATATATATATATATATATCAGAGCTGTTATAGTTGTATAGATACATTTTAAACATTTATATTGACTAGGAAAAATGACCATGTGTTGTATTGGGTCGGTGAATTTTATTTCTGCAAATAAAAATAAAATTTAAAAATAAGTTTTGAAAACAAACCGTGTCGAGTCGGAAATAGTAAATATGATCAACATACAATTGATTGAAAAACATATGGTGTACCTGCAGGCTTATAAGTAAAAATAGTAAATTGTACTCAGCAAATTCAATAAGATCGGTCGACAATGATGAAAGATATAGACGCACACCAAACCTTGTTATATCATTTTCATTCAATTGCTCTTAGTATTACTCCCTTTAATTCTTTTTTGTGCAAAAATTCAATTTTAAACAGTACACAGTGATGGCTAGAACGTACATTTCAATTTCTAATTATCTTAATTATTTTATTACAGTAAACGGTGGTGGGTGATGGTGTCGGATTAGGACTAAAATCCAAATTGGACGTGAATTTTATTGGTGCTGAGAAGATGTTGTGTTGCTGGGAGAAATGCATGTAAGTTGTGTCCCTCCAGCTATAATCGGCCACTTATATGGCAAGCTTTACGTTGACCTCTTCTTCTACATGACACCAACTTGTCGTCCAAGTCGAAAGATTTATCGTATTGACAACTATGACAAACATAAGGTTCTCTCCAACTAAGGTGAACCTGGTTGTACGATAGTGGATTTGCACTGGTTAACATATGACATAATTATTTTTTTATTTTTATATAGTAATGACAAAGATATCATTCTTTTAGATATTTACAAAATTATATTTTTATAAATTTACACAAATATACCTAGCCCCTATTGGAGGTTATTTTTAAAAAGCGCATATTCATTTTATGTGACATGGCATATGATTATTTGAAACTTGAAAAAACAATTTGTTTCAAACTTGACAATGCAACAACAGAAAAAACCTAAAAATTCCTAAGATATTCCAGAAACTTAAGAATGTAGAAATAGAAAAAACATAAAAAGAGAAATTTCAAAAAGTAGCAATAGAGAAATTTAGAGATTGTGCAGAAAAATAAAAAAGAAATTTGAGAATGCTTAGGAAATCGCAAAGATTATCTGTGTACAGAAACACACAAAGAAATTAGACATTGCATAGAAAAGGACATAATAAAATGAGAATGTGCCAAAAAAACAAAAAGCTTCTACACAAATTATTTTGTATAGAGGAAAACACAACAAAAATAAATTTGAGATTGGATAGGAAAAGACACAAAAAATAAGGAACTGTAAAAAATATAAAAAATTATACACAAAAAATTAAATTAGAATATGTAAAGAAAAACGAAATCTCTCCGTAGATAAATAACACAAAAGTTGTTGTTAATTGCCCATGCAGGTCTCTAACCTGTCATTTGCGTGCTAGTAACTCCACACTATAACCAAGCGAGCTGATAGGATTTGTTTGGTAATATCTAAGAGCATCTAGTTGTCTACGGTGTTAGTAAGAGCTCAAAAAATATTAGGCTAAAAAATCCGAAATCTCCGAGAGATACCTAAGGACTGAATGGTATCAGCTGCATCCATCCTAGAGAACCAAGTGCTGGGAAAGGGGCAGCTTGCCCTGGCCAGCAAGCAACAGCAGCACCTATTGAGACACGCCTTATCCATTGCGCTATCAATCGGTTCCGTTTCACCGTTGAGCGCGAGCAATATTTTTCCACGCGTTCGACGGCATGGTTAAGTTATCTTACCTTTTCCCGCGCGTACGCTTTCCGAACTATTAAACATTGTATTTTTTACAAAAATTTTCTATAGAAAAAAGTTGTTTTAAAAAATCATATTAATCTATTACATATATATTTTTAATAATTAATAATTAATTAATCATGTACTAATCTATTACTCCGTTTTTCACGCTAGGTAAGTTAACTTACCCCCTCACTCGCCGAACACGGCCTTAGTCATTCGGTCACGCCGTGGGTCAGTCGTCAATGGAAGCACCGGTTTGCAACGGGATTTTATATTTTAAAAATATCATTAAGTGAGAGTAGTTAACACATGTAATCCTGTTAACGCCAGAATTTGGATAATTGCCATTAGAGATTAAACTGTGATTAAAGACCGAATCGGACAGGAAACAGGGTAATCGGATAGAAGACCAGGCGGAATACGACTCGGATTCAGCCGATGGAGTCTGGATCGGATAAGAGATAGAGCCCGATTGGACCTGGAATGTTACATATAGATTCGGGAATAATCAGAGTCCATGTAATTTAATTTTATCTTTTAGTTAGAATTAGTTTAGATTTTTTCTTTATCTCTAAGAGAGTTAGAGTACGATCGGAACTTGTGTGTTAGATATAGAATCCACATAGGAGTTTATTATTTCTTTTTATCCGTTCGGAGTTGTATGTCGTGTCCAACACGGCCTAGCTAGCGTCCACCCGAGGGTACAAAAATGTGTGCCCGGGGTCATTGTTAATCATCTACTTCTCAATACATAGATCAATGACCTTCGGCGCATCGCCACCCTCCTTCCCGAGGTTTTCAACTTCAGCGGAACTTGGCACATGACGCGGGGCTGCATCGTCTCGATCTCCGGCGGACGGGTAAGTCCTACATTCCGCCGGGCCACGGTAATCGTTCGACTAGATTGGAACTGTCTTGGTTCGGTCCGATCTTCTAATCTAGTTGTGCGATTGCTAGTTATCGTATCAGTTTCGGCCTGAGTTACTTCTGTATCTTGGGTCGACCACTTTGGGTGATTTACATTGGTTTGATATTTGCTGTTTGATATATTCAATCTAGTACTGTCTCGGTTAGGTCCGATCTAGTAGATTGCGTTTGTCAGATGGTTTATGTCAGATTGGTGTATCTTGCTCACAGTTTTATCGGAGTACCAGCCGATAAGTAGTAATCTGTTGGTTTATTCATTAAGTTCACCGATCTTCATATTCCTATGAATCATATCGAGCTAGATCGCATACTGTCTTGGTTAGGTCCGATTTATGAATGTTTAATTCGATCTGCTTATAGGAACCTGTCCGATCGGTTGAGATTAATGAGTAAGTTGATAGATTATGTTGGTTTGATATCCTGTTATTAGTATACTGCAATACTCGATCGACTTCATACATGATTACGCTCAGATCTATACTGTATTTGTTGAGTCCGATCTTCTAGGTCTAGCATGAGTATGCATGCAGTTAATTATTATTGTTTTATACTAGTAATTGGTATAGCATTCCAGTTTATATCAAATTCTCATCGGCTCGTTGGCTTGATAGCGATCTAGATATGTTTAGTATATATCTTGACATTGGTAGGCATAATCTTGAATTGTCTTGGTTAAGTTCGATCTTCTATGATTATTCTTACCAATCTAGGTTAGATATTTTATAGATTTTGATCGTTTCTTAGTTGTTCATAGCCGATGATATTTGTCGATATACATGCTTATCATATTTACATCAATAAAGTAGTCGATTGCCTTATTATATTATTTTTATACCAATCGGCCGGATTTATTTAGATCAGCAGTTATTTATGTTGCATCGGCTTGTGAGAATTACATGCAAGTTGGTTTTAGCCGATCGTAACACATAATTCATTGCTTATTTAACTATTTGAGTATATTTGTATCGGATTCTCGGCCGATCCAAGCTTCCAACAGCCGATCGATCAGACTATCGGCTAAGCGCTACTACATCAACATCTAATAGGCTGGATTTTCTGTTACCTATTGGCTCGATGGCCGATCGACTTGTTTTACTCTTCATCTTGTTAGTTGCAGGATCAAACTAACTGGCACGCCCACGCACCTTCTAAGAATTTATGTCTGGTACTAGAGCGTTGTAAGAAGTGACTCTCAGGCCTTCGTGTGTGACACGTCAGATCACATTTTGACGTTAACAAATTCTCGGTTATTTTTTCTTAAAAAACATAATACAAATAAAAAAGAGGAGGCTTTATAAACTTTAAAAACCTAAAAAATAAAAGCTCACAAAGCCTATTTAAAAACTCTAACCCTACTCTCTCTCAACCCCCTCTCTCTCTCACTCACTCACTCCCTCCCTCCCTCTCTGTTCTGCAGTGGCGGTGCCGTAGCAGGCGCCCGCGCGCCGGCGAGGAGGGTGGCTGGCGACGTGCTGGCGGTGGCGGTGGCGGCGGCTGCCTGGTGGCCGGCGGCGGGGCACGAGGGCACCCCACGCGGCGACGGCGACATCGTCGCTCCCTCTCCAGCGGCAGTCGGTAGTCCTCCTCCCAGCCTTGTCCGGGCCCACGCGGGGCCCACATGTCATCCTCTCTAGGCCGCGTTTGGCTGTAGGGGAGGAGTGGTTAGTTATCCCGCGCGGAAAACGTAGTGATAGATTAGTACATAATTAATTAATTATTAATTATTAAAAAATGTAAATAATTAATATGATTTTTTAAAACAACTTTCCTATAGAAAATTTTTGCTAAAAATACACCGTTTAATAGTTCGGGAAGCGTGCGCGCGGGAAACAAGAGAGTTAACATATCTAGCTCGGTCTGCCGAACGCGGCCCTAGTGGTACTGCCACCACCACTACGTTATAGAGTAGAAAAAAATGTTCAAGAATTGTACCCGGGCAACTTAATTTTAATTGTCTAAATTAAAATAAAATTTGAAAATAAATCTGAGAAGCGTACATGGCATCGGCAAGCTTATAATTGTGTTCGCGAGCTTATCGACCGCTTCTATGGCAAGATCTCTACGGAGCTTTTCTCTGGCCGTCAAACCGACTTAGTGTCGGAGTACGAGTATTTGTTTACTGTACACATCACTTAAATTGTCCTGCTTTTCTCTTAAATATACCCTCGCGTAGGAGGTTGGATATAGATATATAACTTTATAAAAATATGCTTTCATAAATATTTAAATAAAATAGCATCTTTACAATTATCTCTACCATTATAAATAGAGAGTGTCAGCGTGGTAAGTGAATCCGAATGCAGGCCTTGCATAGGAATCAAACTTGTGCCTCGCATTCCATCTATTTATCGGGCAAAATTCCCTACGTACCCTTGAAAATTTGCTCAATTTCTCCTGTACCCCAACATACTCGTCAGTTTTTTATCCCCTCTACCATTTCCGTTAGTTGATTATTAGTTGATCGTTAAATATTTTTAAAATGTCTATATTACCCCTTTATACATATGTGTTGCGTACTTGATAAATTTTCATGTAAAAAATAACTTATACTAAAATAAAAGGGATATAATCATTTAATGCGAAACTTCAAAAATAAAACTTAATTTTTTCAAATTTGTTTAAAAATTATAGTTAAATCCATACATTAGTTTCACCATAAAATAGAGAACTAAAACTATTTTTGGGAAGCTGTATGAAATTCGTCAAATTTGATTTGAAGTATATTTAAAAATTTTAGATATGTTTTTTAGTTTGTGATGCAACAATAACATTCCTTTGTTTTCTAGAATGAATTTTCCACTGCATATTCATTGAAAAGTAATTTTCAAATTTGATGCAAAGCTTTATTTGTTTACAATAAATATTTTTTGAATTGTTAATGAAATTAATTTTTATTTTTAAAAAATATTTAGTAATTTATTTCTTATTTTTTTCACAAGATGAAAAAAATTTACACATCAAACATTTGTAACTTTTAGCAATAGATACAGAAATTACATGGGTATACGGAGAATTGGTCCTATTTGTTATTGGCGTGCATGCAAGTCTCGAACGCTAAGCAAGTCTTGCACCCTCATCATTTCACTCATTCGTATGCTAGTAAACAATTTTTTAAATTTTTAACCTCAATTTTGGTGTTGATTTTCGGGGGTTTTACTGAAGTTTATTTTTCAGCTTTGGCTTTTATATCGCTAAGAATAAGTAGAGAAAGTTTTATTCTAAAATTATTTTTTGGTTGCAAATATATTCGGATTCATGCATGACATCAGCACTCACTATTTTTATAATAGTTCAAGTAAAGATACTATGTTATTTTGATATTTATAAAAGTATACAGATCTATATCCAACTCACTATGGTGTGTGATGATCGAGGGAGATTATATAGTAGCTAGCTAGCCGTAGATCGAGCTATAGCTGCTGCGGCCGGAGATATATATATAGGCATGCAAAATGAGATCATTGATAGATAAAACTAGTTAGTGATGGCTAAGCTCGCTATTAAAGTAAAGTAAAGCGAGGTCGTCATTTAACACGGCTTTCAGAAAAGACGAATATATGCATAGATCGAAGTGACCATCACGATCATTCTCTTTGCGCTTTGCTTGTGACCGGAGATCAAGAATAAAGATCCATGGAAGGAACTGCAACTTGTTGGATGATTGAATACATCTATAAAAATAGATTACGAATTTAAACATAATCTATACATGATCACTAGTTAATTTGGATGCGGAAATTAAATATAAATCTGCAGATGAAGCCTTCTGTCTTTCTTCTCTTCTTTCCTTGATTTATGTGTTTCCTTCCATGTCCTTGGCGAGATCAGATACGAATTTAGATTACGGATAGATATTAGGTAGTTATATCTCTCCTGAAAATAGGCTAAACCGATAAATCAACCAACACAACTCTCACCCCGGCCTTCCAACATTCGCTCGCTTTAATTATACGTAAGTTTGTACCCATTGCAGAATATATAATTGTCCATATATATTATTTATTCTACCTCACTCGCAGAGTCAAACTCTCTTTGATTAGTGACAGTGATAGTGCGGTTATTTAGATACTCTTTTTGTTTTTGATTATTCTTATAAGCAAAATTTTGAAATTTCATGCTTAAACTTGGAGTAGATTTTGCTATTTTTCAGTTGTAGTTTATATTTAGCCTTGGCTTTTATATCACTAACAATACTTGTATAAAAGTTTTATTAAAAATCATTTTTTGTTCGCAAACCATCAATATGCCAAATGATAAACCCCTGGATCGAGTTTCAGAGGTAGAATCAACTGACGTATGAGATGACATCATGGGTTTGCCTTTCACACTTAAAATGGTAGACTCTTTAAAGATTAGTACATGAAAAAATTACTATGTGTATTTGATACGATGGTGTGCCCGACCTTCACAGAGTAGAATCAAAGATACTGGTGAAACCTGACAAATCTGGTGCGGCCAACCATTGCATGTGCAACAACTTGCAGCACGCACGCATGCAGTGTTCGCCCAACCTCATGTTGTGCACTCAACCAAGTCAAGTGGATTACAATCCTTGATGCAATCACAAAGAACTTGCAAGAACAACGGGAAGGAATGCACAATTCCCATAGATGATTTAGCCTATCGCTAGCTAGAACACTCAAGAATAATGTATATATATAGCATATTGTTTCACATTGAGCAAGATCCTCTTATATAGAAGGGGTGATGGATAGAGATGGTGAGATATCCTGATCTGATTTATATGCTTTTGAAAGCATTAATGTTAATTGGTGCACAACACCCTAATTAAGGCAAATTTATAAAAAGTTTGGCAGGCAGTTTCTTGGCTCGAATATAATTCGATCATAACTTGCTGCTCTACTGGAATTATTGGGTCGAGCCAGATCCATTGGAAAGCAACTTTCCAAGATGTGGTTGAACACTTTTATTGGATTTAAGATGCAATTTCTATGAATATGTTATTCCCAGATGTTCACTGAAAATCGAAATGGCCTTCATGACATTAATTACTTGATTGATGAATGTTGATGACTCGGTGTTGCTCCCTTTGGGATTCTCCATTGTATTCATATCTGAGAATAACTAAATTATGGGCATTAGGAAGCAGCTTATTTGCTTGTGTAATATATGATTATTAACTAGGAGCGAGTTCACCTGTTGATTTATTTGCTTTGAACGAGCGCGTGTTATTGCTCCTTCATAATGACTTGATATATCATGATCAAAATGAGCATGATGCTAGGTTGCATGTATCAGTGTTTTAAGTGCTTGTGTGTTTGTGTTGATGTTGTTGCCTTTAGTGCCCTAGTTTACCAATGTTGGATAATCATGTGTACGTCTACATGAGTGTGTTTTCTAGTTTTGCATGCATCCTCACGTTCTTGGTGTCAATTCATGCAGGTGTGAGTGGATGCTGCGAGTGGGCATCCTGGCGCGTCGTGTGCACTGTTTATGGCATGGCTACCAAGGCCATGTTGTACCTGAATCTACTATAGTTTCGCTTTGTAATGCATAAAAAAACAAGAAAATTAAGCAACGCTTGTGCACAGGCTGCACCAAAATCTCTGCTCGAATTTTGATATTTTGGTCATTTTAAGAAACTTATTTTACAAATAAAACCTTTAAAAAACTTATTGCACGAATGAACACTTTTGACCACGCCAACGTTATTAGCGTCGTCGTCGTATAGAACGGCGTCAATGATATTAGCGCCATCCTCCAAGTCATTATGACACGATTACATGGCTGGACGATGGTGCCAATGACGTTGGCGTGGTCAAAAAAATCCAATCGTGCGATAAGTCTTCTAGAGGTCTATTTGTAAAATAAGTTTTCAAAAAAGACTAAAATGTTAAAATTGCTCACTCCTGCCCTATTTTTCAATTGAGAGTGCTTTGCAGGTACCGAGTTACCTTTTGTGCTGATTGTGAAAAAAGTGAAACAACATATTTACAAACAAATAAAAATTTATACATAAAACTTTTATATGTGTATTTATACATCTAAAAACAAAGACGGAAAAATAAACTTCGTTGAAAACCCCTAAAACTAATTTGAATTTTAAGATTAAAAATTCAAATTTTGGCTTATAAGTATAAGCTGAACAGAAAATACGAGGGTGTTTGACTATAATGAACTAGAGAAAACCCTGTACCTATTTACACAAGAGATAACTAACTACATGGATCCTAGATTATGCTACCAATGGTTGTTACACCAAACAGTGGAAACCAATAATATAACAAACTTTTCCTGCTTTTGGCTGGCTTACAGTAACTCGTGTCAACCGTCGAATTCAGAGGTTGATGGGCTAGTTCACAATATCTTGATAACGTCAATGCATCCCATTGCTATGGAAGATAAACACAACACAATGATACAAACACTATGAAAATAAATTAACGGAATAATAGAATAGAGATTGGAACAAAATACTCGGTCAACACCATGCAAAATCACGCCAAGTGATTTTCATTTTACTTCAGATAGCATTAAGAAGAGCTTGATGTCACATCAATCACACACTTCACAAAATTCTCCCTCATTGTGTTTTGAGCATGACATGCTCGACACACACACACCATTGGGCTTTAGTGTCTTGTGACCACATAGGCACATGTACACCCCCATTATTTCAATCAAATCCAAGCACACAGACAATCAGACAAGTAGTAAAGGATGGGATGGTACACATTAGTCTCATATATTGAGACATGCATACATCAAGATTAACAAAGTATCAAACACACCAACTTTGTGCCATGATGCGCAGGCAGCATCAATTTATTCTTGATAACTAGTGCAAGCACACACGAATTGATTAGAAGCCATTACTTTCATCCTCCTTACTGCAGCAACCATAGTAGCAGAAAACACGTCACAAATCTGAGCATTACCAAACCTAAAAACATGCAATACATTTATAAGTAGGCATATGGAAGGGGAGAAACATGGCAGAATATACTACATACAGTTTTAAACAAACGACAGCATAGGCTTTCCTTCTTACACGTTGACCAGCAATATTTACTCAAAGTAGAGTGAAAAGAGTAGCACTATATGTGTCACTAATTAAAAGCACTTTCAACAAGTCTGTATGTTTATGTGCACAAATATTTGTACAGAAGCTAAATAGTGAAACAAATTAAAAAGAAAAACCAATGGTGTCAAGTATTTAAAAACAATATGGAGAGTATATATACACATACCTGGACACTAGTGACCATCATCATATAAATGTTGGGTTACCGTAGAAGCGTGCCTGTCGGGAGCGGCTTCTTGTAGTGGGATGACGATTGGCACAGGTCATAGAGAGAAGGGTGATGGCCAACTTCTAGCCCGTCCCACTCCAGCTTGTCCCAGCAGTCCTTCTCGCAGTTCACAACAGGCCGAGGGTGGCAGTCATGGCCGACATTGGGGAGGCGCCTGAGGGACCAGCAGCCCCTGAGTTTGACGCATTGGAGCACGGGGGCGGACATGGAGCATCCCTCGCATATCCTTTCCAGGCTAGGGAGGTCGTCCAGGTAGATGTGCTCCAGCATCTTGAATTCCCTTACTGTATGTTGTGCTTCAACTTCAGCTGGTACGTCGACATCCCGTGGGAAGACATGCCTTAGATCACTGCAGTGTGTTATGTGGAGAGTCTTCAATGTGGGCAAGGTGAGGCTTCCCAAAGGGAGGACATACTTGAGCCTTGGGCAGTTGTGCAAGTGTATGCTCTTCAGTGCTTCAAAATTTTTCTCGCTGTTGCATATTGTTCCTTTATGCCAAATGCAGCGAGCTGCGAGGAGATCGGATGCCCAAATGGTCGTCAGTGAATTGAAAATATAATTGACCCGACTATCGTAGGAGACAAACACCGCCTGTAACTTTGGGCATCTCTCCACGCGGCACCATTTGAGAAAGATACGGCGATACAGTTTTACTCCATCCAATCTTCCCAGCTTCGGTGTAACACCAAGGACTGTTCTTGAATTGTCATGGACGTGTAGGGAATCAACATACAGTCTCATTATAAAGTCCATAGCTTCGATTGCCATTCTGCTCTGCATGTCACTGAAGCAAATACCTTCACCAACCTCCATATGGAAATCTAACGGTGCAGGCCATGTGGTGACGATCTCATCATCAGAAACATTAGCAAGAACCCCCTGAAGTTGTAGTAAGACATCACTATAGCAGCAAGGTTTTGTGCTAGTGCTTTGCCCTTTCGATGCGTTGCTTGTAGTGGAAGGTGGTACATGCAGATATAGGTACAAGCTTGTAGTTATCGAGCAATTCGGATTGAGCAGCAAGGACTGAATGATCCTTACATCGCTTGCAATCACATAGCCATCGTAGTTTTTTTGTTGGATGTTGATGGATGAGGAATCAGAACAATGCGTTCTTCCAAGGTCATCACTGTTTCTTTCATGGCAGTCAATGCATAGAACCTTCAGTCTCCTTTCTAACTTCCACCACATTACTGCACGAAGTTGTTTACATCCCATTAGAAAGACTTTCTCCAGTCCTGGCACTTGCACCACCTCATCACTGAGGTCAACTTTTCTGATTGATGTTCCTGATAGGTTTAATTTTTCTAGCTTTGGCAGTGCTCCACGCAACAAGAAAATCTTCAAATGTACACATCCTGCCAAAGAGATCTTGACAAGTTTGGCTTCAACCTTTGGGTCTGACCCTACATCCAAGGAAAAAGTTTCAAGTAATGAAGGTAGACCTTCAGGGCCAACTTGCTTCAACCCGACACAACCATCTAGGACCAGGTTCTTGAGGCTAGTCGCCCTACTCAAGGTCGGCAGAACTTGTATGGTACTATTTCCAGAAAGGTCAAGGTGCTCCAACTTCACCATATCTGTGAATTCGTCCATTTCTCCTGTCACCCAAGAGCGGGTAGGCTCAATTACTCGAAGCTTGTGAAGGTTCTGGAGTCGCCTCCATGAAAGATTTTTTTGCCAAATCCTTCCCTTGTTTATGTGTATCTCTCGCATGTTTGGACCAATTTGCTCATCTGTTTCGTCGGGAAAATCCAATTCCCAGTTTGTATGGCATGCATCCAGTACCCATAGCCTCTGAAAAATTTCCAACGCGGCTTGTCTATCTTTCTCCTTCACTTCTCCTCCTTGGGTTGAGTCCATGCATCTGTCCAGCCCAAGGAACCTTAAGTTGCGACAACAATGGAAAGGAGGTGTCGAAAAGCTAAAGGAGCATTGACAGAGTTTCAGCACGCGAAGTTGGTCCGCTTGATGGAACATGTCACTAAGTAAGGATGCGGCAACTGGCTGATCAGATTCAGACCCATGTTGCCATGCGAGGAAAAGGGACGTTGTGCCTTGACCTGGAGGTGTTTCGATCTGCATATCATGGTTGGTGGTAAAAATCCAACGATTAGGAGGACTATCAAACTTTTCACCAGAAAATACCCGCTCTCTAGTAGACGAGTAGTCCTCTAGTTGTATCTCCTGACGCAGAGCACGAGCAACCTTCCATGCCTTGCTCTTGTATTGGTCTCCTACAATAATACCATCACAAACCCAGTAATTGGAAGCATGGGTCGCCCAATTGTAGTCCATGATTTCGCTGCCTCTGTTGCTATCCAGTGTCAACAGATACAAAAGGCACTGTGTCACTATTTCCGGTGTGATGCCAAAGCCATACTTATGTGTATACAATAAGATCTCCTTAGCCTCTTCCCAAACTAGAAAGTTGGAATATTTAGACATGACAGTGTTCATACTTAGAACAATGTTTGATGTGTCTATCTTATCTGTAATTTCATTGGTAGGGCAACGTAGCCTCCCTCCAAAGGTCCACAATACCGTAGTACCAGATACTTCAAGTGGAGGAAGGCCACAACCATATAGGTCAACACTGTCATTACTTCCATTGAGAAACAGAACTAAACATCTGTGTTGTAAAAGGGATCCAAGTATCACTCTCGTGACCTCTGCTATCTCAGCTCGCGAGCATTCATCTATCTTGCTGAAATCATCCTCCTCGTCTTGCGTATCAAAAAGAGCCATTACATGTTCGGGAAGCTTGAGCTCATCTGCGATTCTCCTCTGCAATCCTCTTCGGCTTTTCCACCTCGAGCAGTCAATGTGGATGATCTTGTCAAATTTGTTTGTTAAAGATGAAGGAGGGTTCTCTGCCATGGCTCTAAGTACCGCAGAAGCACCCAGTCCACTCAGCCATCCTTTCAAGTATATGGCCCTGTATAAACTATCTAAACTCTCTGCATAAGGGATTATAAGCTGTATCGCCTCCTCGATGCTATCCGCGGCTATGTTCTGCAGCATTAATTAGATTTAGATGTGGTCACTTTCAGTCACATATATAAGTCGTAATAGTTACTTAAGCTTGCAGCAGAATTGCAGTTTAATCAAACACTAATTTGTTTCTGTGAAAACTATATATAATTATATATATTACATTTCATAAATTAGAGTACTCTAGCAGTACGGCGTGGAGATGAGTTTAACTTAAACATATCATGATCCTTCTGGCATCTTAAGCGATGGTAATGTCCTTAATTAATTTGTTTATATACTAGCTCCCTCCAGACATAATTAATAACGTTTTAGACAAGCAATTAGCAAAGAAAATAGGCTAAAATATTTGTCTGAAATGACAGATAAAGATGACCGGAGGTAGTATATATGACCAGTTAAAAAATTACTTGCGCGACTGCACGCGTGTTATGCTGCTAGTTTTATTAACCTTGGCAACTACCATCGCTCTGCATCAGAGCCAAAAAATTAGTACTACGAAAGGGAGTCTGTAGCAAATAATCAAGGTATTCAATTAAACGCGAGGGGGGATTTCTCTATAACATTTTTAAAGCAGATTTTAAACATTTACATTGATAATAAAAAGTGATTCATCCTATGTATATCGGAAATATGCAGTATTCATCTGAGTGGATCAGAATTCAGAAAGAACAAACCTCTGTACGCATCCCGCTCGAGCTGGTAGCCAGGCGCGATAATCACTAATCACGAAGGAGGTTAATTTCCGCAAGGAAGACTGCAGCAAACTGAAGAGCAAGCTCCCAAATGGACAGCAGAGCTAGTCAGTACACATTGATCATTCACGAATATCAACATACATATATATGGGAATATTAATTAGTAGTAGTACCTCGATCGGAAGCGAGCTCCAATACCGCTTGCTTCCTTGCGCGAACAACAGAAATGGCGGAGCTGATTAATTAACTTTGTCGAATAGAAATGGTGTGTGGTGGTAGATGGAGATAGCTAACTAGCTAGCTAGAGTGGTCAGTAACCTCCTTCCGGCGAGCTATAGCAATTAAGCAAAATGATCGATAGCTAGTGGCTATAGTAAAGTAAAGCAAAGGCAGAGCTTCACGTGGAGCTAGCTTTAACACGACGTTATTAATAATGTGAATATGATCATTTCATATGTATATATATTCTTCTCGCTTTGCTTAGGAATGGAGATCAACGGAAGCATGCAACTGCAACTCTCACCCGGCCAGCCAGTTAGCTTGAAATTAGCTCGCTTTGTTGTTTTTGTATGCAGTACAGAGTGTGTATATTTGTGTATATATCACACGCAAGTGATTATTGCACGTACCATTACTCTACTTGATTGTATTGGCGTAAATGCGGAGCACCTGCAATTAAGAATTTAAGATTTGCTTTGATTTAACAAAAAGTATCTCGAGATACCAAATTATTTCTCACAGTTGAATCTAGCTAAGTAGGATGTGCACTATTAGATCCAACAATCATAAATAATTTGGTACCACGAGATACCGGTACATCGAGATACTTTTTGTTAGACGGAAGCAAATCTTTAATAATTTAGCTCACTACTCTCACTCTACATACTTAATACTCTGTCCGTCCTAAGATATATAGCGATTTCTGACGTTTAAAATTTATCCAACCAAGTAACAACTTCTTCACTTACTGCCTTATATCAAACCAATCATAAGTATCTTATCTCACATTTAATTTTCCCAACCAACTTTTATGATGTCAACCAATCATAATCATCCTCAACATCTAATGTTCTGTTGCCCAATTTCTAATTTTGTTTAGTGTGTATGTAGAGATGTTTTAGGGTGGCCACGGTCACCTATAAATTTAGAGATGTTATTTCAAATTGGGATCGATGGTTCCTCAGTTAAACAGTGCAGAATAATAATAATGGTGATAGGTGCTTTATGATGGTCTATTTGGTTAGCCAGGAATAACATGATGTTTAGAAATAAGTTGGAAATAAGTTGGTTACTTGTTGATTTACAGAGGAGTTTCTTTTTTGGCGCAGTGGGACAGTCTAACAAAGCAAGATGGAGAGGCACAGGGGGCGACATGAGGCTGAAGATTCTGGAGGGTGTCAACAAGCTGAGGCCGGGAAGGGGTGTGGGTTAGCGTAGTTGCTTACAGATTTAAGTTTGGTCTGGGTTTCTTTGGTGTTTTGGTCTTTACTGGTTTCTGGGTTGCTGTCAATTGTTGAAATGGGTGGTTTGTGCCTGACTTTGTAAGCTGGTATCCCCAGCAAACCTTTTAATATAGCATTTAAAAAGCAGGGCCTTCCGGCCTTTTCTCTAAAAAAAAATCATCCTCCATTTATTTTAACACACTTCCTCACTCCGTCAGAAAAACCACATAAATCTTAAACCTAACACAACCGTCTAGGACCAGATTCTTGAGGCCAGTAGCCCTGTACAAGATCGGTAGAACTTGTATGCTAGTACTATTTATATTTTCAGAAAGGTCAAGGTGCAGCAACTTCACCAGATCAATGAATTTGACCATTTCACCTGTCACCCAATAGCAGGTACGTAGGATCAATTACTCAAAGCTTGTGAAGGTTCTGCAGTCTCCTCCATGCAAGTTTTTTGTGTCAAACCTTCCCTTGTTTTTTATATGTATATCTCGAATGTTTGCATGCATTTGCTCTTCTATTTCCTAGGGAAAATCCAATTTCCAGTCCGTATTGCAAATCTCTAGTACCCATAGCTAGCCTTAGAAAAATTTCCAACGCACCTCATCTACCTTCTCCTCCTTGGGATGAATACAGCCAGCTATACAGTCAAAGGAACCTTAAGTTGTGACAAATGGAAAGGTGGTGAAAATAATATGCAGGAGCAATGGCATAATTTGAGCACTCGAAGATGATCTGCTTGATAATCTACGACATCAATAGAGGTGAGAGATAAGGGACAACACAGACATCGACATGGTAATATATATCTCATCACCACCGCTTTTTACATAGTGATGGATATACATCTCATGTACACTGACAAGAATATATGCAAGACACTTCATCGACGACAGCATGGACCACGTCATTGTTAACACCAAAATTTGGTAAAATTCCATAGTGGATTCGGTTCAGAAAATGTGCAATAAACCGATGGAAATCTTATCCGAAACAGTCCGAGTACAAGAAGGAATCGTGAAGACCAAGGCATGACAGTTTAACTTTATCTATTAATTAGAGTCATTTTAGAAATTTTGCTTTATCTCTAGAGATAGAGTCCGATCAGGACTTGTTATTTCCTTTTATCTATTCTGAAACATGTCGTATCCAATAGGGACTAGAGTTACAGTCCGATTAGGACTAGTGTGTGTCTTTATTATCTGTTAGGAAACATGTGTCGTGTCCAATATGGACTAGTATCCACCCATGGGTATAAATATGTACACCCGGGGTCATTGTAAAACATCTACATATACAGATCGAATACAAATTTTGGCGTATCGCCACGCTACTCACGGAGGTTTATCACCGACAAAACTAGACACCTAATACGGGGCTACATTGCTTCGATTTCCAATGCTGGGGTAAGTCCTACATTCGGCTGGCCCCTGGTAATCGTATCGCCTAGATTAGAACTATCTTGGTTTGGTCTGATCTTTTGATCTAGTTGTATGGTTACTAGTTATCGTATCAGTTTCAGCCTAAGGTTGATCTGGTTGACCACTTTGGGTGATTTCATCGATTTGATATTTGTTATTTGATATATTCAATCTAGTACTTCTCGTTTTAGTCTGATCTATTAGATTGCATTTATCAAATAGTTTATATCAGATCGATTTATCTTGCTCATTGTTTTATCAGAGTTATAGCCGATAAGTTATCAGTCGCCGGCTCATCGGAATGATAGCGATCTAGATCTATTTAGTATCTTGCCTGACATTACTAGGCATAATCTTGAATTGTCTCGGTTTGGTCCAAACTTCTATGATTATTCCTAGTAAGTTAGGCTAGATATTTTATAGATCTTAATCGTTATCAGTTGGTTATAGCCGATGATTCCTTGATGGTTTGCATGTTCATTGTATTTATATCAATAGAATAGCCGATTGTCTTACTGCATTACTTTTACTCCACTCGGCTTTATTTATTTACATCACTAGTTATTTGTGTTGCATCGGCTTATAAGGTTTACATGCAAGTTAGTTTTAGTCGATCGTACTAAAGGATTCATTGTTTATTTATTTGATCGAGTTTACATGTATCGGATTCCTAGCTGATCCAAGCTTTCAATAGCCGATTGGTCAGACTATCGGCTAAACGCCATCACATTAATATCCTATCAGCTGGATTATTAGTTATCTATCGGCTTGATAGCCGATTGGCTTGTTTTACTCTTCATCTTATCAGTTGCAGGATCAAACTGACTGGCATACCCGCACTTTCTAAGAATTTCGGTCCTGCACTAGAGTAACACAGCGACTCCCAAGTCATATGTGTATTCAGCACGCCAGATGAAACAAATTTGGCATCAACACATTTTTGGCACACCTGGTGGGACTACAAAGTATTTACACAAAAGTTTGATCTGAAGTCGACGATGTCTCCCGAAGAAGTCAATGCCAAAAACTTAATCACAATGGAAGATTAGACAGAAGAACAGATGCAATTGGTAGGGCAATCGATGGGTGATTTTCAAAGGTGTTGTCTTCAATCTTTCATCATAACACCAGAGGGACTAATTCAGAAGATTTAGTTCCTTAAGCCTATAGATGAAACACTTCAAGATGTAGTTAATGAATCAGTTCATCATGCCTTGTTCGATCAATCTAGAGTTTTAATGAATACATTGAAATTTTTGATCAAGAGAACAGCTGAGGAATACATTGTTCAAGGAATACGACTCATAGGGCAATATGATCTAGAAGAATCTTATCAGTATTGGCACGGTGAAGACAATGCAAGGTAAAATGAGTTGGCCGATAGAATTGCTAAAACAATGAGAGAACAATTTGAGATCAGACCAAAAGAACAAACATATTTGTATCGACGCCCATATCCTAAGTGGTTTAATAGGGTGTCATTGCCTTGCCAATATAGGATCCTGAAATTCTCCATATTTTCAGGGCAAGATGATGTTTCTATAATTAAACATGTTAGCCAATTCCTAGCACAGTGTGGAGAGGCATCGGCTCATGATGCTCTAAAGGTTAGATTTTTCCTGTTGTTACTTTCCAGATCGGCTTTCACATGGTTTTCATCATTACCTCCAAATTCTATTAGAAGTTGGGCCGATCTAGAGAAACAATTTCTCAAATACTTCTTAGGTAGCATGGATGAGATAAAACTTACAGATTTAATTCTCGATATGCAGCAGAAGGTGAATTGACTATGGAATATATACAAAGATTTCGTAATGTTTGCAACCAATGCTTTAGTTTGTGCCTAAATGATAAACAATTAGCAGATCTTGCATCTGGAGGAATGTTAGAACATATCAAAGACAAATTCTTTTGCCACGAGTTTGAATGTTTGGCACATCTATTTCATGAAAGCCGATTGCAAGAGGCAAAGGAAGAAAAGTTTTGGAGTCGTCAAGGCTAGAGAACTGAAGATAATTTTGAAGCATGAGTTCTCATACTCCAAAATTGGGGGCATGTGTTAACACCAAAATTTGGTAAAATTCCTTAGTGCATTTGGTTAAGTAAAGACGCAATCAACCGATAGAAATCTTATTGAGAAGCGTCCGAGTTCAAGAAGGAATTATGAAGACCAAAGCATGACATTTTAATTTTATCTATTAATTAGAGTCAGTTTAGGAATTTTGCTTTATCTATAGAATTAGAGTCCGATCGGGACTTGTTATTTTCTTTTATGTATTAGGAAATATGTGTCGTATCCAATAGAGATTAGAGTTAGAGTGCAATCAGGACTTGTGGGTTTCTTTTTATCTGTTAGAAATTGTGTGTCGTATTCAATATAGACTAGTATTCACCCATGGATATAAAAATGTACACCCGGGGTTATTGTAAAACATCTACATACACAGATCGCATACAAATTTCGGCGCATCACCACCCTCCTCAACGAGGTTTATCACTGGCGAAACTTGGCACCTAATGCGGGGCTGCATCGCTTCGATCTCCAGTGGAGGGGTATGTCCTATGTTACTGCCGGTCCTGGTAATCGTATCAGCTAGATTAGGACTATGTCGGTTTGGTCTGATCTTTTGATCTAGTTGTACAGTTGCTAGTTATCATATCAGTTTCACCATACTGTTGATCTGGTCGACCACTTTGGGTGATTTACGTTGATTTTATTTTTATTATTTGACATATTTAATCTATACTATCTCAACCGGTTCAGACTGACCTATTAGATTGCATTTATCAAATAGTTTATATCAGATTGATATATCTTGCTCATTGTTTTATCGGAGTTCCAGCTGATAAATTGTCAGTCGTCGGCTCATCGGATTGATAGCGATCTAGATCTATTTAGTATCTTGCCTGACATTACTAGGCGTAATCTTGAACTGTCTCGGTTTGGTCCAATCTTCTATGATTATTCCTAGTAGGTTAGGCTAGATATTTTATAGATCTAGGTCAGTTATTAGTTGGTTATAGCTCATGATTCCTTACTGGTCTACATGTTCATTGTATTTATATCAATAGAATAGCCGATTGTCTTACTACATTACTTTTACACCAATCGACTTTATTTATTTAGATCACTAGTTATTTGTGTTGCTTTGGCTTATAAGGTTTACATGCAAGTTAGTTTTGGCCGATCGTAGTAAAGGATCCATTGTTTATTTATTTGTTCGAGTTTATCTGTATCGAATTTCTAGCCGATCCATGCTTTCAACCGGCGATTGGTCAGGCTATCGGCTAAACGCCGCTACATTAATATCCTATCAGTTGGATTAACAATTACATATCGGCTCAATAGCTGATCAACTTTTTTTACTCTTCATCTTGTCAGTTGTAGGATCAAACTGACTGGTATGCTTGCACCTTTTATGAATTCAGGTCCTGCACTGACTAGAGCGGCGTAGAGACTCTCAAGCCTTCACGTGTATTCAACATGCCAGATCAGACAAATTTGGTGTCAACGGTCATTTACGATGTAGAAAGACTGCATCGACCTAGCATCACTATGTTGATGATCTCCTACACGACATAGAGAGTTCAACCGAAACCGGTGACCTGATGTCAATAACATCCTGTAATATATGCAAACATACATCTAATGGCATCCTTGTGACATCTGCAAGGTGTGTGTCATGAATGATAGTGATGACATGGACACTTTCATTGTGATAGCTGAGGTCATATTAGTTATGGTAGTTGATGTAGCCGCACATTGCCAAATGTTAAAAAAAAATGGCACGGAGCTGTAATCGTAGATGAGACATCTTGCAGATGTTAGAGCATACCATTAGATGTGTCTTGCATGTCAGCTAATGTCTTTGAGTCATCTTGCAGATATCAAAGAGCACTGTTGATGACAGGTCACAAATTTTTTATTAAACTTTGTATGCCATGAAGAAGATCATCATTGTAGTGATGACATGTTGATGCAAACTTTATCCGTCCTAGATAATGTGGTCAATGCTATTGTTGGTGAAGCGTCTTGCAGAGATTTCTTTCAGACAACGCGAGATGTCAATCCTTATGAACAAAGAGACGACAAGGTGTCACCATGTGATATAGACCATCAGCAATGTATAATCGTGTTACTACGGTGCATGTTGTGGTAGAGGGGAAGCTCGGGAAAGATGTCGCCCATTGATGCAATGCTTGCTTGTTGGTTGATCTACTTCAACATTCTGGTGCAAGCATGTACGTGGTTGTGATGATGTGCTAGCAAAACCTAGTGATCTCCTCCTCTTTCTTGACTTCCTATGTATTGGACATCTTGATCGGCTGATAGTAAAATACAATGAGGTAGTGATTTCAAACTCCGAAGTGAGAGAGGTGGTCGATGGTGGCTTTCTTGGCGTCGTAGATGTCCTCGTAGAAGATGAAGGTGGTGCCTTGTGTGTCCTTAGTGTTCCTCAGCCGGATCTATCTGATGGCGTTGTACCTACTGTAGATGTTGTACATCTACCTACACGGTTGTATTGCTTAGGCCCACTGCTGTAATGGCCAGTCCTCCGCTTCCTCTGCTAAGCTTTGGGGGGGGGGCGGGTTATAGCTACAAGAAACTAATGTACTTCTAAATACTTATAGAAATATAATCTAATCTATGGATAATTCATGGTGGCTAATTGATGCAACGTCTTACAGAGATTTACATAGAAATCATCTCCTCGGGTAGGTGAGAACATGAGTTATGGCGATCAAACGACGTTGGTCTTTAGCTTTGATACTATGTTGAAAATATTGAATAGGGAGAATTCTATATTCTATTGTGTGTATTGCACTAACGACCTATGGGATGTATATATAGCATATATAAGAGACAGATACTTGTAGGACAAGGGAAATGCTCTATCGTATCTCTCTATTATTCTATCTAGCTTAAGATAGTTTCTATTCGACTCTATTATCTCTAACCATATACGACCATATCTCTAATAGATAAAACATGACGTTGGGCAATGATGCACCCAGTCCACCTTCCCATCCATCAAACTATATGGCCTTTGATATAGTAATGTTTAAACTCTCTAAGAAAGGGATTATACCACTTATCGCCACCTTGATGCTGCACGTATTTTCTGCCGCACTAATATAACTAGTTGTAAACCGTGCAATACATGACCAATATTCTTATGAAAATTATAACAACGGTTTCATCACATTAGATATTAAGATTTATTAAAATGTGATTTATACACTTTGTTTTCAATTTCAAAAGGAAAAAGAAGTTTTACATAGTTCCACAAACAAATTAGTAATTCCATATTTAATATTTTATTCCATTGCTTTCAATTTTTCAATTTAATAATTAAACACTTCAAAATTCATAGGCACCCATCTCATGTGGCAAATTGGCAATTTTAATTTTGTATTTGCTATAATCAATCTTGAGTTTAAATCGATTTGATGTCCGATATGTAGAGTTCGTAATTTCACGTCATACTTTGGTTGAGTCTATATCCTAAATCATATATTTTCGCTTGGACGTCGGGAATCTCGGGATCATGGCATCAGCGTGCTTCGCGCATGGCCTCACTGCAACGACGCTTGGGATTCCATGTGTGGATGGAGTTCTGATTGTCCTCTGAGATCGAGATGCTATAAGATGCTGAGATCCATCACCACCGTCCGGGATCATGGCATCAGCCATCAAATTCAGAGTCAGCAGTTCTGGTATACATGCTAAGATCGATAGATACATTGATCCGGTATGTGCATATATTCGATGGCACATATACTCAACTGTTTGGGCTTTAAATATTTCATTTATACTATAATGCAAACAATCTATGGTTATGATATCTTGATACATCTAATCAATGGCCGGATCTTTCTAATTAACGTGGGAGCTCATAAAAAGTACCCAATTTATATAGGTATAGATAGATTTGGTAGGGTCACTTTCAGCCCATGTACATTCTAGTTGTTTGTGCTAGCAGAGTTGCACACAGTTTAATCAAAGAGAAATTCTAACAAATGACAGCGACAAACACTTAATTCTAATAAATGACATTGATACGTGTGAGTTCTATAAAATATCATTATACAAACGAATTTGTCTAAGAAATATCATTAACGTTAAGGTTCCATAAGTGTTTCTCCATTAAGTACTATAGTATGAGTAGTGTATTTAACAATAAAAATGGAGTAGTGAACTCTAACGATAATGACATTTCTCAGTCAAAGTCATTTATACGATAGCATTTCATTTAACTTGTACTTGTCAATGGCATTTTCTAGACTGAGACGTTTGTCAGTGGAATTATTTAGATTCTCTTATCAAACGTACACATTTTTTTTGAAAACTATCTAGTATCTGTTTAATTTATAGGGGAGATGGGATAATGGAATATCTTGATCTATGAATTGTCTGGAGCAGTGCTCTAGCTGCCATCTAGAACTTGGGTAATGTCCTTAATTTACCTATTAAAGAGACTATATGACCGGTTCTAAAATTTATTGTGTTACTGCACAAGTTATTCTGCGAGTTATTACACGACAATCAAAGAGTCCATTGCCATTGCTCTCAGAGGCAAATAATAATAGTCTCTAGTATTATAAAAATTGGTAACGTTTTTTGTCCGTCTATCAGCCACAAGACGCGGATTCCGTTTCCAACATGAAGAGTTCACATCTTTCTGTCGTCCCATTCCGACGGAACGCCATGCATGAGTCTCATATGATGATGTCTTCGTGCGTAGAAATTTCCACGAGATTAGCAACTACCATTCAACAATTTTGATATTTTGGTCCTTTTTAAAAACTTATTTTACAAATAGACTAAAAAAACATATTGCATAAATGGACCATTTGACCGCGCCAACGTTACTGGCATCGACATTGAATAGGACGGTGACAATATCGTTGGCGCCATCATCCCAGTGTTATATACGCCATTAGGTTATGCTAACGTGGCCGAAGGATGGCGCCAAAAAGGGCAATCACCACACCGTCCGGGTTGCTGCAACTGCCATGAAGATGCGTTGTTGTGGTTGTGCTGGACACAATACCTAAAACGTATTTGACACTGGAGAACGTACATCAGGACCTCTTGACCCTACAATATTGTCTAGTACTCCAGTATATATGTAGCCAACTGATAAACGTAACATAAACCAGCAAAAAGGGTTGGACAAATTTTTTCGGTTCGAACAATATCATCTCGTCATGAGCAAATAGCCCATCATAAATAATTAATCCTTGTTAAAAATGGTGGATGTTGTTTTTTTGTCTATTCCCTGCAACCATAATCCAAATAAATGAGAAATGCGATGAGGAGGAGAGATATTATAAGCAATATGAACAGTTAATTAACTACTACAGAAACGGTTTTCCCATGTGCACCCTCCTTGACATCTCATGGGGACCGTAGTTGTCACCACCTGAGATGGGTTGGGTCGGGTGGGCGGAATACGAATCATTGAAGGCAGTTGTATTAGCTAGGTGGACGGCCTAGAATGATCCATCACTCATCGCAGGTTATCTGGTTAAGCCGACTGCCTGCGATTAGCCTTCTGCCAAACGAGGTCGGTTTAAGCAGCCGCATGCAATGATGTACAATCACTTTAACTTGCTTGGACAGAGCCGAAACATGTCATTTTCTCCCAAAGTTTCTCTCTTTGAGAAGCACATAGGGGGAAGCTTTCAAAGTTGATTTTTTCAGTTTATATTCATATAAGAGGTTTGATACATGTATCTCCCTTCAAAGGAATCATTTTTTTTATTTTGTCGGTCTAAGTTAGAGAATTAGCTATGTATTATGTGGATGCATAGTTGAAGTTGTTTGTGATTTTTTTTCCTTCACTAAAGTAGTTTCATGAGTATAATTTTACCTCATAAATTGTTAGGAATCGTTATTTCTATATGTTAAGTTTTTTAATTCAATGGTAACTGACATGACAAAGAATTGTATGGAATGAAATTGAATATTTTGGATGAAAAACATCCTTTCACACAAACAAACGTAATATTTCACACCAACCACACCGCTTTGCATGAGAAAATATATTATTTCGCAGGACTATCGTGACCTCAAGAACCACATCGTTTTCGCATGAATCGAACCGTTTTGCACGAACAAACGTATTCTCTCACCCGAACCATTTAGTTCTCATACGAGCCACCCCGTTTTCACACGAACCAAACCATTTCGTATGCCTACACATATTCTCTCACAGGAACCATAGCATTCTGGCATGGACCACTTCTTTTTCGCATAAAGTACAATATTTTTGCACACATTTTTCTTGACAGATGTCTCGAAAGCCCATATTAACTATATGCATATATTATCGTCTTACAGATGGATAGGTCATGCATATACGATACGCCGAGATTTCATCCATCGTACATATCAAAAGTCAACAGATTTGTTACATTAGCCAAGACACGTGCTTTGAGAGAGAATATGAACGAAGTATGTTGTCCATGTGTCAATTGCGGAAACCAGAACATCTGGTCTAGTATCTATGTAATAAGGTCACATCTAGTGAAGTGGAGGTTTATGAAAGAATATAAGGCCTGATGTTATCATGCTGAAATCGTTGTGTCTCATGAAGAAGGTTCTATGTTTTCTGATAAAAAAAAAGGTTCTATGTTGTCGTGTGATATGGATAAAGATCTTACAGAAGAGGCCAGTGGAGTCGGTCCAATTGAGCCACACATTTTAAACATTTATATTGATAATAACAAAGAAAGTGAATATAGGTCTCTGTATCGGAAACGTGTAGCATGTACGTGTGCATGAAGGAGAACAAACCCCAGCGTGTTCGACTATCCTGCTCTAGCACGTAGGGGCGATAATTAATCACGTACGAATTGAATGAGAATAATTTTTGTACATATAAGATCGAAGGGCCAGCAAATCAACTGAAAGAACTCCACAAATCTAACCCATCTCTGCAGCTAGCTGAAACGAGAAGAATGTTAGTTATACGGACTAATTCACGAACATCAAACATATATATGTCATTCATACAAACGGAATGTAATAGGAGTATTAAGAACATATATACTGCTTCCTTCCTTCGTCAAGAGAAATCCAGAAATATATAGATGGGGATGTAATTCCTTTAAAACTTTCTTGCAAGAGAAAAATATAGATCGTTCGGTACGTGATGATCCAGGGAAATAATTAATTAGCTAGCTAGAGAACGAGCTTATATATAGCTGCGGCGGTCGGAGATAGATATATGCTAGCAAAGTGAGCTCATTGATCGATAAAACTAGTTAGTGATGGCTAAGCTAGCTAGTAAAGTGAAGTAATTAAAGCGAGCTTATTTCACACGGCATTCAGGAAAGACGAATATATGCATGGATCGATATGATCATTTCGATCATTCTCTTTGCGCTTTGCTTCTGACTGGAGATCAAGAATAAAGATCCATGGAAGGAACTGCAACACTCACCCGGCCTTCCAAAATTCACTCCCTTTAATTATACGTAGTTATAGTAAGCACTAGCCGCTAACCCGTGCATTGCACGGTTATTATGAATAATGTTTTAGATATTTGAAGAGATTAAAATTTAAATTCTAATAATACATGTGATTCAATAAATTGGTTAAATGTTTTATTCTTACAGTCATTAATTTAATGGATGCTACTATGTTTAATAAAATATTAATTATGTAATCTTTTTATTGAACTAAATCACCTATCATTGTTGTAATTCTTGAAAATGCATTACGGGACTAATGTAATCAAGGTCAATAGTAATTAATGATAATATTGTTTTAAATTGATAATTATATATATATATACATTTGTGTGTGTATATATGCATTATGACATGCAGACATAGATGTCCTCGTCGTTCGCTGCTATAAGATCCGTTAGATATTGTTGTCATGGTGGCAATCTACAGTCATCAAAGTGTGATTTCTCCTTCTCATTACCTTAGGTCTATGCGGAGATCTCTGATAGGCTTGAGATGTATCTGGATACATGCTTGTAGCATATGGTGGGGTCGGTATAAATTTGTAGATACAGATTGATACCTTTAAAACCAAGTATGTACGGCGGTATAGATTTCTATGTAGGGGGTATAGATTAGATGAGTTGAAAAGGGCCAGTGACGTTAAACCTATATTAGATTAATAATGGATTATTGACTTATTAATCAATTGTTAAATCGTCCTAGTAAGTTGGGGGCTCCTAAAAAAAGTATCCCATCAGTATTGTTACGTATTGATAGATTGATATAGACATGTATAAGTTGAAATTATATACTTTATGTACATGTAAACTTTCAACGTACTTATTGTTACGTATAGATAGAGTGTTAATTCTATTTTCTTCTACTAAAATACTATACAAATTATGACTTAATATATAAAAAGTTAAATTGAATATATCTTGTGTTTCCTTTTTCTTCTTCATCCTGTCTATGCCCACATGATCTGGCAGAAATAGTTACGGAACGGATCGTTATAGAGAAAGGATAGTAAAATAGATAATAGATAAACATACGGTGGCCTTTAACGTCATATACATGGCCTTTTCTTGTAAAAGTGGGCTTTAACATATGTATCGTGTTAAATGATAATTAAAAAACCCACATTATTTTAATAAAATATAACGGTCAAAGATGTTACGATTTTATTGAAGAATGGACGGAATTTTCTGGTTAACAGAAGAGCTCTTAGAAAGTACCTAATTAATATAGATATATATAGATTGCATAATATATAATCGCCCATATCTCACACCCAGGTAAGGGATTATTTCTTCTACCTCACTAGTAGAGTTAAACTCTCTTTGTTAAGTGACAGTGCGGTTATTTAGATACTATATATTTGATAACATGTCCACCGCCTCGCATTTAAGCATTGAATATCTTAATGTTTAGAAGTAAAAATCAACTTGGTAGAATATGACATCGTGGGTTTGTTGTTGACACTTAAAATAGTAGGTCCTTTAAAGTTTACTACGTGAAACAATTACCATGTGCATTTTAATTTGTTGTGTGTGTTCGTGCTAGGGCTGAAAACGGAGCGGATAGTTTCCGTCCGCTCTGGAAAAAAATGGATACGGAGGTAGCTCGGAGCGGATATTTCTCGGATAATTCGAATACGGATAATTTTCTTTGGATACAAATACGAATACGGTATAACAGTTTCCGACGGATACGGATATTCCGACGGATATCCGCAGATTGTAATGAGCAGATATCCGCGAACACCTAAAATCAGTTCAGCCCACTTGATTTCAGGTCTGGCCCATCAAGGCATCAATCAATTTACTATAAATTGCTTTGTGCTACTAGACTATCAGTATTTGTTGAACTCATTATATGCTATAGGGTGAACTTATGTCACTTATCTGTTACCTATGAAACTAAATGTAACATGTTTAATCTATGATGAGGCCTAAAATGACCACTATCTTGATTAAGTTAGCTATATATATGTGGTGCTATTTGTCTTTACGAACGGTTTGACTGGTTTATATGTTTCGAGAAATATTTGTTTTCGTATTCGTGTTCGACTACATCCGATCCTTATTCGTATTCGAGATAATTCGTATTTGTTTCCGTATCCGAGATATTCGTATCCGTTTCCGTATCAGTCTAAAAATATGGAAACAAATACGGTACATGTATTATCCGTCCGTATTCGTTCCGTTTTCAGCCCTAGTTCGCGCTAAGGTTGGTGCTTTTAGTGGCCTAGTTTAGCAATGTTTGATAATTATGTGTCTGCATGCATGCATGTATTTTTTTTTTAGTTTTGCATGCATCCCCACGTTTCTTTAATTTATGTCAGTTCTTGCATGTGTGAGTGCATCGCGGTGCGTCGTGTGTACAGTCTATGTGTCGAACGAGTTGCATTGGCCACGAAGGCCATATTGTACATCTACTTATATGCTTTATAACGCATCAGAGAAACCAGAAAATCCGTGAGGTGCTCCTGCCCTATTTTTCAGTTGAGGGCTTTTACAGTGCATTGGAGGTACCGGAGAGACACCTTTGCCTATAATGAACTAGACTAGAGAAAACCCTGCGTACGTGTGTTGCCATGACATAACTAAGCATGAGCTGTAAACTGGATTTGCTTTGTTGTTAAACGATTTGACAATGTAAACCATCCGTATATTATCGAATGCTAAAAATATCAAGATAGAATATCTTGGTAAGAGACCAAAAGGAATAAATAATTGAGATGATGTGTTAAAAATTCTAGGAATAAATATGATGGTGTGCATAGCAAGAAAACAGACAGTTTGCACCATAAATGAATGATCCAAAGGCACAAACAATTAGAATGATTTGGATTCATTAACTATGTACCGTATAATGTTGCCAAGTGGATTAACAAATTTTAAAACTGAATCATAAATGAAATATGGTAAGAAACAACTTTATTTCTTATTACATCGAACAAACAGAGGCAATCGACACATCGTCCGGGTCACCGGCACGGCCATGTAGATGCGCTATTATGGTTGTGCTGGATGCAATACCCACACACCAAGTTTTTAATACAGTTCGAGAGGACCACCGGACGCTGTCATATTGTCCAGTATATATGTAGCCAATTGATAGACATAAAATAAACCTGCAAAAAGGGTTCCAACAACATTTTCGGTTATAACAATATCATCTCGTCGTAAGCAAGTAGCTCATCATAACAAGTTTACTACTACAAAACCGGTCATTATGTGACGGGCCTAAAACCAAATTTTATGAACAACAACGGTCTGGTTAGTGATAAGTGATCGCTGATGAGGAAGACTCATCAGTGACAGGCCAAAGGTCATCACCGAGGAGCCTTATTTTTTAATAGGCCAGAAATAAACCCGTCCCTGATAGCATATCCATAACGGGCACAAATTCTGGCATGTTAAAGAAGACAATAGAACCTCTCAGGACCCATCATCGATAACTCATCCATGACGGGCATATATTATGGCCCTTCACAGGTGATAAAAAAACACAAAAATAATTTGAGTAAAATTAATCTTTGATGGGCCCATATTGTAGCTCGTCACGGATGATTCATCTGTGACGGGTGCTTATTACGGCCATTCAAGGATGATGAAATACACACATATATATATGTGTGTGTGTGTGTATATATATGTGTGTATTTCATCATCCGTGAATGGCCGTAATATATATACACACATACACATATGCATTCACATAAATATATCGAATCACAATCACATAAATTGTTATCATGCTGACGTTGAAACTAAAGAGTCTGACTCTTTTGAAGCCGTCACGTCCATAAATTACATCAATTTCCAAACAATAACATGTATTGAACCTTGGTCCAGGACCAACCCAAATACATACTATATCAAATTAATACATATCCATTATCTTAATTAAACAAATAAAATAAATAGTCTTAACGATGTAGCGGAGAAAAAAAACTATAATGCAGCTAAGAGAAGCACAGCTGCTGCACAACCCAGCACTTTAGCATAGCAACCCGCGTAATCTTCGAGCGTTTCCTCGTCACATGTAGCTTTGGCTTTTGGCACTACGAGAAACTATTTATTCCGTGATGAAATTTGATGAAATTTTCGTGATGTATTTAGAGATCGTCACGGATATGCAATTATAGATACAGGACCCATACTATCGTGACAGTTTATCGATTTCGTCATGAACCGGCCTAAAACCTGCGATGTTATAGCAATTTCATCGCGATATACAAATATAATATTAAAAACTGATAATATGAGAAAAAAAATTGGAATAGAAATAGGAAACAAATATAATATTAAAAAAATAATATGAGAAAAAACAAAATTAGCAATAGAAATAGAAAAAGGCAAAAAACATGGCAGAACACAGACCCGAACAGCAGACCTCTAGATACGATTTAGAAGCGCAGACGCTACACATGAATTAATTTGTGGCATCATAGCGTTTTTTATTTCGGAATTGCTATATGACATTTCTTATTATTTTTTGGCCGCCTCGTCACGGCCCACCCGCCAGGTCACCCGCCTCACGCCCTCCCTGCAGCTCCCCGATTGAGCCAGCGGTGGCGGCGGCGGTTGCTGCTCCCCTGCACGGCGGCGACGGTGGCGGATAGTGCTCCCATGCGTGGGGGCTGCTGCTCCCTGCACGCGGCTACGGTTCCCAGGCATCGGGTTTCGGGACTGCTCCTATGCAGCGGCGTCGACGGCTGCTTCTCCCCTACGGTTGTTTCTTCTTCACCCAGCAACACCACTCCTACTGCTCTAATGGCAGGCATATGCTCTTCTTTTCTCTCTCTCATCATAGTAACGTGCAAATGCCAAACCATTATGTATCAACCTTGTAGATTAATAACTGATTAGGTCAAGCTTCAAGTTTATTCATTTAGTGGCACCAAACATCAGATTGTGCTTGTTCAAATGCCTGACATAGAATGATATCTTTTTGTTTCATTACTTTCTGAAACAGTTCACCAAAGTTCAGATTTATTCATTTAGTGGCACTGAACTATGATGAAAATATTGTTGTTGAACTCTTATGTATAACCTGTGAAATATTGTGTCTATTAACACTCCCTCCGTTTCAAATTACTTGTCGTTTTAGGTTTGTCCTAAGTCAAACATTTTAATCTTTGACCACTAATTATAACAGCTCATATGGTTTGATATTATATTGTTGACAATTTTAGATTCACTGTGAGAAGTACTTTCATAATATATAATTAACATGGTATTAAACTACACAGAATTCTAGAAATTAATGGTCAAAGATTAACATGCTTGACTTAGGACAAACCCAAAATGACAAGTAATTTGAAACGGAGGTATTAGCTGAAATGCTGTCAAAATTTTCAGTTTTTTTTGGAAACCGCTAAATGCTTAGCTGCAGCTATAGCCGGCTATAGCTTCTCTTAGCTGTTGGAGAGCCCAACAGCTAAAAGGCTTAGCCCGCTATTTAGAACTTTGATTTTTCATCTAATCATCTGCACTTTTTCGAATGCTGGAAACTTTTGGCTGAAATGAAACCTTTCTCAGTTTTGACTACAATTTCTAGAAGTTGTGCTGACATCCGGGCTGTATTAGCAGATCTATTTTTACAAGGGAGATAATTGGCATCACATTGTTTTTATTGAGTATGTTCATTTTTTGTTTTCCAACTCTTGTAACTCGTTTATTGCCTTCTAATTCTCTGAATGCAGCCTTTATATTACATTGCCACAACTATGAGTATTGCATAAGCTGTGTCGACCTTGGCATCCTAATTAAGGATTATTGCTCCACGTATTTCCTGTTTACTGTTAAACAAAATCATAGATTTTAACTGATCTGTGTACAACTGGAACTTATAAACATGAAAAGTGAAAAAGTTAATTCTATGGGAACAAACATCCTGTTACACAGAAAAAGTTTCTTACAAAATATTCTTACAAAAAAAACATTTCGCTCAGTATGATTTGCGATTGGTACAGAATTTGTCCCATTTTGTCCAGGCATAACGCATCAAATATGATGTGAGTCATCAAACCCCTCAATTAGAAACTCAAGAATTTTATATGATAGGTATCTTATAGTCCTCAATTTTCCATACATGACAGTGCGAGAACTACTTCGTAACAAGCTAATTATGCCCAAACATTATAGTTGATATGCACTTCGAAATAAAATAGCAGCAAATCTGCAAGTAGATAAGCTTATCACCTATATTCTCTCCAACTGGGAGCACAAAATATCTGCAAGAATAATGTTGGAGTAGCAAAAATCATTTCAGGTTATCTGTATACAGTATTTGTATAGTATCTTATGCAGAATAGAAGCACTGAGGCACATAAGTTGCCACAGGATTAACCACCATGTGGCAGGAAAAAAATACAGACCTGCTGCTATCAATAACAGGTTCCACCGGATGTGGTTCGTCCTCTCTAAGATTTGTTTCTTCTATTTGTACCTGAACATATTAATTTCACCATTCTAATCCATATTATACAGCAAGAACTTTACACTGTTCCCATCTTGTTTATACAGCACAAAGTTTGCACTGTAACACATAAAATTATTAGCAGATAGAAGATGTGATTTATTCAGTGTAAAACATGTGGGAACAGCTGCACTGTTTGAGGTGGTCTTACTATATGCTTAACATGCTTAAACCCAACATGCCTTGGAACAGTATAAAGAAATGGTACGTTTTCTAATCTTTACCATTATCAAAAAATCAATGTATTATCCAAACATACCCTGAAATGTGTCTAAGGAATCAACATTGGTGATCGCATGAGCACTAACCAACAGCACTCTTTCTGACGGCCTCGAGGATGAGCTTGTCGCACCCAGGCTCTATCCATTTGGTGATGAAAGACGGCAGGTTCAGGCGCGGGCTGCTCTCCAGCAGCAGCTCGTCGTGGACGATCTGGTACGCCGCGTCCTTGGATATCGACTTCTCCCCGAGCTCGTACCTCGGCACCGGCTACTGCACGTACCTCGACGCGAACATGGCCGCCGCCGCCTCGCTGGCATCGCCGAGCTCCTTGACGTGCATCAGAACCATACCCGTGGCTCCTCTTGATGTCTTCCTGAAACGCACACACGACGAGATTTAGGCCCTGGCACCTGACGACACGACGGGAGAGTAGGAAAAAAAATATACATGTTACCTACACATGGCTTAGCGATTCTACAATATTATTGATCTAGATTTAAGTGTATTATTACTATCAATCAGGTTGCTATCACCGCACAAAACTCATGTTGCTCTTAACCAAGAGTAGATCACCTGTCTTTATATTTTATCTAGAAATAATAAAAAAAATCTACCAAGGTCAGCAATGCAACATTTGTACCGCTAGCTAGCTAGGCTTAACATGTCGTGAGCACGAGTTTGTACATTCTTGTTTCTTGATTCCTGTTGCCGCTTTGTTCAATTAGTTAAGATTGTCACCCTCATCTTTTCGCATCTACTTATACTTAAGGTCATCTAACTAGCGGCATTGTAGTATTCTAATTATGTGTAACATTTTTTGTATTTAAACTATTTATGTTGTTATATTTGCACATTTCTAACTTGTTAAATTAATCGTTTGTTGATGTTATAAGATATTATTTCTATATATGTATTGTATTTTAACTAAATTAGTGTTATTTACAGCGTTCGAAAACTTTGGTAAATGATGTTGACTTGTGGACTACCAACGAAAAATTCTTTGATTAGCCACCGCGTTCGTCAATCCAAACACACATCTAGGGACATCGTACTTGAGCCAAGGCTTTGCTTTTGGATGTCTACTGGGTTGGGCTGGCTCAGCCGTTGAGATGGCCTGCTTTGCTTGGGAGCTTAGCTGCACTAGATGCTGAGCTAGTTAATTAATTAGGGGAAAAGGAAGCGAGAGTTGGGTTTGGTTGGTTCAGCCCGGCCACTAACAATGAAGTTCTGGAATTGGATTTATTTTTTAGAAAATACTTTGACTTACCCAGAAGTATTTAGCACGTCATGTTTTGGACACACAAGGCAATTGATTATGTTCAACACGTTTTAGATCCTTACGATAGCACCAAGTTTAAACAGATCGAACTTCTCATTCAGAAAGCTACTGGGGTCCATTAGTACTTGTTGAAAATTTTAGACGTCTAAATGTCTTTTGAATTATTCGGAATCTTAAAAACATAACAGAGCTATGCCCATAGAAATCTGTTTTGGACCTGGGCCTTATAATTAAGTATAGTGATCTTATAATATTAGGGATGATCTCACACCTCAGATAACTCATAAAGAGGTAGCCTCGTTGAAAATATGGTTTGAATTTTTTTTTGGATTAAACAGTTTCTTGTGTAACCACAATAACTTCATGTGCTACACATTCATCTACAATTAATATTGTGTTCTTTCTTAATTCTTTTTGTGAACTCTTCTATTATTTGCATGGGCAAAACTTTTGTAGTGAGATCGATCGTAAGCATGGTCAATAATAATTGAGAAAATTCTCTATGTAGCCCTAAAAATTTACTCAATCTGTTTGATACTCTTGAATTTACCTTATTCATAACGTACCCTTGAGTTTTTATTTTGATCCCCTCCGTACCAGTTTCGCTAGTTGGCCGTTAACTATTTTTAAAATGACTATATTATCCCTCTGGTACATATGTGTTACGTACTTGATAAATTTTCATATGAAAAATTAACTTATACTAAACTAAAAGGATATAACCATTTAATACCAAACTTGAAATATAAAAGTTAATGTTTTGAAGTTTTTTAAATTATTATTAAATTCATAAATTAGTTTCACCATAAAATTGAGAACTAAAACTATATGTTATTTAGGTTTAAATTTTTGTGAAGATGTATGAAATTCATCAAATTTGATTTGAAGTTTATTTAAAAATTTTAAATATGTTTTTTAGTTTGTGATGAAATAATTCCATCCCCTTTGTCTTTCACAATAAATAATTTACATATCCAACATTTCTACCTTTTAGCAATATACCGAGGACAATAAAGTCATTTGTAAAATAACTAACGGTGAAGCTAATAGTCAACTAACCGAATGTGCATGTAAAAGATCCAAATAAAAACTCAAGGATATATAAAAGATCAAGCAAATCTCAGGGGTGTAAATCTCAGGGGTGTAGAAGTGGTTGGAAGAAATTAGAGGGACATACAAAGAATTAGCCCATAATAGTTCTAGATGTAATAGTACGGTGTAGCTACTGCTATGGAACGACTGGCCAATCGCAAGTATCACAGTATAAACATTTTCATATCACCAAAACAAACCATCGGAAAATGTACACTTAATTTCGCATCAGCACAAATAAACAAATAAATACTTGTAGAAATCATAGTAGCGGCTGGCCTTTTACGTTGACTATAGGACCGCGAACTCATGGATCGACCTCGTGCTTAGCTTGCGTGTGTATATATGCGGGTGTACATATGGGTCACGCGGACTCGTGGTTGTTAGTTTATTTATAAATCGATGAGTAAGTGTGAGAGGAACCTGATCTCTCTAGGAGCGTTTGACTTGTCGATGTTGTCATGTTGATATGTTCTATGCTCACTGGTTTTCTACTCGGCCGCCTTAGGCGGCACTTCTTCCCAGCCAATAATACCTCGTTCATCGTATGCTTCCTAAACGATTAAACAATGTGTTTTTAAAAAAACAATGTCGATATAAAAGTTGTCTAAAAAATTCAGATTAATATGTTTTTTATTTTTATAACCGATAATAAATCAATTATATATTTTTTCACGTGGGCTATATAATAATCCGAGTGGTCTCAATTGAGGAAAGGATTTTGATTACTCGATTGCATATTCATTGCTTTCTTCAATACCACCTATATAGTCATGAAAATTTTAATGAGATATATTAATATGCGATATATCAGTCAATAAACATGAAAGTTCACATATTAATGCTTCTTTTCATATTTTTTATTTTTTAATAAATGCTACCTCTATTTCAAAATATAAGACTTTCTAGTATTATCTATATTTATATGGATGTATAGTGTATTTAGACATATATATAAGAGAAAAACTAACAAATGTAATTGATAAACACTTAATTCTAAGAAATGTCATTGACGAATGCAAGTTCTACAAAATATCATCGTACAAACAAATTTGTCTAACAAATCCTATTGTCGTTAGGGTTCCGTCAAGTGTTATAGTATGAACGGTAAATTTAATGGCAAAAATAGATGGAACCCTAACGGCGATGATATTTCTTAGACAAAGTCTTGTTGGATAACATTTTGTAGAACTCGTACTCGTCAATAACATTTTTTAGACTTAGATATTTGTCAATGTTATTTTTTAGATTTTTTTCTATATAAACAATATATGTTGATATATCGATGAATATAGACTTTTTACCGCACGAAAAAGAACAAGTATTTAGGTAATATGCAATAAGAAAATGGACGAAAAACCACGAGGGATGAGTAATTAAAAAACCATCGAGCACGAGTAGTAGTACCACCGCATGCTTGCACATGCATGCAGCGATCTAGGAGATCGATCGCGCCGCGCGATATCTGGCGGCCACATGATCCAATCCAAGAAACGCGCGCGCAATTCATATCTCACTTCTCACCACCTCTCTCCTGCAAGCTAGTTCCGATACAACGGCATAAAATATCATTGCTCGTTGACACTGCACCGGCCGTCACACTTACCCAACGCGTACGACCAATAAACAAATTGAAGCGAGGGCGGCGAGGGCTACAAGGTGCGCCCCTCTAGCTCGATCACCTGCCGTCGATCGATCTCTTGCCGGTGAGAGAGAGGGATGGCGGCGGCGGCGGTGGCGGAGCCGTCGATGACGCTGCTCGAGTTCCTCCGCACGCGGACCCCCGCCAGGGGCCCCAAGCTCGGCATTGGCGAAGGTCAGCTCCCTTCCTACCTACCTGCCGCCATTGCGATCTCAGATAATCTCCCCCTCTTCCTAGTTTAGTCTGTTCGTCCTTGTTCTTTTGTTCGATCGGATAATTCTTGAGCTGGAATAATAGATGCACACACCCTCTATTTTAAATAACTAATATCAAAACTATTCATTCATTCTTAAACATATATTGGTATCTCGTATTCTTTGCGCAAGAAGTTTAGCACGTCTATAAGCAAAAACTCAAAACTTATGTACATCATATTCTAACCATTTAAGAGTGATTAATGGTCAAACCGAAAGCATAGCAGTTATTACGCTGTCGGATATTTTAAAATAGAAGAGTAAATTAATATTATATACTTTATAAATGCATGTAAACTTCGTACGTCTTTCATGTATTTAACAATCAACAAATATAAAGTTTCTTTCGATTACAATGGAGAACATACATATGCAGTACACTGTACTCGTACAAACCGTTAATACGCATCCTAAACCGTGAGTCGGATATTAACAAATATCACTAGCATTAAGTCTTAATTTTTGTTTATTTCTATTAAAATAATTTATAAACTTAGATTACTATCAGTGACAGCGCACCTCTCAATCCTGAAGGGAATCATTCCAACCTTTCCGCCTCCGATTTGTACCTTTTTGTTTGTTTTTTTTTTGTTGCTTTATTAAGTAGGAGTATTAGGTAGCAGACTCTCACATGTGGACAAACATGCAACGAATGCAACTAGAACAATTCCGAATGCCTCCAACGTGTCTCATTAATTTCTATCGATACAGATAATATATACGTGCAGTGATATTGCTGTCATGCATACATAATATGCTGATTACTTCTTCTTAGATGTCCATTTATAAGTAATGAAAAATGAAGATATCCTTATTAAATTAGAGATGTTTATGGGTGGGAGGATATATGGGTAAATGGGGAGAACTTTGAAGTAGAGGTGGTATATACAAGTCACAGTGGGTCTTACGACCGTTTAGTTCGCGAAAAGAAAATTTTTTGGCGTCACATCGGACGTTTTACAGAATGTTGTAAAGGGTTTTCGGATATGAATGAAAACATAAATTTTCGGATATGAATGAAAAAACAAATTTCATAGCTCACCTAAAAACTACGAGAATAATCTTTTGAGCTTAATTTTCGTTGTTAGCACACGTGGGGTACTGTAACGCTTATGGCTAATCATACACTAATTAAGCTCAAAAGATTTATCTCACGATTTCTCATATAACTGTGTAATAACGCTTATGCCTTATTTGCCGATGAGCGCGAATCTTCGGGAAGCTTCCTAAGCTCTCCTTCCTCTGCCCTGGTCTAGTTACGGTCATTTCCCCGTCACAACCTCCCTTTCTCCTCCATCTTCGGCAGGCGGCAGCTTACCTCTAGCGAGAGTGGGAAGGGGTCCGGTTTCCCCACTCTCCTTTTTTTAAGTTAGGTTGGTACTTGGTACACCCTTTTTGTCAGGTTTTCTTGTGATCATCCTTGTCCCATAATATTAGTAATCCTTATCCCATAATATCAGTAGTACTCTGAATTACCATGCTTGATTATTTGCAATTCTGAATATATGAATATTATGATAAGTTATATTTTAGGACGAAAAGATTCGTACAAGCAGTGACAATAACACCTCTGTATATCTTTGCGCTTCTGCTTGGGTTTATAAGACAAAATTTAAATTTTTGACTTTAATTTAGAGTTGATTTTAAGATTTTTTTTCACTGAAGTATTATATTCAGACTTGGTTTTTAGCCATTTAGATGGCTAAGAATACGTATATAAAAATTTTATTTACAAATTATTTTTTATTTCAAATATGTCATCAAACAATGCCCTCCTAGATGTGGTTGTTTTTTAAAGTAAATTTTGTGAGACTACGTGTATTATGACCTAAGTTGCACCACACCTTATAGGTTTTAGCACATGGCATATAGCTTTAGACCTAGAAATAATGGTCGAAGAGTTTCACATGACCGTACTTAACCAATTTAACTAAGTGTTATAGCAAAACAAAATTACTATACATACGATTATTTTCGAATGATTAGCATTAGCATACGAGCCGACGGGACAGACGAATAGCATGATCACTTGAGGCAGTTCACGGCGAGCTCCTGCCTCACGCTGCTGGGCAGCCTCCACCACTGCGCGGTCACCACCAGCGAGGGCATCGGCAACTCCAGGGATGGCTTCCACCCGGTCCAGCGCCGCCTCTCCGGCTTCCACGCCTCGCAGTGCGGCTTCTGCACCCCGGGCATGTGCGTCTCCATCTTCTCCGCGCTCGCCGCGGCCGACGGAATTGCCTCGCCCTCGCCCTCCTCCTGCGCACCGCCGCTGGGGTTCTCCAGGCTCACCGCCGCCGAGGCCGACAGGGCCGTCTCCGGCAACCTGTGCCGCTGCACCGGCTACAGGCCCATCGTCGACGCCTGCAAGAGCTTCGCCGCCGACGTCGACCTCGAGGATCTCGGCCTCAACTCCTTCTGGAACAAAGGCGCCGCCGGCGGACGCGCTCACGTCAGCAAGCTGCCGGCCTACTCCTCCTCCAGTGGCGCCGCCGTTGCCACCTTCCCGGAGTTCCTCAAGTACGAGATTAAGTCATCCGCTGGCGCTCCGGCCGTGCCGGTTACCGGCGGCGGAGGAGGTTGGTTCCATCCTAGGAGCATCGAAGAGTTCCACATGTTGTCTGCCTCCAACCTGTTCGACGAAATGTCCGCGAAGATCGTGGCATCAAACACTGGCTCCGGAGTGTACAAGGATCAGGACCTCCATGACAAGTACATCAATGTCTCGCAGATTCCAGAGCTTTCAGCCATCCACAGAAGCAGCAAGGGCGTCGAGATTGGAGCAGCCGTGTCGATCTCCAAGGCCATCGAGATACTACTCTCATATGAACGAGGCGCGGTGGTGTTCTGAAAGATCACCAATCACCTGAGCAAGGTGGCCACGCCGTTCGTCAGGAACACGGCGACCATAGGAGGCAACATCGTCATGGCACGGAGGTTGTCGTTCCCGTCAGACATTGCAACTGTTCTCCTCGCTGCAGGATCAACTGTCACCATCCAGCAGGTGGCTTCCAAGAGTGTGTGCCTCACTCTGGAGGAGTTCCTGAAGCAGCCTCCATGTGATTCCAGGACTTTGGTCATCAGCATCTCTATCCCAGATGGGGTTCAGACGACGGCATCGCCTTCGAGACGTTCCGTGCAGCTTCTCGTCCATTTGGGAATGCTGTCTCATATGTCAATTCTGCATTCCTGGCAAGGAGTTCGGTGGATGCGGTATCAGGGAACCGTCTTGTTGAGGACGTTTTCCTGGCATTTGGTGCATTCGGGTCCAAACACGCCATCAGAGCTAGGAAGGTTGAGGAGTACTTGAAAGGAAAATTGGTCAGTGCACCTGTGATACTTGAAGCAGTTCATCTGCTTAGAGGTGTTGTATCACTAGCAGATGGCACGACACATCCTAAATACAGAGTCAGCCTAGCCATCAGTTTCCTGTTCAGATTCCTGTCTTCCCTTGCTAATGGCTTGGATGAGCCTGAAAATGCTGATAGTGTTCCCAATAATTCATGTACCACTAATGGAGCCACCAGCGGTAAAACTGAGTCGAAGGTTGACAGCTCCGATTTACCAATAAAGTCAAGGGAAGAGATGGTCTTTTCTGATGAATACAAACCTGTCGGAAAACCAATCGAGAAAGCTGGCCCATTGCTCCAAGCTTCTGGTATATATACTCTTTCTTTCTTGTTACGATATATGCACAATTTTGTAATATTAGTTTTGCTTTAACTTTTTTTTGAATGAAGGAAATTTGCTTAGTTTCTTTGAACTACTGTAGTCTAAAATTTTGCAACCTATGTCTAGAACTCCTTGGAGTTTGATTACCTGAAATCCTGAACTTGTCATTCAGGTGAGGCAGTGTACGTTGATGATATCCCTGCTCCAAAGGATTGCCTCTATGGGGCATTTATCTACAGCACACACCCTCGCGCTCACATAAAAGGTGTAAACTTCAGATCATCTTTGGCTTCACAGAAGGTTATCACAGTTATCACTGCAAAGGACATTCCTACCGGTGGTGAAAATGTTGGATCCTGCTTCCTCCCGATGCTAGGAGATGAAGCACTTTTCGCTGATCCAGTTTCTGAATTTGCTGGTCAAAATTTCGGCGTTGTGGTACTTACATCTAAACCACCTGAACTTTTTTTTCAGATGAGCCAAAACTAGTTAGTAATATTTGCGAATATTCAGATTTTTTTTATAATATATTGAATCTTACCATGTCTTGTTCCCTTGCTGTTATTCAGATTGCTGAGACACAGAAGTACGCCTATATGGCAGCGAAGCAAGCTGTCATTGAATATAGTACTGAAAATCTTCAGCCACCAATTCTGACAGTAGAAGATGCTGTCCAGAATAACAGCTACTTTGAAGTTCCCTCATTTTTAACTCCTATGCCAATTGGTGGCTTCAACCAAGCCATGTCTGAAGCTGATCACAAGATCATAGGTGGAGAGGTAGTACTTTTTCTCCAAACATGCTAAAGCTCTAATTTTGCATCTCTATATATTAGAACAATTTCGCTGTGCATCACGATCAACTGAGCAGTAGGTGCTTAGAAAGAAAGGATTGTATGGTGTCAGTTACTGACAATTCTAGGAAAAATACTTACACCTTGTTTGTTTTTTGGCACGTACAGGTGAAACTTGTATCCCAGTACTATTTCTACATTTGAGACACAAGCAGCATTGGCTATCCCTGATGAAGATAACTGTATAACAATCTACTGCTCGACGCAAATGCCTGAGCTTACTCAACATATTGTTGCAAGTTGCCTCGGCATTGCATATCATAATGTCCGTATTATCACGAGAAGAGTTGGAGGCTTTGGTGGAAAGGCAATGAAAGCAATACATGTAAGCATTTGACTGACCAACCCTTTGCATTTGCAGAAAAATTATATTCTTAAACCAGTGGAATTTCCCGTCTAGTGGAGTTAGTACATGTTTTATTGCCGTAAGCTATTTTACAAGAGAGTAAAATGCTCGTACGTTGTTACGAAACTAAAAGTATTGCTTCAGCACTTAGAGAACATATTTTGAATTCCCCAGCTAATTAGATATTTTCAGTTGAGTTTTAAGAAGAGAATAGTGAGTGGTCCCACATGTTTGAATGTGAGAAGTCGGTGCGGTGTTGGGCGGTGGACGGTAGATTCACTGCCATCTGCCACTACTACTCGTCTCCTCTCTTTTAGAGTAGTATACATGAACCAACCATTATTGATGGGCAACTGAGATCTCTGTTTTGCTATCAGAACAGAGATTTTAACTGCTGATGTTGCGCTAGACTTAGATCTGAGTATTTCCAATGCAGAACTTCTAGACATAAGTTTGACCAGAAGAACTATTGTTTGACAGGTTGCAACTGCTTGCGCTGTCGCAGTATTCAAGCTGCGGCGCCCTGTTCGAATGTACCTCGATCGCAAGACGGACATGATAATGACGGGAGGGCAGCATCCGATGAAGGTGAAGTATTCCGTTGGATTCAAGTCCGATGGCAGGATCACGGCCCTGCACCTTGATCTCAAAATCAATGCCGGTATATCAATGGACTTCAGCCCAGTGATGCCATCCGCCATTGTTGGTGCTCTGAAGAAGTACAACTGGGGCGCTCTCGTGTTTGACATCAAGGTCTGCAAGACGAACGTCTCGTCCAGGTCGGCGATGCGAGCTCCCGGCGACGCGCAGGGCTCGTTCATCGCCGAGGCCATTGTCGAGCACGTCGCGTCTGCACTCTCGTTGGACACGAACGATATCAGGAGGAAGAACCTCCATGACTTTGAGAGCCTCAAGCTGTTCTTCGGGGATAGCACCGGTGAGGCTTCAACGTACAGCCTCGTCACCATCTTCGACAAGCTAGCCTCGTCGCCGGAGTACCAAAGGAGGGTCGCCATGGTGGAGCAATTCAACGGCAGCAACAGGTGGAAGAAGCGGGGCATTTCTTGCGTGCCGATCACCTACCAGGTGAGTCTCCGGCCAACTCCGGGGAAGGTCTCCATCTTGAACGACGGCTCCATCGCCGTCGAGGTCGGTGGCGTCGAGATCGGGCAGGACCTGTGGACCAAAGTGAGGCAGATGACCGCTTTCGCGCTGGGCCAGCTGTGCCAAGATGACGGCGGCGGCGAGGGCCTCCTCGACAAGGTCCGTGTCATCCAGGCCGACACCCTGAGCATGATCCAGGGAGGCTGGACCGCCGGGAGCACCACCTCCGAGGCCAGCTGCGAGGCTGTTCGGAAGTCATGCGCCGCGCTGGTCGAGAGGCTAGTGCCCATCAAGGAGAGAGCTGGCAACGTACCATGGAAATCCTTGATTGCCCAGGTGAGCTAGAAAATAAAAATCTCATTTTTCAAGTAGTAAACTGAAAGCATAAGTGGCGGGCAGATCGTATTTTCTGAAACATTACTGTTGTTAGTCTGTCTGACGCTCTGACAGCGTTGTGAATTGATCTTCGCTTTCAGGCAAGCATGGCTAGCGTGAAACTGACGGAGCACGCGTACTGGACTCCTGACCCGACGTCCACTAGCTACTTGAACTATGGAGCAGCCATCAGTGAGGTACATTTTTTAAAATAAAATTTTCGTATGACCGTCTAGATCACATCAAAAACCAAGAGTATGTACCATCAAGGGTTTAAAAGGGTTTCCGTACATTACTGCACTACAGACCTTGATCCAAATTACACCAGCAGCTCTGAAAGTGTATTTTGCTAATCAGAAATCTACATATCTATGAACTGTATTCTCCAGGTGGAAGTCGATGTATGACTGTGGGCAACCACCATCCTGAGGAGCGACATCGTTTATTACTGTGGGCAGAGCCTGAATCCTGCTGTGGACTTGGGCCAGGTCAGTCAGTCAATTATTTTCGCTTTTGCTTAATGTTATAAGTCAAAATTTAAACTTTCGACCTAAAATTTAAAGTTGATTTTAGAGTTTTTTCAATATCATTTATTTTTTAGACTTTTAATTTTATATCGCTAAAAATACATATATAAAATTTTTATTCATAAATTATTCTTGGTTTGCAAATATGCTGTTTCTCACTTGATATCAATCTGCTGCTACTACTAATTGGAATACGTTTGAAGCATTAATTAATTGGCTCTATGCATGTGTCAATATAAATGCAATCTGCTAGTTAGCTAAAATTTTGGTGGTCGATCCTCGATCGATCAGGTGGAGGGCGCGTTTGTGCAAGGAATCGGCTTCTTGACGAATGAGGAGTACGCGACCAACTCCGACGGGCTCGTCATCCACGACGGCACAATGACGTACAAGATCCCCACCGTCGACACCATCCCCAAGCAGTTCAACGTCGAGCTCATCAACAGCGCCCGCCATCACAGCCGCGTCCTCTCCTCCAAAGGTATACTATCGTCTCGATGTCTCCTCCCTTTGCTAGCTCTCGCCCCCATCAAGAACAACACTACTGAAAGTTATAGCTTTTCAATATGCATCGCAGCGTCCGGTGAGCCGCCGCTGCTGCTGGCGTCGTCGGTGCACTGCGTGATGAGGAAGGCGATCAGGGCGGCGCGGAAAGAGTTCGCCGCCGCAGCCGGCGGCACTGGGCTGGCGGGCGGCCCAGAGCTGTCGTCGTTCCAGATGGACGTGCCGGCGACGATGCCGGTCGTCAAGGAGCTCTGCGGCCTCGACGTCGTCGAGAGGTATCTCGAGAGGTACACCGCGAAAGCCTAGAGATGGCTCCGTTGGCTTGGCTTGTAAGCGCTCGCGTGTTCATGCGAAATACTACCTTTTGTTTGTAAATGGACATCATTGTTGATATTTGTATAACGTTTCACCATTAATTTTATTAAAAAAATATGTAAATACTGGTTATTTTTCTGACTCAGTTTAATTTCTATATTTGTATAAAAGAGGAGACGGGGTGACAGTGAGGGATGAATCTGCTATTCACCCATACACTAACTTAAAAAATGAATGTCTCACATGTTAACCACCACCACTTGCTCTATTTTTTCTGTGAGGAATAAAAGGACTACTAAATTAATGTGTCCAAACACCACTAACAAATATATGCATCAATTAAATGATAATATATGTTAGAATTGATTTTATAACATGTTAATGATAATATATGTAGAAAAACTATTACCATTAAAATACTTTAGTATTGTTTATATTTTTACATATTACAGCAATTTTTGAACGAGAAGAGTAATTAATTACTATATAAAAAGTAAAGGCCTTGTATATTTTAAACGGAGGAAGCAAGTTTTGGAGAAAATATATTTTTTTTCAGTTTTGACTATATACCAAGATCATATATATTACCTCTGTCCCTAAATGTTTAACGACGTTGACTTTTTTATGCACGTTTGACTATTCGTCTTATTCAAAAAATTACATAATTATTAATTATTTTTACATCATTTCATTTATTGTTAAGTATACTTTTATGCATATATACAGCTTTACATATTTTAAATTTTTTTTAATAAGAAGAATGGTCAAACGTGCATAAAAAAATCAACGTCGTCAAACATTTAGAGACGGAGGGAGCAGTAAACCAACAAATTCCAAGTTGGACTTGGCCAAACCAAGACCTAGCCAGCGATGCCATCACCTTCTGGTTGATAGCCTATGCTACCAAACACCAGGAAGCTACCGTGTGCCACAAACTCACGGTATAATGCTGAAAATACTAGGGAACGACGTTACGTAGAGAAAACTCCAGGGAACGATCAGTCGGTAGCCTCACACCATTGCCTTGTGATAGCTATGTGAGAAAGCACATGTAAACTCGGGATGATGGGAAACTTACCGAGTGAAATCTCGGCAAAAAAAAGAGACGCGGCATTCCGCCTCCAGTAAATGGCACAAGCCAACGGAAAGAAATGTTACCGAGAGCGAGAGACACATGGCGAGGAAGGAGACAAGTACCAAGAGAGCAAGAGACACACGGCAAGGAAGCAAACAGGTACCGAGAGTTTTTAGTAGATGCACACTCACCACCATTGTGCACCTGGCTTTTGTATAATATACATACATACAAGATGATGCTATAGTAATACGAGGCAATTAAGAAATAGATAGGTACACATTATTTCGTACAACCATGACTGGCACGCAAACAAATTGACACCACAGAATAATCACGTGAACATTACCCGCCGATTCTCTCAGTGTTAATAACAAAATGGTATGATAATACAATACAAATGGATCTACAACATACCGGAGACACATGATGCAATAGAATCAGTTCTTACAACCTCTCTCCTAGTGAGGCAATATAATCCTATTTGACTAACCAAACGTGTGCACTGGCAGCTCAAATGAACTTTAGTGTCCTTTGCCGCATCATATACCTGAGATCGACATTTTACAAAAAAAATTAACTGCCAAATAATATTACTGGAAAATGAATCTTTATAGAAAGTATGTTAACTACTAAAAATGAAAATACAATACATGCTAGTTTATGAAAGGTCAATACTTGTGGGTAATTTATAAAAAATGTATTTATTTGCAAATGCATGTTATAACAAACATGAAGTGTAGAATTCAACTTAAAAGTAGTTGTCCATACCTTAGAAATATTCATCAAATAAGATATCCCTGGTGGCAGGACATTCCTCAGATTCATTACATGAGTCCATACATTAAGATTCATCACCGTCGTTGTCGTCGTCATCATCATCTTGAATAGATGATCGAGTGAGAAGCTCCAAGTCTTTGTTATTGCAGATGTCTTTAGTATCCCTGCTAGTGGAAGCCTCCTCAGAATCATTGAATTCTTGACCAAGATCAATTATAAAACTGCCATATAGGCCATCTTCCTGGAAATAGTGGACATCATTGTTGTTGGGGACAAAATCATAATCTTGATCAGTGGGCACTTCTAATCTCCCAACTGGCTGCACTTTATAAACAACTCACCAGTTCGTAAGGTCTTGCACAGATTTGCATGGGTATGGCATGTAATACACTTGTGATGCTTGATGAGCTATAACAAATGGCTGAAACTTTGGAAGGACCGATGCATGAGCAACTTCAACAAGACCAAATCTTGGCGTGTACCTCACTTGGCTTGGGTCAAACCAATGGCAATTGAAGAGCACAAGTGTGAGAGGTTTGCTGCCATCAAAGCTGATTTCTATTATTTCTTTTATGTAACCATAGTACTCAGTACTATCAGTACCATCTCCTTCTCCTATAGTCATCAAACCACTGTTTATTGTAGTTGCATTTGGCCTCTCCTGCTCATACTTATGTGTTCGGAATCGATAACCATTCATATCATACATATTATATAACAAGACTCGAGTGTGGCATCCTCTAGCCACTTGCTTCAAATCATCACTCATAGACTCGTCTATCGTACTCTAGATGTGAAATAAAAGGAAATAACGTCTCAATAAATTGGTGGACAATGCTGAATACATAAACTATGAAAATGTTGAAGAATATATTTTAGAAGAACATAATTATTATTAGATTGTGAATATAGATGCAATTAAGAGTTGTTGTAATGCTAACAAATCAAAACTGAAACTAATAATTTAGATCCATGAGAGATTCAGTTTAGAGTATTTGCAGTATAACTTTATTCTTTTGATGGGGATGATTACTTAGATTGGTGCCATAAATATTCATGAAATCCTTTACATATTGTTCAAGCAACATACAGTATATGTACACATGCATGATCTTATAACAACCTGAGATAGGTCATAGGTAGATTTCCTAATGATGTAAAACAATATGCAGGGCTAAAGATATCTTTATCTGTTTAATTGATGTAGTAATTAGGTTCATAGTCACTATTTACTTGAGTTAAAATAAAGTATGGGTAAAGAAATTACTTGCTCATAGAACCAAGATACAAAATTAGGACGACATCTCCCGGCACCATTCTGTAAGATATTTTCTTGTTGTTGCCTAGTTGGGACTCCTTGTGCAGTCCACTCCTTATCTATAAATTTCATGCAAGATAAAAAAAAAGTGAACCAAAAGGTAAAATTATATGCTTTATGAACTATATGCAATCCATATAAACTTTATACCTAATGTAGTCATCCACTTCAGGAAGGTTCGTAAGTACATAAAGCATGGTAGCATCTCACTCTTCGCCAGTTAAATGTCTAGAGACTCCTCGGCTAGTAGAATCCTCCTTGATAGAGAAGAGACTAAGGGAACAATTAGCGGACTGGGTAGTGACATTGTATTGAGGAATAGGATTATGAATCGTCTGCACTAGATCAGCAAAGTATATAGATGTGAAGTTTGAGATTTCATCCAGTATGTAGACCTCTTCTATGGATGCTTCAACACGAGCTCGGTTTCTAACTTTGCTCTTAAGATATTTTTGGCCTCTTTCAATGGGGTAGTTCGAATTGTACAGGTCCACCCATCCTAGCTTCATATGGTAAGTGAATCATCAAGTGCTGCATTGGATTGAAAAATCCAGTTGGAAAGATCTTTTCTAATTTGCAGACCAAAACAATTACTTGAGTCTGCATGTTTTCCATCTCTTTGGGATCAAACTGTTTTGCACAAAGTTTGCGATAAAAGAAGCTTACCTCTGCTAGCACTTCCCATACATGAGTTGGCATGTAGCCACAAACATTACTGGCAAGAGACGTTCCATCATTATGTGGTAATCATGACTTTTTAACCCATTGAGCCACATGTTTTTTAAATTCACTCCTCTCCTTAAGTTTGATCCATACCCATCAGGAAATTTCAATGTTCGAAACCACTCAAATACTTCCTTCTTTTGATTTCTATTCAAGCAAAAGTCGGCTCTTGGCTTTACCCATTGACCATATGGTTGTTTTTGGATGAGGTTCAACTCAGGCCTATTGCAAAGTGCTACTTGGTCAAGGCGCGAGCCTTGATATTGTCCTTTGTTTTGTCTGGAATATCAAAGCAAGTATTAAATATTGCCTCAGCAACATTCTTCTCATTGTGCATGACATCAATGTTATGAGGAATTAGTAGTTTGTGAAAGTAAGGGAGTCTCCACAAGCTAGATATATGTGTCCAATGGTGAGTTTTGCCATAGTCTACATATCCATTTCCATTAGTAGCAGAGACAAGGCTATCTAACCGAGCACGAATCTCTTGACCAGAGAGATGATGAGGTGGTTCATTAGTAACAACAGTGTTTGTCGTAAAAGAGCTTGAATCACTTCTAGAACTATGATCAGTTGGGAGGAACTGACGATGACAATCAAAGAATGAGTACTTTCCCCCAAATTTCAGCCTTTTTCCTTGGAGTGACTCCATACAGATTGGACATGGCATCTTTCCATGCACACACCAACCACAGAATATGCCATAAGCTGGAAGGTCATGGATAGAATAAAGGAAGGCGGCTCGCATGGTAAAATTTGTCGTGGTGGCACAATCATATGGCAATACACCATGCTGCCAAGCATTCATGAGTTCATCAACCAGGGGCTCCATGAATACACTGATATGTTTACTAGGATAGTTCGGCCCAGGAATTATCAAACTAAGGAACATGTTATGCTGCTGCATACAAATACCAGGTGGAAGGTTCAAGGGAATGACAAACATAGGCCAACAACTGTATGAAGCCTTGCGATGGGAGGTTGTTTTATGGGCAGGAAAGCCTTGCCCTGTGCGTGGCAACACTCTCGCAGAGCTGAGTGTTGAGAGGGGGAGGAGGGGGCAGTGGGGAGACTGTGTGCTGAAGGGAGATGCGTGGCGCGGAGGCGGCCTCGACGGGGAGCAGCGCGGCAGTGGCGGTGCGCAAATCAGGCGGCACCGTCGATGGACGCAGCACAGCGGTGCCATATCGGCAGCAACATAGATGGTGGCGGCATGGCGGGGAGATGGGGGACATGCGAACAAAGATTGGGAATGAGATTCGTGACCTAGCCAAGAGAAATTTTGGGTGCCCGGCAAATATTTGGTGCGCGCGGTTTCTGCCATTAGAGATCAAATAGATAATTTTGTTATTGGATATGGTAAAACAGCCGTTGTTCACTTGGCTAGAGCTCGGGGTCACTAACCAAGAGGTCGTGGGTTCGAACCCAGCCTGGTAAGTTTTCTTTTAGAAATTTCGATCGTATTTTTTATTCATTTATTCTCTTTTTTTTGTCGACTTTTTTCTTTCTTTAACACTTCCTCATTGGATATGGTAAAACGGAATGATTCCTACGAGTTGTCAAAGAGGATACCTCACCGGTACTACTTATAATACCATATCAGTGCGGTACTATCTAATACTCAATTGATACTAGCTAATACTACAGTGGTATAGCACTGCAGCTAGAGATGGCAATGGAGCCCGTTACCTGAAACCTGTAAAGTTTTTACTCTATTAGGAGGCAAGTACGTTTTAAAAAATGTATCTGCGGATCTATTAACAGGCAAAAACTTCACCCAATGGGTATGATGGGTGCAGGTACATTCTTTTGATACCCGAACCCATTAACCCGCGGGTTCAAACTACCCATGGGCCAGCCTAATAATGTGACATGGCCTAAGGCCCACTACTTAGAGACCCTAGGTATAAAAGAAATTTTACATATTACTGTGACAAACTCAATCTTGGCGGCAGCTTCTCCCTCTTGACCGTCGGCGGTGGGTGGCGGGACCACGACTTCTCCCTCTCCCAGGCGGCTGGTGGTGGACCGGCGGCTTCTCCGATCTCCCTCTTAGGCCGGCGGCGGCGCCTCCCTCTCCCTGGTGGCCCACTACCACACATGCATGAAATGGGTATGTGTACCCAACAGGTACCCGTCATCCGTACGGGTGCGGATACGGGTATAAGATAATTTTGTATCCGCTAGCGGGCATGGGTATTTTAATGGGCAAATTTAATTTCAATGGGTACCGATATAGGGTGTGTGAACCCGTTGGGTACATACTCGTTGCCTTCTCTAGCTGCAGGGTTGCAATCTATATTAGTTCCCATCGTGCAAGCGGTGATGGTGGTGCCATGTGTAGGCTGCAATAGTCTATACCTTTCTACAAATTTGGATGGTGTTCCGTCGTTTATCATTTCTCTAAAAACAATCAATGGGACTCCGGCTCAAAAAACTTGGTTGAAATGACATAACAAGTTTTAGTGAGACTCTATCTTGTTTTGTTGTAGAAAAACCACCCATCTTATTTCATTTATTTATGATATCAAGGATAATTTACTATTATGTAATATAAACTTTCCAATGCAACGTATGCTTCTCAAATTAATTTTATATCAACCATAATTTATCATTTATGGCTCGACATGTAATTTATTTTAAAAATTAATTTTAATTTATATAATTAAAATTAACTTGACTCAATGCAACGGACATACATTTTTTCTACTCTAATCTAATAGAAATGTATGGTGTCTTTTGCCAAGTACGGTAGTGGTTGCCTTACATTCCAACCACTGTTCAGTTTTGTTCAGCTATATATCTCAAAATTTATTTGCATGGATTTCCAAAATCTTAAGGTTAGATTGGGATTATATGGACACATTTTTAAATAATTAGAATGACAACATCAACATTACCAGTTTTTTTCCCAAATCGTGCAAGCATTGCATGTGATGTCAGGCATTCGATGCAACCTATGAAATGATATCATCCATTTAGGTTTGCATACACAGGTATTCTCTCCTGCAGCTTCTACAATAATATAACTTACAGTTCACAAGTTGCAGTGTATGCCAGCATATATGACCAAAAGTACCGAACTTCCAATTCACAAGTTACAGTGAATACCCACATATGACCTACAGTACATAAGGCAACAGACAGCCAACCTAAGGCAGCAGACACAGCCAACAGCTACTAGAGTTCCATATAAACTTAAGTTCAGGTAAGACTTAGTGAAGTATACCTAGGTGATTAACTAGAAAAGACTACTTAGTATGACAGCCACAACCAACAGCTGACCAACTTCATGGCTATGACCATCGAGGTCAGTTTAGTTACAAAACACATCCATGGTTTCAGGCATGTATAACTAGTCGATTCTTTTCAGCTATACAAAACACTCCTAATATTCTTCAGATCTTGTCTGCTGCGGTGTGCTAAATGTTCACAATTGCACCGGAGACAGCACCAGCCCCAACATGTTCAGGGCCTGAGTTTCCAGTCCAAGCCACACCAGATAAAGTCTGCGTCATGGTTCAAACCAAATGATTAATATTAGTCATCTCAAAAGTTATATGGCTAACAATTACTTCCTGCACAGGTAGACCATGTACCAAATACTTACTAGGAGAGTCAACATGACAGGTAAGGGAGCTAAGACTGAAGGTAACAGGTCTATGTTCAGCTTACTTTGTATCGCCTGCAATCCATTTCACATATACACTACTTAGTGCAACCAACCTAAAATAATGGAAACACTGCTATAGCTGATTCAACTCCACCAAATAAAATAACACCACTTACTCTTAAAGCAGCTTCAAAATATGTTGATTTCCGTTGAAACGCTATCTTTTCCAACTCCCTCTCCTTGTGCTCGAGCTCCCTCTCCTTCCGCTCCTGCTCCTTCTCTTTTGCCCTCTCTTCACGCTCACGATCCTTCTCCTGTTCCCTCTCCTTCTCACGGTCCCTCTCTTCACGCTCTCTTTCCCTGGCCTCACGCTCCTGTTGTAGCTGCCGCAAAAGGTCTTCAATCTGATTTGTGTTGTCCTGATCTGTCCTAGATCTTCTACGAGGCCGTGGATCATCAGGTGAACAGTCACCGAGGACTGTTGTTGAGTCAATGAATCCATCCTCGATCATGAAACGTCCATGCTTTTTTCCACCACCAGCCATGTGAACAGCCACTGGATCAATAGGAGAGGTACGCCAATCACTGTCTGGCCCATGCAACTGAACATAAGCTGCACGGTAGGCCTCCTGTTACAATCAGATCACATTTTGCATTAAGTTCAAGTGTACAAATGATGAATTAACTCCTAAGTGTTCATCATATTATTCATGTCTGATAAATTTGGCATTCCTGGTCAACTTACATAGTTGATAAGTAATATAAAATTGTCATACGTATGCATCTGTACACAAAATTTTCAAGTCTGTCAACTAATTCCAAAATAATAACATGCTTTGCAACATTCCCAAATGTTTATTGATAGATATTCAGGCATAAGTGTTTTGACGACCATAATTGAAAACACAGTCATGAGAGAGATAAAAAAGTACTAACTGATTTGGGACAAAACAAAATATTCAACACTTACAAGCTTTTCAGCTACATGAGTGTCCTAGCTGAATTGCCCATCAGCTTGATTTTCCTTCCTTCCTTCTGCATAGGCCTCTAGTACAGCCACCGGTCTCTTTTTCTTCATCTCCTATATGACATGGGTACAATATATATTATGTCAAATTCTGTTGGGACATGGGCATAATACATATTATGTTAGATTCTGCTGGAACAAGATCTGCCACATATTTCAACATATGCACACACACAAAATTCTATCGAAAATGGCTCAAGTTAGCACTGCCTTGGCGGTGAGATGGCCCTCTTATCCCTGCATATCCTATGAGCATGAGATAGCCTGCCATTCTGGATTACACAACCGTAATTGAATCAATTGTCTCCATGCATTTTTTGACTTCATTTATTATCAACGATCACTAATATCACTAATATCAACGATTACACCACCGTACCTATAGGAGAAGCAGAAACATTTATTAATTAAAAATTTGTTCAGTAGATGACAATAAATTATCACCGATCACTAATATCACCTTTAGGTACTCCTTCTCTATTAGATAAGTCCTGCATGCAATTGACCGAGAAGTTTTCATCTTTAAGAATTTCCTTTGGTAATTCAGCACGGCCAGGATGCGAGTTTCATAAAATAGGACCTGAAAGAGCCCCCTGACACCATTGTGGATGTTGTTCTGTTCCCTCTGCCCACCTGAAGTAAAGCTGCAGCTATGGAAAGTTAAAGGGCCAACTTGACATAACAAACTATGGTCTTTATATACTTTAGCTTATTGACATTTCATTGTCCGAACATGCCAAACTAAAAACACATGGAAGGTAAAATAAAATGTCTGATGTTCTTCAAATTGGAAAATTTGGTTTTCAAAAACAAACCTAGAAATCTTCCTCAACCTGATGGAGACGGCTTGGTAAGCGTATTTGATTGGCTTCCGGACTATCTGGCGCTACCCTGTAATGTTTTCAGGTCCATGCTGGCTCATCGTTACCTTTAAATTTGACAATGCCAGGGAACCATTGTTTAAGAAGTATTGTCAAGATGCTATTGGGTACCCGAATCTTAGTACGACTTCTCTTCCATTGACTGCATATAAACAAACATGTCAATCGACCCTTCTTATTCAACGGGATGGAAAATAACAAAATTTTACCTATCTCCTACAGGAGTAAGCACAGGTTTGTCATCCTCTCGGGTAGGACGTGGTGGCACCCATGTGGGACCACAAAACTAACATTCCTCATCTATTTCTTCCTCTGCCAAAATCTCCTCATCCAAATCAGAAGAATGATTAGGTTGGTGTGAATCTAAGGACCCTGTTTTGCATCTCGGCAAGGTAGCACCACTCACTGCCTGATCTGAACAATTGGAAGCCTCACCACATCCTAAGCTCAATCGCCGCATATTCTTATGAAATTAATATGAAACAGGTCAAATGACATTACATACTACATAGAAGAGACATGCCATACTAAAATGTAGAAACAAGGTTAGGAACAACATAGCATTGTAGATTGTCACACAATATGACACTAACATTACATCTCCATTCAACCAGTAAACAACAATCTAAACAAGTAGGGATGTGGCAAACTCTCAGCCGAACCAATAAATACCCATCACCATGTACAGAAATATGAACACGCATTATTCAAACACTACAAAACTATCACCCACATCATTTTGTAGTTACCAGGTTATTTTTCTTTTTAGAAAGTAATGTCATGTATTTCATATAGTACTTGATGCCACCACATACCTAAAATTTCTGGATTTAGACAAGAAAAATTGAGGTGTATTTTTCAAAATCAACAGCTATCTTTGTACGATGCAAGAACCACAACCAAATGGCATACACATACCCAGATTTCTAGTTGCTTGCAGCTGTGTTTTCAGCCTGATGCCATTGGTGACTTACTGCATAGCTAGACGATGATGCACGTACTTGATGAACGCGAGCACTCCAAAGTGGGCGGCAAGGGACACTCCGGCAGCCGTGTCGGCCACGCGGATTATGAGGCCTGGCGTTGCGCCCGCCGGCGCCGGCCGCGCTGCGCGACGGGACCTGGTCACACGTGTGACAAGTGGAGAGGGCAAGAGGGGAGAAGTCAGTGGCGGCGGGGATGGGAAACGATACGTCGATAATAAGCAAGGTTTTATAGCATGGGTCGTGGTGGGCTGTTCCCGATAGCAAAAAGGAATAAAACACTCGAGAACCTCCTGTTACAAGCGCGCGAACGAAAATCATGGCGCGCCATCTGCGCGCGGAGGCAGAAATCACCACGCGCTACGCCAAAAAATTCACGTCAACAGTGTTGTCCATAACGGCAACCCAAAAAAATCTATCTCCGTCATGGGAGGATTGGTGGGTCCCATGGTTACCTAGTGTTTTGGTATAGAACATGGTATTTTTTTGTATCCCGAGTTTTTTTCTACGTAATACTCGGTATGTTCTAAATGTTACCGTGTAGAACATGAGCCTCTCGGTATTTTGCCGTGTGCCACCAGGTACTGTAGGTAATAGGTTTAAGCACTGGGTAACTCCACGATCTCTGGTAGTGCTAGCCGATGTTACGGTGCAAAGTTAGGGAAACTTCATGAAATTAAGTGGTTGTGTCATAAAGCGAAAAAATCACACTTAAGATTTATATTTTTTATATTGGTTGCATATGTGTGTGAGAGGGGCAATAGTCATTTTAGAAAAATTAACAGTCAACTAACGAAACAGGAATATAAAAGATGAGACGAAATTTAGGTGGATAGTAGGGATTAAGGAAAAGCTCATGGCCACATAAGAAATCTTCTCTAGTATTTAGTACCTTTCTCCAAAAGGACTTTATTTTTTGCTCACTTTGTTTGTTCTACAAATACATTATTTTTAATAAATTGTTCCGTTGATGTTTGGTAAACTAAGGGATTAATGCATTGAAATTTGAAAAAAAGGAGAAGACAGTTTTGTATAGGTGTGTGAGTTAGGCTAAAAATAAGGTCATTTTGGAATAGAGAGAGAGTATAAAAAACTTGTAAACTTATCTTTAGAATCGAGGTAATACTTAGTGAATCAATTTCTTCCTTTTTCATCTTCAGATAGTTATATTTGCCTTAACCTCAAATTGTAAGGGACATCATATCCCCAAAACACCCAACCTTTCGCGGCTGTGTATATGTATGAAACCAAATTATTGTTGTCAGTTACGTTCATATCCGCTAGATAACGGGAACTGTGACACACTTTAATCCACAATGCATTTTTTTGTAGCGTGGAAAACTCTCCTGCGAAAATTCAACTGCCGAAGTATATTTAAACAAAGCAATTAACTAGCCAATTTAATATACATTTATGTAGTTGATTCCGGTGCCCACATCATGCAAAAATTAAGACACTAAATAACATAACATATTATGAACAAGTGCGATGGAATGATTAATATTTGATTACTTTTGTAAATAACATAGCGTCGGCTAGATTTTGTGGTTAATATATAATATGCTAGCTAGGGCAACTAATTCCTCACAAAAAAAGAAAATAATGCGATGGACTATATGAATACTTCATCTTTATCTTTTTGTTCTTGCGCTATCTAGTATATATATATATATTAGCAATTTTACGATGCTTAAGAAGGTAAGAGAACACATTACTCACAACACACGCACACTCTCCCCAAGAACAAAGCCGTTACAAACGGCTGGAATATTCGCTCCAACAAGGAGTCGAATCCAGGACCTTTGGTGCTACTAAAGTCCTTGTAACCACTAGACTACATGCCTTTTCGCGATTGCCAGCAAGCCTTTTTGATCATTAATTTGTTAGTTCTGCAAAATACTCCCTTTGACACCGATCTCACTACGGATGGAGAAGGGCCGCTTGAACACAATATTTTTTGGACAATTAGTTCTAAAGGCAAAATGGGGCCATATATTTAGGGGGAAAATGGCCAAAACATGTTTTCTTCATTATTATATAACAGAAACATCATGCATGCACATGCTCAACATATCATCCAAAAACCAATTTGCTTGTGTTTGTAGAGTTGTACCATGATTCGGTGTTGATCTCTAGTTCCAAATTAAGTCTACTACAACCTTCGTTACCTTCGTCCCAAAATAACTTTATTTTTTCTTTAAAAAATAAAGTAAAAAATAAATATATTTAAGGATGGAGTGAATCTACTAATTAAGCAACCAATCATCAACCCAATTTGAGCCATGGAAAAAACAAATAAAAGAACAAAAAGATGAGATGGGAGGGGATGAATCCATTTTCCATTGCCTATGCTGTAGCTCATAATCGAAACTTTTAATGTTATGATAAATCACAGTTAGTGTTTTCAATTCCTTTTGTTTCGTACTAACATATTATTGCAATGTTTGTATAGTGGCTACAATCTCTATGATACAGTGCAGAAACTTTAATTTGTTTTATCTAAATCTTCAGATCCAAGAACACATGACTTCGGAACTTCAGATTAGTTGCATAGGTCTCCCTCTCTATGTTTTTTTTCCTACAATGAAATCTAGCCATATTATGAATTTATTGATATTTTGATTTTCCAGATCACGGATAGAAATCTAAATCTTAGGGACAAGAGGATTCAAGAACTAAAATACTGACATGGCTGCATCCTTCTTGCTGGTGCATTTACACTTAAAGCCTTAGACGAATCCATAGCAGTTACCTTTTATTACTATAGTTTAGATATTAATCTCTAAATCTAATCTATGTAAACATAAATGTATAATCACCAGAAAATACGTCAAACTTAAAATTTTAAAAGTATATGAGTGTTTGAGCCGAATTCTTGCACATCGCATTCGTTTTGCATTGCAACAAAATAAGCATACAATTGATAGATAGACTGGTTGATGTTGTTTTAATTTGATCTTTTCTTTTTTCGTGCTTTCTACCTCTGCTAATGTTTTATCCTCTGTACTCCCCATGTCTTAAATCAGAAGCCTCTTTATTATTGTAATAATGTCTGCAATTAACTGATGCTCACACAACTATTTTTTTAATCTTCTCATCTGCACCGTTTGCCTCTATTCCATTATAATTTTGAAAAAAATGTTCACGATCGCGAAATTCGGTCCTGTATCTTTGGAGTTCTTTTTGTCAAATGTAGTGGGCAGTCATCAGAATAGTTACATATAATTAAATATCTTCCTATTTTTGAGGTATTTCTATGGTTCATTGTCTAACATCTTGAATTGAATATAGTTTTCGCAAAAAGCAATTCTGCTAAAAACGTGCGGGGTATGACCTAGTTTTACTGAATATAACAGGGCTTGCAGTTGTGTTGCTAGCAGATAAATGATTGCAGAAATAGATCATTGGTTCACAAAACAACAAAACATATAGTCTCACAACAACGTGCTCACTAAACAAAATTAATTGTCTCGAGCACATTTCACAAATTATCCAGAACTCAATTGATTAAATGATAAACCATGTATCTTTATTCAGATCTGATCTAAATTCTGCCAGAAAACCAAAATATTGAAGCTCAATCTCCCCACTCCCATCAGATTATCCGTACTTGGTACCTGTCAAATAAAAAAAAACTTCTAGCTTGTCACTATATTCTGCTTAAAGGTAATTACTTGCATTACAAAATACTGAAATTTTGCATATATATATGACACACCATGAAAAGTTACAGGTCTAATTACTTGCCCAATTTTTTTCTGAATGCAACAATGTACATATTTTGGGTTTGCTAACTATATACTGTGAAGACATAAAATTTCACAGTGATATATCCAAAAAATCACACGTCAATCTGTTATTGCTTCAGGTATGAATGAAACATGAGCTATATATCAAGGTAAACATTTTTGTCTGTTTGAGGTATATATGTAAAATGAAACAGTGCTACAGTAATGTAGCCATTTTCATAGATGCTACGATACATTAGGCACTGTGTAGTCAGCAAACCCATCGATAGGCTAATAAGCCTCAATCGTCAAATGTTTGCAGTATTCCTAATTGATGACAATGAAGATATATATAATCAGGTCAGGTGTTGCCCAAGGTTTTATGCCATAACTTAATCATTCAAACAATATTCCACTAAGATTATTAAGGAGAGTTTTGCCAAATGAAGAACTAATTAATAAACTTTGGTGGTTAAATGCACCCATTTTTCAACGTATATGCAAGACATACAGATAGTATAGAAGTACTCATGTACAGTATGACAGTAACTAGCTACCTTTTCCATATCAAATTACTTATAAGGTGGTCCCTTTCCCTGTAAGTAATAATTAATATGCATAGAACATACCAAGTAACAACAAGAGACCGAATTATTACACTCCCCAATAGTATTAATATTTACGAAATTATATGAATTAAAGCCTGGCAAAACTCGAAAAATAAAACAAACCGTAGTAAGCATTTTTACAGAAAGGAAGTATGCATGGGAAACACCATGGAAAGCAATTGAAGGTTTACTTGCGGGAAAATTATTTTCTGAGTTATGCATTTTGGGGATGCTAGCTAGCTATATACGGAAGAGTTATAACAGCAAGATTCCTTTCAGAAACAAATAAAATATAAGATTGCAAACATAAACTTAATTGCATTACTATTTCTGAAAATATTAATGTTACTTAGGTGTTTATTACGGTGTAAATGTTAGAAATACGACAGGCAAATAAACGATGAACACAGTAGATCAATCACAGAAGACACGAAATTTAACGTGGAAAGCCCTCCTAAAGTAGGAGAGAAAAAAATCACGGACGCCAGCCAATAAAATATCTTTACTATTTTGATATGAGGTTACAACGCTGCACGCCTACTTACAAGAGCAAAATATCTTGGCTTCGGCCCAAGCCTCCCGGTGACGGGCCTCCGCTTCGCTCCGTCGAAGTCGGCCTCTCATACTAGGGATTTGCATCATAACTCATCAGTAAAAATGAAAACCATTCGGCTAGCTAAACCTAACAACGTCACCACTCACCATCTGTCTACTGTCCAGCATCACCTGAAGCATCAGTTCGTCCCCCTGTAGGAGGATGAACAAGGTCAGGGCAAAATAACAAATCTAAGAACATTTCAAACGCATGATACCAATTAATTTCGATAGATGAACCTAGTTTATTCCATACACATCCCAATTAGTAAATGACTGTAAAAGTTTGAAACCTGATCCTGATGTACCCTTGTTCTTCCGATCAGGGAATGTTGGTTCACCGAAGACTGTTTTCCCAGCTGCAATTGTCGTTAACATCGATCAATTATTTATGAAATACAAAATTGCAGAACATTTATTTGAGAGTGCAGAATGGTAAATATAGAGCTTAGAAAGATTGATGTGTAAAACATCAAAGACGTCAACCTTTCTTCTAACTCAAAATCATTACATTACATTGTTGGTTTTGTATGTAGGCGTGCTTTGCAGTTTGCACCAGTTCTAAGTGCTGTTTGTCATTTTTCTGGTTGCTGAAAATGATAATTTTCCAAAGAAAAAACACGCTTTCTATGGTTCCTAATAAGTATGAAGAACATCGATCCTCTCTAGTTTATATATGTGGTATATATACCTGAGGTGTAGAAGCTGGTGTAGGGAAAAACATGGCTGTAATTGGCACTAGCAGCCACTCTCCGGGTGCGTTTTGTCTCAACATCAATCGTATACACTCCCCTTCCAGCGGCATGCAGTAAAACTGCATTTGCCTCCGCGATGAACCCGATCACGTCTACGTTTGGGCTAATCATCGAGATCAACGAATTGTTCTCCTTGTCAAAATCTTCATGAGACAATGGATCACTCGATCCAAGGCACTGACTGCCACTGGCCTCGTTATCGTGCCGCATTGTTCGTTGAATCCCTCTATTCTCGTCGTCGTCGTCGTCATCATCATCATCATCAGAGATGGTATCATCGTCGTCATCATCATCATCATCTTCTTCAGAATCATCTGCAAGTCCACAGGTTGCAAGAACATTGACATTGGATGGGAAGAAGTGGTCGATCGAAATCACGTTTTGGATACTCCACACCCTTTCGCCGACGAGGGCATCGCCAGAGATATCCATGTGGAAGAAGATGATGTGCGAGCCCAGCACACCGGTGAATCCTAGCTTCCCATCCTTGGTCGGGAACAGCATGAATTCCGACAAGTCCACCGGCGTCCGAATCAACGCGAGCTGTTTCGTGTTGAGATTGAATTGAAGGACGGCGCTGGATTCGCCGACCAGCCAGTGGACGGCGCCGGCGACGAACGCGCTCGGCATGAAATCGAAGTCGCAGGTGCCTCTCATGGAGTACACCTCGCTCCACTCCTTCGTCGCCGAGCTCCACACCCTCACGCAGATGCGGTCAAGGTTCCACTCGTCCGGACAGAAGCATGGCAGATCGGTGAACGCGACGACCACATGGAACGCCGCCCAGTGGCAGTCGTCGTCGCCGGCGCCGGCGTGTACTTCGCAGCCGCAGATGAGGGAGGCGCCGCAGCTATCGTTGCTGGTGAAGTAGCACCTCGGCGTGGGGATCACGTCCTGGCTGCGAGTGAGAGGGTCCCAGACCAGGAGCTGGCCGTCCTCGCCGTCGTCGAGGAGCACGCGGCCGTGGCGCGCGTCGTGGACGAACGGCCGGCGTTTCCCTGTCCCTGCCGGCGGGGACATGCCCGCCACGCCGCCCGCCGCCGTGCTGGTGAAGAACGGGCAGGAGAAGCCCTGCCTGTTGCAGAAGAAGCCAAGGAGGGGAGGGACGCCGCCGTGCGCGCCGCGGAACGCGCGGAGGAAGCTGCCGTCGCCGCCGCTGTTGCCGAGGATCTGTCGGCGCCAGTTCCTGGCGACGGCGGCGGCCACCGCCAGGTACCGCGGCGGCGATGGGAGGCGGAGCAGGATGCTCTGCAAAGCATCATTGGGCAGGTCAGACAGCTGCAACTCCTTCTCCTGCTGCTGCTGCTCCTGCTCGCCGCCGTCGACATCGACACAGACAACTCTTTCGGCGGCCATGGTACTACTGATCTCAGGGGATCGAGAACGAACTCCGACGAGATCGATAGAAAGTGAGGAAGAAGTGAAGGGCACAAATCGATCGTAACAAAGAGGACAAGGGTTGCAGTGAGGGATGCCGTGACGGCATGGCGAGAGAGTACACGAGCAGCATGCGTGCGTGCGTTCGTTCGCCATGGCAGGCAGGAAGCAGCGGAGATTGACACGGCGGACGACACGCGGTGCGGAAAATCTGACGCCGAAAGCACCAGCTAGCTAGCGGCAGTACGTCCTCCTGGCCCTTGCCGAGGATGACGACGACGACGGCAAGCTAGCTATCCACGGCATGCGATGACGCAGCTAGCTTCGATCGTTCACTTTGTTTTTTTGTTTTTTCTGCACTTCAATTTTCTCAGCTCGCCTCGCAGCCAGTATGCTTTTACGTGTGACTGACTTTGCCTTTCAGCCAGAACTGGGGATTTCTTGCTGGAATTTCTGCCAAATTATGCCTGATTTGATTTTTGTTTCAGTTAGAGATATACAATGCTAATTAAAGTTCTGGCGTGTTTTGTGTTCGCTAAATTACAGTATATATGATATCGAGTCATCGAGTTGGGATTTGACAGGGAGATCAGCTTTGCGTTTAGAGTTAATTGATTGCCAAGTAATTAATAAGCTAGCCTGCCACGAGCTAAAACTTAATTGTGTGATCTTATACCAACTATCTGAATATTTTAAAAGTTCAGCAGCTGATGATCATAGTTATTGGAGCGGTAAACAGTACTTGCTCGTACCAAGCAAAGTGATTGCACGTCCCACGAAAATATACATATGAAATTTTATACTGGAAAATATGGTAACTCGAGATACGTTAAAAAATAATAAAAAGCTCATTAATTAGCTATACATACGAAATACATTATACTTCTCGAACGAGCTTTTTTCTATCCTTGAGGAGGTACCACTGTTTTATATGTAAAATTTGGTATCTCTACGTACCTTTGATGCTAGAAGGTACCAAATTTTACATAAAAAATAATGGTTCCTGCTCAATGATGGTAAAATTGCTCTTCTCAAACAGTAGATACTACCAAGTTAATTTTTGCATCATTCATGCAGGATTTTCAATGCTACCAGCTAAGCCGTGTTACTGCAGAAACCAACATTGCCGAACCATTATAAAGAACTGACCCCAAAATGTGTGAATTTTCTGTTGTGCCATAAATAATTATCCATTTAATTAATTTAAATATATTTATAAAATATGAGATATTGCAATATTTTTGTGAGGAAGATATTTCCATTTTTCAATACTTATGTATTAATTGCTTACGAAAATTGCTAGAATTTCTTAGCCTGACTTCCGTTAACTGGTAACTACAATAATCCAAGAATATATCAGGTTCAAATCAACATAGAAAATGTGCATCTTCAGAGACCAAATTGAGTACCATCTGTCACCTATTGCAAGATTTCATACACTTGAACTTAAGGCTAACAATTAAGATTCACTATATGCATCCAGATTCCATATTTTATGCATAACACATTGAATACATAAGGTCTTGACTTGAGTTAAAAAGATATATTGGCTGGTCAAAGAGATGCGGTACATATATAGGGAAAAGACCGGCCATTTCTTATAAGGACAAATTTAACAATGCAGGAAATTTGTACATGATATTCAGATGGTCGACAGGTAAATGATCATACACATACAAAATACCATCTGAACATAGAATTATTTTTATAACAATAAACAGAAAATGGAAAAGGATATAAAATAAAATCTATCTGAGTATATATAGCAGGGCATGCCTGAGGATAGTTAGGAAAAGTAACACATAATGGTATTCAAGTTATGTTTTGAGATGAATTACATTTGACAATAAATCATTCATGTATAATTAGTACTCAACATCACATGGATTTTTCATCTAGAGCTTGTCATGTGACCAACTATGTTTATGAGTCAAGGAACATATTTTCTTAACTTGGTTAGGGCTATGTGTAAGTAATACTGTGCCAATAAAAGATACATTCATTAATTTATAAATATTCATACGAATACATTGGTAATAAAAGATACATTCAGTGTAACTCTTTGACATCAAGATATCGTATTAATTGTGTAGTGTCAGTAATTAAACAGATTAGTAACATGTGCACTAGAAAATAGAAGGTGTGACCAATTACTAAAGTACGAAAACACATATTTAAGAACCTATAATAATCTTTTGCATCGAACAAAATAACATTAGGTACAAAGCATCTGCAGTTTGTAGAATTCGTACTGTCATGCATATGCATAAAATTCTACTGTATCAGCAGTTGAATATATTATAGTTACTTGCATCACATAGATGCTGTCAAGGTTCCACTCTCCAGGTATAAGCATGCAGTACAACAAAAATGCCTTCTAAATACTTTTTTTCTAATACCATAGAGGCATTTTTCAAATTTTAGGCATTTTTAAAAATGACTCGTTAATGCCTTCTAGTCAATTTCTTTTACATGAAGAGAAATTTAATAAATTGTGTTTATATCTCGTGGCACTTTCTTAGAGGTACTTTTAAAATCTTATAAAAGAGTAGAGGCATTTTCTAGAGACATTAGATTGTACCACAAACATAGCAAACCATTGGGAAAAGGGGAGAGAAAATATGATTCTTTCCTACAATGCACTAACCATCTCAAGCTCATATACTATTTGTTTAGTTTGTGCCATGTGTTACCAGTATCCAGTTGTTTAGAACATATTAACCTACTAACAAGTGCCTCTAGGGAGATTAAAATGCCTCTTAAATGTGAGAAAAAAATTTATTGCAAATAAGATGCCTCAAAAATACAAATATAACTAAATGTGCTAAAAGTGTCTCTGGAACAAAAATGTTCTAGGCATTTTTGGAGCTTCTCTACAAAGTGTCTCTAGACTACACAATTCCTATTTTTAAAAGGCAATTTGAGTTTTATATCTTAAAAAAGTGTCTGTACGTAAGATCTTTGTTGTAGTGAGGAAAAATCATGTAACACGGCGATGACACAGAACTGCATTGAGTGGAAGTCAATACCACTATAACCGGCACCAACATGCATGTTTATAGCCACAGATTAGGGTCGTGCCATATCTAGTCATTTTTGAAGTAGCTCCATGTTTTGTGTGGTTTCACTGCCTAGATAGCTAGTAAATTAAGAAAAAGAAATACTATTTTTTGTGGTTTGTAATAGTAAAGAACATGCTCATTGGCTTATGTATGAGGTAAATCTCTAGTGTAGAAACTAATACGGGGAAAACATGCCCGTAGTTGGCACTAGTAGACACTCTTTGGACCTTTTTTTTGTCTCAACATCAATAAAGTACAGCCCCTACCATCTGCATGTAGTAGAACTACATTTTCTTACGCAACAAATCCGTTCACATTTACCTTGGCACTAATTACCAAAATTAATTCATTTTTCTCGTGGTCAGAATCTTCGTGGGGCCAAGATTCATGTGGGGATTGACTACCACTAGCTAAGAAAATGTGTTTAATTACTCATTAGTCATTATTATTGAATTTTTGAAAAGAGTGGGATGCTCGAGATATAAACAAGCTACTGTCAAATGGTGAGTTTGTTTGTCTTGTGGTTGAAATGTATGATGCATTGCATGCTACATAAATGTATTACATAACACAACCTTATAATGAACATGGAAATATGTTGCACGAAAATACTCTATTTGTTGAACATATATATTTCACAACAAGCAGATGCTCTCATATGGTCTGTCTTGCATCTCGTTGTCAATCAAGAAGCCCATTCATTCCAGCTATCTGCAAACAATAAAATTGATTTTGCTTCCATAACAAACCTAATCACCTTTACATTAATGTCGGGTTGCATGTTGTGATAATCATTCTCATTGTCCGATTCCCAATTAGACGAAACACCCCACTCCACTATGGCGAATGACTATTGTTTTCCCCATTACTATATGATATTTGTAGAACTACACACACATAACCAAAAATTGAGTGTGGATTCTCTATGAAACCAATCATGTGGCATAATCATCATATATTTATATACTTTGTAATCAACGTTAGTCACACACGATCGTGTGTTACTAATGTGACTACCCTCCTCTATGGGAGCAAGCTTTTGTGTGCCAACATAAAAGAAACATATACTCCTTAATTATGAAACTTTGAGCCCTAATCAAATTCATAACATTCATTTTAAACTCATGATAGGAAAAGTTTTGACACATATATAGCATCAAGGTGATCATTGGTGTTCATCTAACATAGCCATCATTACACCCACACCAACTCCGCTATAGTGACTAACTGCCAGTTTGTCCAACGTTGTATGGTGCTAGAAGAACTGAACCAACCACAACACTAACTATTGTTGTTGAATGAAGTAACATATAGTCAACCATTAATGGTGAAATGAAGCTACCACTGCTCCAATATTCACAAGGTCAAAGAAATGGTTGATTGGAATAAAAATAAGTATGTTAATTACAATTTTTCTTGGTGGAAACATCACTAGCAATATCTATATGAAATTGCAATGGTATAGCTTAGATTTCTATCGAACGCTAGCTGTGAATATGAAAAGTCCCCAAAAATCTAGAGTCACGGTATAATTAGTGTGATAGATTTTGTGTATAGGGATTGAATTGGATGATGCTTGAGACCTCCCAAACTAGCCAATATGATCAGCATGACAATCAACAACTCATGAAAATGCATTTATACATTATGTGAATTAGATCATTCTTCCAAAATAAGGTTAAAGTCATGGATATCCAACTAAGTTTTTGTTGGTGTAAGTTCATGGATCTTTATATTGAATTGTAAAATGGCAAATATCTCCCTTTCTAGCTAGCTAGTATTCTAGATCAAGAATATCCAAAAGAAAATTTGTTAGACAATATGTGAATTGCATAATTACCAAACATGGGTGTGAATTCCTAGATATCTAGGGTGGTATGTGTATGTTTTATCTCTTGTAATCATTGGATTGGATGATGACGGATATTTTTCCCTTAAATTCCAAATAATGTTGACACTCATGCATGTCCCGAGAAAATGTGTTTCCATATTAAGAAAATTACCAGGGTTAATTATAGACTTCTTCAAGAAAAGGTGAAATTATAGCTTTTCACATGGTTGTCAATCCATGTCAGTTTGTCTATTTTGAGGTTGAATTTGACAATGCCAAAGATCATATGCCATCTTAGCCTATGGGTAGTGTAAGCATCTCAAGAAATCATTTTTACATATTATTCAAATAGAGTTTTCTCAGAAGCAGGGCAGATTTACATATATCAAATGGAGTGTCAATCGGTGAATATTCATGTGTTTTGAGGCTAAATTGGAGGCTGGTAGAAAGCTCTGCAACCTGCCATAGGTTAGAGTTAATGTCTCAAGAAAAAAATGTATTTAAGTACACACTAGGTGAATTAGAGAATTTTCAAAAATGGATATAGTACCATATATCGGCCAATGATCTCTGAAACTTTTGTGTCCTATGATTGCATTGGAGATGCTAGATCATTGCCATATCCAAATTATGAAATCAATTGATTATAATGGCCAAATCCATGGAGGCCATAGGGGCATCCATACCCTAAGGAGCATATAGAAGCCACCTCACTTATGTTTTGTCCTTGTTTCATATAAAATGGTTAACACAAAAGTTCTATTGGTTGGAGCATAATAAAATCTTATATGTTGGCCCAAACTTATTTAATGTACTACTAACCCAAACACATGAAAACACTAGGGGCACATAGGCCCAAACCTTCAGTAGCATAATGCTTTCATGATAGGTGATCAACACAATTACATCACGCCACCTACATACACTAATACAACATGGGTTGTGGTTTTGATACCCATTTACAATTTTGTGCACGTTTCATGTAAAAGAACTAACTCATAATAAAGTTGATGCATAAAGGATCGTATGTTGGTTTGGCTAATCCCACCTCACATAAACACTTGGGTTCCACAGACCAAAAATAAAAACAAGAACATGAGCCAAACTAATGGGCCTAATATGTTGGGTTATTACTGGAGTGGGTCAATAGTGGCTCTGAGCTGATTGATTTGATGCTATAAACCACTTTCCTTGACCTCATCTAATACACCACAAACCATCTCCCCTAGCTTGACAGTATCTGGTGGCAGCATAACCGACTTGATCTTGTGACAACCATGGCAATGATAGGGTTCTATGGGAAATGGCAGCAGCAATGATCACCTGTGACAACCAGTTGTTGCTGCATGTGATGACGATGAGTACTGGTCACATGTTGCTCCTGGTGAATGTGACGTTGATCTCTTTGATTATCATTGCCAGCTTCCGCCAATGCATTTGGACATAACTAGTTAGTAAATCTGTCGCACATGGTTCTTCCCAATCTATTTGTGAAGAACTGTTTATATGTTATCGGCTTGAATGGGCGCTTGTATGTACGTACAATGTTAGGTTTACAAACATTCAACACCAGGTATCATACTCGAGGATGATTGGCTTGCACTTATACATACTTTAATAGCATATCATGTATAAGCTTTTCATTTTTGAAGGTATGACAAGTCTGTGAACTAATAATTGTACTCCCTCTACCCCCTCCATAGAAAAATGTAAGGTATATTTTAATGTGTTAGAAGAAAATTTTTACCAACAATAACACTATTAGGACATAATTGTTTGACAAAAATAATATTATGGGATTTGTATTCAAAGTTACTTATGATTTTACTTCTACATACCATAAATGATTTGAAAGCACTTGTCTATGGTGCTAGAAGTGACGCCTCAACTTCTAGAGTGTAGTGACAGCATCCACCGACGAGGGGTGCCGTTGGTGAGCTGGATCTGTGAGGCCGGAGGTGTAGTGGTTTTTGTTCGATGTGATGGGCAATGCATTGACCATTTTGGTCTATCTCCCTCTCGCCACGGACTAGCAGCGCCCCTTTCTATTTGGGGATGGGTGGTCTATATAAGTTCTCGAAGCTTTGGTGGATTTGGTGTGGAGACAACGGCCAGGTTGTCCGACTGGTGGTTAATTACCATTGCAACTCCTTTCGGAAACATATTCCTTCCCTAAGGAGCTACACCCTTCTCAAGACTGGCCCTTTCCAGTTATGTGGAGCGCTCCTGGGAAATTGCATGACTCAAATCAATGCTAGTTGATGGAGTTTGTCGGTGGTCGCCATGGCAGTGAGATTCATATCAGGCCGATGAGAAGATGAGGGAAGTTGGAGCTCTATGTCAGGAGCGACAACCTCGACAATAATTACTTAGGTCTCTTTTGTTTTGCCTTGTGACGGTTGTGGCGACATGTGTGCCTTCTTTGTCTTCGTGCTCGTAATCACTCTGTGTCTCTTCCTTAAGGGTGTTACTGAAGTTGGAGTTACCATCGAGGTGATTTGCTAGGCAACAACAACACTTTTCCGTTTGTGTTGGACTGCATTGTGAGAGTTGTTGTGGAGGATAGGTTGTGAAAGCACTAGGTGAAGGCCTCGTTCAGTCTCTAACCGATGTGGATGTCAACGCCCATGGCCACTAGTTTCCTCCTTGGGGGCATCGTCGTAATGTTTTTTCACTCTCCTTCAAGTGAAAACATAGTTATGGTATTCTAGACATGCAACAACATTGCCTCAATGTTGCTTAGCTCCTTGGAGGCAATGCTTGGGTGTTGGTGTCATCTCTAGCATATGGGTTTGGCCCTTTGTTTACTTTCAGCTCTGTTGTCCCCTTTCACGCCATCTTTCCTTTAATTTTTATATGTTTTACTCCTTTCTAACACATTCCAAGAGACCGCCGTCATTATGCTCAAATAATATCCTAGAGGGCCATAGTTATTTAAACAATTAGTTGAGCCACCGGAACTTTAAACTACCATCTCAACCTTTCCTATACTCACTAGGGATAGGACGTATATTGATAGACTTTGCAATATCCCCACTAGGGATAGGGACAAACATTGATAGGTTTCGCAATATCCCCACTAGGGACAGGGATATGGCAAGGACCTGCTTCAACGGGGCTGAGGCAGGACCAAATTTACCCCCAGGGATTCGTGGTGGGGACCCCAATTTATTTGTGTGCAGGCCCCTAGGTTTGTCAAAAATGTGAAAGTGCAAAACATCTTGGGCCATTACACATTTTGATTCATTCATACTAAATTTATTGGGCCTTGTCCCGATTTAAATAGTAAACCCTAGATGGAAACGTTTCCTTAGTTCCTTCATTCCCTCTCTGTCTCTCACTACTTAGCCGACTCCGTGTCTCTGCCCGCACAGTCGTACCTGGACTCGGCGCCGCTGCCCTTGCGGGCCACCACCCAGGCACGACACCACCAGCCTGCTGCATTCGTTATTCCCATCGTTCCATGCGCCATTCTGCTGAGGCGCGCCGCCTCCGCCTTCCCCACCGACCCGTGCCACCCCGCGTAGGTACAGCCGCCCTGAACACCCTGTTAAGGGATGGGGCCGGAGATCACATTCGTCCCATGTTTGTTTTTTTGTCCGAAGCCAAGGATTTAGTTCAAGACTAGGGCCAGGGCCTTTCCTGTCATACCCGGCCCCAACCTGCCCCGCTTTGAAGCCTGGATATGTGGGGAGAATATAAGGAATTTCATATGCTTTTGTTATCTTCTCCTATGGTCCCATTAGTTAGATAACTTAGATGAGCTTGTTATGTCCTTGCATTTTATGCGGAAACATTTTTTGGAAAATAATAAGATTTCAGAAAAGTCATGTATAATTAATCTAGGAAAACATTGTTTGTTATCCTATATATTGCGTTGTGAAACCCAGCCACAGGAAATTCAGTCATATTTTATCTTTGCAGTGTAGCGGTACATTGTGAAGTATTCCAAAAACATACATTTGTAATAATTTAAGTTTTTAAGGCATGCTTAAACTAATTATTCTGAAATAAAAAATGGTGCACACTGCATAAGTTATAGATAAGGGAAATTTACTACGTTGCTAGTCCTTCTCTCAAAAGAACATTGAAAGAGCCATCATGTTGCACATAAATATAGTGGATGAAACTTCTGCCAAATGGTTTGTGCCTAATTTATAATCTGATATTAAGTTATTATCTACCTCGCCAGTGTGTTTTAACTATTGGTGACCTTGTATGCATGTTGTGCTGACCGGTACTTCATGATGGAGTAATCATATATAAAATCAAAGAGTATACTACAGAATATAATTAATATAATTTGATTGTATCATATTAATTCAGGTGTCTTTTTTGATGCCTGAAAAACTTTGTAGATTAGTGAAATGTCATGAGCGATAATTTCCATGATGGCCAGCTTCTATGCGTACCACAGTTTTATATGTAAAAAGGTACAATTGTGGAAACAAATACTGAAGCACGCATATTAATTACGGTAAGATGTTTCTTATGTATACTAGTAACTAAAACAAGTAACTTTAAACCATCCAGTTTAAACGAGTTTTTCAGCAATTTATGCCAGCCCGCTGAGCTTAGCCGAAACTCAATTATTCCCTTTATTCTATCCGCACCATTACCACCTGCCATGAAAAAGAAGAGGTACAAGATTAAGGGCTTGATTGGGATCAATTATTACTAAAAAAACATTCATCAGTGCTGGTTCATAACATTCATCAGTGAATTTATCTAGAGTATTAGTTTTATGTTCGCTTATTTATACGTAGCATTTGTCAGAATTGTATGTTAGTATGGATGGACATTTTCATAGTAAAAAGAAAAGTTGAAAATAAATAGTACTGGTACTTGCAATATAATGAGATTATGTTGATATGTATGTCGAACCCTAGTCACATCCTCACTGTTTGGGGATAATTATAAATCTATTAGCTAGTCCACCGACACAATATATCGTTGATACAAAGGTTAGAGCTAAATAATTATAATAATATGCATTTTACTTAACGACAACATGTAAAAAAATCTAGATATAAATATATTGAAACATTTAAATTCTGAGTTATGGCATTTTAAACTAATCCAAAGAATGAATGAAACAAAAATATCTGAAAGTGACCACTGTTGTTCTATATTAATCCCCCGCGTGGTCCTAAAATAATTTCATCCCTCTAGTTTGAAGTAGAAAGATAATTCATTTTGGGACAGAGGAAGTAATGTGTACCAAAGTGTTGAGATTTGAAGACTACTAGTAATATCCTAACTATTTATTCCAAGAGCTTGGTCAATAATTAAATAACTAATGGAAGACAGCAGTGAAATATATAGGAAAAGCAGGATCTAGGTAATGTATTTATCATAATATTGGTAAAGAATTATTATTTTTTCTATCAGCAAATATAATTAATTAATTACTTGCTTCCAACAGGAGTACTGTCACAGCTGCTCCTGCAACTAGTGTGTATACAATTGTCAACAGCAACGGAGAAAGCTAGTATTCGATCGGTTATGAGCTAGCTTCTTGTTGTTATTTCAGATTGAAATATGCTAAAGAAAGTATTAATTATCTTCAAGTAAATATATAAATGCTAGCTAGGCATCATCGCAACGACGACAGAACACAAGAAACAAATGACTCTCATCATTATTTAGCTAGACTGAAAAACAAATATCTTGATCGTCCTATGTAATTTATGTAACAGAGACAACTATTGTCTTTAATTTATCATATCAGTCAATTATGACAATAATATCCCTATTCAAAATGGAAAATAATGCCATTCAATTAACCAAAATAACACTGGGACAAAAGATCATGTATCAATTGACCTATAAAAATGTGTATAAGAATGTTGGCTATGAAAATTTGAAAAGCCACCTCGTGTACATGAACTGCTTGCTCTGAGCACAGCTTTACTTTGTATTACATAGACGGATAGATAAAAAAAGGACATGTTATGTGCATAGATACTCGGGAAAATAGAGCTGAACTAAACAACACATATCAAGAAAACCAAACAGGAAATCAAAAAATTGTTCACATGGATATAAAATAGGTTTGATGGGGTACCATCAATCTCCACTCTATATTTGCAATAGTAAACTTTTATAGCATAATTAATATTTGTGTTTGTAATACTAATTCGCAGTTGTACAACTTTGTATAGAGATGAATTTAAAAGTAGAATTGGATTTGATGCAGCTCTTGCTTTTGGTTTCGTCAATGCAATGGAGTATTTTGAGGCACTTACAAGTACATGAAATGCCTAGATGCAGCCATGAAAACCTACTAGTAACATAGCTAATGAGATGGCTCCATGCATGTGCTCTGGCTCTTGCTTTATAAGGATTCATCTGATTCTGCTTTTCTGGATCCCACATAGGCACTACAGAACTGTCTATATGTAAACCCAAGATATATCTTTCTATTATATTAATGTTCGCATCTAGAATTATATCTGACCCAATAGTTTGGTGAAAAGTACTTGCTGTGTTCGGCTATTCCCTCCACTCACAAGTAAATTAATGATGTATGGACAATAATACTTTCTCCAAATACATTTGAACTACTGTAATTTCGGTCTAATGCAGTTGGAAACAGGCAAAGTGTAATATTCTAAGCATATTTTTCAAGAAAAATACACAAACAGATATAAATCTAAATGTGTCTGTCAAAATCTGAATATTTAAACATAGGTGCTTATCTTAATTAATCCAAGCAGTTTGATGGAGCAAGTAACTTACTTTCGAGAACGAGTATAATTACATAATCATTGTCGCACTGGAAGCTGAAAATAACAGATAAGCTCTGTAATAAGTTTCATGCTCCATATTTATAACTATGATGATTGAAAAACATGACATCGAAATTAACAAAATACAGACTTTAGTTAGAGTTGAGAGAAGTGATGGCAGACAAATAGGTAAATAGTAAATCACAAAGCATGCAGTTAATTAAACCTTTACAGATTATATGAGGATAACAATGATACTCACATCACGCGATACCTCTCTATGGGGGCCCCTTTCGATTTTAATGGGAGTTTTGGATGCCCATATCAACATTATTCAAGCTCCTATACCGTGCAATTTGTATAAAAAATATTTTGATATAGAAGTTCATCATTTAAACATTCTAATTAATATTTGCATTTCTATTTAGTTCAACCTATTTAATGTACTACATCTTCAATAGTGACTTAGGTATATACATCTCCTAGGATGGATGATAAAACGAAAAGTACTTGCAAGAACACTTTGCAGATACTGACTATTTTATTTGACACAAATAAGGCTATAAATAAGGTTCAATTATTCACAGAGCTTTTCAAACTGAAATTCGAGTGTCAAATTACACTTAATCATGCCTATATGACCCATGCTTTTGCACATATAAAACTGATTAATCCAGTATGAGAATGTACCTGCAGGAAGAAAGAAGGTTTTGTAGGGGTAAACAAGGTCCATCCCCCTGCAGACAGCCCCAATCACCTTGTGGTACTTCATGGAGTCAAGCTGCACTGCAAACACCCCAACCATGGTCCAGATGTAACCCACATTTTTGTCCTCGTCAAGCGCCATCATCCACACCAGCGGGTGCTTCGCCGTCGGCGTCGGCGGCGGCGCCGCGAACCGAGCGTTGCGGAGGGGAAGCAAGGCGTCGAGCCTCACGATCTTGCGCAGGTCCCAGGTGGAGGCGCCATGGGTGAAATTCCGGAGCGTCCACATCTGGAGGATGTACCCTGACACGGCGGCGAGGCCCACCCCGCCGCCCTTGGGGACGACGATGTTGAGGCTGGCCTCGTGGACGTCATCGAAGGCGTCGGCCGGCACCAGGATCTCGTGCAGCTCGTGCGTCTCGAGGTTGAAGGAGATGATGCCGTGGGAGACGAGGTGCCAGTAGAGGACTTGGCCAATGAGCACGCTTGGCCGGCCGTCGACCACCGACGACATCTCGGCCGTCGCGACCTTGGTCCACCGGAATGCCGCCGAGTTGTAGATGAAGACGGTCGAGCGCTTGCTGGCGGCGTTGCAGGACACGAACACGACGCGGAACAGGTGAGTGCTGAGCTCGTCGTGGCCGCTGTCGGCGGTGACCACGGCGGCGTTGCTGAAGCACGACGGCTTGTACACCGGCGCCGGCGGCGCCGGGAAGTACTGGCGGCGACCGCGCATGGGTTCCAGCACGAGGAGACGCAGCCGGTCGGGGCTGAGGAGCAGGACGCGGCCGCCGCGGCAGCCGAGGATGTTCCACTGGGCGTCGCCAGGGGAGAGCGGCCCACGGGGAGGACGACCCACCGGGCCGGCCCGGCGGCGGAAGTAGCCTGACCCATCCACGCCGACAGGGACGAAGCGGTCATCCCCATGGTTGTGGTTATGGAAGAGCCCGACCAGCTGAGGCGCGCCGCCGTGGATGCCGCGGAACCGGGCGAGGAACCGCCGGCCGGTGACCACGCGGCGGAACCGCCTGCTGACGAGCGAGACGCGGCGGAGGCAGTCCGGGTGCGGCGGCAGGCGGAGGAAGACCTCCTCGAGGACGTCGTCGGTGAGGTACGGCTCGTCCTGCGGCGAGCGGCGGCGGCGAGGCCAGCAGGGGCCGAAGCGGCTGGTCGCGGCGCCCATGGGGGAGACGAATTGGGGAAGAATCGATGGAGCAAGGTCCGCGTGGTGTTTAGGGCAGTGAAACCGAAGCTGCTGGCTCACACTATGCATGCTGTCTTAAATGCTTAGGACTTTCCAGAAATGCCCCTACCTGCACGGCTGCACCTGCACGTGTGTTTCCACATTTGTGCGTCCTTTGACGAAGAGTTTTCTTATATTTTTTTCTCCTATGCTGGTGTATGCATTCTATTGGCACTTGTATTTTTTTCATAATTTATACATACAAGTTTATCAACTTACATTATTAATATCAATTTTTAACTGTAATAGCTAGTTCTATCATTTACGTCATTAATCGCTATCATAAAAATTATATATTTTTTACCTTTCATCAAAAATCTTCAAAACAACATGGTCTCAGGGCTCCGTTTTTACAGCTGCTTATCAACCAAACTAATTTTAGAGTTCATCTTATGTTTTTTACATAATTTATTTTACGATATTTGCTTTTGATAACTTTATAAGTTCTCTATACGTAAATTATTTTAATTTGTAAATATAGGTTATTTCGGTTTTGCTTCCGAAAAACAAAACGCTGACTCACTGGAGATGAGCAGCGCCTCTGGAGACGCCGTCTTCTCGGGATTGGAGCCATCTACCTGCGTACGACCAAAATTGTTGGTAGGTCTGAATATCTCATGAATATATGGTACAAGTGCAGGATGATGTTTGTGCGTTCTTTGTCCAAGAGTTTTCTTATATTTTTTTGGCTTTTGTAAGCATGCTCTTCAGACTACTAACGCCGCGTTCATTTGGATAGGGATAAGTTAACTTACCCCGACGCGGAAAAAACACAGTGCTAGATTAATACATGATTAATTAATTATTAAAAAAAATAAAATATATTAATAAGATTTTTTAAAACAACTTTCCTATACAACATTTTTGCAAAAAGTACACCGTTTAGCAGTTCGGAAAGCGCGCGAGCAGAAAACAAGGGTGATAAGTTATCTAAGAGGAATGGACAAACGCGGCCTAAACCATACATATACTTTTTACATAGTTTATATATAGAAGTCATCATCTTACATTTTTAAGATTGTTTTTTAGCTCCATAGCAACTAGTTCCATCGTTGACACCATTAAATAGCTATACTAAAATCAGATATTTTTTCATCTTTGATCAAAAATCTCCAAAAGAACATGGCCTATGGTCGTTCCATTTTTACATCGCTTCTCAATCAAATTTTGAATTTTAAAATTTAATTCTAAAGTTGATCTTATGTCTTTTACATAGTTTAATTTACGACATCTGCCATATCACTTTACAAGTTCTATGTATAAATTATTTCAATTTGTAAATATAGGTTGTTTTGGTATTGCTTCCAAAAAACGAAACGATGACTCACAAGAGATGAGTATCGCCACTGGAGACGACGTCTTCTCGGGATCTATCTGCGTACGACCAAAATTGTTGGTAGGTCTCCTATTTCATGCATTGTACAAGTGCAGGATGAGTTGGAGTTGATGCCAATGATAGAGCTTGCAAAATAAAGGCTTTAATTTGAAAAGAGTTGAAAATATTTCTTTGGCTCTATTAATGCTCTTGCATCAATATCATGGAAATTATATGATATGGAATTCAATTGTGTCACTCACATTTCTTAGTAATTAACTCTTGTATTAGTATAAGTTTTAGGGTCAACTGAAGATAATGGTTTTAATTTTTTTCTAAAGAAATTCGCATTAGCCGAGAACCCTCTTCTTGAAATGGAAAAACAAACCTTGCATTAGAAAATGTCTCACTAACTACACATGTCTGCGTGCCTTTTTAATTAATTGATTGCGTGCACTGAAAAATTAAAAAAAAATCTTTGAAGACTATGACAGACAAATTAAATTGACTGAGATTCAAACAAGTTGAATTGCAACTAAGCTAACTAGATCCATGTATTTTCCTCATTCTGCAGCCTTAGTACGTATATTACTTGCGCATGCACTGGCATGGATATATAGTTCTATCCTAGCTTGAACAAGAAACATAAGTATATGTATAACCTTTTCGATCATATATATGGTACCAAACAAAAGAACTTATAAAAGAATATTGCAAAATATTTTCATATATATGTCAAAGGAAAGAGCTTGGTAGTTTCTACAATGATGTATAGCTGCAGCAAATTGATATATACGTATATCTATCGATTCGTGGGAATTTGTTTCAAATATAGATAAACAGTGCAAATCATCTCTGTTAACCGCATTTTAGATCAAATTTTAAATTATATTACCTTTTTCCCATGAAACAGACGTTTGTCACAAAAAAGGAACATTTTGTGTGCATTGCAACGTGAATGTTACAGGCTAATTAACAAAAAAATAATGAAATGTTAATTACAAACTCTTATATATATAAGTGTTCATTACAGACTTCAGTTCTGATTAAAATGTAGAAGCTCACCAGGTGCTCACATCATTGTATTGAGTTCTCCGTGAATAAAATAAATTGGTGCAGATTGAATATCATTCATAAGTGTTTGGTGCAACACGGTGTTTTGGCAGGCACAAACTAAATAATTCCATTTAATTAGTTGCAGAGATCAGCCGAGCACAAAATATTATAAAAAACTAAGACAATCTATTCTGTGTTTTTTCTAGTGTTTAATTTGTGTATACAACTGCCTAGGGCTCTGTTACCAATCTAAAAATGCATGTCTTACAATGATACAATCAGTTTATATTTGCCATCTGATGGGTAACTGATAATCATGTGTGGCCAATCTTAGTGGGGTGTCATTCTCATTTAATAAGGTGACACATCAGCAAAACATATGATGTGACAAAGAATTAAATAGGATAGAGAAGAATTGAGTTTCATCCTGATCCTGGTGACACTAGTGTCACACCATTTCCAATACACTAGTAACCGAAAGATGTAATTCCATGAATCCCATGTGGGACAGATGCTGAGCATGTGCCTCCTGTCGATTTTGCATTTATATACATTTACGAAAGACGAGATAGTTCACATGACACATTTGATCACAAGATATAAGGCTTAAATGTTGTAGCCTACCTATGAAACAACGCAATGAAACTTTGCATTCAGAGAAGTTGTTTCATTTCATTGAAAACCTGAGATGACAGTCTTTATAACAACACAATACAACTATACACTGAGGCTGACATAGGCCATGTTCGTTTGAGGGCAAGTAAGTTAACTTGCTCCGGCATGAAATTGTAGTAATAGATTAATACATGATTAATTAATTATTAAAAAATATAAAATAGATTAATATAATTTTTAAAACAACTTTTCTATAGAAATATTTTGCAAAAAGTACACCGTTTAGCAGTTCGGGAAGTGTGCGCACGGAAAACGAGGTGATAAGTTAACTTAGAGGGGTGGCCGAACGTGGCCCTAATAGGTTTCAGTATTATATTTAGCCATGCATTGAAGAAAAACATGTAAGATTAGAAAAATGAAGTCATGTGCAACAGATTATTAAGAGGATTATACTGGGGAATATCGATCGGTTGTGGTTTGGTACAATACACCAATTCCTGAAAAAATTATCATGTCGGTTCTCTAGAACCTGTAAAGATCAATATTGGAAAAACTGAAAAAGTGATAAGTTGCTGGTCCAAACAGTTGTCCATATAGCAGCAGCAGATTAAGTCGTTAATGCAGACCCACCTTCGATCTTCAAATACCCTTTGTTGAGTTTAGCTTCCTTGTAAATGACTGCTTGATTCAGGCACTCTGCAATCCAATCATTCAGGTTGTACTATTCAAATATGATAATTTGCTTATGTGCATGTAAATTGTTGTCTTAACAGATATATCTTGCCACAAGTCCCTCGTCTACATAGACATGAACTACTATCCTTCAAACCTCTATAGCACGTGAAAGTTCATGGAATAACTAAATAGCACATAAATGAAATCCTTTGGAAACTATAAATAACCTTATGCCAGGAAAATATGACTTTCTTTACATAATATTGTGTATTAATCTGAATGACGCCCATCTGAATGCAGATTATATATTAAACCGACTATAACAACACATTTATAGAAATTAACAATGATGTGACCATACGATGGATCAATCCCTGATGATAATTTTTAACTTCTTGTTCCTTTCTAGAATATAAGTGTTTCTAGAATTTGAATCTTGTATCAACATGTAATCACTATTCACAGTACAAGTACTTCATTAATCAATCACTTCCCATCCAAAATTTTCCCCATGTTATCCCCACCTACCCTCCCACCCCATTCATTCCTTATTTATTAAGGGATGCTATAGTCTTTTATTATCAATATTAATTCATGCTAAACAATATAGAAATGCTTATATTTTAGTACGGAGCTAGTATAATATCTCTACTACTTAAAAGCGAAGTCGTCCATCCTCCCCACCCCTCACGTCACGTAAAAATCATTGCTTCCCAAAAAACCAGAAAAAATCAAGTGATTTGTTTAAAACATTGTTTTTTTTTCTCCATAGGTCTTTGCAATCCACTATCAATTATATGGGTACGTTGTAATGCACCGGTATATTACTGGTAATGATTAAAGGTGCACTAGTATATATATATTCTCATTCATGAGGCTTGCAGCTGATTGCAAACGATGAGCACTCCGAGTATAAATATTCATGAGCAGGAAATATGCATACCAATCAAGATAATACATTGGATGTAGGTAATGTTAATAAATCAGTAGTACTATATTCTAACGACATTCTCTTTAAATTGGTTTAACATGAATTGTACAGATTGTGGTTGTAGAAACAACAAATAAAACGGATGGGTTGTAGGGCAAGGGCCCACATTTTGATGCAGCAATGAAACCATGATTGTTGGAAGTGCAAGGCTAATGAACCATAGAATTAGTTAATGTTGAATGCACTGGGAAAAATCAGCTGATTGGAGGGAAAGCTACTACAGTCAACAATCTCATAGCTAGAACTATGTAGCCCAGAAAAACTCTTTCTTCTCATGATCGGTTTCAAGTTAATCAACAAGAGAAGGATCTTAAGGAGATATTATATGTGATGCAAAATGCACCTAAAATATTGGTCTCACGCATCTGCTAGCCTTGGACCCTTTTTTGTTTAGGTTATACTAGAAAAAATATCCATGCGTTGCACCGGGTGAAGCTAATTTTAGTTTGTGTAAATTAAAATAAATTTTGAAAATAAGTTTTGAAAGAAAATTATGCGTAATAGTAATTAAATTATGGTCAACATACAGTTGATTTGAGAAACATACGTTATATCAGGAAGGCTTATAATTGAGAATGGTAAATTATGCTCAATATCATAAATTAATTAAATAAGATAAGTGCTTTTTCGACATCGAAGAAATATAGTGGCACATTGTCTCCTATTATGTCATTTTCAACCAAGTTCTTTAAGTCTTCTTTTAATTTTTAAAACTTTTATTGTTAGTTATATTTCTACTTGGGTTTTATTTTTAAAAAAATGGGTTCTCACTGGACTGATATTACTGACGTGTAAAAAAATAAATATGACTATGCTAAATTTGAACCTAGCACATCTAGGTCTATGATCAATGCTTTACCCATTGAGGTAAGAATATTTTTTACTAAGGTTGAGTGCAACAAACAACGGTTTTGGGCAGACAACTGCTAAAAAGAAAAGAAACAAAGCATTTTACTGACAGCTATAGAAATAATTACTTTAGCTACAATTTTAGATACTCCGCTCATTTCATTAAACATAAAATATGCTCCCAGCAAGGATCAAACGCACTACCACAATGCTACATGCTACAACCTACTCAAAGTAGACCACTCGGGCGGGCGTACAGTACGCACGATGTGGGTGATGCAACCCAACCAACCCACTCTGCCACTCTGGTTAGGCGGATGGATGGATGGACAGCTGAAAACATGATCGATTTTTATAATTATAGGTATAACAATTTTCAATCTAAATGCACAGTGGCTCCATATAGAAATTTTCAATCTTAAATAATGCATAATGATTACTACTGAGAACCTTTTTATTTCCAATGTTTTTACAAATCTCCTTATTTTCTCTTGTCCTTTTTAGTTTTTCGCTTCTTTCTTTCCTTTTCTATAATTTATTCTTGTTTTCTCCTCTCTTCTTTTTCCTTTTTATCCCCCGTACAGGCCATTCTTCTCCATATGCAATTCTAGAACAATGGACTGAATTCCGAATATTACTCTATTAATACGTCAGTTATGTGACACAAAAATATAACCATAAGAAAATAGTCTTGTATAAGAATCTGATAATATCATTTTTGTGTAATTAAAATTATGTCCTAACATGGTAATATTTGGTTAAACCTTTATCCGTACGAAATAAAATATATCCAGTATTTTGAAATAGAGGTATCCCTGGGATGAAGGGAAAAAATGAGATGTGTCGTCCGCTACTACGATTTTTCTTTAGAAACATGCTGCAACTAAAAAAAAGGAGGAAAAAAAAAAGAAAAATAGATGCGTCGACTGCAGCATTGCTAAAAGAAGAGAAAAAATAAGATGTGTCAACTGCAGCATTGCTCCATTGGACAACCCAAGACCTCTTGTTTGTAAAAAAATGTCCTATCCACTGGACTATCAAGTCGCTTGGAAATTTAATAGCGCCCGAGTGGCACTTGGTTGGTTGGGTCACGGCACAGTCCGAATCGGATGCAAATCAGATGGACGATGGAAACCTTGCTTGCTTTTATAATAGGTATAGAAATGTGAATGACGACCTCCCATAGTGGTCTGACACAAGAGCTACATTGAGCTGGTCAATTATATTTCAAGTGTCATATATACAGAGAGGACATAGCATACACCAAACAAAAATAAAACTATATAACTTTTTCAGTATGATTCTGATAATTATGGGGTGATTTTATCTGTTTGCAAATAAATAATAAGCAACTGGATATTGAGGAGAACACATTATAATTCATTTATTTATGCAATTACTCACTAGAATGTGCAGGTTCTTGGTGAAATTGGGAAATTAATTGAATATATATAGTTGAAGATGATTGTGACACAAACCAGTGGAAGCAAGAGTTTGTCTCAGATAGCAGATGACTTGGTGCTAGGATGATAAGTAATTCCATAATCATGTTCAAAACAGTCAAAATTAAGTTGATGGACATGGCTATATGCCTTAGAAGCACACGTTTCACAAAGCATACATTCTCAACTGTACAGGTATCTATAAGTTGGACATAATTGCAAGTGATCTAGTTGATTCTTTGATTCCACAATTCCACTTTGGTGCTAGACAAAAAAAGTGTTTTTTTGATGTAATTGAGGGGAGATACATGGGGGTAGCAAACTTTTAATGTTAATTCATTGTAACTCTACATCTTAATTCTTTAGTTAGGTATAGAGTACCAAGATACCAAACTTTTGATGATGTTAACTTGTGGTAACTCTGCATTCTCCTTAGTCAAGTACCATAAATTAACATTAGAATATGGAGTACCTCTAGTACCGATTTAGCGAGAGATTCTACAAATTAACACAAGAAATCCAGTACATCCTAGTATCTATTTATGGAACTTACAGAAAAAGGCTCAAACTGAAATGACTTGCTTATTCTAGTGAAACATAGGTCTTGATGTGTCTACTGACTTGCTAGAATAATTTGCTTGTTTATGTGATTTGTGTTGAACTAGAACCTTAGTATTTCACGATGTAATAGTATGAACATGTTCACCAAACATCAACCAGGCTTATCTTCACATTTAATTTTAGAGTCGAAAGCAAGAATGTATTTTTGACATTGCAATTGGATTGGCATGCATGTTATGAGCAACTTTCACATGTGATACAGGAAGTGGAACCTAATGAACTCATTTGCTTTATCGTAATCTATAATGACAGTGACATTACAGAACAAAAATATCAAATAGGTAGGTTATTTTCTATGCCTATATATTTGGCTTGTATATTTATATATGTAAATTGTAATTATGAGGGCCCATTTTACTATAACCCATGCTTACCACTTCTGCAAGATAAACCTGTTAGATATTTCACTATTTTAACAAAATTATTATAAGAATGTTGGTCTAGCTTATCGAATGATACACACGTGCTTTTTCGATGTGTCACGGCTTTGCAATTTTTGTTGCTCATCACTTTCTCATATACACATCTAATTTAAGAACAAGTCACTTATTAACACCAGTTGGTTGAGAATTGAAGTGTGCATAAGAACTTAATGATGATGTTATTCCCTTTGCTATTATATATATTTCTCTCAATCATTTACAAATAAATAGTCAAACAAATTACTATATTGCTCACATGAATTGATATTGTCACTGATACCACAAGTATAAATGCAAGGTCAAACGTCTCAAAGCATGTTCAATAGTTGAGACAACCTAAGCTTGCCTCTACATATTAAAGCATAGTGTTAAATTAAGTTAATTAACTCCTACAAAATTTCTCTTGTGGTATCCTACATAATAAATACAAGTCACACTCAAATATCATTTGTAGAGGGTTGCCAGGTTTCATCTCTTTACAGAGCTACTCCTTTCTAAAGCCATATTAATTATACTAAATAAATAATGCTTATACTAGTTTTGAATATTCGTAGTTCAACGCATTAATGATGGTAATGTCAAGCAATAAATAATAAGTGATATAAATGCCTGTCAAAATGAAAACAAATATGTGCAAATGAAATTCAACATTGGGTTCACAATACATGGTCGGTATTGAAAAAATGGACCCAGAACTGCTGCAGCCCATAGTGGCATAGCATACAACAGAAAGAGAAAAAACATCCAAATTTGGAACTGAAAACTACACAATATCATTGGAAGATAAATAGCTTAATTACCTTATCTCCCAGATTAATTAGACTGGTAAGCAGGGGCAGATGTAAACAACAAAATATAATCACTAGGGTCATATAAAACTAAATTATTTTATTTGACGTTGTTACGATCCTCATTGGTGTTACTCTACCTTTTATTAGTACTAGCGGGGAAGCGCGCTTCACGTGCTGCACCCGTGGCATAAAAAATACCAGTCAGCGATTAGTTTTAGCATATATTTTTGGTAGAATTTGCCATCGTAATTATTTTTCTTAATGTGGTAAAGAAAGAACTATTTTGTTGTGATCTATAAGTTAATAGTTGTGCAATATATGAGGGTTAATTTTCACCATGAAATTAAGCGGTATGAATAATAAAAGCGTTATAAGTCAGGACAAATATTCCAAGTTCCTTGGCCTAACCATCCTAAAATTAGGTTGATGCATGGTGGTAATTGTTTCAGACTTGGGTGAGAAAAATAAAGAACATTTAACAATAGATGATCAATTTTATTAGATTTTAAAATGCTGTCTGAGATACATTATGAGCTTTTTTTACCGAAATATTTGTATATTGGACAATTGGTATTTATGTTGTATATATAATATACAAGTTAATCAAAATTGAATTTCTAGCATAATATTAACAATACATTAAATTCATTAACGTGAGCAAATTTGAACAGTAAAAATATGAAATCAGTAAAACATAAAAGCAAAAAAAGCACAGTGCAGGTCACACCAGCGGCAAAGCACAGAGCAGGCAAAAAGGCACAGAGCGGAAGAGCAGGAGGAGCCTATATTTTTAGAAAGGACCCTAGCTTTCCATCATTCAGAGCGTGATCCTATTTTGCGAATTTTCTCTCCTTCATATAGGATATTGCAGAATGTTGGGGGCCTAAACACAGGAGCACAAAACCAGGAAAAGTTATATGAGGAACAAATACGAATAAACATGAGGGCTTTTATGCAAAATCGCAAGTCTTCCCCGGCTGCCCCATGGGTGACGCGTCGGCGTCAGCTGGTGGCCACGCCAGTCCGAAATCGTGAGGAGGGCCAAATCCCAGCTCCTTTTAATATAGTTATTATAGATGCACCAAACCTAAAATATTTTGTTTTGTTTACTACTATGCTAAACTACAATTAAATTGTTCCATATGTGTGGTTTGCTTCATCTGTTTAAACAGTTAGGTAATTTTAGATTTGGCATGCTAGGCTCCTTTGGTACGTACAAAAGAATTTAGGAGGGATTTTGAAGGTTTAGATTCTATAGAAAAAACTCCTATATAGCTCTTTGGAAAAAGGAATGCCTCTTCAAAATTTCTTTGAAATTTAATAGGGATGCCTCAAAACATAGGAAATTTGAAGGATTTTAAACTTGATGTCCAACCTCTTGGAAATTGAATGTTTCTCCCTCTTCTAATTTCTGTGTTTTTCCTGTACTCAATCCAAACGGTTATTCCCACAATTTTATTTTCTCCAATCCATAGGATTTGGATTGATAGGAAATTCTAATCCTACGCTTTGAAAATCCTTCATTCCATAGAAGCCCTTATATTTTTCCCTTTGGGTGATGAAAGGAAACGCTTTTAGCCCATTCTAGATAGCATTTTAAAATAATAAACAAATACTAGTTTATATATTGTATACATGATGGAGCAAGCTTAATCAATGTAACTCTGACCTATATTTGTGTTTAGGTTAGATCGAAATTACAGGGGCATTTATTTTAATAAAGAAACTATAGTTTTGAAAAGATAAAGTTTACTTTTTTTTGATAAAGTGCCATGAGGTTAATGTAAAATTTTAATAGCTTGAGTTAACTAGCACCTAATGGTACTAAAGTTTTGAACTAGAAAATACGATATTTACTGATACCTTCTCAAGGATGATAGAATTGTATCACAAGAAAAATTTGTTTGTGTTATCTAACCTAGCATATGGCTGCCAATTATCCATCAATTAGTACATGTTTGCTGCATTTATTTGCATATAATATTTGTCATTGAATATGTTTTCACACCACTAAACCTTAAGGCTTACAATAAAAAAATGATAGCTTTGGATGGCCAAAATGATAGCTCTTGTATGGAAATTTTAACATTAATTATTGAGCATTGTAGCACATGTTGACATTTAAATTCACATTATTTGTATAGTCTTGCATAGATCAAATTTGACCTGCTGTTGCTAATTGATACCATCAACTTGTTGACCTCAACGTACTCCTTGCATAACTGGATTTGTGTATATATATAGCGTTTTTCATTTAAGAAAAATGTCCATATATTGACCAGCCGATAACTAGCTTGTTAGGCATGTGGTCAAGCTAGCTAAAAGAACAAATGAGGAGCGGTGCAGCACAAAAATAGTGGCATTGCATCAAATATATGTTACTGCACAATTTTTCTCCAAAGTGATATATAAACCCAGGTCAATGTTGATTTGAAACGCACGTACGAGAAAACGGTGAAATAGAGGAAAAAACACGGGGCTTTGGCATATAGGAATGCAGCCGCAAACTAGAAGATTATAAAACACAAATGATCTTTTAAACAGACCACGGGAAAAACGAGGGAATCATATGAAGGAAACTCCTCCGTATGTACAGATTTGAATCGTTGATTCAAAGGGGGGGCTGTAAAATGATCGACAGAAAAGCATATAGATTAGAATAGTGCCTTCCAGATTCAGTATATATCTCTGCTTTCAAAAAAATCAAATCAGTTAATAGAGAAGTAGAAATAAGATGATCGAACAGCTAGCTGCGGCGTCGACGATGAAAACAACCAATTATGCTGGGCGGGCTGCCGTGGTTGGGCCGTCCGCTGCCTCGGCCGCTGGGCCCATGTCGAAATTGATCCAAACAAGTTATAAGGTTCTATACAAGCAGAAATAATATATTCATAGATAAGTAAAGTATATATATACTGCCCAGTTTGCCAGCCGAAACTCAAGTAGTAAATCCAAAGAAATGTCAACCGAAGTTAGCTATAGCTGTCTGCTAGACAAAACATATGGCATCTCTTAATCTTCTACTAGATTTGTTTGTTCACGACTTTCCAGAGGTACATCAGTCCAATAAAGAAAAAACTTTGTTTTGAAATGCATCTATTCTTCACAGATAAAACTAGCCTACATTCTTATTCTTTTCTTTAAAAAAAATCCAGCTATCGACAAACACAGACTTACAGGGAAAAAAAGAAACAATCTATGATAGAAGTTCAAGAGACAACTTACATTATTGTGCACCTTCACTTGCATGGGATTTGTGTATCACTATGAGTGCAACTTTATCAAAGAAAATGTGCAAGTTCAATTAATAGTTACGTTTTAACGAGCAGGTAAAAATTAAGGATGTAAAAAATCTATAAGAGAAATCATTCGACTACTATATATGTTGTTCCGCACAATTTAGAGCTTGCAAAGATAACCAAATAAAAGAACAAAAGTGTTTTCCTCCTCCTCAAAACAGAAGTCTGATATGAAGTTCAACACATGTTCAGTGATGCTTTCAAGTTTGGTCAGAATTACGATAAAATTGGTATTTCAGATTAGAATTTTTGTCAGAATTGTGATGAAATTAAATCAATATGAACCTTATCTTGAGATGGTTGTCCTATGCTTGCATCAGCTCCTTGCCCAAAAAAGATGTTCTATTGTAGAGCAGCTGTGGAAACAAAAATAATCCCGGTGTATCACAATCATGAAAATGAAATTTTGTTTTTTTTTACCTGCTAAGCAATAGGAGTGAAGGAGTGCATGGCTTACTTTCACGAGGTCATCCTCCCTGATGACCCCAAAATCACAATTGTGAGGCTGCACCACTATCGATTATCAAAAAATTCGATCTAGTCTGGTCAGAACATTACGTGCCTTTTACACTACAAAATTCAGAGCACAATGTTAAAAAATGGATAACATTTTAGATTGCTAAGTTATTGAATAAATGAACAGCAACAAAAGAGCTAGCTGTACGGAAGTTTGTTGATGACCTTAGAGATGGGTGAGTCGGGGATGGCCGTTGCTGCAGAGATGGCCGTCGCGGTTCTGGGAAGAGAGGTGGCAGTCAAGGATGTGAAGCCACCGCCTGTGTAGTCACCATGTGAACGGCAGCGGAGGAGACGTGGATTTGGCCTGGTGGTCGAGTAAGAGAGGACTTATTTTATTTTCAAAAATATTAAAAATATAGGCTTTCCAACGCCTAGGCAGTGGATGAGAAATTTAAAACGCCCACTAACTCAGCATAAAAACTGATGTGGTCAGGGAGCGAGACGATAGCCGTTGGACAAGAGTGGCACATTTGCTGATGACCCCCTTGCCGCCCTATAATTGGCGTTTTATGCCTGCAGTAAAGTAATGTTAACACACATTTCCTTCATTTGACTTGAACGGTTGATGACGTGTGATCAGGGGGATTTGACTGCACAATGGTGGAATATGTGACTATTTTCTAATACTCATGGGAAATATAGTATGTTTTGGGTTTTCGGCATGGATTTGTACCGGTGATTCATCGTTCATCTAGTCATATTTCTGTCTGCATACTTCATTGACTGATTGCCTCTTGTTTTCTTATTGATGGCAGAATTGTTGCCCCAATGATGGATGACCTTATATTATTTGATTATGATGGTTCTGAGAGAGCTATTCCTGGTGATTTTGCTGGGGCTTGGATGAATAACTACCTTTGGCAAGTATTACGACCTTTGACAAGTATTACGAGGCTACGAGCTATATATGTCAGTACTAGCAGGTGTTGTGTTGCCATGTGTGCCGTATAAATCTTGAATTGTTAATTAACGACAAGTCGACAATGGAAGCATTTCTATGCACTCTATGGACACGGTACTTTGGTATACCGTGTGTTTGCTGAGAAGGTGTGGCTCGATGTTCTCTATCTAGGTGAGGAAAACCAAATAATCACTTCACTTAGGTACAATATGTCATTTGTCTATTTGTTGCCCATCAGAATAATCAAACATATGTTTGGCTTGGTGGTGGTCTTCGCTTTTACTAGGGAATAGGGAACAGATCTAAAGGCTTGTTTGGAGTGAGTGTGGTAATACAGTAGATAAGTGCAGAATTGAGATCACCTGCAGTTGACAGTATGACTGCAACTTTAGTGGTCATACTGACTACCGTTGGATCAAACATGAGTGGTTCAGATGGAACAAAACCACTATTCAACGAATTACTGTAGCACCTACTGCAGTGAATCCTGCTGAACAGTGCAAAGTACTCCCTCCGTTTTTTCGTAACGTAAGATGTTTGACTTTTTTATTTGCAACGTTTAACTCGTCTTATTCAAAAAATTATGAAAATATCATTTATTTTGCTTGTGACTTACTTTATTATCAAAAGAATTTTAAGCATGACTTATCATTTTTTATATTTATACTAAATTTTTAAATAAGACAAATGGTCAAATGTTGTAAAAAAAATTAAACATCTTAAATTATGAAACGGAATGTAAATGGAGGTAGTTTATCATTTCTAATCAAACATGTCAAATGCATTCGTGCAGTAGGTGTAAGCTGATAGGCATAGTTAGCATGGTGGTGCTTGACCAGTGCATTTATTTCATTTGCATTATTGGTGATTATTGGTGATCATCATCTGGCATTACAGACTTGTCCACATTCCCAAATTGAAAAGCATCTCTGCGGACTATCTCTGCACTGAATCTTCCTGTGTTCATGTATCTTGTGGAGGCATTCTTCCCAAAGTCATAGTGAGGAATCATTTTCTTGTAAATTCTAATGGATATAATTTGTGCATGGAGGTCTGTTTTCTTCGTTGATAAAACGAGGACCGAAAAGGCATTTTAGTACTTAAATACTCTCACTATTTTTTTATTTTTTTTGATGTCATTAACTTTTTATCTACGTTTGACTCTTCGTCTTATTCAAAAAATTTATATAATTATTGACTATTTTATTATGATTTGATTTATTACTAAAGTAGCTTTATGCATGATTTATAATTTTGTATATTTGGACAAATTTTTAAATAAGACGTTGGGTCAAATATAAATCAAAAAGTCTGTGATATCAAAAAAAAATATGAGGGAGTAAATAAAATAACTAGGATGGGGATATTTTATTCATGGAAGCAAACTACTACAAATAATACCATTATTACAAGAAATGAAACTAAAATTAGCTAAGTCAAATGTCAAGGCTCTCACTCAGACAGTGACAACGCTGGCGCTCTTGGCACGATACGCGCCCGGAGCGGCTTCTCCATGACGACGGTGAACTCAAGCTTCTCGCCGTCGACGTCCACCGCCTCCCCCTCCCCCTCCGGCAGCCACTCGAACGCCGCCACCATGTTGGCGACGAAGTACTCGAGGTGCAGCGTGGCGACGCCGAGCCCCGGGCAGATCCTCCTCCCGGCGCCGAACGGCATCATCTTGATCTCCCTCGTGCCGGTGATGTCCACCCCCTCGCCGTCGCCGCCCGGCATGAACCGCTCCGGCACGAACTCCCTCGGCCGCTCCCACGTCTTCTCGTCCATGCTAATGTCGGCCACCGTGAAGTTCACCAGCGTGCCCTTGGGGATCGTGTACCCGCCGAGCTCCATGTCCTCCGCCGGCGCGTGCGGCAGCACGAAGTGCCCAGGCGGGTGGCGCCGGAGACCCTCGAGGACCACGGCCTTCAGGTACGGCATCCTGTGCACGTCGTCCTCGGAGACCTGACGGCGGCGGCTTCCTCCGTCGCCGGAGTCGGCGGCGGTGACCGCCTTGATCTCGTCGTGGAGCTTGTCCTGGATGCCCGGGTTCTTGACGAGCTCTGCCATGATCCACTGGAGCGCCGTCGAGGTGGTGTCCGTCCCGCCGTTGAGGAACTCGGAGCACAGCGCGACCATCTCGTCGTCGGTGAGCGCGCGCTCGCCGCCCTTGCCGCCGTCGTTGATGCTGAGGCCGAGCAGCGTGTCGACGTACGAGTGCGGCAGCGTCGTGGCCTTCTCCTGCCGTGGTGGTGTGTTGTTCTTGCGCTGCCTGCGCGCGTCGATCAGCGGCATGAACATGGCCTTCAGCCGGAGGCGCATGGCGAGCATGGCCTTCATGCGGCCGGCGAAGAGGCGCGTCGTGACGGCCGGGAGGAAGGCGAAGACCCTGAGCTTCTTCGAGGAGTAGATCAGCAGCTCACGCTGCGTGGCGGCGATGTCGCGCACGGCGCGCTCGTCGAGCAGCTCGCCGAAGCACATGGCCACGAGGAGGAAGAACATGGAGTGCTGGAACGTCTCCATGATGGTGCCGCCGCCGCCGCCGCCGTCCTCATGCCGGCGACGCAGCTTTTCCGTGAGCTCGGCGAGCACCGCCGCCCTCGCCGGCGCGAACTGCCGGAGGCGAGCAGGGTGCGCGACCTCGGCGACGAAGTTGCGCCGGAAGAGACGCCACAGCGGGCCATAGCTGGTGTTCGAGATGGTGGCGGTCTCAAGTCCGAGGAGGCCACGCGTTGCGAACTCCGGGCGGTCGGCCATGGCGGCGCCGCTCTCGACGAGCGCCGCGTGGGCGAGCCGCCGGTCGGCCACGATGACCTCAAGCCGGGAGCCCATCCGGAGCCCGAGCAGAGGCCCATGGCGCGCGTGGAGGCGGCGCACGGCGCGCATGATGTCCATCCCGGAGTTCGTCACCCACAGCCAGTTGCCGATCACCGGCACGGCGGCCGGCCCCGGTGGCAGGCAGTGGCTCTTCTTGCCGCCGGCGGCGCTACCGCCGATCTTGCCATGGAAGAAGAAGATGAGAGCGGTGGAGAGGATGAGAGTAGCTAGGAGTAGAAGCCATGTGAGCTCCATTTGTGCTAATGTGGTGCTAAGCTTTTGCATTGGTCAAGGTTTTATAGCTGGGTCATTAGGGCTTATTATTGGGAAAATTATAAATTTCTAGCGATGAATCTGTACAGTTCGGATCCATTTTTACAAGTTGATTCTTTTACGAAATTTTGGAGACTATTTACATGTTGACAGCTGTAGTTCAATAGTAAAAATTAGCTGTAACCATCAACGACGACAATTCAAGCATACGCGCGTTGTAGTATATACATTTCTTCAATGCTTAAAATTCCATATTATTACGCTGAGATCAAGTGAGACTATTGATCATTCACTTTGAGACTAGCTAGATCAACACCTAATAGTTTACACATGGAAGTGAATTTTAAACCCTCGAGTAAACATCCTCGCATCTTTTGGATGCTATCTAAATAGTTATAAATTAGAAAAAAAAATGAAGATAGATTAATATAAGATATACTACTGCACAAACATGCAAGTTCAAATATGATTTCTACAATCCATAACAAAAATAAAAAAAATATGACTGTGACTATACATATACTATTCAGAGTTCAATCTGTTATTTTTGTTATGATTTATAGAAGTAATATTTGAATTTGCATGTTTGTGTAGTGATATATCTTATATTAATCTATCTTTATAATTTTTTGTAAATGTTTTTATAACTATTTAAATACCATACACAATAGACGAGGTGACATCCCCTCGACCAACCAAGACATGTAGTTCTATTCATTGTAAATTATATTTTTCTTATTATTAACTGGTAGGGGTACACCACCAAAGGTACGATTTTTTATTGATATAGATCGAGTACATCATCTATGGTTCTCACCCAAATAACAAAAGGAATGTGTGTAATTATATATGACATCTTCGTCGTGACTTTGTCAATCTGAAAAGACATCGGTATATTTTGTTTTAAGAAAAAGATCAAGAGCTCTCTAGTAATCAATTTAGGTGTCCGCGTGGTAATAACTTCATTGGTCCCAAAATATGGTGACCTAATCTTCTGGAGAAGCTTATAAAATTAGGGTTTACTGTGTTTTTAAAAATGTGTGTGTGCATATATTACTGTTCGCCTTGTACCGTGTTTAGGAAATAAAAAAGAAAGTAGCCATGTTACATGGAGCTGACCCGACAAGATCAGGATATTAATTCTTCTTCCATGGCAAGATCGGCATGAAACTAAAAAGATGAAGATATTAATTCAATTAATTATACTTGGGTGTAAGAGAGAACCTGGGAGAAGTAATTGACCAATTATTTGATTTGAAAGACGGCATAGAAATATGTCCTTTGACTTGTTATGTGCTTGGTGAGCAAGCAATTAAAGGCCAAAGCTGCGTGGCAGATTACGTTGATACAAGTACGATCGAACGGAAGGTTCCATATATATATATATATATAGGAGTACGTTGGTTGTTGATCCTTTCATTTATTTAGAGGGTGTTTAATTGGAGAAAAGAAAAATTTTTAAGTGTCATATCGGATGTTTGACTAGAGAAGTATTTTTTTGGCACGAACAAAAAAAATGAATTTTACGGCTCACCTGAAAACCACCGAACGAATCTTTTGAGCCTAATTAATCTATCATTAGCACATACGGGTTACTGTACCACTTAGGGCTAATTATGGACTAATTAGGCTTAAAATATTTGTCTCATAATTTCTCTTATAACTGTACAATTAATTTTTTATTTCATTTATGTTTCATCCTTCATTTAAATATCCAAAAGATTCAATAAGAAAATTTTAGGAACTAAACAGGGTATTACTCGATCAATAGCGTGTACAAGTAGTTGTGTGCTGACGAAAGAATCTGGTTGATTTGGATCATTACATAGACCGCTTTAGGAGTTGGCTTATAGTGAACTTCGTGAAATACGTAACAGAATATTAATGTATAATTAATTAATTAATTACTAGTTACAAAATTTTAAAAGATAAAATAATATGATTTTTAAATAACTTTACTTAGAATTAAAAAACATTTTTTCTAGCTGTTTGGAAACGTTAAGTAAAATAAGAGAATATCAGTTGGAAAGAAGGTTCGCCGAACGTGACTAGCTTAGTCGTTCATGACGACGACCATGGCCAGCTTTAACATCGCAACAAGACTAAAAATGTCAAGCGTCTGATCGCTGCTACCCAAAAATTGGGCGATCCAAATGATTCGGTTGACCGTTAAGCAAATCAAATATTTTCTGAACAAAAAGGTTTAGCCATCGAAACATTTAAAACAAAACATGAGAGACAGCAAGATTCCAGTTTATATATATATATATATATATATATATATATATGTGTGTGTGTGTGTCTGGTGAGTTGCAACTCATGTGTTTGCTTCGTGAGTCGAGGTCCAAACACATATCAAATTATCTCTAAATTTCGATTTATATGGTTCTTGGACCCCGACTCATGTAGTAGCCCGTGAGTTGCAACTCACCGTAGCTAGACTCTCTCTATATATATCTCTCACTTTCACACAATAAAATATCGACAATTGAAAATGTATATATTTATTTTCATAAAAAAACAATCATCAAATATTTTACGGCAAAAAAATAGTTATAACAAGTACAAATGTGCAATCAGTTGGAAAATAGTATATGTATTTTATAATTAAAATAAATCATTTGAAGCCTTACTTTTACTTGCATGAATCCATACCATGCACCAGTCTAGCATGCTACAAACACACAGAGAGGGAGAGATATGACCTTGATTTGAACCAGTTGATCGGCAATCGACACTATATCATTTCTCTAATTACTATAGTGGGGTACTTTGTAAGCTTGTTATCAAATCAAATGGGGTTAGAAACGACAGTAATTAAGTAATTACTACAGTAGTTACTTCAGTGACAGTGAGCGTGAATAATTAAAAGCAGAATAATTGTAAGCCGGTTAATTACCAAATCAAGTGGGGTAATTTTCTCGAGAAAAAGGAACCCAGATTGGCATATACATGGCCTCGATCGAAGAAAATAATTAGAAGCTCAAATACATTTGTAATTACACTTACGTGCTCCTACGTGAGCCAATATCTTTGTTCAGTTTCATTTTATTTCTTCTGGCCGGTGGTCCCGTCGGAATTTATTCTATTGCTCGTTAGAGTTTTGCACATGATCAAAACAAGGCATTTTTTATTTTATTTTTTAAAAAAAGAGAAGTGAAACAGGACCATTTCAACTTTGGGCCTAATTGGCCGATTTTTAAATATAATAGGTTAAGTGAGGCCCATCAGCGAATTTTGTTAGTGAAATGCTCGAGAAGAGGGCCGAAACCCAATCCAAAACAGCACGCATCGATCGATGCTGGACCAAATAACACCATTTTTCCACCCTCCCAAGGACCAAAATTGAAAGAACCCGTAAGATATTTTAGCGCAAACCAATCCAAACACATCGTTCAAGATGAATTGGCTAAAGTTTTTTTCAAATCGTTGGGCTGACAATGACGTGATATTTAATTTTGAATTTAATGAAACATTGTTGATGCCGTACGTAGATGGTGCTATATATTTTGTAAACTTAATTGGTTGGACTGAAAAATTTTGATTCAAGAAATATTTAAAATGTCTTATGACTTGAAACAAATGAAGTATAAAATGAATCTAAATGTACCTGTGGAATACATTATCGCAGTATCACAGTATCAAGAGACAAAGATACACAGTTCCTCATTTCTCAAAGTTCATCTCTAGATGGGTTTAAAATTGATTAGATTGATTTGCTATGCCAATTGTGGTGCACATGAGACTGCTAAAATATGATCTTCACACACTACTACAAGAATTTTTTTTAGAAATAATATTATTTTAATGAAAAATCGTAAGATTAGAGGCCATGCATGAAAAATTGCAATGTTAGGGGTCTGTCGAACTGCCCCGTGTTCGGGGCAGTTCGACAGGCCCTCCACAAGTGCTTGCCGAACACCATATCGTTCGACTGAGGCGGTAGGGGGGCCTGTCAACCTTTGGCAGTTCGACAAGGGGGCCTGTCAACCTTTTGCAGTTCGACAGGCCCCCTCAACACCAGGTGGTGGGCCCTGGTGTTCGATAGGGTCCCCTCTCGAACAGCAGCAGTTCGACAGGGCCTAAATCGAACATCCACTGTTCGACAGGGTGTTAAAATTGTGATTTTCCACATATGGTCTCTAATCTTGCGATTTTTCATTAAAATAATGTTATTTCTCAAAAAAATTCCTACTACAAGGACCAACAGATGCTTGTCGGAAATGGCCTACATGTCTAGTTTTCCATTCGACACCAAATTAGCAGCACCAATAATGTATTTGTATTGGTAAAAAAATTTAGTGTGAAATTTTGGTACCTCTTGATACCTAGGTACTAGTAGGTATCAAATTTTACACTAAAATTGTGATACTTCTCAGTACCTACTTAAGGATTGTAAAATTTTCATAAGTTAAAACACACACAACCAACATCCAGACATACATAGGAACAAATACCCAAAGACCCATATACACTCCTAAAATCACACAATTAACCGAGCCATAAACTGAAACCAACCATCAAGCAGAGGAGATGGAAGAGGAGGGTGTTGGAGAAGGGGTCGGTGGCTGGGTGCTTTGCTGGGAGGCATACCTGTTAGTATTGTGGGATCACTAGGTGCGGATCTAGGGGTTCATTTTCTTGTTCTTGTGAATATGACAGATGCTCTATGATGTTGTAGAGAGGGGAAGAGAGAGAATGGAACCTACCTTTGCTTCTTGTAGGTGGATGCAGCCACGGCGGCAGCGAGGATGAGAACGGCAATGGCGATGTCGAGGACGGTGACGACGGCGACGATGATGTCGGTGGTTTTGACAGCCATGGCGATGGCGACGGCGAGACTGACCCGTGGTGGTGACAGCATGGACAACGATGGTTGTGACACAAGGCGGTAGGCTTCCCCTCACTTTAGCGTAGGACTCAGATTGGTGGTGTCTAGGTTTTTCAGAGAGCACGTGTACACGGAAAAACTCATCAATCTCTTCGCGCCGCCGCCTCCCCTTCTTATATGTATGCGCTGCGTGAGAGGGGCCCACGGCCAATGAATTGGTTGGTGCCCCCGATCAAAGCACATAGGCAGAGTAGGGGACCGGTCTCCGATCCCCCTTTGGAGATCATAACTAACATTCCCCCCTTGGATCTCTGTCTTTCTAACTTCTCCTACTTATTATTTACTTCCAAATAGATTGACGCACAGAGCACGCTTCATCATGATAGTAATCATTGAACCATCAGGCGCAACAACTACAATACACCTCCCCATCTCAAAATAAACACTAGGCCCCTTTTAATCCAATGATCATAGGCTTTCTCATAAACCCATGCTGGCTAAACGTGCCTTTGGTTGGACTTTTCAACCTACTTTTGCTTTTGCAAAAGCCAACCAATGGGCCAAAAAGCCATAGCATGCTTTGTCCAAAAGCTTCTTTTACTCTAGTACAAATCCAAAGCACATCTATCGCCTGGTTTCATTGGCTTTTGGGGTAAAATATTTACCTACCTGCCACTGGTTATGGGAAAAAATATTTCATTTATTGTTCTGTTTTACGTCCCCTTCCCCTCCGTATGCCTCCAGTAGGCACCGCCCCTTGTTAGGGTTGGGCCGTTGGCGCCCCTCCAGCCGCCGGCGACCTTCGGCCCCCTCCAGCTCCTATGACTGCCCTCCAGCCGTCAATGCCTCTCCACCCACCGGCGCCCTCCACCCACCAACTCTTCTCCACTGTCACGCCCAGAAATTCCTCACTCGAATTTTCGAACTTAATTGTGTATTAAAATCCCTGTCCAGGACCAGCCAGGGTACACAAAAAGACAATGTTGATTACATAACCATCGTTCTTAGGAACAACTGAAAATAACATTTATTCTAACGAAAATGCAACGGAAAGGAAGGTAGACTAGCTCCAGCGGGTACGGCTCCAGTCCACAGGCAAAGCTTCGACGGCAGACCAGCTCACTCCTGAGAGTCACCTCCATCGGACTCAACTTCTTACTCTGAAGGGGGAAAATTAGGCAAGGCTGAGTACAAACCACCGTACTCAACAAGTAACACGGAAAAGAGGACAATAAATGATGCATAGGGATAATCAAGGGCAGGCTAGGGCTAGTCGCAATAAAGCAGCATTTAAATGAATAGCAGAGATTAAAGTGAATAGAAGTAATTGAATAAATTAAAGAGTAAGTAAATAACACTTGTAAAATACCACAACACTGTCCAACGTTACACCACGTTGAAACAGGCCCAACCACTACTTAACGTTACACCACGTTGCAGTAGTCCCAAGTGAGAACCAGTTTACCCAAGTTATTAAAGGTTCACTAATCATAGTGAAGCTAGGAGCTCGCCCTTAACCGTGGGCACGGCTATTCGAATAGATTTACTCTGATCAGAGGTGTACTACTGTACCCACAAGACATAGTCCCACTACACTTGAACGTGTGCCGACATACCACCACGGCATATCGGAAAGGCAACTATGATAGGACCCGTCGCATAACCCTCCCTATTCAATCGCACCACACTTCCGGTTTCGTCCCCTCTTATAAACCAAGTCGGGCAGCCCCCTCTTGTGCCTAGGTGAATCTGGAAGCAGCATAGGCCATCGTTACACCACAACTCCCATCCATACTCCATCACGCTCACCCTTGCCTAGGTACATCGAATAGTTCGCAATCACACTCCAAGCCCCACCGTTGCCCATTCTGGCTTGTGGTTAGCACGGAAATAACTTCCAGGGTTTCCTGCGAACCGGTCCTTAATTGTCATGGGCGCAACACTCAAAACCAAGCACCCATGACCCACCATTAGCAATATTTTAGTTGACATTAACCCGAACCGGGTAATGAATCATTATAATAGCTATTCAGAGCTAATCATGATTAAATGTGATCCCATGAGCTACTTGATCTAAGCACGGCTAAGTATTGACCTAGGCCTAACTCTAGTCAAGTTACCCCTGGTCCAGCATGAATAAAGTTGGGTAAACAACGGCATGATAATAGGGATTACCTGGAAAATAAAATAGTAAATACTTTAATTAAAACAATGCATATTTGAATAAATTAAGCAGGGAATTTGCAATAATAGGCTTAATATGATCAAAGATGAGTGTCACTTGCCTTGCTTTGGTCCTTGGGGAACTTCGGCAACGATCTTGAAATAAACCGGCTCTTCGGTGGGGTCTGAATCTAAGCGACAAAGCACAAAAATAAATAAAACAGGCACAAACTCTACTGAAATAGTAAAAGAAAGTATTTTTAATGGATTCTTGACAATTTTATGAATTTAATGAAATTTGAATGGACCTAAACGGAGACTAGATGAATTAGATATGAATTTTAGAAGTTTTCCGGGTTTTTTAGCTAAAAAGAAAAGTCCTAAATCAATTATTGTGCAATTAATTGGCCTGCTGACGTCAGCGAGGAGAGAGGGAGACGGCGCCGACAGGTGGGCCCCGCAGGCAGTGAAAGGGAGGGGTGAGGGGAGGATGACGTGCGGGCCCGGGGAAGAGAGAGAGGAAGAGGTGGTGCTGACTGACGAGTGGGCCCGGGGTGGCGAGAGAGACGGAGAGGCCGACGGGTGGGGTCCACCCGTCGGGGGGCAAGGAAAACAGGGGAGGAGAGGGAGATGGCGACCGGCGGCGCTCGGCGGTGGCAACCGGCGGCGGGGCGCGGCGACCTCGGCGGCGCGCACCGACGGGGAGGAGCGGCGACGCGCCCGCGGAGGGGAGGGCAGCGCGAGGTGACGCGGAGACGGCTCGGAGGCGGCTCCAGCGCGGGGAGGAAGACGGTGGCGACAGGCGGCCGAGATGGCGACGGCGTGCGGCGGCGGAGGGCAGCCACCTGGCGTCGCGAGGTGGCGATGACACGGCGCCGCGAGGCAACAACGACGTCGAGCAGCCACCTGGCGGCGGCGGCAGGCGGCTTCCGGCATGAGGCAACGACACGGGCGTACCGACGATGATGGCGGAAGGAAGGGAGAGGGGGAAGGGAAGATGGAGGCGCTCACCAGCGACGGGGGAAGTGGCGGCGAGGTCGGCGACGACCGGGAACGAGCGACGGCGAGCGGAGACGTGGCGGCGACGTCCGGAGCGTGGTCGGTGGCGCGCGAGCGACGATGTCGGGCGCGACGGCGACAGGGACGAAGAGGCGGTGAGGGTGCTCGGGTGCCCATCGGCGGTGGCGAAGGCCGACGGAGAGATGGCGAGGTCGAGGCGGAGGTGGCGACGCGGACGGGCAACGACGAGCGGCGAACGGTGGCGAGATCGCACGGCGGCGGCGAGGCGGAGTGTCACGCCCATAGTTTTATCCCAAGCCTAAATCGTAAAAAGAAATCCGTAAATAACAATTGGCTTAATTAACTCAGGAAAAATCCCTCTAAAAAAAATTAATTCAATTAAATCGAGGCTCGCAAATCGACTAACAGGATTTAAATTTAAATTGCAGAAGTATAAAATTTGGCCAAACAAAATAATTTAAAATTCAGCAAAAGTGGGGTTTTCCTTTTTCCCTCCTTTTTCCTTTCTTTTTCCCTTCCTTCTCAAATTGGGCCGAAGTCCAATTTTCCTCCCTCCCTTTTCTTTTTCCTTTTTCTTTCTCTTTTTCCCTTCCCGGGCCGGCCCAGCCGAGCCGGCCCACTTCCTCTCGGCCGGCCCAGCCGACCGGCTCCGGCCTCCTCCGCCCGCGCGCGCCCCGCCTGGGCCGCCGCCCGGCCCAGCTCGCTAGCTCGCCCGCGCTCGCGGCGAAGTCCGTCTCGCCTCCCTCCTCCCTTGCGCCACTGACAGGCGGGCCCCGCCTGTCAGCGACCAAGCTTCGTCCGCGCCAGCCCGCGCCGCGCCGCGCCAGCCGACTCCGTCTCCGCCCGACTCCTCCGGACGCCGCGCCGCCGCTGCAACCCCCGCCGCAACTCCCGCCGCCGAGTTTGCCGCGTCGTCGACTCGGTCTCCACCGGCCGCTCCGCCCTAGCCGGCGCCGCCACCCTATAAAATCCCCGTGCCGCTGCCCCGCCGCCACTTTCCCCCTCTCCGCCCGACGCTCCCCACCGTCGCCGTCAGCCGCCGATCTTCTTGTCGGCCGTCGGACGTCGCCGCCCACCCGCGTCACCACCGCCGCCTCATCTTCGCTGATCTCCCGCCGGCCTCCGTCGCTGCCGGTGTGCACCCGAGCGTCGTCACCGCTCCTTCGTCCCTCCCGCCGCCGTGCTCGTCGTCTCGACGCCGTCGGCCTATCTCGTCACCGCGCGTCGCCAGCCGCCGCGCGTCTGCGTCATCACCTCCGCCTCGCCCTCGCCGACGCGCCGCCTTCTTTGTCGCCGCCGGTGAGCATTTCCCCTCTCCCTCTCCCGTTCCCTCCATCATCGCCTCCGAGCTCACCCCGCGCCGTCGTCGTCGGACTCCGCCGGTCGCCGGCGGCCCCTGCCAGACCGTCGCCCAGCTCCGCCGTTGTCACGCTGTCCTCGCGCCACCCGCGCCTTCCCGCATGGCCGCTTCTCGCGCCCGCCCGCCGTCGCCATGCCGTCGTCGCCGTGCGCCGCGCTCGGTCGCGCGCCACGCGCTGTCGTCGGACGCCGGTCGTCGTCGTCCCGCCGTCGTCGCCGTCGCCGCCCGCTTGTCGTCGCCGACGCCGTCGTTGCTGCGCCGTCGCCCCCTCCCCGGCTGAACGCCGCATCTCATCCCCCTCTCCCTCGCGACGTCGTCGCTGAGCTCCTCCGCCCGCCGCGCTGCTGGCTGACTCACCGCCGCGCCGCCCCGATCCCTCTCCCTCTCGGCCATGTCTCCACGCCGCCGTTCCCCACTTCGTCGCAATCGTCATCTTTGAGTCGCCGTCGCCCCTCCGCCCACCACCACCTTCATCTCCGCCCTTCGTCACCGTCATCGCACGGTCGCCAAGCCCCGCTGCCGGCGTCCGTCACCGTCTTTCCCTCCCGCCGCTCGTCGCCGCTCTGAGCCGCGCCACCCCGTCGCGGTCTCCGCCTCCTCCGCGCTGACTCGTCGTCGCCGTTCTCGTCACCACCTTTGCCATCGCCACCTTCTCAGTTGCCACCGCCACCTCCCCTTTCTCCTCGGCCCTCGCCGTCTCCGCCGCTCCCGCCGCCGCTGCTCGCACCGCCGACATTCCCGCTTCCCGGCTGCCGTCGCCATCTCCGCCGGTTCGCCCGCCAGTTCGCGCCGCTCGTCGCCGGGCGCCGTCCTCCGCCGGTCGCCGTCCACCGCCGCCCGGGCGTTGCCGCCCCTCTCCCTCTCCCGGCCGGACCCCGCTCCTCTCCTCTCTGTTCCACGGTCGCCGACCGACGGGTCCCACCCGTCAGCCGCCACCGCGCCCTCCCTTCCTCTCTCTCTCCTCCCCGGGCCCGCGTGTCAGCCACCCACTTCCCCTCTCTCCCACTGACAGGTGGTCCCCACCTGTCAGCCGTCAGCCTCCTCTCTCCTCGCTGACGTCAGCAGCCCCATTAATTGCGCAATAATTGATTTAGGACTTTTCTGTTTAGCTAAAAAACCCAGAGAACTTCTAAAATTCATAAGTAATTCATCTAGTCTCCGTTTAGGTCCATTCAAGTTTCATTAAATCCAGAAAAATGCCAAGAATCCATTAAAAATAGTTTCTTTCTCTGTTTCAGTAGTTTTTTAGCCTGTTTTTCTTGTTTTGCCTTGTTTGTCGTAGGTTTTGACCCCGTCGCAGCGCCGTTCGTTCTCGAAGTCGTCGTCGAAGTTCCTCGTGGGTCTAAGCAAGGCAAGTGGCACCCTTCTTTGATCATATTGAACCTATGTTTATAAAATCCCCTGCTTTTACATTCAAACATGCATTGTTTTATGCAAATCTATCTATTGTATTTATCTATTGGGAATTTACCAATATATCCATTGATTCCCATTTATTATTGTCATCCCAGGGTTAATTTGACTAGAATTAGGGTTAGTCAATGCTTAGCCATGCTTAGTTCAACTAGCTCACCAATTATTATTTAATTATTGTTGCACTTTGGTACACCTTCAATGGTTGCTTTCATTATTCATTTCCCGAGGTGGATTAATACAACTAAAATATTGCTTATGGTGGGCTGTGGGTGCATGGTTTTGAGAGTCGTGCCCATAGCAATTAAGGACCGGTTCTCAGGAAACCCTGAAGGTCTTACACGTACTAACCACAAGCCAGAATGGGCAACGGTGAGACTCGTAATCTAGCTTGTCCCTATTCGACGTACCCAAGCAAGGGTAGGCGTGATGGAGTATGGACGGGCAATCGTGGTGTACGAAAGCTTCTCCTGCTTCCGGATCTACCAAGGCACAAGAGGGGACTGCCCGACTTGGTGTAAAGGAGGGGGTGAAACCTGAAGTGTGGTGCGATTGTCTAGGGAGGGCTAGGTGAAAGGTCTTATCATGGTTTCCGTACTGAGGTATCGTGGTGATACGTTGGGGCATGGTAACATGCTTGGCAGCCATGTCTTGTGGGTAAAGTTGTACACCTCTGCAGAGTAAAACTATTCGAATAGCCATGCCCGCGGTTATTGGGCGAACTGACAGATTCACTGGGATTAGTTGAACCTCTTTAATAATTTTATTAATCTTGGAACTGGTTTGACCCTGCGCAATGTGGTGTAACGTTGGCAGTGGTCTGGGTCTGTCGCAACGTGGTTTAACGTTGGACAGAGGGTTGACCCTGTCGCTACGTGGTGTAACGTTCGACAGCGGTCTGGGCCTGTTGCAACGTGGTGTAACGTTGGACAGTGGATGATTATTTTAAATGTTTACTTTACTTTTATTTCCGACTATTTTTATTTACTGTTTTGCCAAATTACTGCAGCTTTGTGCAATTTAACCTTAGCCTATCCTTGATACCCTGTTGCATTCATTATTCTCCTCTCTTGGGTGTTACTTGTTGAGTACGGTGGTTTGTACTCAGCCTTGCTTAATTTTTCCCCCACCAGAGCAAGTGCCAGAGCCTGAGTCAGAAGGTTGTTCCGAAGGTTGAAGTGAGGTTCAGTCCGCCGTCGAGAGTGCCTGTGGTGTGGAGCCGTCTTCGCCAGCTGAAGCTGAAGATTAGATGGTTTAGTTTGTTTTCCTTTTCCGCTGCATTTCGATAGATAATTGTTTTTATTTGTTTTTAAGACGTGGAACTGTGTATTAATTTGTCATAGTGTGTACTCGGGCTGATGCCTGGACCGAGATTTAATACATGCTATTGTTCAGAAATTTGGTGTAAATTTCTGGGCGTGACAAGGAGCGCGGCGGTGGTTCGGTCTAGTGGAGGAAAGGCGGCGGCGGCGCGACAGCGAGGGGGTTTTATAGGGGAGGAGGCGCCAGCTAGGGCGGGGCGGCTAGTGGAGACCGAGTCGCACACACGGGCACGGCGGGAGGCGGAGTTGGGGTCGGCAACGACTCCGGCGAGCGCGGATGCGGTCAGGAGGGAGGGAAGCCGGACTTCGGCGACGTGGGCGCGAGGGCAAGCGGGCCGGCAGCTGGGCTGAGACGGCCTGGCTCGGCTAGGCCGGCCGAGCGGGGAGATGGGCCGGCTCGGCTGGGCCGGCCCGGGAAGGAAGAGGGGAAAAAGAAAAAGGAAAAAGAAAAAGAAGGGGACGCAAATTGGACTTCGGCCCAATTTGAGAAGAAAGAGAAAAAGAAAGGAAAAAGGAGGAAAAAAAGAAAAGCCCCACTTTTGCAAAATTTTAAATTAATTTGTTCGGCCAAATTTTATAATTCTTCAATTTGAGTTTAAATCCAGTTAGTCGATTTGCGAACCTCGATTTAATTAGATTAAGTTCTTTTAGAGGGATTTTTCCTGAGTTAATTAAGCCAATTATTATTTACAGTTTCCTTTTTACGATTTTAGGCTTGGGTAAAACTCCAGGTGTGACAAACCTACCCCCCTTAAACGGAATCTCAACCCCGAGATTCGGAGGTGCTGGCGAAGAGGTGCGGATGGGCGGCCTTGAGCTCATCTTCTCTTTCCCATGTCGCTTCTTCCTCTGAGTGGTGACTCCACTGAACTCTACATAATGTAATCACACGGTTCCGAGTTTTCCTTTTACTAGTTTCCAGAATCCGTGCTGGTTTCTCCACGTAGGTCAAATCCTCTTGTAGGTCGATGTGCTCGGAGTTGGTTTGTTCTTCAGGCACACGTAGACATTTTTTGAGCTGCGACACATGGAACACGTCATGGATTCCAGCCATGTTAGCAGGGAGTTCTAACTGATATGCAACTTCTCCCTTGCGTTCCACTATTCGGTATGGTCCCACAAACCGTGGTGCCAACTTTCCTTTGGTTTGAAACCAGTGTACTCCTCGCAAAGGTGTGACGCGGAGGTACACATAGTCTCCTGCTTCAAAAGCTAAGTCCCTTCGACGATTATTTGCATAACTTTTCTGTCTGGTTTGGGTTGTTTTCAACCTTTCACGGATTACTCTGACCTTTTCTTCCAGCTGACTTAAAACTTCAGTCCCAAAAACTTGGCGTTCTCCGGTTTGATCCCAGAAGAAGGGTGTACGACACTTCCGACCATACAAAGCTTCAAAAGGTGTCATCTGCAAACTGGCTTGATAACTGTTGTTATAGGAGAACTCGGCATACGGCAAATTCTTGTTCCAAGTTCCACCAAAGTCGAGAGTGCATGCTCTGAGCATGTCTTCAAGAATTTGATTTACCCTTTCCGTCTGACCATCTGTCTGCGGATGATAAGCTGTACTAAAATTCAGTCGGGTTCCCAATTCTTCCTGCAACTTCTGCCAAAACTTTGAGGTAAACTGACTTCCTCGGTCAGAAACGATCTTTTTAGGCACTCCATGTAGACACATGATCCTGGCCAAGTAAATCTCAGCTAGTCTTTTCCTGAGTAGGTAGTGTGAACTGGTATGAAATGGGCGACCTTCGTCAATCGATCAACGATTACCCAAATCGAGTCATGACCGACAGATGTCCTTGGTAAACTGGTGATGAAATCCATCCCGATTTCTTCCCATTTCCATTCTGGAATCTGAAGAGGCTGCAATAGCCCTGCTGGCCTTTGGTGTTCTGCTTTGACTCGTTGACAAACATCACACAAGGCGACATATTCTGCAACTTCTCTCTTCATACTGACCCACCAAAACTTTTCTTTGAGGTCTTGATACATTTTTGTACTTCCGGGGTGGATAGAGTACTGGGTTTGATGAGCCTCTTGAAGTATCAACTCCTTTAGCTCCTTGTTATTGGGTACACACAACCTGTTTCCCATCCAGATTGTTCCATGTTCATCTTCTGAAAAATCTCGAGCTTACAACTCGCATATTTTTCTTTAGTTCGGCTATTTCTGGATCATTTGCTTGGGATTGGCGAACTTGATCCACCAATGTGGGCTGCGCTTCTAGGGCTGCCACAGAACCTTCTTCGACTAAACCCAAATTTAGTCGTTCAAACTCCTGCTGTAACTGCTCACAAACTTCCGTTGATACAACGACATTACAGTAATTCTTCCGGCTCAAAGCATCTGCAACTACATTTGCTTTGCCTGGGTGATAATGGATACTTAGATCATAATCCTTGATCAACTCTAACCATCTTCGCTGGCGGAGGTTCAAATCTGGCTGTGTAAAGATATACTTTAGACTCTTATGATCCTATACACTTCACACTTGTTACCAATTAAGTAGTGTCGCTAGATTTTTAGGGCATGCACTACAGCTGCTAGTTCCAAATCATGAGTCAGGTAGTTACCCTCATGTGGTCTCAACTGACGAGAGGCATAAGCAACTACCTTTCCTTCTTGCATCAGCACACATCCAAGTCCTGACCTGGAGGCATCACAGTAAACTTGGAAGCCTTTCGCCTGGTCTGGCAAAATCAGCATTGGAGCTGACACCAATCTCTGCTTAAGTTCCTCAAAACTCTTGGTGCACTCGGCAGACCACTTGAACTTCTCTTCCTTTTTCAACAATTGTGTCATTGGCTTGGCTATCTTTGAGAAATTCTCAATGAACCGGCGGTAATAACCCGCAAGTCCTAAGAAACTTCTGATCTAGGAAACCGTCTTAGGCGGGGTCCACTTTGTTATTGACTCCACATTACTGGGGTCCACTGCTACTCCTTGAGCATTGATCACATAACCTAGGAACTTTACTTCACGAAGCCAGAAATCACACTTACTGAACTTGGCATACAACTGATGCTCTCTTAGCTTCTCTAGCACTATCCTCAAATGTTGCCCGTGTTCTTTTTCTGACTTGGAGTAGATAAGGATGTCATCAATGAAGACCACCACAAACTTATCCAAGTATTCCATGAACACCTTATTCATGAGATTCATGAAGAATGCTGGGGCATTAGTAAGTCCAAACGACATGACTGTACATTCATACAGGCCGTAACGAGTAGTGAATGCCGTCTTGGGAATATCTTCTTCCTGAATTCTCAACTGGTGATACCCTGATCTCAAATCGATCTTGGAAAAAATTTTGGCCCCCTTCAACTGATCAAACAGATCATCAATCCTTGGCAGGGGATACTTATTCTTGATGGTGACATCGTTCAAAGAATGATACTCCACACACATTCTCTTGGTTTTGTCCTTTTTCTCAACAAAGATAACTGGGGCACCCCAGGGCGAGGTACTCGGTCAGATGTAACCTTTCTGAAGTTGTTCATCCACTTGCTTCTTCACTTCTGCCATCTCATTGGCTGCCATTCTATAGGGTCTCTTATAGATTGGTGCAGTTCTAGGTACCAAATCGATACGGAACTCGATCTCTCTTTCTGGCGGCATCATCGTGAGATCATCTGGAAACACCTCCGGATACTCACAAACCACTGGTATGTCTTCCAACTTCTTTGGATCTTTGACTGCTTCTACTGGATGCTCTTCTGCTTCCACCTGATTCAGGCTTGTTCCGATCCTCACAGACTCTGGCGACTGATAAGTCACGACTTCACCTTCCACACTAACTAAGGTGATGGTGCGCTTGGCACAATCAATCACTCCTTGATGCTTGGTAATCCAGTCCATTCCCAAAATGACATCTAGGTCTTTAGACTTAAGAAGGATAAGATTGGCTAGAAACTGTGCTGTTTCAATTTCTATGGGCACGTTTGGACTATAGCTCACCGAGGTCATGCTATTTCCCGGGGTACTAACCTGCATTGTGTTTTTAAGTTCTTCCTTCCTTAACCCATGCAATCCCACAAATTTCTTTGAAACAAAGGAATGTGTAGCACCATAATCAAAAAGTACTGTAGCAGGTACGGAGTTGACAGAGAACGTACCCAGTATTACTTCTGGCGCAGTCTGTGCTTCTTCTGCAGTAACGTAGTTGACACGGGATTGCACGAACCTCTTCCCGTTGCGCTTTGGCTTCGGGCACTTATCGGCAAAGTGACCTGGGTCGCCACAGTTGTAACACATCCCCCCTGTATCCTTCTTAGCTGGAGGAGGCTGAGCTGTTGGTGGAGGTGCATTTCTGTTGTCGGGGAGCTGGTGCAGGAAGAGCACGCTGAGGTAGAGCACGTTGAGACGAACCACTGTTGTTGAAATTATTGGGGTTGAAGGGACGATGCTGGCGGACAATTAAGGTAGATTGCCCGTGCTGCTGGTTCTGAGGATGAGGGCCGGTGTGGAACCGGGGCTTCTACGGGTGCGGCTGGTTGGACCTGAACTGGGAGGCCTTCCTTTTCTTATCCATATGGAGGTGCTGGTCCTCCTGACGGATGGCCTTGTCGACCAGTCTCTCAAAGTCAGCATAATCACCCGAAAGCAACTGCTTCTTCAACTCATCATCCAAACCTTCGAGGAACTTCTCCTGTCTTTTGGCGTCAGTGCGGACATCCTCGGGGGCATATCGCGCTAGGCGATTAAACTCATGAAGGTACTCTGTCACTGTCTTGGTACCTTGTTGCAAAGCGCGGAAATCACGCTTCTTCTGTGTGACTATCCCGTCAGGGATGTGAGCTTTGCGGAAGTTGAGACAGAACTCAGCCCAAGTTATTTCTGTGGTAGCAGTGCGGGTAACTAGGAAATTATCCCACCAAGCAGAGGCGGGACCCATGAGCTAGTGTGTGGCGAAGGAGACTTTCTCCTGGTCAGTGCACTGCAGTAGGTTGAGCTTCTTTTCAATAGCATGGAGCCAATCATTTGCCTCCATGGGGTTGGTAGTGCTTGAGAAAGTTGGGGGACGAACGCGGAGGAATTCCGACAACTTTGACTGCACAGGGGGTGGTCTATGCTGCTGTTGGTTGTTCTGGTGCTGGTTCAAGAGCTGTTGTAGCACTTGCTGGTGCTGCTGTTGTTGTTGTTGCATCTGCTGCATCATGAGGGTGAGCATCTATGTCTGGCTAGCGAGGATCTGAGCGAGTGACGGGTTCTCTGGTGGAGGAGGTGGGGGGAGGTCCTCTAGTGCTGGACTGGTCGGTGTTGCGGTTACCGTTGCGTGTGTTCACCATCTGCAGGAGCGGGAGGGAACAGAAAGAGAAAGAAGAAAAAGAAACAGCTAAGCAAACAGGGGCTTTATTTAGTTAATAAACTGCAATTGTCTTGCTTAAGAAACACGCTTAAAAACCACACAACTCCTGGCGGTACAACCATAACCCCAATACTGCTATGGTTCACCACTAGCCCCAAGCGAAGCAAACCTAACACACCAAAACTAGCACACAACGACTAAAGAACGAAGCTAAAGGTGACGTCTAGTGCGCGGACGGAGAGCGACGATCGATGACAGGGGATGGATCTTCTTTCTCGTCTTCGGAACGGCTCCTGGAGTTGTTGGAGAGGTCGTCTTCATCTTCACCAGAGGCGGACTCACTGCTGCTAGAGACTGTGACGGTGCCATTGCGGTTTCTTGCAGCATTAAAAGGGGAGACACCTTTCTCGGGAACCGGGGTCGGAGACATTGGCACCATCTGCATCAGCGGTCTTGGTTCATCCGGGGCACCAGGGTAAGACTGAACTCTTGGTGGCCCGCGGGTCCGCTTCCTTGCCGTGGTGCGAAGCCTTGCACCACCGGGCTCTGGGAGTCCTTTGAGCCTGGCGTTTTCCTTCTTCAAACGGTCGATCTCATCCTGCAGACGGACGATTTGAGTGAGCTTGGCGTCGTTCAAGGCCTTGGACGCTTCATGAAGGTCGTGATGCATTTGGTCGAGGCCTTCCAACACTGTGCACATCCTATCGAAGGTAGGGTCTTGCTCGCTCTGGGCAGACCAAAACCTACTGACCATGAAATTGGGTCCAGGACGAGGGTGATACCGGTATGCCGAATAACGAAACGTCAGATCGTGCCTGGCACTGAGCGTTGTCATCAGACTGTAGGCGGCCTCCTGGCAGGCATGCTCATGCGAGCCTCCAGCTCCTTCTGCTTCCATGTTAGGAAGGTAACCAGGTATTCCGTGTAGCTCCAACCTGACACGGTGGGGAAACTCGTCTTTGAGAGGGTGGATCGTGGTGTACTCCGGTTCATAGGGGTATCCTACCGTAAATGACAATCTTGCCAACTCTGCCACAAATCCAGCCATTCCGTTTCCACGGTAGAACAAGGGGTGGTTGGCCATCTAGAGAACGACAAGGATTAAGAATCAATGGATGCAAAATTTTGTTTCAAGATAAATAAACCATTAAAGAAACAAAGTAAATAAAGTTTTACCCATAAACCATTTTACTCACGCTTTTCAACCAAAGAGATTTAGCTTTTAAATAACTCACGCCTTTGCAAAACACTAATCCATTTTCAAAGCAATCTAACTTTCACAAACGATGCGCAAACATGAAAAGCAGAGGGCTCTTAGGGTTTCCATTGGGCTGATCCTACGGTCAAAGGTGGCTCTGATACCAACCAGTTCAGTTTCACAGCCGCTCTAACCAAACAACTTTCTACTTTTCCCACAGTTGTTTTTTCACAACCCACAACTCACAGCAGCTTTTCCAAAAACCACGGATCAACCAAACACACCCCAAGTATTCTCTAAACATACTAGGCAGTAAACCTTTTATGAGCGAATCCGCTAACATCTCCTTTTGTTCTTATATGCTCAAGACTAATGGTCTGATATTGGATTTTTCTCTTTTACATCATAAAACTTAATGTCAATGTGTTTGGTAGCACCATTTGATTTATTGTTGTGAGCATAAAACATTGCAGGTTCATTGTCGCAGTACATCTTAAGTGACCTTCGAATGGTGTCAACTACCTTCAACCTGGGTGCAAATTTTTTTGAACCAATTTGCCTGCCTTGTGGCCTCATAACTAGCTACAAACTAGGCATACATCGTAGATGATGCTATTATAGTTTGTTTTGAGTTTTTTTATGAAATAGCTCCTTTTACGAGAGTGAATATGTATCCCGACGTGGACTTTCTATCATCTACATCTCATTTTGCGCTTATTTTAAATGCCCTCTCATAGGGGATTGGGTATAAATCTGTATAACTTTATAAAAATATAGTTTGTAATTTTTTTAGAAAAATAATATCTTTATATTTACTATTATAAAAATATAAAGTGATTATGCCATACGCCAATCCATCCAAATCTCCGTGACCATAGCTAGGTCAACATCAGTTGGAGAGAAACCTCACTTTCTAGCTCAGTTGTCCGAAGGACAAATCCTCAGACTCAACGAGTTGGACAAAGACTAGTGACCTAAACTTCTCCCAGTAGCACAACAACTCCTGGGCATCCATGTCCATTCTTGACTCGACGCATCATTTATTTTCAAAACTTATTTTAATATGGATTATTAAAATTAACTTAACCCAGTGAAATGCACAGGCATTCTTGTGAGTATATATATTATGAATTACATGATTAATGGAAAAAAATCAAGTTCCTATATTACTACGGGCTACACAATTCGTGAGATATAACTTTACACCAATAAAGAAAAATATCATACGAGTCTTTCAGTAATCTACACAATTCTCTTTCTCTTTCAAGTGTTTCATTCGTCTAACCCTATCGCACAATTGCTTATCCGTCTAACCCTATCACACAAGTCATATTTTGTAGTTCATTGAAATTCACCAAACCCCCTAAAAGTACAATATGAAATTAACTGCACGAACAAGGTCATCCGCGTCGGTGGCAGCATAGGGAGGCCCGGTGGGTCGTCCAATCTTTCACATGTACAATGCACCATCCTTAGCGCCCCCGAGCCACTGTCATTGCCAAGCGAGAAAATTGCTATTATAGTATTCTCAAACAAGAGTTTCGTACAATATCATCATAAATTTTGGCTTCGCTAAATTGCCACCCTAAATCAATTAAGTTCTACACGTTGGAATATTATCCCAGACGAAAATACCCTTGCACTTCTGTTCTTCCTTCTTGCATGCTCGCTGGCAGCCACCGTGTGCCATGGATCCGGTTCCCAGCCCACACTTGCTGGTCGCAAGAGGGGGATCTAGGACCAGGGTTCTGGGATTCAATTGCATAAAAATTTCAGCACCTACCGAAATTGATGAACTTCGGAAATTTCAGATAAAATTTGACCGAATTTCACACAAAATTCAAATAAACAACAAAAAAATTGGTAAAATGATCATAGGAATATAACAAGCATGAGCACAAGCAAAATAATAGTAACTACAAATTAATATCAAAGCTTATAACTGTATTTGCAATTGTACATAGATGTGAACAACATTCATAGGATCATACCAGCATTATCACACATGGAAAATTAGAAGATTCATTCATTTTCTATACAGGTTGGACTACCCAGAAAATTGCATGAATAAATTCCAATTAATATTGCTAAAACAAATACGTACACGCATCAGACTACTCTGTTCTTACCTTCACAAGCTAGTGGCGACCTTGCCGCTTGCTTGGTTGTAGCTCCTCTCGCCACATCATCACCAACCAATGCATTTGGAGCAGCAGTGTTGTGCATGTTCCTCATCCGATTGCTGTCACCTTTTTCTTGACCACCGGCGGCACCGTCACGTACTAGGTCGCTACCACATGAGAGCTCTATGAGGAGAGGATTGTGGACTCGATCTCTAGGGAGAGATGGAGGGGAACATTGGGAGATGGAGCTAGGGAGACTAGGACAACGGAGCAGATATTCCTCACCTTCACCTTGCTGATCATGCCTCCCCGTTGTCAGCTTGTAGCACAGCCGCCAGTAGAAGAGTGGGCAGAGAAGAGAAAGAAAGTTAAGGTTTTTCAGTGTGTTGTTTGCACTTATATACCTAGAGGATGCATAGGTGGGCTTATATGGACCTTGGGCCATCCTCGTTTTTCAAAATAGGCCGAAATTATTTGGCCGGTTTTTAATTTTCTCGGGCCCTACCGAAATGGACGAATTTCAGTGAATTTCGGCCCATTTGGTTCGAAACCTAGAACCCTGGCTAGGACGAACCGGAGAGTTCGGACGTCGGGCTTGGTAGAGAGGAAAAAGGTGGCAGTGGAGGGCGGGGTGGGGTGGGGAGGAAGGAGGAGGAGGAAGCGAGGCCACAGGAGGCCAAGGAGGAGTCAAATCGACAGGTTGTGGTTGTGGTTGTGGTGGTCGGTGCGGTGTAGTCACTGGAGGTCTCCGACTCGCTGACATCGGCGTTGGGGCTATAGCTCCTGCAGCAACGCTCTGACCCAACGTCATCCTCAGATATGCTCGCCATTTCCTCCTCCTAGTGCGCACCAGACAACGCTTGCTATGACGAGATGTGGCAACAGCGGCGGTGGAAGAGGCGGGGGAGAGGGAATCACCGACAGTGGTGGAGGTGGATGGCAACAACAAGGTCGGCGCCGACGAGCACAGACGGAGAAGTGCGAGGGTAATTTTATTTAGGATGGTATTCTAGCGTGTAGAAACTAATTGTGGGTAGCAATTTAGGGGTTGTTTATTAATTTGATCCATCCACTACAAATTTACTATTTTAGGAAAATATCATTACTATTCACAATATCAGTCAGATGTCACTGTAATTTTGTAAAATTAGATTCATGCTATTGCCGTCATGTTTTTCATCCTCGTATAGACCAAAATACCTCTAGACATGGGACCCACATGTCAGTTCCATCTTCTTCCTCCATCTTCACCTCTTCTCTGCTCCCAATCTCTCTCCAAACAGCAGCATAAGCCGTGGATGGGTCAGGCTGCCGAGCACCAAGAACCCGTCCGCGTCCGGCGACGGCAGCATCGTGAGGCACACCAGCTTGGTGCTCTTGTCGGAATACACGAAGTTCCTTGCGCGTCTGCAGCTTCATCACCGCGCCGCCGGCGAATACGTCAAGGCCAAGCGTAGAGCCGCTCGTGTTGGGCCCTAGCGCGCCGACCAGCTCTTGCCTTAGGAGGACGTACGCACTCTTCTCCAGATAGGTGACTCGCACGGAGGTAGCCAAAACGATAGGCGAGCCGTCGATGCCGGCGCCGCCGAAGATAGTAGAGGAGAAGACAAAAAATGAGGAGAAGACAAAAAAAAAAAAAAAAAGAGAACGGAGAGCTTGACGAAAAATATGACAGTGATGGCATATACCCAATTTTATAAAATTACAGTGGCATCTAACCGATATCATAAATAGTAATGGTATTTTTTTAATACAATGAATCTACAGTGGCATGGATCAAATTATTTAGAGGGGCTAATCCATAAGTCTCTCTACTTTAATCTCTTTTAGCCCCTAAAATACCAAACAAGAGGGACTAAAATAGGCTAAAACTACCTATGTCCATAAGTCTCTAGAGGATGTGCTAAAAGGGACTGAAGCCCTATAACACACCTACTATTGAGATCTTGTTTAGTTTCCAATTTTTTTTTCAAAAATATCATAATCGAATCTTTGAACACCCAAATAAAGCACTAAATATAGATGAATCAAAAAACTAATTGCACAGTTACGGAAGAAATCTTGAGACGAATCTTTTGAGCCTAATTACTCCATGATTAGCCATAAGTGCTACAGTAACCAACATGTGGTAATGACGGATTAATTAGTCTCAAAAAATTCGTCTCACGGTTTCTAGGCTAGCCATGAAATTCGTTTTTTTCATTCGTGTCGAAAACCCCTTCCGACATCCGGTTTTCGATGTGACCCCTTTAGTAAAAATTTTTGCCAACTAAACAACCCCTGAATTGATAAGGTAGTTAGGTGTTGGATGAAGTGCTACTAGATAGGTTATTTAATGAGGTTGTGGTATCTCTAAACAAACGTAATATGACTAAAGAATACTTATGTTTTAGTCGTAGAACCAGTTTTTAGCCCTAGAATTTATGGAAACAAATAGGGTCTTAGCGAGCCAAAATTTAGGATGGTGTGACAGAAAAACCAGTGTTCGAGGATATTATAATAACGATTTTCTTTTGCCATGCTGACGAGGAAAGCAGGGAGGAGGCAGGTTGATCGGATTCGCTGCTCCCCTGTGTTGACGACGACCTACCTCTCAACCAGATTTGAATCTGCTTTGTTGCAAACCAAACCAACCATTAAACCAGCATAAATGGATCATCATGCATGAGATACATAGTCCCCAAATTCAAAATAGGCAAGATTTTGCTAAACTATGACACAAGAGGGATGATGACATCATACAGAACACCCCAATTGATCGATAGATATATCTTGATACAAGGCAACAAAAAACAGACCCCATCAAGAACATACATAATCGCTGTGAATAATTCTATGTAAACCCTTGATTAGCCTTAGGCTTTAGCCAATCCCTACCTGGGTTTACTTATCTCACACAGCCCTCAAAATTATAGAAATAAATTGAAACAAAACACACTTTTTTTTCTCACCATTTCTTCCATCCAAAGAAAAAAAAATGTCTCGGTGAAAGAAATGGAAAAAAAATAATAGACACACATACAGATTTAAAGACGAATAATAATAATAATAATAATAATAATAATAATAATAATAATAAAACCGCCGCCGCTCGCAACCTCGCATGCATAAATATCGATGCGAAGACGGCGGCGGCGGCGGCCGTGGATCTCCGGCCGGCGGCCTACACGGCGCAGGACGGCGGGGCCTTTGCGGCGGCCGCTCTGACGAGGGAGAAGGTGGGCAGCGGCAGGCTGCTGGGCGGCGGCGCCAGCGCGTGCAGCAGGTCCTCCACGAACCCGCGCGCTACCTCCCGCTCCAGGTCGTCCAGCGCCGCGGCGACCGCCGGCGCCGGGGGCAGCGGCGCCGCCCTTTCGAGCGGCCGCCTCCGCTGCGCCCTCACCGGCTCCTCCGCCGACCTCGGCGTCCTCGGTTTCTTCCTCTTGCACTCTCCCGCCACCTGCTTGCTCCGCATCATCGCCACCGCTCTTCCCTTGGTGACGGCAGTGGCGGCCGGCGGCGCCCGCGGCCATGGCCCGTAAGGGAGCGTGGAGTATTTGGTCAAGGCCGCCGGGATCGGCAGGTGCGGGAAGAGAGCCCCCGGCGCCGGACATGGCGCCGCCGCCGCCGCGTGGTAAGTGTAAGGCATGTGTGGGAGAGAGAGCGAGGAGTACAACGCCGCCTCGTAAGGCGTGTACTGAAATGGAGTCCGCGCCGGCGCATACGTGAAGCAGCTGCCGTAGATGCTTCTGCGAGGCGGCACCACGGTGAGCCGCCGGCCGTCGTCGATGCCGCCGGTGAATTGGTCGACGAGGACGTGCTCCATCGATCGATCTGCAGCCAAGAAATCAGCAAAGCAACAAGAGAAGCTAGCTCCAGAAGGTGTAGCTAACTAGCTACCTATTAATAACTCTGCAATTCTGCATCAAGGATGAGTTGACATGATCATCTAATAGCAGAGCAAGAACACTTGCATAAAATTTTGCAAGAGGGTAGAGGAAGATCAAATTAAGGAGAGAAGAAAGTTTGTTCTTTTGATGGAAATCAAGGTCTAAAGATTGGGAAGATTTCGTAGTTTGATGAGAAGGCAGAGAGGGAAATTAATTAGTAGATAATTTAATGAAGTAGCTGCTAATTAACCCTCCTCCGGGCAAGGGCTGGAGGAGGTTATGCCGGGCTGCCTTTTATATAGGGAGTAGGGTGGTGCAGTTGACTTTCAAGTCGCCATCTTGGGTTTCTTTGTGTGTGTGTGATTTGATATTAGCAAGTGATTTGCACATGTGAATCTCTAATCCCAACTTGTCATTCTCTTCTCCCTGTCCCCTCTCTGTACTAGCCTAATTATTTTTTTGACATGTCAATGGCATAGGTTCACATATGGAATAGTTCTTCTTTTCAAAACTAATTTTATCGATGGGGTAGCTAGAACGGTATTTTAATGAAAACAGCTGAATATTTTCCTTCCAGAGTAATTATATTGACGAACTTGAACTCTAAAATGGTTTCTTTTTCACATAAACAGTTATATTTAGGAGGAGAAAAAACCATGATCGATATTATTTTCTCCAACAGTGTTTCCTCCGGCCATATATAAATTCACTTTTACAACACAAATATATAAGAGATTATGTATTTTCCTAACAAGAATTGTGAGCTACACCCTTCTTACTAGAATATAATAACTTTTACAACTATGTATAGGTACTAGAAATATTAGTAGAATCAAACGAAGAACACGTTAGAATTTCAATATATTTTGAAATAAATTTTGAGTGCCACACGCGGTTATATTTTAGGATGAAAGCAACGATAGCATAACTTTTTTTAGAAAAAAAACAACAGTAATGTATAAATATGCAAGATAAAGAGTACTCAAATGGATATAGAAAAACCAAGGCGTTCCATCCAGAAATAATCAACTTGTCCCAAGTTGCAGCAATAAGAGCACCGACCAAGTACGGGCATCTGGGCTTGACCCTGAGATAATAGCCTGACTGATCTCTCTGGACCCCGACCGCCCATCACACCGCCACCACTATCCCATCCAATCATACGGATCCCACGACATCGACGGCCACTCTCGCTGACAGCGGGCCCCACGAACCCGGTGGCCCCCACGTGGGGACTTGACCCGCGCGGCGTGTGGCGGCCGGGGCGGGAGAATCCGAGGCGGGCATGTGCGCGACGAGGGCGAGGGCGACCAACCGACCGCCAAACCGACGCTGGCCGTTGGATCGTGGCGGGGAGGGGCGTGGAGGCACATCTTGCCGTCCGTTGTTGCGTGTGGACTGCATTGCATCCCCCACATGCGCATATTTTGTTTTTCTTTTCTTTTCTTTTTCTTCGAGAGATATTGTCTATAGCTTAGCTGTCTGCTCCCTCCATTTTATAATCTACTAGCTAAATACTCGTGTTTTGCTACGGAGAAATATAAATTATATATGTTAGTATTGTTCGAAACTTGTATTTTTTGGAGATGAAAAATAGAACCAATATATAGGACTATTTTAAAATATTTTATATACATAAAGAAATAGTTGGTAAGACAATATTATATAATATAGGTGGTGGATGACAGATTCACCGTCACCACCATTACTAAAAGAAGTATAGAAAATGTTTAATTTTTACTTGTAATGTTTGATCATTTATATTATTTAAAAAATTATGAAAATATCATTTATATTGCTTGTGACTTACTTTATTATTAAAAAACTTTACACGATTTATTATCTTTTATATTTTTATAAAATTTTTAAATAAAATAAATAATCAAACGTGGCAAGTCTAACATCATCTAACATGTTGTATTATGAAAGGGAGGTAGTACTAGTTAGGTCCCCTGGTTACTGTACATGTAAGTACATCAAGCTGTCTTTTCTTAACGACATATTTGTACTAATTTTGGGTTGTATCATTTCAATATATCATAAAATTTGTTTTCTCTCTTATCGCCGTGGGCCTATCACTCATGAGCCCAATGATGGCGAGTAAGAAAAAAATATTGTCTCTTGTTCCGCTATACTAGTGAATAAATCAATTGATATCCAAGAAAAATGTTGTGTAAAATAACAGCTACCAAAAATATAACTCGCTACTTAATCAGAATCGATACATTTTTTGGCATTTTCACTATAATATACTACGAGTGAATTTTCATGTCAACCCTTGCTCTTACTAAGAGCATTCTCAATCGCTTATCTAAATTTAATCATCCATAACTTTATTTGGATGATCATCTAAAACAGTTTTATCCTTCGTATCTCTCTATACTCCAGCAGATCATTCATATATGACATCCTCTTTATCTCTTTGGAGAATGGAGAGAACATATAAATATAGAGTTTTTCTCCTGATATAGATGACATCTAAAAATAAAGGATATGATGGATATTTCGTTGGAGCTATATTTTTATCCTTCATCCTCTATTTTTAAGATACAAGATGGGATAGAAGAGTTGTTGGAAATGCTCTAAAGTTTTATTTTAGACCCCGCTAATCGTCTATTTATACTTGGGATCTTAGCTCCCTTACCGTTTGATGTTCTCGCTTCATTCTTGTCCTCAAGTGTAGCCTTAGTTTGTCACCGTGGTATATGCACTAGTCACCCTCCTCTTTAATTTCTCCACAGTTAAATCGATGTCCTCTAATTAACAAATTAAGATAGTTCAACTGGTCCAGATTGGAAAAAATGTGTAAGAAAAAGAATATCCAAATAAAAAGATGTGGGCTAATGAAAGGGTTCAATCAAGAAGTGTATATATATATATATATATATATATGCTTCTCCCATCATATTAATTATTAACGTTGAGAGATAAATGAAGAGGCTCAACTGATCAACCACTCGTGCACATGCACATATGGCATGTATATATGCATATATGCACATATATATGATATATGCATGTATGCATCAGTAGTTTGAGGCTGCCACATGCAGTTGGATCGATCCGTACGAAGATCCCCATTTTGGAGAGCGACCATCAGTCGTGGTGCCCACGTGTATTGCATATGGAGATTCGGGAAGTATATATGAACCGACCATGTCGCCAAACCGAAAGACTATCGATGGATGATATCACTCTCTCGGTTTATCTTAATATTATTTCAAGTTAAACTCTTTTAAATCCAATCTAATCTATTAAAAAGTATAATAGTTCAGCACAAAATAAGTATACTATAAAAATATATTTAGTAATAAATTTGATGAAACTAAAATTGAACTTTTCGATGGATTTGACTTATAATAGATAGAAAGTGAATTATAAAATAAAACAAAGGAGTAGAATCTCACGTTCTCAGATGTACTAGCCCGATTATTGATCGTACAACTGTACTTCATCTCACAAGCGTCAATTGCACCGTGGAGGACATGCTCGGACTAGGTCCACATGTCCCCTGAGTTATGTAACCGCATAAAAGGTTTAATTACATCTAAAATAATATAGGAATAGTACTTGATTAATTATAAAAACCAATAAGGTTTTAGTATAATTCCACACTAAACTAGCACATACGTAATGGGCCAACGATATTACACTTACGAGCAAAAGACACAACTTCGCACCATAGGAACAAGCTGTGCTATTAGTTTTTTATTTGTTTAAGTATATCTTAGAATATACGTTAGTCGTATACCATAATAGATCCAATAGACCAGATAGGTTGCTACTGTACTTATTAGATCATGTAGCAAGCGTATTATTAAAAAAATATGGTATTATTGTAAATAACTACTCAACGAATGTTATTTTTAGTTGAATAATCTGTCTAGGCAGCGTAAACAAATCATGCGCTCTGGCTCAGGTGGCTTGGGACATCCTACCTGGGCACCACCACCGTCAACAACCACATGGTCCACCCCGCCTTCTTTCAGACTTAATAGAAAGGAGACTAAAACTATATCAATAGAAAATAACATGTAGTCACAAAACAAGAAGAGCTAAAAGCTCACACAAATGCAGTTCTATAACACACGGGCACACACCACTACACACGAATAATATGTCGTACAAAACATTTGTATATGTCCTCCTTAACACAAGCTGAATAGACGGAGTAGCGGTGAGCTAGAGTAGCTTATATATACTTGTGGTGAATTAAGTAGCTTAAAGGAAGGAGAAAAAATGAAATACCATATGACCAATTAATTAAGCCAGATTAATTAGCTAGCTAGGTGATGATGACTATAGAAAGCGGAGGTAACGATGGACGACCTGATCGACCATGAGCTTGTAGGCCCTCTCCGTGGGGTGGTAGCTGTCCCAGAAGACGTAGTCCGATGGTACGTCGCAAAGCGGGCTCGCGAAGTTGCACAACACGCTGGCCGCTAGCCCGATGTAACCACAGCATGCATCCTTCCCATTCTTGAAACCTTCAAGTAATTTTGCCATATATATATTTAGGTTAGTCATATAAACAACTATATGTTTAGAAAAAAATCTATATGGTTTGGTACATTGGCTGTGGTTCTTATTTTGTTAATTAAAGATTAAAGATTACTTAATTTTTAATAGACATTCAGTAATATAACTGATGGAATTAACTACTGTAAAGCTAAAAATCTATTTTAAAAATTGTAAGATTATGAACTTCTATATCGACTTTTTTAAAAGAAAAACATGTTGTTAAGCAGTTCGAGATACGTACAAAAAATCTAATTAATGACCTAAACGAAGGAATTAACTAATATAAAGTTAAAATTCTATTTTAGAAATGTGAGATTAAGAACTTATATGTATTTTTTTAAAAAAAAATGTCGTTGAGTAGTTTGAGATGCTCACGTGCAAAAGTCAAGAAAAAACCTAAGAATAATATGATATAAAGAATACAACTATTATAAATTTATGATTCAATGTGCCCACAATGTAATGAAGGTCCTCTGCGGTTGACTATACCGTGCAGTCGTTACTGACACGTAGGCCCAGCGAACCCTGGTATCACATGTCACTGACGGTGCACAGTGCAGTCGATTGCATGCAGAGGAACCTGATCCACCCATAATACGTATGGCTAGATCTCTAATCTTATTTAGATATGTATTAGAAAGCAATCGTGTGGATGTATGAGTATGAGTGTGATATATGTATGCGTGTACTCGTAGGAAAAGAATACATATGACTAAGTATCATGGACGGTCGTATTAAAACTTTAAAACTAGTATGATTGTCATACTTATTAATTGATATATCATATATTAATATATCTGGTGTATAGCCATGAAATCAAAATAAACGGATTGAGGTGACCCCCAACCGATTAAAAGAGGTTGCCGTCAATAATTTGTTGGAAATGATCGAGTAGAGGTAGATGGTGGTACCTAGGGCTTGGTAGCCATGCATGACGTCGGTGAGGATGGAGTAGAGGTCAACGTAGATGATCTTGACGCCGGCGAGCTGGCCATTGAGCCGGTTGATCTCCTGGCTGAGCTTGCGGTTGTAGAGCAGGGCCACCTGGTTGCGGTCGGTGGCGCACTGCCGCCGCACCCCGCCGGCGATGATCCGCTGCGCCGGGACGCACCCGACCGGCGGCGCCCCGACGACGAGGATCAGCCGGGCGCCGTGGCCGACCAGGGTCTGGACGGCGCCGACGGCGCGCTGCGCCATGAAGTCGGCGTACTGCGGCTCCGTCTTGCCGTCGCCGAGGGTGAAGTGCTGGACGACGTCGTTGGTGCCCCAGCAGAGGAGGTAGAGCGCCCGCTCCGGCATGGCGCCGCCCAGCTTGGCCTTGTACTCCGCGAACAGCTGCAGCTGCCGCTCCACCGTCAGCCCCGTCATCATGGTCCGGCAGGTGGCGTTGTCGTAGCCGCTCCCCGCCGACGCGAAGCTCACGCCCGTCCTGAGGTCGTCCATGGTGAGTTTCTTGTCCAGGTACGGCGGCAGCATCTCCTTCACCCCAAGCGCTGACGCTGCATTCTCTCATATATACAGATATATTGGATGCATGCCAATGATCAATTCCGACATCTAAAAACCTATCTATACAACTTTTGATACAAACTGTTCTGTCCGTTTTTCTTTATTTGATACAAAAAATTTTATACAAAAAATTTTGATACAAAAAATTTTATACAAAAAATTTTGATACAAACTCTTAAATCTAAGTTTTAATCGTTTATTTTATACAAAAAACTTTGTGCAAATATAAAAAATTATAGGTCATTCTTAAAGTTTTTATTAATAAATCAAATAATAATAAAATAACTAATAATAATATAATTTTTTAAATAAGACAAATGATCAAATATAAAATCAAAAGTCAATGACGTTATAAAAAAACCAGAGGGGTACTTCTTAGATTGATATAATTATATATATATATATATATATATATATATATATATATATATATATATATATATATATATATATATATATATATGTTGTATAGTTATAAATATAACATCTATATATCTATGTGACTTATATAGAGGTGATATAAACAGTGTAATATAATGGGTAGAGTCGATCACTTGGGTGGTTTTTAAATGTTAATTCGAAATATCCAAGCAAATATTAGTGGCTAAACCATAAACACATTGACTTCATGCGTTCTGCTAGTATATAGAATTATTAGGTGCATGTGGAAACACGGGAGATAAGTAAAATTAGGTAGGAACCTAACCTAAGAAGTCGACGCTGATCTTGCCGTCGGAGAACCTGCCGGTGGCCTTGCCGCCGGGGAAGTCTTTGCCGTAGGGAGGGAAGTTGGAGCGGATGATGGTGCGGATGTAGTTGTTGTTGCCCGTGTCCACCACCGAGTCGCCGAACGCCAGCACCGCCGCCACCTTCGCCTTCGCCGCCGCGCCGGGACTCGGCGGCGCTCCCAGCAGCGCCTCCACGGCTCCGCCTCCGGCCAGCGCGCTCAAGAACAAGATCACGGACACGGACACGGCCGCGGCCATGGCTGCCACGTACGTACTGATCGCCTTGGTCGATCGCACGCGTGCGTGCGTGCGTGTGGGTATTAGTATTACTAGCTTGATTTGATGAGTGGATCGAGAGACTTTGTCTTGAGTGGAGAGACTTTGCATGCAGCCGCAAGAGACCCGGCCAACTCGATCTGTCACTGTGTTCTGTTTTTAGAGTTTTGAGTCTGAGAGACAAACACAACATGCATGCAAAAGATCTCATATTACGTTTACCATCCTTAAAATCTTCGGTTTTTCGTTTTACGCAGTTGACTTTATCTACGTTGACCGTTAGTTTTATTTATTTTTTAATATAAATATATAAAATTATAAGTAACGTGTGTAGTTACTATAGTAATAATTTAAATCGTAACAAAATAATTAATTAATTATATAAAATTTTTCATTAAGACAAATGGTCAAAGTTATTAGCATTAAATAGAACAAAACAAGGAGTAATATTATATTTTCTTGTGTAAAGATTTGCTACCTCGACATATTTTTCAAACACCTTAAAATTTCTCTTTCATGTTTGATTCTCTCTTACCATCGTTTATTTAGAACTTGTTTAGTTCCCAAAATTTTCCTCCAAAAATATCACATTGAATCTTTAGACATCTAAATAGAGCATTAAACATAAATGAAACAAAAAACTAATTATACATTTATGGAAGAAATCTCGAGACGAATCTTTTGAGCATAATTAGTCTATGATTAGCCATAAGTGCTACAGTAACCCGTATGTGCTGATGACGTATTAATTAGGCTCAAAAGATTCATCTTACAGTTTCTAAGCGAGCCGTGAAATTTATTTTTTCATTCGTATCCGAAAACCTCTACAGACATCCGATCAAATATTTGACGTGACACCTAAAATTTTCTTTTTCCCCAGCTAATCACCCCAGTCTCGCCTGTCTCGGTCTCGTGATAGTGCAGAGTCGATCTGCTGCCTGTGCAGAGCAGCATACTATTTCAGCTTTTGATTCGCACATGACAAGCATGCTTTCCCTTCCCTTTGTTCTTCATTGCCATCTTTTTACTTGTTTATACTTATAGCTTAAAATTTAAGTTATCAATCTTAGATGTAGGGTTAACTTTTAGGTTTTTTTATCAAGTTTATTTTCTAGCATTGACTTTTAGATTGCTAAGAATATATATATAAAAATTTTATTCATGAATTATCTTCCGTTTGCAAATATGTTTGTGTCCCACCCCACCATCATTTACCGCACTAAACCATAAGGAACCATATAAAATTTTTTAAAACATTAAATTATTATTTTTAAATTTAACGTGGTTATTCTAGTATTACCATTAGCGTTACCGGCGATAAGTTAACCGGCCGGTGGTTTGGAGAACTGACGACAATCAATGTGTATTAATTTTTATTTTATCGTTCTTCACAAGGAGTGCTCTGGTTACAATCTTAAAAAGCAGACAGAACAAATCACTCATCTGTCTGCTCGCTGAGTCTGCAGGGTTTTACTTTGAAACATTATCTGATTGTGATCAGCGAAAGTTTGCAACCTTGTTATGTCGTGGTATCAATCATGACCACCAAATATTTACATTTCGGTTTTTATAGCTGAAGAATTGGAATATATGTTTCAACTGCCAGAACAGTGATCAGTGCTCACTGGCCATTTTAATGAAAAAGACAAATGACATATTTACCACAAAAAATAATTATAAATAAAACTTTCATATATGTCTTCTTAGTGATCTAAAAGCCAATGTTAAAAAATAAACTATAATGCAAAATCTTAAAATCAACTTTAAATTTAGGATTAAAAATTTAAATTTTGGCTTATAACTATAAGCAAAAGCGAAAAGATCAATAGCCGTGAATATGTGCTTGATGAATATATCCTCCGCCTGAATAGAAAAGATTTTTTTATTTTGTCAAAATTTTTTAATATTTAATTTTAAAACTAAACCACAATGGAAATTATTTATAGATTTGTTCCTTTTAATCACGCCGTCTGCTTGATGTGTTTATACATTAGGACAAAAAGACTGAAAAGAGACGGTCTTGACAAAGAGGCTCAAAAGAGACGTCTTATTGAAGACATTTTTCTAGTCGTCTCTGTCTTCAGAACCGTTTCACGAGTAAAGACACTTCCTAAAGACAACTCTAATGTATATCACAAAAAGAAACAATAATATGAATCCATGATAAGGTAATAGTATGTATGTGAATACAAAGGAGGGAATAAGGGCACGTGTGGATTGATGGACTTTCAGTAGTTGTGGACCTTCTCTCTAGGGACTATAAAATTTATGAGGGACTTGGACTTTTTTTTTTATCCAACCAGTATAATAAGATGAGACCTGCAATAAAAAAATAATCAAATTGTCAGCCAACAATGATCTCTCCCATAAGTAAAAATGGTTATGTGGGACCCACTATTGTATATTTTATTTTCTTCTCGTTAGTAATAAGCGTGTGCCTTGTTAGTACCTACTTACTGCTCCCATGAGTAACAATTAGGGGTGGATAACGAGTCGGCTCGGCTCGACTCGGTCTGGCTCGTTAAGAGAACGAGCTGGCTCGGCTCGGCTCGTTATCGTAACGAGCTAAAAATCCAGCTTGGCTCGGCTCGTTACAAAGCTTGAGCTGGCTCGTTAGGCTCGCGAGCCATGCATGAAAAGTTAATTTAAACAATTTTTTAACAGATTATATAAGCAAATTTTCAGTTCAAACATGCAAATCATATGAAATTGTATCTAAATATTAAAGTTTGAACCAACAAATCACATGGTGAACCTATAAAGTATTGAACACATGATTTCCGGGGTGGAATCAATGAATGCCGACGAATCGCGTATCTTTGGTCTAGCTCGTTAGGCTCGCGAGCAGCTCACGAGCCAGCTCGAGCTGACTCGTTATCTCTAACAAGCTAAAATGCTAGCTCGGCTCGTTAGAAAATGAAATGAGCCGAATCGAGTTTGTCACGAGTCAAGCGAGCTAACGAGCCACGAGCTTTCTGTCCACCCCTAGTAACAATGGTTATGTCAGACCCCTTATAGTATATTTTATTTTAATACCTCCTCTGTTAAATGATTCATTGTTTAGCTTATCGGAAGAAAAAATAAAATGACTTATTTCCTAACAAAAGATATTTGTGGCTAAACCTTTATTTGTGTCTATAGTGATTTAAAAGCAAATGTTCTAAAATAAACTACGATAAAAGAAAACATCCAAAATTAATCTTTAAAATTTTGGCTTATAAGTAGCTACAAAAGCAAAATGGTAAGAGCCCATATTAAAAGATGTTTTGATCATAACTAGATTAATACATATATCAATAAATATATTTTACCTATGTGTCAAGATTTATTATCATATAGTGAGGGCCACGACATCTATAATGTAAAATGGAGTTCTACTTATCACCAACTTTTCATCACCACCCCTGTCCTTTTGCTTTTGCTTTTGCTTATAAGCCAAAATTTGAATTTCAACCTTAAATTTAGAGCTGAGTTTAGGGGGTTTTTTATCGTAATTTATTTTTCAGTACCGTCTTCTTTTAGATCACTAATAACATGTATATAAAATTTTTATTTAAAAGTTATTTTTTATTTACAAATATGCCGTTTGGTGTCATAAGAAGGTTCCTTCGTGGGCGTTGTTTTAAAAATTGAAATATAAAAAGGTTTAAAAATTAATAAAATCAATGCACAAGCAGGCTGCTACACCAGACTCCAGACTCCCAGGTAACCAACAAAAACACCTAAAAGAAGCCAAGAACATTTTTCATTATTCCATTTGCTGGAAGAACTTATTATTCTGTTATCAGTACCAGTTACGGACAGCAACATTATTCTGTGTCAGCTAAAATGAGGTAGCTATCCAGATGCTTTTCTTCACAGCAAGACAGAGAGAGAAAAGCCAACAGGCCCAAAACAATCCCCTGAGTAACTATTTATGAAACTCCATGGCTAAAACTACTGCAGACTGCAGTTCAGAATTTTAGCAGGAATGTACGTATCTCCATGGGTCCAAGCTCAACAACGAGTGTCTGACTGTTAACAGGGCCACCCTTCACCGGGACAGGATCATTTTTGGTGTCGCCGACAACCCTCCAGTTGAGCTTTTTCATCTCTGACTTCTTTTGGTTTGCAGACAGGCTAGTCTCAGTCAGTTCTTTGATCTGTACAATCAAATTGAACGGCCATAATTACTTAATGTTAAGCCTCTTCTCTCTCTGCATAATTAGTTTTACAGCAACAACTTCTATTATTATTAATGCAAAAACATGGCTTTGATGGATCACTTACCGTCCTCTTTGCAAACACCTTTTTCAATTCAACTTTGGCCATTACTGAATATTGAGTATCCTCACCAGCCTGCAACTCCAGAAAAGCAGTAATGAGTATATATCTCCTGGAGAACCAAATAGGAAGAAATTTCATATGAACTGCATATATACCTGAAAAAGATGTGCCAAGCGAAGCAGTGTGGTACCATCATCAAGATTCTGAAATGTCGACAGATGTGTTTAGATGACTTTATCACTAATAAATACAGTACTGGAATTGAAGTATGCAGGAAGGTATGAGTATGATAACCTGCAAAGTGATGATTGCGACATTATCAGGAAGACTATAGTTTGCTTCTATCATGCTTGATTTTGCAATGCTGTAGGATTTCCAACTCTGCTCGTCCTGTCAGAGTAACATAGATGCTAATTGAAGAATCCATAACATGATTTTCTTCAACAACTGATAGAAAAAATAATGCAAATGTACCTCATGTGCAAAGGCAACAAGAAATGGTGAATAAACTTGTTGGCCATATGTTCGGCGCCAATGAGCTCCATGCCCTTGCTTATTGACATTGATATAGTAAGTTGCCCTGGCCTGAAAAATTAAGTTTCTATTAGTCAGATGCAATATCTCTAGAGTACACAACATCAAGCTGTATACCATCAAGAGAAGAGACAGATACAAATTTTGAAATGAATGTATACCACGAGTCCATTGCACTCTGAATCCACACATACAACTTCATCAAGTGGTTCCCCAACACCTCTGCTGTCGTCATTAAGAATACGCCTGATGGACATTATTCATGGTTAGATATATAATGTGCAAGTAAGGTATAGAATTTTATACACTACTTTTGTTTGAATTACAAGAGACTGGAAACACTTGCCCAGTTAAACAGTACAGTAAAGGAGCTTTGGCGTGTTAAAAAAAAGGGGGGGTATTCAACATTTACAGTTTTTGTTTGATGGATAGAAAAGGTTTTTGGTCAGTCGCTCAGTCCCTATAAATTCATTCTGTATTTTGGTTTCAAAATAACATCACCACATTAAGATGATCTGTATTTTGGTTTCAAAATAACAAAAGGAATATGGTCCGGACATCTCCATGGAAATTGCTCTGGTGCTATATTCTGTGATCCAGAATATTAGATCAGGGCGCTTACCTGTGAAGCATAATTTCAATTTGACCATCTTGAATACTTGAAGCTCCAACAGCATGATCGACAAGGACAGATAGTTCATATTTCCCATCTGCTACATATATTCCCAGGTTGACCTGCCGAGTTAACGCATAAGGAGTAGCAAAACCAGTAAAAACAATTAATCTCGTTCAGAATAGTTGTCTTAAAATACTCTCTTCTAGTAATAGAACTAATGTTGATTGGTTATTTTCTCTAATCCAATTGATCAGATCACTTATACTATCACATCAACTACGGGTAGTAGAACTCTAAATTAATCTGAAAATTCTTCTACCGATGATAATACTGGTAGTAGAAAGAGAGCACCATAGCCAAGCCCTGTTCAGAAATATAGAAGAAACATACCAGTACATGCAATTCAGTACTTACTACTCACTCCGTTACAAAATATAACTACCTTTAATTATGAATCTAGAATGGAGGGAGTAATCAATTAGAATATATGTCCTCAGGTGGTCCTCATGATATTTAAGGGAAGAGGAGGGCTAAAAGGAGAAATGTTAACTCAATTGATCTTTCTGAAATTCTGATCATAGGAATCAGCATTTGGTATTTATTCCTTTTAAAATATCATTGAAGCACATTATGTATCTAGTTTGCACAACTAGCATAGCTTTCAGAAAGTGTCACCCATGGACATAGACATGAAAAATTCTGTGTTAATAATATGCATCATTTGTGATGGTCCGTAATGATTTGAACTTTGTGAAATAATTTGAATATGAAATAGATCGTAGTTAAATAGCCACGGTAGTATCTGAGAGACCTAAAATGATTCTGTTATAAAAATTTGAATATTGTACCTACCGGGTAGTAATTTCCTGCAACTGGTTGAGTCACTTGAAGATCCCAATCATCCCTGTGGTTTCTCACCTGAAAATGAATAATACTCTCAGTGAACTTTTCTATAAGAGTACATCAATTTTTAAACATCCATAGCACCATTCTGAAAAAGAGTTTCAGTATAACTCAGTTTCAAATTAAAACAAGTTCAATATATATTAATAAGAACACTGAAAATTATTTGCATACATGCTTTTGAGGGCCAACTAATACATGAACTAGTAACTGATAAGATAAATATACGGGGTAGATTATACTGATACTCACCCTTTTGATGAAATCCTTTCCATTAGAATCTGTGTAAAATGTACTGTTTGTGACCATATTTGCTGTCAGTCTGGTGACAACCTCCTTTCCTATGTCATCATCAACAGGTATTGGTCCAATCTTTCACATATGAGAGAATAGCACTCCATTAAATGTATGTTAGCATCAATGGCATATCATATTGTTCAACCAAAACATCAATATATTTTCGAGGTGGAAGATTTTACTAACAGTATATTCAACTTCGGCATGCTCTTTATCCTTGTAGAGTCTTGTGACCTACAAAGATCAAGTGAACCACGCTATAGTCACACTCCTGATGGAAGAAATGTAAATTTGGGTAAGTTTTTAGAATGACCTGATAAATCCAAGAACTGAATTGTTGATGGACTTCGTCAACAAGAGGTCCATGGATAACTTTCAACGGTACCTAACAGGAAATAAAATACAGAAATGTATGTAAGGAGACACAATTATATTAGTATGTGTTTGGTGTATAACTTAGGGAATATACTGTATGCCACTGAGTTTGCCACGAATCAATAATTTATTATTGATTTTGTTCATTTCTATAATATGCCACTAAGCTCATTACTTACTTCTATGATATGCCATTCGGCTAGGGGTCATCTTTTCACTTGTGGAAGGAAAAAGTCAAACAACATATTTGCGAAGGTAAAATAATTTGTAAATAAAACTTTTATGTGTATGTTCTTATCTATCTAAAAGTCAAGACTGAAAAATAAACTACGATGAAAAGAACTAAAATCGAGTCTAAATTTAAGATTAAAAAATTAAATTTTGGCTTGTAAGCAAAAACAAAAGCAAAAAGATGAGGTGCCAGACTATTTTGAAAAAAAAAACAGCTTCATGGCATATTGTGGAATAATTGGTAAACTCAGTTTTTTATATAAAAGATGACAATGTCAATGGTAAATTATTGAACCAGAATAAACTCAATTAGCAATGGCATTGGGTAGATTTTCTCATAGCTTAAGGCCCTGTTTCTTTTGGCTTAAGATTATTATAATCTAGATTATTGAGTCAGATTATTATAAACTAGATTGTTATTATCTATAGTAGAATAAGCTATGAGTTGTTTCTTTACTAGATTATTAAAGCCTAGATTGTGGGTTTGCAAGTCTAAAGAGGGAGTGAGGTGGCATGGTGGATAATTTTCACTCAATAATTTAGAAAAAGCTCACCTAAATGAACTTATCGGATTATAATAAGCTGGGCTCAAGATTATAATAAGCTACTTTAAAAAGTTATATATTTCTTTCAGCTTACACCTAATAATCTGGATTATAATAATCTCAAGCTGAAAGAAACAGGGCCTAAGTACTTGAGTGTTTGGTCTCTTACATAGCAATTTGAGAGACTGTGTGTAAAAGAACTTAACTTGACAGACAACATAAGATTATTTGTAAAGTGATAATTTGAAACTACAAAACATTAGCAACCTCATCCTTTTGCTTCTATTTATGCTCGTAAGCCAAAATTTGAATTTTCAACCTTAAATTTGAAGTTGATTTTAGAGTTTTTTCATCATAGCTTATTTTTCAGCCTTGGTTTTTAGATCAATAAGAACACGTATATAAAAATTTTATTTTAAAAATTATTTTTTGTTTGTAAATATGCTATTTGGCTTATTCTTTGAAAAAACCAAAACAATCACCTTCCATGCACACTACGACTGACTCAGCATTAACTACTTACTGTTATTAGAAATTTTACCCTCCTACAATCTAGGAAAACTAATGTTCTAGGGAAGATATATGGGTGAAAATTAAATAAAAGAGAAACAAATGCAAATATGAAATAGGGAACTTTTTTACCGTTCTTGAAACTATAGTCGGTGTAGCCCCATTTGGTCTGAAAATATAGGCTCCAGACGCCTGTAATACGCATGCATATATAACAAAAAAGGTCAATTATGTGAATAATACATATTTTCCAATCAATAAAGTTTTGGTTTCACATAATACCTGTGAATCCGCAGAATCTCCCGTGCTTGAACCATACCAAAGAAAACTCTGTTGAATTGGCAAATCCACCTGAAAGAAACTCGCTAGTTGTGGTATTGGATTTGTATGTGCCATAGATAATACAAACATAGAACAAGTTTATCTCCATAAACAACATGAATTTCATATAACAAGATTGATCTATTTTTTAATTCTTTATTATCTTGCAAATTATGCAAATGAGAAACCAATACTACCTAAATATATTTTTTATAACATAACATTCTGCATAGAATTATTGAACAAGTATTGATAAGAAACGGTAAACTACATGCATAATGCATTTAAATAGATATGTGTTGCTGCAGAAATTACCAGGAGAAAATTGTCAATAATTTTCTTAAGTTTCAAGCTTATGGCATTCTCATTTTCAGATAGCGTCACGCAAATACTACAAGCTCGAATAGGTTTATAGAATTTTCTATCAATGCATGATGCCAAAATCATGTTGTGATAGATCAAATATATGTGAACATTTGTTTAACCAGTGGTTGTCACATATTTTGATATACCATCCATAAATTTCATTGTGTGCTACAGATATTTAGAGAAAAAAACGCTTGAATTTTGTAAGTTGTTGTTTATTTCGACCAGAAGTAAATGTATTTGAGACTCACTCCAGAGATAGAATTGAACATCCTCTTGAGTTGTCCAGATGTTGATGAAAAGGACATCTTCAGAGGCCCTTGTCCAACTTGTATTGTTTCATTACTTGGAGAAACCATGGTTGAGACATGTCCTGGATAGTTGAAGGCTACTGATGAACAATTGATTAACAAGTTCAACCCAATTATGTTAAGCTAATAAAGTTTCACCTGTCCCAGTTGATTTTGAAATGAAGTAGGTATTCCATCCCATGGGTGGTACAGAAGCTTGAAAAACTAGCCAATACTTTGGGGCTTTGTCTGACGTGATTCCAAGATAAGCCTTCACGTATAACTTCCTTAAATTTGCTGTCACGTTATCAACCTCAACTAGTTGTGACTCCAGAGAAGTTCCATCAGAGGTTTTCACAACTAAGTGAGCATCATTGACCTGAATATTATTAAAAGGAAATTTTCAAAACATGGAAGTTTTAGTTCAGTAAGGATCTAGTAATAGCAGGCACATGGTTCATCACAAATTTTGTTCTATGTGTTTACGAAGTATTGATATATTTGGATTGAATTGGGGAATATTGTTGTCCATATGAAGTTCTAATGCAGAGAGTGCCAGAAACTACTGAACAGATCATAGTGTTGAGTCAAGTTTTGAATAACTTACTGGAACTCTTATGAAGTCACTGCGTTCCCATCCAAGAGGATTATAAACAACAACAACCTTCAGAAGGTTCATGTCAGCATCTGAAAAACTTAAGTGGCATATCTTATGATAAAACAGGGTACTACTTAGTACTTACTAAACTCTTTGCTGCTGAAATTTCTTCTTCAGTTGAAGGGCAGTAGCTAATATTGAGCAGTTGGCACTACAATAGTTCGTTGAGCAAGACAAACGGTCACACCAGGAAAACATGTTCCAAAATTGCATATCGAAAATTTAAAATTTTATTTCTTAAACTGTTGTGCAAAAGCAGTCTTAACAGCCTACCTTCAGATGTAGTATTTTAGTGCCGAAGGAAAATATAGAAGAAATTAATGGTAAAATTATATGTGACAGAGTACTACAATAACTAATATTTCTTCTTTAAAAAAATGTAAGCATCATAAAGAAAATCAAGTGCAGAGTATCTTACCTGACTAAATTTCATTGCTGGAGACATACATGTTCCTTTGGAACTTGTCAGACAGGTTAGAGCAGTATTAACACCTTTCTCAACCTAAAAGTAAGAATGGATAATTTTCTGATTATAAATTATTTGCATCATGATATCATGGCAACAAGTTCTGCAATAAAAATCATGGACCTGAGACGCCCCAAGTGCAAGGCGTTTTGAATAGTCATCAGTCGTGTGTTGTTTTGCCGTTCCTGAGACTGCATCATGATGTTGGGCGATTCCCAGTGGATCTTCCAAGCTAGAAGTGAACAATCCTAAGGAACTTCTTCCCACCAGAAATTCTAATTGACGTGCAGCCTGTCAGGATTTGACAACATCCTAAAGTTATTTTACAATTTAGGATTTTTTTTAAAGAAAAATATGTTTTAGGATTCTTGTATCTCTAGACTTGTATTGCATAAATAACATACCAGGTAATATCCACTTATCATTCGAACATATCGCTTGAATGTTGGACGGCTTGTAAAGTATCCAGTCCAGTAAGCATTTGTTGAATCAGCATATCTGAAATATGCAGTACAGAATCAAGGACTGAAAGATGATTCTTCTTACTGATTTGTTGAGTTTGGTAACTTACGGGAAATAATCATCGTATTTGAGTGGCCATGATTCGTTTGATGCATGTTTTGCATCTGTGTAAATAGATGGAGTGGAATACAGTGCATGCACACGGCCATCCTGCAGTTTTCAGGGCATTAACTTTCTGTTTTCAAGTAGTGAAAAACCTCCCCACAGCTTAGTTATTAAAACCAGACAGAGCCAGAAGTTCAACAGGGAAAAAAAACAGATCCAGGGCCTAGTCATCTTAGTTTTCTTTTTTTTTGAGAATTACTGTAGTATGGGATTCCGTGGAGATGGTATAGGCAAAACAGTATCATAGCGTCGCGTGACAAAGACAGCTTGAAAGATGAAAGTATCACAGATACTATGTGGTATCAGACAGTATTATATGGTTCCCTGGCCGAGTTGCTAGTAAGAAGGGGATGAACGGCAAGAAACCGCAGGAAAGTAGCGTCGATGGGAGGCAGCGGGAGATCGCACTGGTCCACCGGCGCGTGTGGAGACGGGAGCCTTCGGCCTCGGCGAGAGAAAGAAAACACTATAATGGTTCATCGTTAATGAATCTCGTCTTGGACGGGATACGTACCATAGTCTTTGTGTTTTTTTATGGCTGGCATGGAAGAAAAATGTTTAGTCAGCTGGCCAACTGAAAAAATGAATTAGGATGACTCGGATCTTTTCCAACTTTGTAACCTTTATGACGACTCCTTGCATATTTTCTTCCAATGTTTAGTTGCTGATTTTACTTTTTGTATTTCTAGAGATGCTCTGGGTTGGAGGAGATGTCCAATCAATTTTGAAGATGTTGTCCATTGTACCTTCTGACCTCATAGATTCAGTTTCGCTATTTGTTTGCTAGCTGCTTGCTGTTGGCAACCCTGGTCAGCTAGAAATTGACATAGTTGAGAAAAGTTCGGGGGGTCTTATGGCTAGCACAACGAGATGATGGGCTATTTGATCCAGATTCAAGCCTCACTCCCCCCTTAATAAGTTCCGATATGGAATGCTGGATCGCCATTCTTAAATATTCTGTGAGGCAATAGTAGTAATAGTGGTAGCTTAGCTCTATGTTTACTCCCTTTTCTCTTCTCTTGTTTGTTGAGTTATTGTTATGCTTCAAGGTCAATTTTACCGTCCTCCAATAGATGTCTAAAAATGATCCTAAAACTAAAATTTGGAAATTGAGCAAGAAAATACATCTCCATCAGGTTTCTAAAAACATTCCTAATATTTACACATGCCTAATATTAAATCACTTGTGTTTTAAATTTGGGGTAAGAATACTTGTTCTTAATACAAGTTATTCATTTTTATATTTCTGTTGAAGGATGGCATAAATTTTATGCCTAATATTTTTTAGATGAACCTAATACAAACTTTTAAAAAGCAAAATATTAATATTCTCTTGGAGATGCTCTAAGAAAATATCTCTAGATATAAAAAAAATTTACCTCGAGGTAAAAAGTAAGTAGATGTAGTAAATTCTATTCTAGAAAATATGGTACCTTCTAATATTTTCTCAAGAATGATAAAATTGCTCTTGTTTGGATGGTAATCCTGCTGTGGTTGTGCGGCCCTGGCAAGTCTGCGAGTTCTCAACTGGTTTTCTTCGATCGATGTTAGTTGTGTTTTTAGTACTTGTGCCTTGTAAAGCCAGTATCCCCGGTAACCTGGGTAACCTGAACGTTGTGCTGCGGCCTTTTTCTAAAAAAAGAAAATAATGATGCACTTTTGCTAAACAACTGTCCATACGTTTGGTCCGTTGCAAACCGATGAAACAGCGCAATCTGCTTTTTATACCTACCGAGGATATGAAAAGTTCGCACTAACTAATTTGTTTGGTTCGATTCGTTCAAAATCAGACGTATGTGCTGCTGTCTTGTTGAATGACATGCACTCGGGTTAATCAACTAGGCAGAACTAACATGAACAGCACAGCTGAGGCCCCTTCCGGGAGGGGCGTAAAAGTTAACTTATGCCCTAGCGCATAGTAATAGATTAGTATATGATTAATTAATTATTAACTATTAAAAATATAAAATTGATTAATATGATTTTTAAAACAACTTTTCTATAAAAAAATTTTGAAAAAAATACATCATTTAGTACTTCGGAAAGCGTGCGCACAAAAAAAACGAGAGATGATTAGTTAACTTATAAGATGGTCATGCAAAGACTGAAGATCTGTTGCTGGTCCTCAAAACGGCAAGTTATTTTTTTTTTGTGAACGAATGTAAAATGCTAAAATGAGAAAGAGTCTCCTAAAATGAGGGAGAGGAAAGCATGCGGATTTTATTTATTTTTTAAATTTTTTTAATAAATATTATTTTTTAAACCTCTAAGGAAAATATTTTCACCGTATGAACTTTTTAGCAATGTCACCCTGCCTGCACTGGCAACAGTGGCTTTACTAAGGGTATGTCCACCTAAACATTGTCGTATACAATATGATAAATTCATTTAGCAAATCAATAATAATGATGATAAAATTAACAACATGACTCAATATATATACGCTAAGTAACATGTATTTATATTCTAGTACTTTTTAGAAATACATATATATATGCTGGTATATACCGAGTATTGAGTGTAAGGTATGTCGAGGCATACCTGACATACCCTTTGCCTACATCCCTGCTTTACCTGACATACCGAGTATTGAGTGTAGGGGTGGCAAGGCATGGCCAAAAAGATTGATTCGGATAGTGAAAATATTTCTTTTGAGGTTTACTAATAAAAATTATTTATTAAAAAGGTATAAAAAATAAAAAAAAATTCAGAGCATGAAAGCACAACTGACACTCTGGATAGTCTGAAGTTAAATTTGTGAATCAGCAATACCTTGTTCACATAATGGATAAGCCTGTCCATGTTCCGGAACCAAGATTCAGCATACTGGTAATTAAAATCATCTCCCATTGTCCACATTATGTGGTTTGTGCGCGTAACATTTGCCTATATTATAAAAACAGTAGAAAACAGATCCGGATTTCTGTTAAATGTCAATTTTGTACTTGGCAAAGTAAAGAAAGAAATGTAGCAGCAAATGAAACTTTACCTGTTTTATGGCTGCAAAAACAAAATCATTCACACGTTGTTCAACATTATAGTCAAACAGCAACATGTCATCCTACAAATGGTTGCACAGTCAATTAAAGATTCTGTATCTGGGGATGACTGAACTGCAAACATATACCTGTACAGGTACAAAATCATCCAAAACTTCAAAGCCAAAGCCATTCGGAGGGCTATAGTGGACAGGAAATGCATTTGTGAAGATCTGCGATTTGATCAGAATTGCGATAGTAATGCAATCAGCAATTTGATCACACATGCTAATTTATTAATGAATAGATATGGAATTATTTGAGCAAAAACAAACAATAGTAACCTGAGCAGATGAACCAAATGTTCTTGAGCCGCGCCATATAACCTCAAGTCCTTTGTCTCCTTTTCGCTTTGCCCTATCTTGGTAATCAATTCTCGCAAAGTGCATAGAATCGAAACCAAGCTAGAATTGCAATGTAAACAAATGTAAAATGTAAAATCTCCACACTCTAGCACATGGGGAAAGAGAATTCTATTGCGAGTAAAATTCTCAAACACACAGCAAAATTATATAGCTGCCAAAGCCAAACTTGAGTATCAACATCAGAAGATAACTTGAAAACAACAAAAGAACTTAGGAAAAATACACATAAATGGATTTGCAATAGAAAATTTGATAGTTTGAATGAGTTTATGACGGTACATTAGTTCTTTCAGGACATCCACATGCATGGACAGCATGGTGCTCAAATGTGATGTTAATATTACCTCTGCCCCAAGCAGATAACCTTGAACTGCAGAATGACCAAAAGGGTCAATTTGCCAGCCAGCTCTTGGGATCTTGTTAAATTGCTTCTTGATCATCCGATGACCAAGTGTGGTCTGATCAATCATGTCGATATAATGGACGGCAGCTTCATCATGCATACACCACCCACCATTTCTGAATTTAAAAATCCAAATTTCTCAAACTTCTAAAGACAAAATCCAATATAACAATGAGATCGCATCCCATACATGAACTCTAGCTGACCAGAATCAACTAGCTTGCGGACTATGGCCTGGATCGTTGGGCTTTTCTCAGCCCACCATCTTTGGAAGAAAGCCTGGATGGGCAAGACATATGTCAGTCTCTACAGTCAATGTGGTCCAACAATTCTTGGCAAGTAGCCGAAAAAGATAAGTCTTACTCTTATTAACTACTCCGTCCGTTTCAGGTTATAAGTCATTTTGACTTTGGTCAAAATCAAACTACTTTGAACTTGACTAAATTTATAAAAAAATATTAATATATACAACCTAAGACACACATATTGTGAAAATATATTTAATTATAGATTTAATTAAATTAATTTGGTGTTGTGCATGTTACTATATTTGTCTATAAATTTGGTTTAACTTAGAGTAGTTTGACTTTGACCAAAGTCAAAATGCCTTATAACTTAAAACGGAGGGAGTATGAGATAGATCCATCAAATTATTTGAACTCCATTTTCATTTATGGACTTCTCATACTTCTAAGAACAATTTCAGGAGCTATAAGTCGGCCCGATATGTCAGTGGCACACAAAGTTGTTTTGGATTTTGGAATTGCTGTTAAAATCTCAAGGCTGAAACCTGTGTTTCCAAAGAAATATTGGAGGCGCCTTCGGAATATTTAGTCGAAAAACAAAAGGTTATTTGAGATACTTTTGTTATATGAATATATAAGTTTGCATATAAAAATAATTTAAATTTTCTATCTATTTCGCCGGGAAATCAAAATTCCCATCTGACGTATCACCACATACAATTGTCAAACGCTTCATCCTTCGCAAAAATCAGCGTTATCTCGTCTTAAAAAGGTGGAAGTAGGAAACTAACTCAGCAATTCACTAGTACTTTTTGATCCGTGTGTTTTGAAACGCCATTGTTTAAATGTTTTATTAATTCTCAAATCTGAATACTCCCTCTGATTGGTACAGACAATCATGGAGAGGAGTGCAAATTTCAGGATGACGGATTCGATCAATTGATTGAGACACTGAATTATGGGCATCGTTATCCAGAACAGGAAGAAGGTCTGGTTTGGTACATGGTCCTTATATGCCCTAAACGATAGATAGAGGCAGACAAGAGGCGCACTTCCATCCCCACAACTATAAGCTAGAATGGGATCACTGGGACACAGTGCAGCACAACTAGGGATCGATGTACATGTGCTAAATTACAAAAGCTCATTAATATATTTGCTTGTCTTTGTCGTGGCATCTCGGGTGGTTGTTTTGTTTTTTATTAAAAAAAAGGCAAACCACGTATTTGCAAATGAAGAATAATTCGTGAATAAAAATTTTATAGACGTATTCTTAGTGATTTAAAAGCCAAGACTAGAAAATATACTTCAGTAAAAATCCTTAAAATCATTTGTAAATTTAAGTTTAAAAAATTAGATGTTAACTTATTACCATAGATAGGAGCGAAAAGATGGGAGTGAAAGTTGATGGAAACCGAAGCCACTGACAGGAACCCAGCAACACACCAAGATAGAGCGTACTCACGGATGTAGCAATAATGCAATATCCTCTCAAAAAGAAAAAACAGAAAAGCTATGTAGTACTAGCAAGTTTCGTTTTCTTAGTAAAAGCAAGTACTATGAGTGTGACGAGCACCTTAGACAAATAAATAAAAACAAATGCGAATAATTAATTCCTCGTGAATCCCCAGCAAAGCTCAAGCTGCCGACACCAAGTTTCTTTTCTTATCTGATTTACTCCTTGTACTCTACCTGTTATGCTTTTATTTTTCAATACTCTTTTTTTAAAAAAAACTAATTTTGGGAGTTTTTAGAGCTAACTATTGTTGGAAGAGCAAACCCAGGGATGAGTAGCTAAGTTACACATCAAAGTAAGTAGATAATAAATTTTAGTTACACATGGTAATTATGTTCCCTAGCAAAGGATGGATGCTAATCTTGGTAACAGAAGGAAAAAATTAAAGAGCAGAAATGGAAGGCAGAGGAAGAACAATGGAATCCGGTGGAGCATTCCGGCGAGCACCTGACCTGCTCCACGAAGACGAACTTGCGGCCGGGGTCCCGGACGAGCGCGTCCACCACGGAGTCGAGCGTGTTCATCACGCACGCGCCCTGCAATAATCCACAGCCCCCAGCTGCTCATAATTATCACGCAGAAGCAGAGCAGAGCAGCACGCACGCCGCCGCCGGCGCAAAACAGCGCGCCGGCCGCTCGTCTGAACGCGGCGCGAGGGAGATGGAGAGGCGGAGTTAGGGATACGTCACCTGGATGGAGTTGTTGGAGCCGACGAAGTACTGGTCGACGGTCTTGAGCCACCCGACGTCGTCGTGGGAGTGCGGCACCAGGTGCACGTTCAGCTTCCCGGCCACCGTCCCGCCGCTCGTGTTGTATCCCACGTACGCCTCCGCCCCCATAAAAAGCACCCCAAACACCGCCACCGCCACCGCCACCGCCGCCATGTCTCTTCTTGCGGTGGAAGAGCGAGCTAGCACTACTTACCGGATGAGGAAAAAGAGGACGTGGTGGTTTCCACGAGGAGGAGGATCACGGGGAGGCAGCCGGTGGGGTGGCCGCAAGCTCCAGGCGCAGCCGGCCCACCGCCGGCCGGAGAAGAGACAAGAGCTGGCAGTGGCTGGCAGTGCTTACCATCGACTCATATAGGAATAGGAGTATATATTTCTCTATCCGACGTTTATAACGTAATATGTTTGACTTTTTTATTTATTATTTGTTTTATTTAAAAAATTATGGAAATAGTATTTATTTTATTTGTTACTTATCTTATTATCAAAATAACTTTAAGCACGACTTATTATTTTTTATATTTATATTAAAATTTTGAATAAGACGAATAATCAAATGTTATAGTTTAAAAAGTCAAACATCTTAGGTTATGAAACGGAGTTAGTACCAAGTTTTCTTCCCTCAAAAAAGGGGGAGTTTGGTCCTGTGTGCACCAAGTGATAAGGGTTTTTTTTCCATTGTCTGTATATTCTAGAGTTTGGCAATTTTGACTGAGAATTATATGGAGTTTATAATTTGGAATATCATTTTTTATTATGAGTATATAATAAGAGGAGAGGAGAAGGTTCGGGGGGGGGGGGGGGGGGATACAAGAGGGGAGTGATATGGATAAAAGCAGGGCCAGGTGTAAAATGGTGACATAATTATTTGGTGAAGATTATAGATGTTTTAGTCTTTGTTTCTCTGTTTCTTCCATGCACATTATTTGCCAGCACCCAACTCCAAAATATAAGCATTTCTAAAGATTTTATTTTAGTCACTTCACTAGTCAGAGTTTAAAATTTTTATTTATTTAGGTTTCCTATCAAAGTACCTGATTGAATGTGGAATCACTGGAATAATGAGAATCATAGAAATCTGCCAAGAAATGCTTATATTTGGTGCAAAACTAAAAAAACTAAAAAGTATTTATATTTTACAATGGAAAGAGTAGCCTCAGTCAATTAACGTAGTTAATCCGTTAAGGAAGCTTCCCTGTTGTTTTTTTGTCAAAAATGGTGACATAGGGGGATGGAAAATGAGAAAAGGGAAGAAAATGGAGACAATGTAGGTGAAGAAAATAGAGTCAAGGTAGGCCATGTTCGTCTGAAAATTTGTTATCCGGCGTGAAAAATGTAGTACTATCTTCGTCCTATAATAAGATCGTTTTTTGATTTTTGTGCCCAATGCTTTAACCATTCGTCTTATTTGAAAATTTTATTCAAAAACTTAAAAAAAAATTAATCACCCATAAACTACTACTCATATTCTATCATCCAGGAACAATAAAAATATTAATCATAAAAAAAATTCAAATAAGACGAGGAGTCAAAACATTGTATCTAAAAACTGGAAAATGACTTTATTTCGGGATGGAGATAGTAATAGATTAGTACATGATTAATTAATTATTAGTTATAAAAATTTAAAAATAGATTAATATAATTTTTTAAACAGCTTTTTGTAGAAACTTTTCAAAAAAATATATTGTTTAGCAGGTTAGAAAATGTACGCGTGAAAAACGAGAAAATGTGGATTACTTAGCCTCATGGAACAAACATGGCCCCATGGAACAAACTTTTCCTATATAACTTTTTACACGATTTTCAATATTTAAATGTCTAGATTACATGTTACGATATACCAGATAATTGCACAACATACCACGGTAATATTTTAAAGTTTTTCACGTAAAAGTGTGTGATAATGTTTTACTATATAGTCCTTTGTGTTTTGCTTCCGAAGAAAAAACAATCATCTCAACGTAATTAGGGTGCGTTCGGATGGATGTTTGTTACTGGCCAAACAAACATAGCAATAGATTATTAATTAATTATTGGTTATAAAAAATATAAAATAGATTAATATGATTTTTAAAATAACTTTTATATAGAAAATTTCAAAAAAAAATGAGTTTGTAATACCGACTGCCGAACGCGGCATTATCACGACTAAATTGGTTGTTCCATGTGATGTGATGTGATGCGTAATGGCCGGGCATTCGGTACACAAGTCATGTGTTGTAGGCTAAAATAAGGCAGCGTTTAGATTGCAAAAAATTAATTTTACACGTCACATGTTTGACCAGATATTAGAATCGGTTTCGGACACAAAGAAAAAAAACAAATCATAGATTTCGCCAAGAAACTGCGAGACGAATTTTTTGAGCCTAATTAATCCATCATTAGTATATGTTGGTTACTGTAGCACTTATGGATAATCATGACCTAATTAGGCTCAAAAGATTCGTCTCATGATTTCTCTCATAACTGTGTAATTAGTTTTTTTTATTCATATTTAGTGCTCTATTTATATGTCTAAAGATTCGATAGGATATTTTTAGAAAAATTTTGGAAACTAAACAGGGCCTAAACAACGCCAGAAAGCAAGCAAGCCGGTCCAAAAAGATTATATACTCAAGAAGAGATTTTGATCCAATCGTCGATGCGTTGTAGCCGGATGATGAATCATTCAATCAAATGCATAGGTTCTCTATTTTATTATTCGCATGTAATCTCTAATGTGTCTAAACAACTATATATTCAAGCGCTTACGACCGGGAGAGGGATAAACGTATATGCTCGTACTTTTCGCTTTTATTTATATGTTAAAAGTTAAATTTTAAACCTTAATTTTAAAGTTAATTTTATAATTTTTTCATTATGGTTTATTTTCTGACCTTTACTTTTAAATCCCTAAGAATACATATATAATGACTTTATTTATAAATTATTTTTCATTTACAAATATATATATATCAGTTAGTTTTTTTAATGGAAAAACCAGGCCGTATCCGAACAACCGCATCCTTGACGCGCTTCAGAAACCAGTACCAACTATCGGTGTTCTCACTCTTAACAAATGCAAATGCCACTGGTACCACCTGATTGTTACCGTCCACACCGATTGCAGTCAAGATTTGATCTCTGTACTTCCCAGTAAGAATTGTACCATCGATGCAAAGTATGGGCCGACAATGAACGAATGTAAACATACATGCACTCAGTGAGAAGAACACACGTTGAAGCACAGCCTAAAACGGATTTAGAGTCGAAGGGAAGGATTTGATATCATAGAAGCTTCCTGGATTTCTCTATAAAATAACAGCTAGAGTTTTGGAAGATTATCATATGAAGCTTCGAACGTACCAAACTGACGCTCAATAATCTTCTGCTTTGCCATCCAAGCCTTCGAATATGAGATTGTATACTTGTACTTCTCTTCGATATGTCGAATAATTGACTTTGGTTCATACCCTAGGTTGTTCACAACAGCCCCGTACATTTCAGCGGCAATGAATGCAGATGTCATGTTTCTGTGATACTTCTCAACACCTGGAATATGACAATTGTGTCTGGTCACAATGGAGACATCCCAGTAATCCTTCCATTTACCCTTATAAGCATGTACCCTCCATGGACAACCATTATCTGACTGTCCACACTTCACTTCATACACTGACTTGCTTGACTTCACCACCCAGTACTCTCTCTATAATGATATTGCCCACTGCTTAACTGCCTCTGTCAAATCCTCCTTTTCCCGATACATTGCCCCTTGTATGATCTCATTATCCTTGTACTCCAAAGGCACATGGTGCCCTTCTCTGATTTGGAGACCAGAAAAATCCTCATTCGACCATTCTGATGGGTACACATCAGCATATTCTTCATCTGTCGAGTCCTCATCATCAAACCTCTCATTCTCAGAGTCTTCCCTTTCAATAGCCTCAACTATTTCAGGATGCACCTCCCCTTCATCCGCTGCTCCAGTCGGACCCCTATCTTCTCCTTCTTCCCCTTCACCTTCACTACCGGATTCAGGTTCATCTCCTCTACGACTTGGTCCCTCCTGCTCTTGGGTACTCATTGTCTGAGTTCCCACCTTGTTACACACTGCCACGTGGATGACGGGTGGCCATCCTCATTGCATTGCATTTTGCATATACGATCTCCATGTCTCTGTCGAGGTCACCGGCATCGTTTTCCAAATATTACCTTCTTCTGTCCGGCTTATTACCACTAACAAGGTTATATCTTGTGTTTCTAGGTCGTATCGAAATCCCCTCATTAACCAACTGTGAATAGCACCAAATGTCCTTTTAAGAGGTCTATCAATGCCCTTAACGGTGCATTTGAATTGAGTAAAATCTACTCCATATGGACCATACATGACATTTTCTTCTCCATAGTACAGTCGAAACTGCACTTTATTGGTCATACCTACAACGGGAATGCACTGTTTTTTCAACACATCTTTTACGACACTCATTTTAGTGTTCTTATGAATACATATTATTCATACGAATGATATTGTACTACATTACATCCTACCTGTAACTATATTTTAACTATATCATTAATTTTTAACAATAATAAGTCCACGCAATATTTGATCGTAGGTTTGATTATATTTTACCTATAAGTGATAAATCATATTCAACTTCTAATGTCAATACTCCAGTACCAACAAGCAATCATTGTATTTTAATTACCTTTACATTAACTTAAATATGCTTAGCACTGTCCTTAACTACAACATAAACTATTTTCATTTTCTATTTAACATAATTATGTCTTACTTATAGATCATTTTAGTACTCACTAAGTTATACCATTACGAAGTTGTACCATCGCTAAATCAATTATGCAATAAAAAAATTTCTATACTGTACACTACAAATACACTTTTACTAACTAAATTACCCAATGACTACATTAATTATGTATTAATTAAATTTTTTTTACCATACCGTATCAATACATTACATACGGACTCAATTATGTCATCGTTAAATCAGTGATCAACTACTAAATCATACATTGACAACAGTAATTATGTACTACAAAAATATCTTAATTATACACTCTAAAATGATTTTTTTTCTAACAATATAATACAATCGCTAAATAAACAACATTTATTGAACAAAACAAATATTTCGAAAACTTACTGTAGTCTACCGAGAAAATTTCAGCAGGGCTTCGCCGCTCTAGAGCCCTCCCCTCAACTTTGAGTGAGTGAAGTGGGGAGGGGGGAAATGAGGAGGGGGAAGGAGGTTGGCGGCCTTATATAGGCCACCGAATAAACCGCCCTTACGGAGGCGGAAGGGACCGCCTGCAAAATAGCCAGGCCCCTTCCCCCCTCTCCCCGCGGGCACGTCAGCAAATTTGCACTTACCCTCTCCCCGTCCTCCGTAAGGGCGGAAGAGGGCTTGGTGGAAAAATCCGCCCCCGGCCCTAACGGCCGTTCCTCCCCGGCACCGTGTCGTGCGCCACGTCAACATTCCGCCCTCTAGGAGGGCGGGAGGAGGCTATTTCTATGATTTTTTGAATCGAAAAATTAAAATGGTAAATAATTTAATAAATAAAATTAAAAATTCCAAAAATTCCACAACCTGAAGCCTATCAAGTGACATGTGTCATTGTGAAAGCGAGTGACAAGAGTCGTCTCTTCCTTCTTTTTTTTTTCAAGGATGTGTTTAAGGAGGGTTTTGTTTTAAGTATTTGCGAGTTCATCAACATTTGGACTAAAACTCCATGCGTAGTATTTAGATCAACATTCAATCAACCGATAAGTAACTGTCTCTTTTCCTAAAAGGATAACGTTTAGGATATCGCCGGTGCACATATGTTGTCATTACTATTTTAAATATTCTATCCGTTTCCAATATAAATACAATTAATTTTGGAGGATTAATGTTGAGCTGAAAAATGGTTTTGATTAGTTGAGTGGGCAAGGTAGAAAAGAAATTAACTGACTGGCGGCTATGATTGGTTAACATATGAAGATAGGTTGATAAATAGTTTTATTTAGAGAATACTTCAAATCCTAAAAGTAGATATGAGGAAGTACATATTTATTTATTAATGTGCATAGATCGATATGACTTTTTCTTCCCTCAAACCAAGAGAGATGTTGGTCATATGTACTCCAAGAGATAAGATTTTTTTTTCATTGTTGGTATATTTTAGAGTTTGGCACAGAGCGGTAAAATGGCGACATCTGTTGATAGAAAAAAAATGGAGTCAATGTAACCAAAAAAAAAATGGTGAAAGAGTAAGTGGTATGCGAAATATGGGGCAAAATAAGGAGCGGCAAATCTAAAAACAATTAACAAGTTCGTAGAAAAGAAGCAAATTAATTTTCTGAGAATATGAAGTCAAAAAAGTACTTTCTCTCAGTGGAACTGTGGAAGTACATACCAGCTCACGTTGCATCATGCTTTTTTTTTTCTAACGTACGTAAATATATAATCCATATATGTGTCAGCTCAAAAATATTATAAATATTTCCAGCTGTATGACGACTAAAATTGACTGTTTCATGAGATGTGTCATGCCAAAAAATAAATAGGTGATATATCAAAAATCTAAATCTTTCATTTACCTAAAATTAAAATCGACGAATCCTCTATAAGCCGTCAGCATGTCTACACTCTTGTCGTTAGTCTAACCGTTGCTTGGCGGATCTGACCACCGACTCTCGCGCGGTTGAACCGCCCCCTGTCCTCCGGCTTGACCGTACACCAAACGCTGGTTAGACCAGTAGGATCATGAAAACATCGATCGACGAAAATCCAGAGGGGCCCCATGTCACATCGGATATTTAGATACTAATTTAAAATATTAAATATAGACTAGTAAAAAACTAATTTCATAAATGAGAGCTAATCCATGAGACAGATTTTTTTAGCCTAATTAATCCATAATTAGCAAATGTTTACTGTAGCATCACATAGGCTAATCATTGATTAATTAGGGTTATTAGATTCGTCTCGCAAATTAGTCCAAGATTATGGATGGGTTTTATTTATAGACTACATTTACTATTTATAATAAGTATCTAAACATTCAATGTGCCTTTAGCCTCTAGAAACAAAACACCCCTAAGTCACTGGATTGAATAACTGAGTATTATCTTTACGGCCGATGATTCTTTCATCAGATCTCCACGTCACTGACATGGTTTCTCCATATCGACAGCTCTGCACAATCTTCTTTTCTCTCTCTCTCTCACGCAATGACAACTCACATCACAACTGGCTACTGGGCCCATACCGGCCCAGTTAACCTCACGTTAGGCCTCCTTTCCATTGGAAGTCTGCTTTGGCTCCCTCCCAAGCCTGCTTCCTTGTAGCCCGTCCAACGCTGTGCCAGGGGTTGCAGCTTCAGTGCTGACATCATGGTCATCCCGTTGACGCCTGGTCCTTTTCATGAGCAATGTTGGGATTTGGTCTTTCAATCATTCATGGTTCGTTCAACACTGTACATGATCAGATTGATTTGCCTTCTGATTACTACGCTAAACTACGCATAGACGTCGATCACCACCACATCAAAGTCCAAACAACAATAATTCCAAAGTACTCACGTCGATTCGTCATCTACCTTTTGGACTTTATTCTGGCTATATAATCACTCGGTTCTATATTATAAGACTTTCTATATTTATTTATTTAGATTCATACTTATATTAATATAAATATTATTTAGATTCATTAGTATACATATGAATCTAGACAAGATAAAAAGACTTGTAACATGAAACAGAAGTAATATATTCTTTCCTCCCCAACCGATATATGCCGAAAGATTGTATGATGTCATATACCCTAGTAACTTTATACTGAGGATTATCTTGTGTGCTGCAGCACTGGACATGCAGTTGTATCATCGATCGAGGCCTCGGTGATCAAGCATGAATTATCTTCTAGCTTGATCCTGGCCCATTTTATAGTACTTGTGATTTCACACAACGTAACTTTAATAATCGTGGTGTTCTTTTCTTAGTAAAAAACAAACGCCGGTGGCGAATTCATTTTCCAATTTCGCCTTTTCTTTTTTTTTCTCCTCCATTACTATTACATCGCCTCATGCCCCTTATCAAGCAGAACAGTTAAGAAAATATAGCAGATCAAAGGACTCATAATCTCAAACATTTCAGTACTTTTGCACAAGCGCATTGGACCTCCCTCTAATACGATGATATAAAAACAAGGGACATCCAACATGTACAACAACAGTTCTAACATGCTCAACCCTTCTGTTACTCGCGTTCGCAATATGATGGTTCAATCAACGCTTACAAGTAACCACATTCAAAAAATGGCCATATACCAATCCCCTAAATTCCTATGTTATGTTCAATTGAGCTTACTGCAAAGTCAAGAAGCCACCTCCACCTCACTAATGATTGGCGACATCATCCACAAAAATGCCAAGATGAAGCTCTTCAATCATCACATATGTGCCTGCAACAAAAGAAATCATCAGGGTATTAATTCAGAGCTGCTACAGTTCAGTACTCAGAATCCCAATGACAAGGTGTTCCCCATTAGAAGGTTCAAATCTTACAATGGGGCTCAAATGAAACAGACCACCTGTCAAATATTTACACGTCTTCGTCTGTCTCATCGCCCCACTCTTCCTCCTCTTGGTCATTTCCCTCCACTTCCTCCTCTGGGTAATCTCCCTCCACTTTCTCCTCTTGCTCTGGAGCAAACAAAGCAACAGCACGACTCCACCAGAATTCAGATGCATGCGGATGTGGCCATGTGAAAATAAAAAAATAAATTTACACATGCAAACGTAGAGAAAATTTAGATGTATCCTGAGTTCTCTTGACATGATTAAACCAGACAGTCAAAGAGAAATATAACTTCTGTGGGCTCGGTCATCTTCACCCCGATGTTAGTGATGTCAAAACATTGTTCACGTGGTTTTGGAGACTACTTCGTGGATGTGTTCAAACAATTCACAGTAAAAGATATATGCACCGAATTCATTAGTTTCTTTGAAATTAAAAGGGTCAGCTCTTGAGTCTTTGCTCCCAAAAATAGGTGTGCTTCAAAGAGTTAACACTTAAACTAGTGAAGCAATACTTGGTGAGATGCATAAAATGAAATTTCAGAAATGAGATGTAAGTGGGTCCAAAGTGCAGGTCTGCATGATATAACCTTTCAACTTAAGGTGAACATTAGCAGCAAACCATATGTCAACAAGCAGAAACCCTTGTGATAAAAAACATACCTCCCCTTTAAGATCATAAAATGTCTTTTTCACCTCAAAAACTAGCCATTGAGGTGAGGGGCTCCCCCATTTATAATATACTAAGTCCTTTGCCCCTTCACAACCAATGTGAGATTATTCAACAATTCCCCCTTCACACATTGTTGTCCCTCAGCCCTTCACCGTATCCGGGTCCCCACCGGTCCACGGTCCACCGTATCCGGGTCCCCACCGGTCCACGGTCCATCAGGTATACGGGCCCCGCAGGCACCCACATTCTATCAGGCCTTCACACACTGTATCCATCAAGTCAGAGATGTTAAACTAGTCAGACTCTGATACCAATTGTAGGATCGTAAAGGGTCTTTTTTACCTCAAAAGCTAGCCATTGAGGTGAGATGCTCCCCCACTTATATCGTAGGTCCTTTACCCATCCACAACCAATATGGGACTATTTAACACCCCTGTCCTTGCAATGCAGCGTTTGGGTCCAGGTGAAAATCTGTAATTTATTTTAAGAAATAAGCGTTCATTAGTACATCAATATAAATGAGACTGGTTTACAGATAATCATCGCTGCTGAGAGAATGTCAAGCCTCAGGTTTCACCGAATCAAAGAAGTCTTCCACTTCAAAATTAAAGCATGCCTCTTCAATCCTTTGCTCATCTGCACAACATCACAGAACATTTGAGGGACAAATAGATCATACTATGGGAATATCAAGAAACATATAGAGCCATTTTTTCCAACCAAAAACCTTTCAAATCTTTTCAAAAACAAGTATCAATTCACAAAACATACTAGTGACTCAGTTTGACTGCAATACAAGAGCAATGGAAGGATGGGTCTACACAAACATATTAGCTTGCTCAGTGTTGATAATGGAATTCAGTCTTAGCTAAGTTGGATAACCAATGCACAAAGATACCAGCATATATTGTTTGTAATATGGCAAGTTTTTATGATTTTATTTTGGATCTCTCTATCTGCTAATTGTGAAGAACAAGTTTGCTTATGTTTCCAATTCAGATTACTCTAGCTGATCAAAAATCTTGACATCATATAACCATACCTTACCAGTTGAAACATGTATTCTTTCTGTTCAGTAAAAATAAACCTTCTGTATGGATAGCAAAACAACATGGTCAATTATAAAATTAATAAAATAATTTTAGGTTGTGAAAAGTACACAATTGATGAAACTCAAATTGTTTCATGTCACTGCTATCAACAAAGAAACGACTTAAAAAATTGAAATGCAAACTCCATATGGCAGAAATTATGGCCACATGGAAACAATATGTAGTTAATCTCCTTGCTTCTTGTGCAATATATAGCACCGAGAAAAGGGGGCAGAAGAGAAGGAACATGATATTACAAAATCACAAAAAATATGTGGTGCAAGGCAATAACTAACCTAATTTCAACTCCTGCCTCATTTTTGCAGACATTGCAACAGCTAAGTAGTGTGTAGTTAAGTAGTTTGTAGCTATATGCACTAGCACAAAATTATGTTATGCACTTCCCAAGGGCAGTTAAGTAGTGTCACCTATACGCACTAACACACACAGGTGCACATTGATTTGTGATATTTTGAGGGACAAGTGCTCCGAAGCAATAAACATATAGACAACACCCCAAATACAAATATATTACTGATGGAATTCTGCAGTCACAGAATTCAAATCAAGTACGTGGAAATCCAGTAGTTATGATTTGATAGAAGCTTGACTTGTGCACAAGAAAGCCAATGATCTAAATAAGGATAGTAGCATACTGTTGCCCTCTCATCGTCACCAGGTGTATCTGAGGCAGATTCCGCTCCCGTCATAAAAGGGTCAGTTTTTATTCACTCAAGAAAAGGAACATAAGTGTTTTGGCAATCAAAAGAGGGAACAATACCAGTGTTTGAGATTGAAGATGTACATTTGTTTTCAGTTTTGGAGAATTCCTCTTCAAACAAAGGAAGTGCTTCTGCTAGCACTGGATCCACATTTGGGTCAACACTGTATTCAAATCTAGATGCTCCCCTTGTTAGAGATATGGATACATACGGATACGGTTAGAGATAACAGAGTTCAATAAAAACTCTAGAAATAAAGATAAAATCCTAAAAAGATACGATAGAATATTTATCTTGTGCTACAAGTTTCTATCTCATATGTACGCTATAAATAGACCCGTGAGGATTAGTGCAATATACAACAGATCACAATAAATCATATGATTTTTCTCCTATCCAATATTTTCCACACCACTGGCTGCAGCTTCTTGCCTTGCTCTATCTTCTTCGGCAAAGAAACGAAGTCCTTCTGCTAACTCTGGATCCACATTTGGGTCAACACCGTACTCAAATCTAGATGCTCCACCCTCTGCAGCACCCCCTCCTTCATCTCCAGTAAAAGGAATAGTGTTCTTACTTAGGTGGTGTTTAGTTGTTAAAATTTTTTGGCAAAAACATCAAATCGAACGTTTGATCCGATGTCGGAAAGGGTTTTCGGACACAAATGAAAAAACGAATTTCATGGCTAGGCTAGAAACCGCGAGACGAATCTTTTGAGCCTAATTAATCCATCATTAGCACATGTTAGTTACTGTAACACTTAAGGCTAATCATGGACTAATTAGGCTCAAAAGATTCGTCTCAAGATTTCTTCCATAACTGTGCAATTAATTTTTTGGTTCATCTATGTTTAATGCTTTATTTAGATGTCCAAAAATTCGATACGATGTTTTTGAAAAAAAAAATTTAGAACTAAACAAGGCCTTATTAGTGGTAGCATACTCTAGCACTATGCATTTCGGGAAGAACCTGTAGATAACATAATAGATGTTCAGTTGGCAAGGACGTCATGAAGAGCATCTTCCCCAGGTGGGATGTGAACTATGTGGCTGTTGTCACCAATATTCACCGCAGCAACAAGAGCTTCTAATTTCTCAGGCTTTTGATCATCAGATTCACCAAAGTCAACAACATCAAGAGAAACATTATCCTTCTTCAGCCTTTTCCCAATTGCCTCTAATACATTCTTTTCATCTTTTACAGGACTGCAAGGCATGATGTAGCATAATTTCAGCTCAGATAAAATATTTAAATTGTTATTACACCCTCCAGTCACATATACATGGCATCCTTACATCAATATATATTTGTGACAGGAGGAAAAGTTTGGAAGAGTCTATCATGCAACTTGATGCAATACCTGCCAACCAAAACAACTATCCTCTGGCATAGGCTCTTGTTTGGACGATTTTTAAGCACCAGTTGAGCAAACCCAGATAGTAGCAGCCAAGTTTGCTTCACCTCGTTCTTCTAGCCTGACAAAAAGGTATTTCAGTTTTAGGAAGATGTAGCACATGATGATTTCTTACAAGCAGAAGTATTATCAACTATACAGTATCTGATCGATAGTAAGAAGATTTAACATTTTGTGGTTCCCAACTTCCCATTACATACATATCCACTCTTCCTTGTAATATAGATAATCATTTTACAATGGCACATCAAAATGAAACGAATATGGATTGCGAGTTTATGACAGTACAAATGCACAGCAGAATTACTATCGCACTACCTTTAAAAACAAGGCAAAACCGTACAGAGGAGAGATGTCTAAGCATCGTTTCTTCGCATGAGTTTAACTAATCTACAATAACAGAGTGATTACATATTCCATAAGCAACACAACAACGACATCTTTTCCTAGGTCCTCCTACTTTTTCCCTTGACCACATTGTACTTAGTGATCAGACCCATACTATATTCAGAATTGAATTCCAGGAGGATAAGCTGAGTTGATGGTTCCTTAGCGACTTGGCATGCATTTAGCACTACTGTTGTACAAAACAAGAGATCGGTGTGCTTTTCACAAACAACATCATGGATTGATCAGTAAATTATCTGTGCTCTAACCAAACCAAACCAAACCAAAGTGATCATGGATTGATAATCCTGGAGCACAACAAAGTTTAAACCAAACTCAACGTGATCATAGATGATAGATTGATCATAGAACTATCCCAGATTCCGAAATCGTTGGAGGAACATGCAAAATCCCTGGTCTGCGCGAGGAGCACGCGCACGCCGTCCCCGGCCATGGCCACCACCCCGACCGTGTTCTCCGGGTTCGACTGCAATGCAGAATGCACACGCCCCCCAAAACCCAACCCGCCTAAAATAAGACCCAATCCAACCCAGCCAAGCGTAAGCACGCGGGGGGCAATGAAGCAAGCAAACCGACCTCCATTTTGGCGTGGAAGACGAGGTTGGCGGCGGCGGCCTGCGCCCGGAGCCTCGTCGGCGGGTAGTCGCCATTCCGCATCCACTCCGAGTCATCCACGCATATCACCGTCGCCTGCATTCATGCACGCGCGTGCGATCCCGTCCAACGACCGAAGGAAAAACAAACTCGTCAGAAATCACCATAGCGCACGGCACGAAGCTAGCGGCCGGCGAGAGTTCAAAGCGAGCACGAATGGGAGCATGGGGATCAGGAGGCGGGGAAGCTGCACAGACCTCGAGCACCATGGCTGGCCGTGGGGGGTGGAAGCAGGAGCAAGGTGGTGGTGGAGGAGGGGGCGCGTGTGGTGTGCTGCTCGATCGGGTTGCTTGCTGAGGAAGGAGATTCGAACGACGAGATCACGAGAACGTTCTTCAAGGTTTTGGGGGTTCCAGAATCCAGACCAACCCAAAATCGCTGCTCATCAACCAAAATAGACGATCGAGTTTGCAAAATTTTCACCAAGTGAATTTGGGTTTTGTTTGAATTTTTTAATTTGATTTGTTTATCAACCAGTTCTGTATATCAAATTGTGTCAATATATCCGATAAGCAGCGGCGAATGTACATGGAGTTATCGGCGTCCTCGACTCGGGGTAAATTATTCAATTAGTATGTAAGTATAAAAATTAGATAATTAATACGTAATGGAACTCGGTAATTTCTATTTTGGGTTCGCTAATGCTGAAAAGAGTGATACGATAGATGTGTTTTTTCGTTGATGAAAGATAAGAGAGGATAAATTTTCTGATATTTTGATAACAATTCTATAAAAGTAAAAAAATCTATTGTATAGATGTATAGAGGTAAGATGATGTACTTTCATATAGAAACTTTTTAAAAATAGAACACAACATTTACTATTCGAAAAACGTGTGCGTAAAACCGAGAAATAATTTGGCATAAAACAACATGCATGATATGCTAGCTGTCATTAACAATATCTTAAAATCTTATCCTAACAAAAATAACATGAGTACCACCATTATTTATTTGAAAATAGTTTGACACAGCATAATTTATGCGTTCCAAATTAGTGATATCCTTTAAATCTATTGAGATGGTAGGATTAGGGTCTGTTTCGTTTGCTAGCCACACTTTACCAATATGAGTAAAAATATTATCAAACTTGTCTAAGAATTTCATCATTCTTTTATGAGTCATGAAAAGATAGGAACTAGTTCGCTGGAAATGAATCAGGTTATAATTATGGCTACCATCAAATAGGTTTAAGTTGTTTAAAGTTATACTACCTCCGTCAGGAATGTTTAACACGTTGAATTTTTAATACATTTTTATCATTTGTCTTATTAAAAAATTTATATAATTACTAATGATTTTTATATTATTTTATTTATTATTAAGTATACTTTTATGTATATGTAACTTTACATATTTTATAAAAAAATTGAATAAGATAAATGGTTACATGTATATTAAAAAATCAATATTTAAGAATGGAGGGAGCAGCGTGGCAAACTGAACTGTGGCTACTAACTAAAGACTCCGTAAGACTCAAAATAGACGTCGGTCATTCAATTCAATCTGAGGGAAAAGATAAATTGGCCAGACTGTTTTAGCTGATCAAAGACAAAACATTCAATAAAACAAACCGGAGCAAAATTGTCAAAGCATTTCAGTATTTTCTATTAAGCCAAAAAAATTCCCTCTCTAGTTCACAACTGCTGCTGAATTCCGATGGACGCGCCGGCAACGCCATACCGCGGCCGCCGCAGCAAACGCCAACGCGGCGGCGAGCCCAGCGAGGAGCCGTCGCCCGCGTCCCTCCTTCCCGACTACATACTGGCCGAGATCCTCCTCCGCCTCCCGCCGGACCCGTCCTCCCTCCCCCGCGTCTCCCTGGTCTGCAAGCGCTGGCTCCGCCTCGTCACCGGCCCTCTCTTCCACGGCCGCTTCCACAACCCCGGCGGCCGCCGCGCTCCCCTCCTCGGCTTCTTCCACAACTCCTTCACCCTCCCCTGCTTCATCCCCACCGGGAGCGCCCCCGACCGCGTCCCGGCGGAGGCCTTCTCGCTCCGCCGCCACCCGGGCCGCTGGCTCTTCCTCGGCTGCCGCCGCGGCCGCGCTCTCCTCGCCTCACCGTTCTCCGCCTGGCGCCACCTCATGGTGTGGGACCCCCTCTCCGGCGACCGCCACGACATCCCCGTGCCGATAGCCTTCGACCAGCGCTACTTCCGCGGCGCCGCCTTGCTCTGCGACGCCGCCGTGTGCCATCGCCCCACCCCTTTCCGCGTGATCTTCGCCTTCGTCGACCAGCTCCGCCTCCCCTGCGCTTGCAGCTACTCGTCGCAGTCCGGCACATGGGGCTGCGTGTTCTACGGGAAGGCGGTGATCCCACAAGGTCTCAAATCAGCGATGGAATCGGATCCTGTACGTCTCGGTGGAGGCATCTCGGGGGAAAAGATTTCTGCTATTGACATGAGGCCTCCTGTTCCTGTTGGGAATGTTCTCTACTGGCTGCTCCTTAGAAATTACATCCTCGCGTTCAACATGGATGCCAAGAACTTGGCTACGAATGTGATTGCTGGTCCGGATCCTGTGTATTTTCTGAATGATTGGAGCGTGCAGATTATGCCGGCAGAGGGTGGCAAGAAGCTTGGCTTCCTAGCACTGAAATGTCTGTGCCTCAACCTTTGGGTGCGTCAGAAACACTCTGGCAGTAGCACTGCAAGTTGGGCGATCAGCAGGACTATGAAGCTGGACATGTTCCTTCCTCCAGAGCTGTTGTCCCTTCGTGGTGGGGTGTTGGCGCAGTTGGCGTTGCTTGGTTCTACTGAGGATGGTGATGTGGTGTTTCTACAGACAACAATTGGTGTCTTCACGGTCCAGCTTGATGGTATGAAGTTCAAGCTGGTGCTGCCAGACGAGAAGCTGGCTGTGGTTTATCCCTATTCAAGCTTCTATTTGACAGGTACCCGGTTCGTGATTCTTGAAAGGAATTAACTGAATTAGTTGTTACCTTAGTTTGCTGTTGACACACTATCACTTGAAATGGCAAGCTGTAATTTATATCAGATAAGAATAGGTGTAAATCTGGTTCTGGGAATCGCTACATTTCAGTTAATGAAACATTAACAGATTCCAGTCGAATTCTTACTCTCCGTGATGTCTCGGAGACAGCAGGGCCCAGACAAGTAAGGTCCAGGCGTTGGGGTGGGGGTGGGAGAGAGGTTTGGGGGCAGTGGAATGTGGGGTCTCCCCATGCTTAGGCCGCGTTCGTCCCCCCCTTAAGTTAAGGGGGTGTTTGTTTCTAGGAGCTAAAGTTTAGCCCCTAGTCACATCGAATATTTGGATACTTATTATAAATAGTAAACATAGACTATTAATAAAACTCATCCATAATCTTGGATTAATTTGCGAGACGAATCTAATGAGCCTAATTAATCCATGATTAGCCTATGTGATGCTACAGTAAATATTTGCTGATTATGGATTAATTAGGCTCAAAAAATTCGTCTCACGGGTTAGCTCTTATTTATGAAATTAGTTTTTTTATTAGTCTATGTTTAATACTTCAAATTAGTGTCCAAACATCTGATGTGACATCCCCTAAACAACCCCTAAGTTAACTTAACCCTCTCGTTTTTCGCGCGCACACTTCCTAAACTAATAAACGGTGTTTTTTTGCAAAAATTTTCTATAGGAAAGTTGTTTAAAAAATCATATTAATCTATTTTATATTTTTTAATAATTAATAATTAATTAATCATGTATTAATCTACTACTACGTTTTCTGTGCCAGGTAAGTTAACTTATCCAACCTTGTACCGAACGCGCCTTAGAGGGATGGCCCAGCCTGTTGGAGCCATGAGGTTGAAGGAGAGCGGTGGAACCGTGGAAGGGTTAGTGGTAGGGGTGAGAAAAGACAACTAGTTAGGAGATGGAGTTACTGCCTAAGATGAGGAAGGTAGGGCTTGGTGGAGATTTCATCAGTGAGAATAAAGAAATAGCGTGGTGGGGGCTGTGGAGGTGGAGGAATGGAGGGGAGTGTGGAAGCCGGCAAGGCAAAAGGCAGGTGGCGGGGGGGGGGGGGGATTGGGAGGAGAAAGCAAGTGTGGGTGAGGAAGAAGACAAGGGAGGTAGGGTTGGGGATAAGGAGGTATTGCATGAAGCTTGAAGACATTTTCTCTGCCCAGAATTTGACTGGTTTTCCATTTCTTTTTAGGCACCTAAGCAGTAGACAGTTCTGTCTGTTATTTTTTTTTACCAGTGTAGTGACTTGTAATATTATTACTTTTGAGTTTCAGTCAGACAGTGAAAATTTAAAAAACTACATCAATCCTCTCACCTATCATGTATATTATATATAGGAAAACACTCTTACCTTTCTTTAAAAGAGCTATTCCTTAAATGCTTGATAAACCATCCATATTAGCATTTTTTGAACCATATTAGTCATTTGTACCTATTATGTATGTTATATACAGAAAAACACCCTTGACTATCTTTAAAAGAGCTATTCTTTAACTGTTTGATAAACCATTTATAGTAACATTTTTGGAATCATATTAATCATTTGTACATATCATGCAAGTTATATATAGCAAAGCACCCTTAGTCCCTTACCTTTCTTTAGAACAGCTATTATTTTAATACTTAGGCATGTTTGAAGTGTGTTGGAAGAGGGAAGCTGAAAGATTATTTGTTTTTTTATAGCTACTTAATAGTATAAACGATGGAATTAATCCCTACAAAGTTGAAAATCTACTCTAGAAAGGAGAGATGGTGAACTTCTATATAAGAACTTTTTACAAAAAATACACTATTTAGCAATTTGAGAAGCATGCTAACGAGTAGATTAAAACAACTTTGTCCAACTAAGTTCTTTTGTTTCCCCCAGATAAAGGTAAACCTGGTAAAAAAACAATTTACATAGCTTGACATCCTAATGCATACACATAATGGTTGATGGATCCTTTCTTTTAATTCATTTGTTCATGTTCTGATAGAGGGACTAATTTTTTATTCCCTTCTTGTTTGCTTGCTGCTAGCTGGTTGTATTACTTGAGGAAGACCAGTGAGATAATTGGACTTGATCGAATTCACCTGGCTGCGGGTCTGCGATGTTGAATGAAGCAGTGATACATCATGTTCATTTGCTCAATACAGTACTACATCAGTTGGATGCTTTGTCTGTTCAGCACATGTTCTTAAATAACAGCTTCATAATTGGTATACATCTTTTTCTAGTAGTTTTTGAGCCAATAGTTGCCCTGTCAAAATTGGTATACATGTTAATAGGACTGACTCTGGATAGGTGTATATGAAGACTTTTGTGAATCAGTTGGACTGTACGCTTATCAAAATGCATGTATGATACTTCAACTGCTTGCATATATGATATCTGATAGAGCAGCTGATGCGTCTCAGCTTTCAGCTGGGGCAGTAGAGATTACTGAAAGTGTCTTTTGCATGTAACATTGTGAGGTTTTTATGCTGGCACCTGGTGTGTGCGCACGCACGCCATTTGTGAGGTTTTTGCATGCCATTGTACGCATGCTGCAAACATCAGGTGCTCCAACTTCATTTACTTGTTGTATATTATAGTACCTTTCATGGCAATATACCGTTTTATTTATTTATAGTTGAAGCTGGTTGTTTGTTCCAAGCAACAACTGGCAACATTTGGGATCAGAGCGAGTGATTGTCCGGCTTTTTTAGGGAAAAGTTAATCGGTATGTTTGTAAACTAAAAATAATTTTTAAATAAAATGTTTATATACATGTTCTTAGTGATCTAAAAGCTAATCCTGAAAAATAATCCACGATGAAAAAAACTCAAAATTAACTTTAAATTTAAGATTAAAAATCAAATTTTGAATTATAAGCTTATGTAGAAGTCAAAAATGAGGATCATAGAAACCAATAACACCTAGGTATAGGCGTAGATTCATATAGGATGAGACTATCATGAGAAAAGTTTCTCATGGTAGTATAGACCTAACAATTTTGTCAGCAATAATTGTTCAACCCAGTAATAAATTTATACCTTTAAATAGTCAAAGCAACCACAACCATTCAATTGGATGGCACGGCTAGTAGGCCGTGCTTGGGCCGACACTGTCCGGGAAACACAAGAAACTGACTCTCTAAACAGGAAGCACAGCAATGGCAGCCCGTCGTACGTACCCCTTTCATAGCCTGACGGAGCGGAAGAAGGTGAGTAGGCCAGCGATGGCGGAGTTGAGATCAGAGACGGACGCGCGGAGGCCGTGGGAGTGGCCATAGTGGAGGAGGTCGTGCGGAGGCTGTGGGAGTGCCTCTCCCCCCTGCCGCCATCACCACCGCTTCACCTCTTCTCGAGCAGGCTCCGACTAGGGGTTGCGCGCCGGCCGCCATTCCTCCCCTCTCGAAATCCGAGGTATTCGTCCTCCCCTATCCTCAGCCTGAGTTGATGGGAGGAGAGATCCATCCTAAAATGGGAGCTGGGACTCATTTTGATTTTTTTCGGATCATCCCGGATTAGCTGTAAGTTAGCACGCGCTGCATACAGAATATGAGGTAGCAGTATATTCTGAAGACCTTGATTGAGTACTGGTGGCGTTGAATCAATAGAGTCTGTTTAGGTTAAGAGCAGGTACAATAGTAGGCTATAAGCCAGCTATAATCATATTTTAAAGAGACAAGAGGGAAGAGAGAAGAGAGATGGACAACTAATTTGTAGTCAACTGCACATAGACTCCAAGACACAGTATATGTATGGCTATAAATTAATAGCCCACCTCTTTTTTCTCTCTCCTCCTATCTTTTTAAAATATGTTTATAGCTGACTTATAGCCTGCTATTGTACTGCTCTAAGGGATATGGATTGCTGTTGCTGTTCTAACCAAACAACACAGTCTAAGACTCTTTCCTAAATTAGTTTTCTCTATAACTACACTGGACCATATCATTCTTTCTTAATTTTTTTTCCTTCATCAAATCAATGCTTCGTAAAAGGGAAAACAAAGAAAATAAATAATGCACTGAAAAAAAACCAACCAAAAATAAAAAAGCCCAAACTTTAAATCGGATAGGCCCAAAACACTTGCTCTGGCCGCAGCAGCAAAGATGGGCCAAAAAACCTTCCTAACGAGGACGCCACCTCCACCGGAGCTCGCCTTCGCCGCCGCCGCCTCCCCCCATCGCGCCGCCGGCTCCCCCTCGTCGTCCACGCCGCCGCGGGCTCGACCGCACCGACTCGTCCCGGCAGCCGCTGAGCCGACGCCCCAGCCTCAACACTCAGCCCCATCCGCCCCGCCCCCCTCAGTCCCTCACCCTCCACCCTCCACTGTCGCCACCGCGCAGCCGTCATAGCCATCCCCCATTGTGCTCGCTGCTGGCAGCGCTCCACGACGACGCCGGCTCTCTCGCCTCCGTTATCCAGGCGGTCTTCCAGGGGGGCAGCACCGAACGACTGCAGAAGATAAACATCGTCGTCCAGGTCTGTTCTACTTCTATCCCCATCCTCTTCTGGAACCTGCTTCATGAACCCTAGATAGGTTCTCCTCCAGATCTTCAGGTTTCTCTCTTAATCTGGCTTAACCTTGATGCTAATGACAGTATTTTTGTTCCCAGAAAGATAAGGGATATATGGATTGCTGTTGCTGTTCTAAACTCAATGTGCATTGTGATTGTGCTAATATTGCCTTAAGCTAAATTTTATTTTCCTTCTGTTAGCCGTAAAGGTGGAATGCATTTTAACTATACACACGGTGATGTAACTCACTTGACAGTTTGGATCGGCAACTATGGTTTCTTTCTAGGCAACTTGTAGTTTCAGTTCCTCAATTGAATAACAGTACACATGAAAAGATGGACGAATTGTGAGGTCATTCTTTTAGCTGGATATAGGCTTATGTTGCTATTTGTTAGTTTGTTGCTAGGAAATGCCAATGCTCGATTACAAGACCTGAGTATTCATGTGCAATTGTGCAGGTCACTTTTTTCTTGCAAATAAAAGCTGAACCAGCAGTCAACATACAGAGATAATTCCTGGAATTTTGATATTTTGGTCCTTTTAAGAAACTTATTTTACAAATAGAGCCCTGAAAAAATTTATTGTACGAATGGACCTTTTTGACCACGCGAACGATATTGGCACCGTCCTTTTAAGTCATTATTACATGGTTACATGGTCAGAGGACGGTGCCAATATCATTGGCGCCGCCTATACAACGACAGCGCTAATAACGTTGGCGTGGTAAAAAAGGTATATTCGTGTAATAAATTTTTTTAGGGGTCTATTTGTAAAATAAGTTTTTAAAAAAGACTAAAATGTCAAAATTGCACGAGATAATTCTGTTTCATCTTTGACATTGTGTATTATAGGTCCTTACCTGGTGATAATTAAGAAATTTGTCCCCTGTTTTAGTTTCTCTTCTTTCTAATATCCAAGCTACATTGCTCATCCTTCCATCAAAGATCAGGAATTTATCCAGCACTTCCGTGCATTCCATCAAACTCCCACTGTTCTCGGCATCTTCACCATTTCCACCAGCATTCCTCGTTTTCTACCCGTAGGAAACCGTCTTGAATGTGTCACAGTAGCTGCTGTTCTCCCTACCTGACCCCACTGGCAGGTCCTTGGCTGTGGCCACAGCCGTTAGCTCAAATTGGAATAATATACAATTGTAGAACCCCATGTCTGGCAACCGTTAGATTGTACCAATTACACTTGATGTGAATTCTCGTTTCAATTATGAATGTGTGCCTGAGAGTCATGCAGAAATACATTGCGCAGCTTGCCACAATGACCAACTGCAGCTCATGTCTCTTCCGTCATATGGGCATTCATCAATATAGGCTATTTAAACTGGTTCAATTAGCTGGTGTGAAATGTTTGATATTAAGTCAATATAGGCTATTCCACACATCGTCTTCATCCGCCTTCCACTAGCTGGTGTGAAATGTTTGATATTAAGTGAATATTTTATGCTTGCTTGTACAGGTTAATTTATCCTAGTCCGCAAAACTGGAACAGCAGGAGAGATAGATAAGATAAGGTGATAATAGTATACCACAGTGAACTAAAGTCCCCTGAAGTGCAGGATGCGGTTTGCAGTGACAAAAGTTTGTGGTGGTGGAGCAAAAGCACGGGCAGGCATGATCCAGATTGGTGGCAGTAGCATTGAAACTCCAGCGCTGCTTCTGTCCACACGCAAGGGGCTGCCAGCATTTATGTCCCGTGATCTTCTTGCCTCCCTCCCCCTCCCTGACTCCCTCCTCCTCCATGTCTGCCCAACCCACTTGTAAGCTCCCATCCTCTTTTTCCCAGGCCATATGTTCTGTAAGGTCCTCCCTCCTTGGGCAGGGAGGTCTGTTTCTTCAAGTGAATTTGATCACCTTTCCTTTCATTTTTCAGTATGGAAGGCCCTCCATCAAAAACAATATCAAATATTGGTGGCTTGCATCATATGTTGGGTCTTCCTGATCATATCCTCATTGCCGCAGCTGGTGATTCTATTGAGAGTCTACCAACAAGTGAAGCAAGCAATAAATTTGGCGCTTCCTTTGAAACACCAGCAGGCCGAAGACTGGTAGGTAGCTCTAATAATTTTTCTTTTTAAAATTTTTTATGGATGCATTTTTTTAGTTTTTACATAAAACGAATCAACTTCCTTAAATTTTTTTTAGGTCAAACCATCAGATTACATGGATTTGATTTCCTGCATGAAACCTAATTTGTGGGCAAGTCTGGCGGATGAGGTTCCAGCTTGGGCTAATGAGAAACGAAATAAAGTTTCTGTTGAGCGCACATTACGCTGGCTTGATGCATGTATTTCTCTGGATGCGGTATGAGTTAATCTATATTCAGCTGAAGTGTTTAGTGTTTTCTTTGCTGAATTTTACGCATATGTCCTTTTACCATCCTGTTATCTGATTTTCCCCCCTCTCTGATTCCTGCATATACACATGTTGTTTTTTACATGTCTTATGTTTTAATGGAATCAAGCTCACACATTTGCTTTTCATTAATAAAACATTTTTTTGCATGACTGATGCTTTCAGGATGCTGGAGCAAATACTTTGGGTGTAGTTGTGGGTGGATCTAGTATAGAACAACGGAAGCTATGTGCCACTGAAGTGTCAAAGAGGAATGTGTCAGGTTGTTTTCGCTTATCATTCAGAAGACCATTAAATTTCAGTAGTTATATTGCCTATCTACTCGTTTCCTTTGACAAGGGTGGAGTCTAAACTTTGCTGAATTTTCTACCATTGTCAGTTCAATGGTTGTGGCTCTTGTAGATACTTTAAATCTTCAATTACTCAGATAAACCATTATTTGATACATACACTAAAATTTTGTGTTGCAAAGTCTTTTGCAGGTTTTTGGATAGGAGGGTTTGGCCTTGGAGACAGTGCTGAAGAGCGTTGCAGTATACTCAATGCTACAGTGGTGAGGAAAAACTATTATTTACCCTGAAATTACTGAAGTGGATTCTATAATGCCCTTATGGTAGTATTGTCGTGCAGTCTGTTACTTTTATTTACCTAAGGTTGCTTGAATCTTTTAATTCATCAACCTCAGATGATCTTTCTGCAAAGTTCTGTCCCTTACCTCTCTTGCATTTGTTGACAAGAGATATTTTACATAAATGATCATGAATATGAAACCTGCAAAAGTAAATTCTGGCAAAACTAATAAACTAGTAATGCATTCCTGACCTTTATGCAAAATGGCACAACCCACGCTAAATAATGTTGACATAGCACAGCTTCAATGCCACATCATTCTTCCTTTCTTTCTTTAGGCTGTGTAATATCATGTAGTTGTCTCCAGGGTTTCCGAAACCCCACGGTAGCGCGGTTACTGCACGGTAACCATGGAAACCACTACAAAAACAATAAAAAAAAATTGAATTCAAAATCCTGTCTCCACGGCTTCTCCGCAATTTTGTTGAAAAAACCATGCGATTTCACGTGGTTATTGCATGGTTTTGCTAGAGAACTGTGGCAAGTTCGGTCCGAGGGGAATATAAATGAAAAAAAACTAAGATGCTTAAAAAAATATGGAAAAAATAGGAAATAACTACTATGATATATTTGGTACATGTATGACATATTAGTTGGTAAATAGAAAAAATCGGTATGATCTTTGCTAAATGTTTGGCATTCAAACATTTATAGATGATAATTCCCAATTGAGCAATCAATATACAACAACGTTGATATTTAGACTTCATGCATGTACAAATAGTAGAAATGTATACTGTTCATTATACAAATTTTTCTGGACTAGATATGGGGCTCAATGAACAGTAGCTCTATCATCAATTTTTATTCATTTTCCAATATTTAATTGGTTTTGACTAAGATTTTATCCTAGAAACATTGTTTTCGTAAAATTATCACCAAAACTGTTCTACAACTCCATATGTATTGCTAAGATTTTGATCCTAGAAATGTTATTTTCGTAAAATGTCATCACCAAACTGTTTTACAGCTCCATATGTATTACCAGGATTTTTTGTGATTGTTTCTACATTTTTTTCAAACTTTTTTAATTTGGTCGAACTTCATTCGAATCGGTTCGTAACTGCTACCATACCGCTGCAATTTTTGACCAGTTACCTTGGTAACTCTGTCACTTTACCAGTGTAACGTAAACCCTGGTTGTCTCTGGCCATCAATACCTGTTGATGTTACATGACAAAAGCATCAAACCGTTATGGAATGTATCTCTTGAAGAAAGTGTTGAACGGATCTAAACTGTTTTTGTGTTATAGCATCATAAAGAACTAAAACAATCCCTTACCTTAGTCTTAGATTGCAAGCAATTGTACTTCATACTTGTAGTTAACAAGCAGAAACTATTGTGCTTCATATAATTTATATATTCCATAAATTTATCAAGCAGTGTATTTCATTTTTATACAACTGTGCATTTACTTTATTCTTTCAGGATTGCTTGCCTCCGGAGAAACCCCGGCTCGTCTCTAGGCTTGGTCTTCCAGGTGCTTGTGCTGTCTCACGTGCATTAGACAGAAGATTTGGACTTGGGCATCTTTGTCATGTTAATTTATGGCCTAGTGGCTTCATCTAGATGTTGTTGGTTATGTTTGGCTTCTGCATCAAGCCATCAGCTGGACCATCACTGCAAGTTTAACACACTTTTCTGACAAGACCATGTGAAAGCTATGCCTAGCTCGTCTCTAAGCTTGGTCTTCCAGCCCAGGTGGCTGTGATGTCTGTAGTCCAGCAGGCAGGAAATTTGAATAGGGTTGTGCTTCTTGCTGAAGTTTAATGTCATAGGCAGGGGCCAAGGGATCGAGGCCCATGGACCCAACCCCTGGCGAGTGAACAGTAAACGCGTGAACAGTACAAATGTGAACAGTGTACGCGGTACTGTAGCAGTTGGTTGGGTGATAGGATAGGATTAAGAGATAAAATTAGATTAGATTAAGTTAGTTATTTAGGGATTAAGTCTTACCATCTATACAAGGGATGGATTGTATTGTAATTTTAATCAAGCAATGAATCAGAGTTAGTTTTCCCTAATCTAAGTCCCCCTCTCATCCCCTAACAGCCGTCGCCGCCCGGCTATCCTCCCGGCGGTGTTTACCCCCTATGAACCCTAACCCATAACATTTAAGGACTTCTTTCATGTAGATGCCATTGGCTCTTTTTGGCTTCTGCATCAATACACCTCGATGCATGTTTTCATTAATTTCTGATAATAATGGTGCCTTAGAAGTAGAATGATCTCATCTTTGTCTGATATAAATGCTGCACCTAGCCCTTTTCTCAGTTGTCTGATAGAAAACTAGCATCATTAACAAGTTTGTTCATTTTTGTACTTTTTATTTCTTGTAGAGGAGGTATTGGAGGGTGTAGCTGCTGGTATCGATCTATTCGACTCCACGTATGTGCATGAATATCTTTCTGTTGTAGCACTTGTAGTTTCAATAGCTTGGTTTAACCACTGATTTTATATACTTTGACAGGTACATTTACCAACTTACTGTGGGTGGTTTTGCATTGATCTTCCCGGTTGACATGGTTGGAAAAACAATGCACAATGGAGTATTGAATCATAGTAGTGGAGAGTTCACAAAGATTAATTTGCGTGCAACGATATATCGGTAGGTGCCTTGCTCTACAGAAATTTCATATGTCCATAAGGACACACTTAAATACCTTGAATAAATAATTTTAGTTATATGTTGGGCATACAAACTTTTCCTGGCATAAGTTTTAACTGTACGAATGATCCTCGAGTAATTTTTTTTTTGTTTGAGGTGTGTGCATGCTCTGTATGTTTATGGATTCATAACTTGTTCCTAATTCTTTCAAGAAAATATTTGCAATTTGTGTATAGAGCAGCCAATCATTAAGCACCACTTTCTGAGAATGAATAATCATCAATTGTTCCATTTGAAACAAGCATAAGGTTCAAATTTTGTTGACTTTTTCAAGTCTATTGGTTGTGTTTATTTGACTATATAAGAATTTTGGATATGCTTTTTTCTTCAGGAAAGACACGTCAAGGATAGTTGATAGCTGTAGCTGTTTCACATGCCAGAACCATACTCGTGCTTACCTCAATCATTTGCTCAACGTCCATGAGATGTTGGCCCAGATTCTACTGGAGATGTAAGCCCAAGACGAGAAATTTCAGCGATACATTTTAGTATGTATATATCTGAGTGACTGACATTGTTCTGCTTATGCCAAATTTGCAGACACAATGCACATCATTACCTTTGCTTCTTCCGGTTGATACGAGATGCAATAAAAACCGGAGAGTTTGATGACTTTCGGCAGCAGTTTGTTCAGAACAGGCGTGCTCATCTTGCAGAAGCTGTTCTCTAGATATTAACGAGGATTATTTGGCTTTTCATACAAGGCTTGCCGGAAATTAGATTCAATTGAATCCAAACAATCCCTCTCTTCGAAAAATCCAAGAGACAGAGCTATTAACATTTTGCAAATCCCTGAAAGGAAAAGGGATATATAGAGAGCGCTAGATGGCAGAATTATTAGTTACCTTTGGATGAAATTTGGGTTTATTAACCAGTTACTATTATTATAGGTAACACTGCATGTACCGACGTACGAAGTTTTGGTTAGTCTTGTCTCTTCATGTTAAGGTTAGATCAACCTTCTGAATTGAGGAAGAACGTGTTATATGATCGCAAACTACAATATTTTGGGTGCATAACTTTATTTAAGTTTGTTCATCAGGATTTTGAATTCGGATGGTTATTTACTTGACAATATCGTAGAACTTTTGTTTTGTCTATTTTTTTTTTGAAGTAAAATACATGGCTAGTTCGTAATCTTGGACCGAGATGTTATCGACGTCCGTGAACTTATAAAATGCATCTATAATGTATTATTACTCGTGGTTCAAAGTGCAAGACATGTAGCTCGGGTGGTGACATGGGCATATACGGTGATGAGAATTTTGTACTTAAACTCATTTTACGTACGGCACCAAATCAATTCCCACTTGGGAGAGGGTGAAGAGATAGTGATCAGAGCAGCACGATCATTAGACTAGTCTTAATGCATGATTCATGAGAGTGTTATAAACTCATTAGTTTTGGTAACTATGTCATAAAAACTATGCATTGAGTGAAACTATGCATTAAGACTGCTCTGAGCGATGAGAGCCAAGATGTATAAAGTGATAAAAGAAGAGGCTGATCTCATAAGTCTAATGTGGATCTCAATTTGTACATGCGATGGAAGTTGATTTTGGGCATATCGTAGCGAAGGGGCTTAAATAAAAGATTTTCTGCTACCGTGGACAGCTACATCGGTATCTGGAGTTACATCATTTATATTTTGGATCTTGGAAGATATATTAACCAAAGATTATGGATCTGGATGCGTACCTATTACACTTTGGTATAGTTCAAGTACCAGACGTGTATTTTATATTTTCTTTAGATATTGGAAAATGTTTTGTATCTCCAGACTCTGCTACGATGCACACCACCAAGGTGATTTAAATTCTGATTGGTTTATAACGTTGTTATTTGTCTTTGTGTCTATTGGACGCGTGTTGATTACATGCGATGTAATTATGCGCGTAGGTGATGGGGATTGCAGAATCTTCTTTTTATATAGTACTATTTCAGATAAAATAAATTAAGTATTTACCTCGTGTTCTTCTCATTGATGGGATCAAACTGAAATAACGGACACGAATCAAGACTGTAAATCCTTGATTACGATCTAAAGAGAAACCCATATATATGATCAAATTCCACAGCAAAGTAAAATACAAAACAGTAAATGCAGTTGAGTAGGGTAAACAAGTACCGATAAATCCATTTTTTTATGAGCTAGATAAATTAAATGACGTCAAGCTAAAACTACCCTCCTTCCATATAAAAAGTATGCTATTCCAATGGTTCCCAATCGTATACTTTAACCATTAATTACTTTCATAATTCATAATAATGTATTACCACCGCTACGATGTACTGCCTCCATTCCAAAATAAGTGTCTGGTTTTTATCAGTTTTAAACAAATTAGTACTAAGTAAAATAACATCCATGCCCATACTTAACTACCCTGTTGTTGATGAAAATATATGATAATGTTACTCCCCAATAAATATAACAATTGTGTAGCTCACATTTACTTTTTTTTTCTCTAAGTCCAAGGTACTTTCTTCGGTGTCTGATTCATCCATATATCACTGTATATGTCTTATATATATATATATCTAGATTTATTAACACACATAATCTAGACAATATCAGAAAGTTTTATAATGTGGAATGGTGGGAATAATCATTTATTTATGGCAAATTTTTCTAGCTAAAATGATCATTTATTTTAGGACAGAGTAAATAATATCATATGAAACTCTTCCTAAATACGATTACTAGTATGTACTTATATATTATTGGCCTAATAATTAGGCCATGTTCGGCACCCCTCCCGATTCTTTCATTCTCAACGCATATGCTTTTCGAATAGCTAAACGATTTATTTTTTGAGAAAAATTTAATATGAAAGTTGCTTTTAAAATCATATCAATATATTTTTAGGTTTTTTATGACTAATAATTAATTAATTATATGTTAATCTGCTACTACGTTTTCCACACGGATTAATAACCCAACGTCAAACAGGCCTTAGCTAAATATTACAAATAACTGTAAAACTTACTCCTTTCGTTCCTTCACATGTGATATTATTGATAAACACTATTTGCCTCCATTTCTTCTGTAGATGACATCATCGACCAACACCGTTTAAACGATTAAATCTATAATAAACGTTGTTCATCCTCGATGGATTATGGACAGAGGCATAGAGCCTTGCTCTGCAAATTAGAGGTCAGCTTGCGCTTCAGCTCAATTTACCTTTCACTTAAAAAAAGAATCTAAGTAAAAATATAATTAAGAACAAAAATAGAATCACAATGGCAGTAGGATTCCGTTTTTATTCTTTCAAAAAAGAAAGCAAACAAATATTTTTTTTCTAAATAGGACACGAAAATAGAATCACCATAGCGTTAGGATTCCATTTATTTTTTTTCAAAAAAGAAACCAAGCATACATTTTGAATGTTTTTATTTTTCTAAAAAAAACAGACAAACATTTCATCTAAATAGGTCATGAAATTCACGTTCAACTCAAAATTTAGTCCACTGTTCTAAAATTGTATGATATAAAAGGCTTGCACAGAGAGAAAAATGGCTTGCACAGGGATAAGAGGGGAAAGAAGAGAGGGGAACATAAAAAAAAGGAAAAAGGAAATGAAGGAGAAAAGAATAAAAAAGAAAGAGAAAATAAGGAGAAAGGTAAAAGTTTGAAATTAAAGATTCTAAGTAGCTCTCACCGTACACTGTTTAAAATTAAATATTTCTATCGAATAAAAAAAATCAAAATGAGTAGGACACAGGGTTTAGTGAGCCTGTATTCCCTTTGTTGTCGAAAGACCACACATCTTATTTAATTGTTTATGATAAGAAGGGAAACTAATAAGATGTTTTGCATGTTCCTATTTTTTCTAAAAAGAAAGCAAATGTTTCACCTAAATAAGACGTTAAATTCATCTTCAATTCAGATTTTAGTTCACTGCTCAAGAATTGCATAATATATAAGGCTTGCACTAGTGAAACCAGGATAAGAGGGGAAAATGAGAGAGTAAAATAAAAATAGGAAAAGAAAGAAGAAAAGAAGGAGAAAAGAAAGGAAATGAAAAAAAAGAGAAAAAAAAGAGAAAAGAGAATAATAAAAAAGAAAGAGAAAATAAGGAGAAAGGGAAAAAAATAGAAATTAAAGATTCTAAGTAGCCGTCACTGTGCAATGCTTAAAATTAAATATTTGCATCAAATAAAAATATCAAAGTGGGTAAGAATTGAATAACTTGGTTGAAAATGATATACCATGGTTTATCTTTTATACTTTGTTGTCGAAAGACCAGCATATTATTTAATTTATAATATTGAGTCGAAATTAATATTCTCAATTATAAGCTATTTGATGCAACATATGTTACCCAAATTAAATTAACTGTATATCGATCATATTTACCATTATTGACTCGATGCGTAATTTATTTTCAAAACTTATTTTAATTTACACAGTTAAAATTAACCTAACCTGATAAACACACGCACGAATATGTTTTGTAAGTAAATAACGAGGATGTAGCAACACACTCTGACATTATTTCGGCTGTGAGTTAAAAAGGGTGCTCCGGTGGTCGATAATGCAAGCCCACAATCCCCCGGATTTCGGGGAGGGGAAAGTGCACAAAACAACCCCCCCCCCCCCCCCCCCCCCCCCCCACTCACGCCCACGCAAGCCAGCGGCGCCCCGCGCCTCGCCGCCGCCGGCCACGCTTCTCTTCCTCCGCCGCCGTGTCGGATCGTTTCCTCCGGTATCCTTCCCCCTCGCCTAACCCCCACCTCCCTCTCCTGTTCGATCCACCTCTGGGCGTTGCAGTTTTGGTGGTTGCTTTGCTTCCATCGCGTCGGAATTTCCTCTGTTGGTTTCCGTTTCCGGCCGCCGGTGTGGGCTTCTCATGTGGGCGATCTTCTCTTCTCTTCTCTTTCTAGTTGTTGAAGAAGCAGTTCGGGGTGGGGAAGACGGAGGCGGCGGAGGGCTTGTTCGGCGACCCACAGCTCAGCTCCCGAGCGAGCGAGCGAGCTGGTAAGGGTGGCTGCTCGTTTTCCCTTGCTCGTATCAGTTAAAATTTGTAGCTGTTTACTGCTTCCAGCTGAACTGGATCACCCCGCGAAAAGGAAAAAATAATAGGAAAGAATTGGACCATGGCTCACAGTCAGATTAAGTTTGTTTGTGCTGTTGCTCGCTCGGATAGCACTTTACGCCTACTTAGCGCTTGCTTTTTGAGATCGAATTGTGTGGGAAGGATCAGCAGAACAGATTGGATTGCACCACTTTGCATACCCATCTGACTATCTGCATACTTCATTATCGAAGTGGATGTTCTTGCTGCCCGCAGGGCTTCTTTTCCTCTGTACTGATAGCAAGGAAAAAGGATTTTCTAGGAAATAAGAAGTTGTCAGTACCTTGCCACTTTTTTTTTCTGTCAGCGGGATGGTATATTTGCCACAGAGGTTGGTGTTCAATACTCCTTTTCTCTATGCTGTGTGAAACCTTGAAATGCGTAGCTGTTGAGGACTATTTAGCAATGTTCCTTCATAAAATTGATTGCAATGAGAGGATTGCTGTAATCAGAACAGATTTCACTACTTTAAGGTGGTGCTCCATATGACCTTCGCATGCTGCCTCATTGAATTCCATACTAAATCTTCTCCAATACAATGTGGTGTCTTTGTTCAAGCTTTGTCCTCTGTACTCTGTATAATTTTCAATCAGTCAATTGGTTGCACTTTTTTATTCATGGTAATAATATAAGGAATCAGCTTTTGTGGTGTCAATGTAGAGTTTTCTGTCCTCATGCTCTGGCTCCGCCATGTCCCTTTTTTGGGGTAAAAATAATTTGAGCTTCTATAATCTATAGAGATGAATTCCTGTTTTCTACTCTAATTTTCAGTTTCTGATGTTATGCAATAAGTGACGACGGTAAATGGAGTGCCACATTGTTGATATAGCGAGATACTAAAACATCAATTCATCATCATCATAGCCAATTGTCAAGCATAATCCCACCTAGGAAACAATAGTTTCTAAGTTGTATGCACAATTTTATATCTACTGGCTGGTGTTTTTTTTCGTCATCTCGTTTACTGTATAATATACCTTCCAAGCATGATTTCCTTTTTCTTTCTTTGTACCAATTTTGTTCTTTGTAGGCCTATGAGAGATGGAATTTTAGTGCTATCAGCTGCCAGAGGATAGACTGGAGTAACTTATATTAATTATAGAATGGGTGGGTGCTGTTGTTCATCGACAAGATCTGCATCTGTTGGTGCACCAGTTTATATCTATGTATGTAGACAATACATTCTATTGTTTTTCTATGATGTTATTATCTCTTTCTTTTGTCATTTTGTAAATTGCATAAAGATTATCTCAAAGAGTTGTATAGCATCTGTCACTCTTTCCTGTCGAAAGATTCAGTTGAATTAATCAATTCGCAGCAATTTTTGTTCACTTATTTTAGCTGCAAGGTAGAAGGAACCAAATGAACTGCTGTGTGATAATGCTTCTTTTGTTCCTGTACAACCGCTTGTGTAATTTTCTTAGTTCTGTACTTGAGTGTGTGCTAGAAATATTAACTGCAGCAAACGAAAACTGGATGCTAGAAATTCTGTATTTCCTTTATGGTGCCAATGCAACAGAAGGAATACCTTTCTACTGCTAGACATCATGCACTTGTGCTATTTGCTCCATTATAGTTAATGGTAGTGCCACGTACATATCTTGACTTGGTGACGACTTCTTCTATTCATCAGCTTGTTATCTAAGTTAGTTTAAGGATACTGATATTCTTCACTTTGTATTATCAGCATCAACAAAATCCTGCCACGGCGATAGTTGCAGTAGACAAAAATCTGGATACATCCACTCCTGACACTTACAGGGCACCACCTGCACCTTTGCCTTATGATGTTGGTTTGATTTTGGCAGATAACCCTGGTAAAAAATGATTGTACTTATAATGATAAATGATTGTTAACTTTAACGTTGCTGATTGATGCTTAGAGTTTCGCATTCTTATGTAGATCTGGAGAAGTCAGGCATTAAGAGGAAAATTAATGATCATCAGCAGCCCTTAATGATGGATGAGAATGAGTCATTGAAAAAGTGTCTCTCTGAAGATAAGCCTGATGAGGAGGATGTTTGCCCAATCTGTCTTGAAGGTTCTGTTTCTCTTGAGCATTGGATAATTAACTTTCGAATCAAAAGGATCTTAATTAAACTATATTTATTTGGTTGGTAGCTTGGCACACACATGTTTTACTGCTCTTCTCCACTGTTTTAGTTAGGATGTCTGCTCATTTTAGTGGGAAACATAATCTGATATAAGATGCATTCATTTGAGTGCAATGGAAAATAGTTAGGAAACAATGATGAATCCCTAAAAGGAATACCTGGAGGCTTGATTCTGTCGGTGCTATGGGCCTAGTATTCTTGTTTTCTGCATTAGATCGGATATGCGTGCAGCCTGTAGTCATGTAAACTGATTTCTCTTCACGTATGTTGTCTTAAGCAACTCACTGGATTGTAAATAAATCTGAAATAGTGGAGGTTTTTATGAATTTTTCTGTAAATTTCTTGCTGAATTTTCTGATGTACACATGCTGTTATTATTCTCCACCAATACATTGACTTATCACTTCAATTTCAGTTAAATTCCAGTAATAATGTTTCTTTGTTCTTCACCAGAATATGATGAAGAAAATCCCAGCTCTATAACTAAATGCCAACATCATTTTCATCTTTGCTGCATACTTGATTGGATGGAGCGGAGTGAAACTTGCCCAGTTTGTGACCAGGTTAGTTCACCGAAACTAATTTATGTCAGTCTAACCACTTCTCTACTTTTTTTATTTCCTGTATGAATTATATATGTTTCTGTTTTCTTGATGATAATCCACTTGTTATCTTACTCGTCGAAACTGTGATGTTTGAGATTGCTGCTGATCAGTTACTAATTATTTTATACATTTCTGTTAATCTAAAGCCCTAAGTTGACCACGTCCATCTTTCAAACAAATTAGTTGAGGAATACATGAACTTTTTTGCTGTAAGCTCACTATACCTTCTTGCAGATAACCTCGATCGATTCAATGTATGAATAGCCTTGATGACCCTGGTGGATCCTCTCTTGAAGCTCATGGCTGTTCAGTCGGTTTGAAAGAAGTCCTTTGATGGGGAAGCACAATGAACAACTACTATGCTCTTGACATTGCTTTGGTCTTTTTTGGTGGAAGGATTGAACTAAGGAGACAAAAGACATGAAATGTGTTGAAATCAACACTTTTTTTTGTAACTTTTGTGTCAATATTTGGCTATTTACAGCACTTAGCAACAGGAGGATTAGGAAAATGCTTTGGTTGCAATATTTTTACCAGTCACAGGTTCATTCAGTCGAAGTCCAAACCTTTGAAATCAACTCTTTTGAACTTAGGACGTCTATTACTTCACTTTCAATCCAGCTAGTGCCTGTGTATACCATACATAACATAGGTGACAAGGAAAAAATGATCGTAGTTACTAGTGTAGGCTTCATTTGTATACTCCTAGTTGGACAAGCTCCTGAATACATGCCCTTCCTAGTTCTATAGACAGTTAAACATTTCACATGGAATTTTTTTTTGCTCTAATTATGAAATGGATATTTTTTTTCCTTGCCATTAGAAGGCCCTAGCGGCAAAGGTATCCTTTTGGCAGAATCAGCTTCGTGGCCTTTCATTTTCGACAGTGAACAATTTACTTCTAAATGTGACATGTTTCTTACTCCCACCATCCAAAAAATACAAGGACATGTCTAGTCATACCTCCTATCCTTTTAGTTTTGGATCGAGGACGTGCTTCTCTAGTACATAGTTCATAGCTGAGAAATCTGTATTTTCTTTTGTTCCTTCCGTTTCAATTATGTTTGGTGTCTGTTCAGTAAAAAAAATACAGTTGGATGTTCCAGTGTAAATATCTAGGTTTTATGTGTATGATCATATTTTTTATGACTTTAAAAAACATTACCAATAATTTACTTACCTTTTTGTGTGTTTATTGGAGTTATGTAGTCTTATCTTTTTGCTTCTGCTTATATAAGCTAAAATTTAAATTTTCAACGTTACATTTAGAGTCTTTTCTACATTGGAGTCTTTTCTACTTACGTGCATCGGTCTAAGCTGCATATGGTCATGTGCATTATTTAGGAAAAAAACATCAGTTATAAACAAAATACTACCATTAAATCCAAATGATATTTTTCTATACCATCGTAAAATTCAAATGACCATGGTAGCAATTACTTGTTCGTTACTCCTCCAAGAATCCAAGACATATCATTGGTACCTTGCCAACGCTCATATCCTTTGTGATTCATTCTCAGTTCCAAACTTGGTACCAAGTTTTCACTGGATAGTGGATACTAGACCTAGCATTTAGGTATCAAAACTTGTTACTTGAGTATTTGGTATGATACCCACATGTATCATGATACATATAAGTATGAGATCTGATACCCATGAGTATCAGGCATGATGATGCAAAGGTATCAACTTAGTACGTAGGTATTAGATATATTATTTGATACCTCGAGATATTGTTGTTATATATTTGATGTATAATCAATGTAAACATGTAAATGTATACTAGTGATGTGATTTTGAAGAAAAAAGACATAATTTAACCTAGTAAAAGATACTAAACTTGTCTTATTTGTTACTCTTTATTTGGCTAGCCTATCAATTAAACGGTATGTACATAAACTTCTAGCTGTGTCTACTCACCAGGGCCTGTAAATGTGCCTAGAGCCAAAAGAAGACCAATATCATCCCAACAGCTTATCTAAATTTGATCTACTATATCTTAGTTTGGATAATCATCTAAAACAGTTTTATCCTCTATATGTTTGTGTGCTTCAACAGATCATCCATATTAGAGCATCTATATTTTAGTCTATTATATTTTATTGATACATGTAACTACCATTTATTCGTTTTATATTTTATAGTGGCCAAAGTGAGGACAATTGAGTTTTAGACGATGGAGAGAGCCTGATATAGAGGACATCTAAAAATAGAGAATGGAATAGATGTTCTATTGGAACATTATTTTTACCCTTCATCCTCTATTTGATGGGATAAAAAAACTGTTGGGGATGCTTTAACTTAGTTCAATGATGACCCTTAATCTAGCTACAACAAAGGTGAGTGAAGACTGAGCGTAACTATCAATATTACCTTATAGAAGGATAAGGGTGTGTGTAATTATTATTACGCGGTGGTTTAATTTTATACTTCCTCCATGTATAAATATATGGTGTTGGTTAGTTGAAAGTAAAAAAAAAAGTGGGAGTATACGATGATCCTCTCGTTAGGACGAGATGCCGTCGTGTAGTTTTTTTCTTAAAAAATCTCATAAAAGTCTATTAAAAACAGCGTGATAAAATTATCACACGTAAGCGCAGTGTATACCTCGTCCTAACACGTCAATGCATCCCAATACGAATCCGATTCGCTTCGTCAAATCCAACATTTGTATAAAAAACGACTTCGAGTCCGAGTCGGTAGATCGGTGCCGTCCCTGACTGTAAAACCGACTACGTGTCTGCTTCGGAGCCGTCCGATCCAAATAAATCCGCAACGCAGCCTCCCACACAAAAAAATTCAAACCAGAGCAAAAATTATTCCGCACGACTCGCCGTCGCCGACGAATCCAAGGACCGATCACAGTCGCACATCGCTGAATCAACGGCCGAGATGAGCTCCGACGAGACGACAATAACCCGCCACTCCTCGCCGGCGCCGGAGGAGGAGTGGAAGCCGGAGATGGACGACATGCCGCTCAACGACGACGTCGTCCGAGAGATCCTCCTCCGCGTGGGGCCGCTCCCCAGCGCGCTCGTCCGCTCCGCCGCCTCGTCGGCGAGCCGGGCTTCGTCGAGCACTACCGCGCCGCCCAGCACGGGAAGCCGCCGCTGCTGGGGTTCTTCGTCAACACGGCCGGCCGGGAGCCGCTGTTCCGGTCCATCATGGACGCCCCCAACCACGTCCCGCCCGAGCGCTTCGCGCTCCGCCTCGACGGCGACACCGAGAAGGGAGGCAACTGGTACTACCACGGCTGCCGCCACGGCCGCCTCCTCCTCGTCAACTGGAAGAGCGGCCTCGGCTGCCGCCAGATCCTGGTCTGGGAGCCCACCTCCAACAACCTCCGCCGCATCTCCCCGCCGCCGCAGCTGCAAGCCGACCTAAAGCGGGTCTTCTTCCAGGGCACGGTGGTCTGCGCCGCGGGCGACAAGGACGGCGCCGGCCACGCCCACGTGCACGGCGCCGCCTGCCACTCCGCCCCCTTCAAGCCCGTCCTCGTGGGCACCGACCGGTTCCGCGCCTTCGCCTTCGCCTTCGTCTACTCGTCGGACACCGGCGAGTGGTGGGGAGACGCCGCCGCCGGCACCGAACTAGCCCCGCTGGAGTGCATCTCCATCGGCAGCCGATGCGTCCAGATCGGGAGCTCGCTCTACTGGATGGTCTTCGGCTACGACAATGGCGTGCTCGAGTTCGATCTCGAAACCCAGAGCATGTCCGTGGTGGAGGTGCCGGAGTACATCCACGAGGATCACGACGGCCTCTACCCGATCGCCCTGCGCGACGGGACCGAGCTCGGGCTGATCGTCATGGCCGGCTGCCGCGCGCAGGTGTGGCGGCCGACGGCGACGGCGACGGCGTCGCCGGCTGGGCGCCGGCCGAGGCCATGTGCCTGGACACCATGCTTTCTCTGGAACCGGCGGAGCGCGTCGACCCCACCAAGGTGCTGGGGTTCTCGCAGGACGACAACGCGCTGTTCGTGGCGTCGTGCAGCCGCCTGTTCGTCGTCCACCTCGACTCCATGGCCTGCAGGCAGATCTGCGGCATGGACGAATTCTCGGTCGCCCCCGACTCCCGCCAGATTTATGCGGTGTATCCGTTTGCTGGGTTTTTGTGATCGATCGATGCGGCTGGTTCAGGATGGCCGGTGTAACAGCAATAATCTCGGTTCGGTTCAGTTCATAGTTAGTTTATGGAATTAATGCCTTTTCGTATCCTTGTGGTTTTGGTTCAAATTGTATCATCTCTTCTGTGGCTGCTTGGTGACGTACACGTACTGAACGGACAGCGTTTTGTCTTCTCGAATGCATGGGGTGATTCTTTGCCTTTTTTTAGGGACAACATATTTACAAATAAAAAATAATTAATGAATAAAAATTTTATATAAGTATTCGCAGCGATCTAAAAATTGAAAATAAACTAATAGTAAAACTTTAAAATTTACATAAATTTATGGTTGGAAATTTAAACTTTTAGCTTATAAGTATAGATAGAAATAAAAAGATGGAGCTACGTAACTTGTTTTTGTTTTGCGGTATCAAAGTTACAAGCTTTTGAGTGATTTTTTTTCACTCTAAGATTCAAACAATTATATCATTATTTTGATACTGGAGGGTACTAACAATAAACCCATGCAACAATGGAATGCTGAGTTGGTAAAAATATGAGACGAATGGGTGCTTATAATAAAAAAAAAAGTCAATGGTGGCACCGACAGCGAGCATCTGCAAGAAGCTGGAAGACATGAGGGGAGAGCAGCAAGAACAGAACTGAACACAAGAATCCGATGAAAATGGACATTTTGGAACACTGAGAATACATGCACAGTATCTACTCTCATTGCTGATACTTTCATACGTGTTCTCTTGCAGTTAATATACGCTACCTTGGAGGTTAATCTTGAACAAAGTGAATTTTACTATTTTTAAAATGATACTGAAAAAATATACTATTCTAGCCTAAAACTTCACTGCACCAAAAATTTACATCGTAAATTATCATTTCGCCAAACATAAGTCAAACCAATTATCCATGCTGTATATATATTTTATTAGTGATCAACCCGTGGTAAGTCACGTGTCATACGACGGTAAGCCTACAATTAAATGTAATGGAATATATTGAGAAGTACAGATCTATGGTATTTATGAGTCTAAAAAACAGAACACAAAAAAGGATTGAAAAACATTTTAAAAAACACAAAGACTACGGTACGGTAAGGTCTCCCGTCCAAGACAGCATTCATTAATGACGACCGTTACAGCGAGCAACTCGGCCATCAAATCATATGCTACTGTCCTGTCCAGTACAACCTGGGCCGCGTTAGCCCAAGGGGTGTATGTTAACTTATCCCAGAAAACGTAGTAATAGATTAGTATATAATTAATTAATTATTAATTATTTAAAAAATATAGAGTATATTAATATGATTTTTTAAAACAACTTTCCTATAGAATTTTTTTGCAAAATATACATCGTTTAGTAGTTCGGGAAGCGTGCGCGTGGAAAACGAGGGAGGTAAGTTAACTTATACCCCTGGGCGAACGCGGCCCTGGTATCATGTGGTATTTGCACCCTTCGAACTGTTCTTGTCACGCAAAGCTATGATGCTAGATGATACCAACTGGTAACATTTGGTATCACATGATACCCGTTGGTATCATCTGGTATTTGGTATAATACCACTAGTATCATCTGGTACTAGCTACGCGAGGTGAAGTAAGGCGCATCGGAGTAGGCGTACGACATACGGTGACGAGAGTGCGACATGTAAGGTGACGCACAGCGTGACGACGTGTAGAGGTGGGTGGAACGGACGGAGGCGGGCAAACATGGTTTTTCCTCCGTTCTTTTCACGTATACATCTGAACGGAATACCATACTGTAATAATTCTTTAAATTAATTCACTAAAAGACAAGATTCCAACAAAATAGTTTAATTGGTTTCTTCCACCGATATGTTGTTTTTACTCTATCCGATAATGCTAACATATATCAGGTGTATTTAAAGTCCAAAGATGTTTTTAAGAATTTCAATCTACTTTGGGCTTGTTTGGTTTACAAGGAAAAGTGATGGAATAAGAATATATACACACATTAATTTATAGAAATTTTTTCAAACGAATTGAGTAGACATAAAATTTTCTATATTTTCTCGCTACAACTAACTCATAGGAAATGGAAGTTTCATTTAATTTTTCCACACTTTATTTCTACGAACCATAGGAATTAATTCTTGGAAATCCAAATCGTTTCGTTTTCCTCCGAACCAAATAAGCCCTTGAAATCGATCAACGCTTGAAGTTAGGATACTTTTGGAGGTGGTTAGAAGATGCCAAAGCCACGGCCGCCTATCACCGTTCGTATGTCGGCACTCATGACAAAATCAGGTTTATCCGCTTTAGCCGTAGTCTGATCCAACGATCCAGTGCCACCATATTTGAAATGTTTGCGAGGCTGTGCAGCAGCAAGTCCCAGCAACACACTGTCCTGCATAAGAGCAATGGTTGCAGCGTGTTGTAGAGTAGAGGGCAACTGCACAGCAACCAATCCCCCCACGACAAACCGTGTGACAAGCATCATACCACCCACTGTTGGATCAAACACCCGTATCTTGTATACCAGTGCATCAAATTGTTGCTTGTATTCCTTGACTGGACCTGTCTGTTGCAACAACTGCAAGGCAGTCAGTCAGTCAGTCATCTTCTCCCTTTCAGCCACTCCCTCAAATTCAGCAGCCACAGCTTGCGTGAACAAAGGTGATGTGCGCACATCACCCACCAACTTCAAAGAGTGAAACCAGTGGGCTGCATTCCTCGACATATGTAACACAGCAGCGGAGAAAACCTTGAAATTGTCAGGAATTTGATACATGGTGGAATAAGTCTCACACATATCCAGCCAAATGCGTACATCCGAACCCTCAAAACGGGGAAAATCCATCTTCGGCAACGGCAAATTTTTGCCCCCTCCTCGACTGGACTCCCCTAACTCCCATGCATGCAAATCCACTGGAACAACTTGTGGAAAACTACCAGAACTAACCAATGAAATGCCCGATGGAGACCCGAGAATACCTGCTTGATCAGCCGCACATGGCGCCCGCCCAGATTGCTTCATACTGCGTGCCATGTCGCTTTGCTCTTGCTGAACTTTGCCCACTGAATCCAGACTAGATAAATATTAAGAGGACTCTTACGCCTAGATAAAAATCTATCATGGGCAGCAAAGTTGTTTTTTTATTTGTATTTGCCTTTTACTTAAAATTTTCAATTTCATTAAGAAAAACGAAATAGAAAAATGGAAAATGAAAATGGATAGAATTCCTTTTTTTTTCTTCAAATCCAAAAACTTTCTCCTTTTTTATACATAGGTCGTCGATTCGGCATTGGATAAAAAAGGGCACGGGTGCCCCTTCTAGTAAATAGTTCAAACCATTTTATCGATATGAGTGTTCTATATCAGATAAATTCTACATTAGCTATTTCCTGTTTAAAGCATTTCGGTACTAATACTAATATAGTTGTAGAAAGAGTACCCCTTTTACCTAGACTTCAAGCAGTTTAGCTTTAACCGTGTTAATGGTCTCGTCTGATTCCTCTTTACCGAAGAAGCCTGTGCTCAAAATAATCGAGCACGGGCTTTTCTGGTCAAAACGTATCTTGTCTTTATCACTTTATCATGAGTTCTTTTCCTTGGTTAACAATACTTGTTGTTTTGCCGATATTTGCGGGTTCATTAATTTTCTTTTTAGCGAAATTGTAGCTTCGGAATCTCGCTTAATTGAATCTCCTGCTCCGGGTATAATTTCCAGGCATTCTGTATATGAACCCCTTCAAACGGGGCTTATTGCTATCGATTCGATGATCCCCATAGGGCGCGGTCAGCGAGAGTTAATTATTGGGGACAGACAAACAGGCAAAACAGCAGTAGCTACAGATACAATTCTCAATCAAAAAGGGCAAGATGTAATATGTGTTTATGTAGCTATCGGTCAAAGAGCATCCTCCGTAGCTCAAGTCGTAACTACTTTCCATGACGAGGGGGCCATGGAATACACAATTGTAGTAGCTGAAATGGCGGATTCTCCTGCTACATTACCATACCTCGCTCCTTATACGGGAGCAGCCCTGGCTGAGTATTTTATGTACCGCGAACGACATACTTTAATAATTTATGATGATCTCTCCAAACAGGCACAAGCTTATCGCCAAATGTCCCTTCTATTAAGAAGACCCCCCGGCCGCGAAGCTTACCCAGGGGATGTTTTTTATTTGCATTCACGCCTTTTAGAAAGAGCCGCTAAATTAAATTCTCTTTTAGGGGAAGGAAGTATGACCGCTTTACCAATAGTTGAGACTCAATCTGGAGACGTTTCCGCCTATATTCCTACTAATGTAATCTCCATTAAACCCATATTCTATCATATGAATGAAATATAGGTCGAAAAAGGGAATAAACAAGTTTAATTTCCATCCTCAACGGAGGACTCGAGATGATCAATCCTGAAATGATAAGAGAAGAATCGACTCTTCTCCAACAAATAAACTATCAACCTCCAAATTAGATTAGCAATCTATTTTTCCGTAACATTTTTCCGTAACAAAACTAATTAACTATTAACTAAATAAACTATTCCAATGAAAAGAAAGTTTTTTGGTAGTTATAGAATTCTTGTATTTCTTTGACTCGAATACACCTTCGTGGAAACTTCACCCAACTAGCCTCCATGGTGTTCCACTTTCGAGTCCAACTCATGATACGAGACATCAGCAACTCTAACTTCTCAAGCAGCTTCACCTCCATTGATTCCATGGCCCGACGAAGCGGAGTGCTGAGCTTAGATGGAGCCGTGATGAATCCTCCTTCGAATCTGTTAAATATGTGATTTGAATTTTAACTGGAATTATATTCGGATTAGTTTCCTAGTAGGTTTCTCCCAGTTGTTTCCTACTAGGAGTTAGCTTAGTTTCCTAATAGGATTCTTTCGCCTTATCCTATTAGGACTCTTAGTTTTTCCCCTTATATATACTCTTGTAGTCTGCACGGGAAGAGGCGAGTTCTCATCGTTTCCCCTGCGTTATAATCATATCCTTATAGTGCAATTTGCCGGTTGGCGCCCGTGGTTTTTCCCGTAAGGGTTTTCCACGTTAAATTCGTGTCTCGTTTGTGCTTTTGTTTCTAACAAGTGGTATCAGAGCCGTGAAGATTAATCTACGCTACGCTGCTGCCGCTGACCGGACTTTTCCGGCGATTTGCGGAATCGCCGTTCTGTCGAGATCAGGTCGGAGTCGGCGGCGACTCCGACTCGACGTCGCGTTCGCACAGAAGAAAAAGAAAGGAGCAGGCGCGCGCACGCGGGAGGAAAATTGATCGTTCCAAGGACAAGCCATCAGATCGTGCCGTCCAATCCGCGCTACTGTAGCAGCTACAGTGCAACTACAGTAACAGTATCGTTTTTCTTTCCAGATTTAATTGCTACATTTACCCGATCTTGTGTACCCAAAAGTTATCAGATCATCTATTGTGCATCGTTTCGAGCACTGAAGTTTCGCGTATCTGCTTGGGTTCAACATATTAATACCAACAGATTCAGGATTTATTCTCAATGGCGAGTTTAAAGTATGATCTACCTCTTTTGGACCGAGACACAAGATTCTCATTGTGGCAAGTGAAGATGCGTGCAATTCTTGCACAGCAAGATCTGGATGATGTGCTTGATGGATTCAACAACAAAAGGATAAATGATTGGTCCGACGATGAGAAGAAGAAAGACCGTAAGGCTATGGCATATATCCATCTTCATCTATCCAGTAATATTTTGCAGGAAGTGCTTAAGGAGAAGACAGCTGCCGCGCTGTGGTTGAAGCTGGAACAGATATGCATGACAAAGGATCTGACCAGCAAGATGCACTTGAAGCAAAAGTTATTTCTGCACAAGTTGCAAGATGATGAGTCTGTGATGGATCATCTCTCCACTTTCAAGCAAATTGTTGCTGACCTTGAGTCCATGGAGATAAAGTATGATGAAGAGGATTTAAGCCTTATTCTGTTGTGCTCATTGCCTAGCTCATATGCAAATTTCAGAGATACTATCTTGTATTAGTCGTGATACTCTAAATTGCAAGAAGTTTATGATGCTTTGCATGCCAAAGAAAAGATGAAGAAGATGGTACCTTCTGAAGGTTCTAACTCACAACCAGAAAGCTTGGTTGTTCGGGGCAGGCAACAAGAGAAGAACACAGACAACAAATCAAAAGACAAAAGTTCTAATGGCTACCGCGGAAGGTCAAAGTCCAGAGGCAGGTATAAGTCATGCAAATACTACAAGAGAGGTGGACATGATATTTCTGATTGTTGGAAGCTACAGAACAAAGAAAAGCACAAGAGAAATTATAAACCGAAAGGTAAGCAAGAAGAGCAAGGTAAAGCCGCAGTTGCTACTGATGATAAACCAGATACAAAATTACTGATTGCTTATGCTGGTTGTGTACAAACCAGTGACGAGTGGCTTCTTGATACTGGATGCACCTATCATATGTGCCCTAATAGGGATTGGTTTACCACCTATGAACCTGTACAAGGTGGTAATGTTTTGATGGGTGATAATACGCCCTGCAAAGTTATGGGCGTTGGTACTATATAGATCAAGATGTTTGATGGCTGTATTAGAATATTATCAGATGTACGGCATATTCCTAGTTTGAAGAGAAATCTCATCTCTTTATCTACTCTTGATCGCAAAGGGTACAGATATTCCGGTGGAGACGAAATTTTGAAGGTAACAAAAGGCTCTCTTGTTGTGATGAAAGCTGACATTAAAAATGCCGATTTGTACCATCTACAAGGTACTACGATAGTAGGTAATGTTGCTGCCGTTACCGATTCATTATCGAATTCCGATCTTTGGCATATGCGTCTCGGGCATATGAGTGAAATTGGTTTGGCAGAATTGAGCAAGAGAGGATTACTAGATGGGCAAAACATCGGAAAGTTGAAATTTTGTGAGCATTGCATTTTTGGCAAACACAAGAGAGTGAAGTTTACCACATTTACACATACTACAGAAGGTATTCTTGATTATGTGCATTCTGACTTATGGGGTCCTGCTCGTAAGAGGTCATTTGGAGGTGCTCGTTATATGATGACTATCGTTGATGATTATTTAAGAAAAGTTTGGCCCTATTTTCTAAAGCACAAATTTGAAGCCTTTTCAGTATTTAAGGAGTGGAAGACTATGGTCGAAAGATAGACTGGAAGGAAGGTGAAAGTCCTTCGTACTGATAATGGGATGGAGTTCTGTTCTAGGCAATTTAAATCATATTGCAGGTCAGAAGGTATTGTGCGCCACTACACCATTTCTCATACACCTCAACAGAACGGCGTAGTTGAGCATATGAACAGGACAATTATTTCAAAGGCACGTTGTATGCTGTCAAATGCAGGTTTACCTAGACGGTTTTGGGCGGAAGCTGCTTCCACTGCTTGTTATCTTATTAATCGCTCACCCAGTTATGCCATCAATAAGAAGACTCCAATTGAGATGTGGTCTGGTTCCCCAGCTAATTATTCAGACCTGAAAGTATTTGGTTGTATTACTTATGCTCACGTTGATAATGGTAAATTGGAGCCTAGAGCTATTAAGTGCATTTTTCTTGGTTATCCTTCTGGTGTGAAAGCCTACAAGTTATGGTGTCCTGAAACCCAAAAGGTTGTGATTAGTAGAAATGTCATCTTCAATGAATCAGTTATGTTGAATGATAAGTCTTCTACTAATGTTCCTATTGAGAGTCAGCAGAAAGCAAGCGTGCAGGTAGAGCGCTTGATCAGTTCAGGACATGTACCAGAAAAAGAGAATATTGCTAATAACCAAGATGCACCGGTTATTGAAGAGTCAGACTCTTCTGCTGTTGAGCAGTCACCAAAATACTCTATTGCACATGGCAGAGCTAGGAGAAATATTAAAGCCCCTCAAAGATTGATCGAAGAAGCGAACATAGTTACTTATGCTATGAGTGTGGCGCAAGAAATCGAAGGTAATGCAGAACCTTTTTCATATTTTGAGGCTATTGTTTCTGCCGATAGCAATAGATGGATAGCTGCCATGCATGATGAGATGGAGTCACTTGAAAAGAATCATACTTGGAAATTAGTGGAATTGCCAAAGGGGAAGAAACCTATCCGTTGCAAATGGATTTTCAAAAGAAAGAAAGGTATATCTCCAACTGATGAGGCAAGATATAAAGCAAGGTTAGTTGCTAAAGGATATAGCTAGATCCTAGGTATTGATTTCAATGATATGTTTTCCCTAGCTGTGAAGCATAGTTCAATTCGCACTTTACTTGGTATTGTTGCAATGCATGATTATAAACTAGAGCAATTAGATGTGAAAACGACATTTTTACATGGGGAGTTAGAAGAAGACATCTATATGGAGCAACCGGAAGATTTTGTTGTTTCTGGTAAAGAAAACCTTGTCTGTAGGTTGGATAAGTCCCTTTACGGGTTGAAACAATCACCTCGGCAATGGTACAAGAGATTTGACTCTTTCATGCTTTCTCAGAATTTTAAAAGATCACAATTTGATAGCTGTGTTTATCTCAAAGAGATTAATGGTTCAACTATATATCTGCTTCTTTATGTTGATGATATGTTGATTGCTGCAAAAGACAAATTAGAGATAGCAAAGTTGAAGGCACAACTGAGTAGTGAGTTTGAGATGAAGGATTTAGGTGCAGCAAAGAAAATTCTCGGTATGGAAATTACCAGAGAAAGACGGTCAGGCAAGTTGTATCTTAGCCAGAAAGGTTATATTGAAAAGGTCCTTCGTCGCTTCAATATGCATGATGCAAAAACAGTGAGCACTCCTTTAGCTGCACATTTCAGATTATCTTCAGATTTTTGTCCATAATCAGAAGTTGATATTGAGTACATGTCTGGAGTTCCATATTCAAGTGCAGTTGGTTCACTTATGTATGCCATGGTATGTTCGCGTCCTGACTTATCACATGCATTGAGTGTTGTCAATAGATACATGGCTAATCTTGGCAAAGAGCATTGGAAAGCAGTTCAATGGATTTTCAGATATCTGCGAGGTACTTCTAATGCTTGTTTGCGGTTTGGGATGTCTAGAGATGGACTTGTTGGTTATGTGGATTCAGATTTTGCTGGAGATTTGGATAGGAGAAGATCACTTACAGGTTATGTTTTCACTATTGGAGGTTGTGCTGTTAGTTGGAAGACAAGTTTGCAAGTAACTGTTGCCTTATCTACTACCGAAGCAGAGTACATGGCTATTTCTGAAGCTTGCAAAGAAGCTATTTGGCTCAGAGACTTGTATACTGAGCTTTGTGGAGTTACGTCTTGCATAAATATATTTTGTGACAGTCAAAGTGCAATTTGCCTTTGATGTCAGATATCACTTTATTCGAGGTGTTATTGCTGATGGTGATGTTAAGGTATGCAAGATAAGTACTCATGATAACCCAGCTGATATGATGACAAAGTCAGTTCCTGCCACTAAGTTTGAGCTTTGCTCAAGCTTGGTTGGTGTTACGGTATAGTCTAAGAGACTATTTGGCGCGCAATAAATTTGACCTATGAGGTGTTTGTTGGTGATTGATGATTTTTATGCTACAAGAGGAAATTTGTCTCAAGGTGGAGATTGTTAAATATGTGATCCGAATTTTAACTGAAATTATATTTGGATTAGTTTCCTAGTAGGTTTCTCCTAGTTGTTTCCTACTAGGAGTCAGCTTAATTTTCTAATAGGATTCTTTCGCCTTATCCTATTAGGACTCTTAGTTTTTCCCTTTATATATACTCTTGTAGTCTGCACGGGAAGAGACGAGTTCTTATTGTTTCCCTGCGTTGTAATCATATCCTCATGGTACAATTTGCCAGTTGGCGCCCGTGATTTTTTCTGTAAGGGTTTTTCACATTAAATTCGTGTCTCGTTTGTGCTTTTGTTTCTAACAGAATCCTGCCAAATCCTGGATCAGAGTCGCAGCAACCACACCCGAAGGCGGTCGCCTGCTGAACTATGGGAAAAAAAAAATTGCCGGACGAATCAAGAGAATGTGAGGATTCACCGCCCTCCGAAACCTCGCTCTGGTACCACTGTAGCGGATTACTCGGTTGCGAGAATCGCCATGGATGGGTGGTGAGAAGAACAGAGAAAGAACAAGGAAGAAGCAAGAAGAACAGAGAAGATAGAGAGAGCAGTCAGATTCTATTTTCCCATTCGCTAGCTTTTCTTGCTACAGCTGTTGTCTTTTTATACTTCGTTACATGGGCTTGACCCATCACACTCGGCTCGCAGGCCAGAAACATGCACTCATGCTAGCCCAAAACTATGGTTCTGTACCATTCGTGACAGCTGTTGGAGTAGAACTTATCTTCATTGTTTTCCGCGTATATACTTTCCAAACTGCTAAATGGTATATCTTTTACAAAAGAAATTTATAGAAAAATTATTTTAAAAAATCATATTAATCTATTATATATATATTTTTAATAATTAATAATTAATTAATTATTTACTAATCTATTTACTACGTTTTTCGTGTTGGGTAAGTTAACTTATCCACACCTCCACTGAACGCAGCCTAGGACAAGGATTCCTACTCTAGTTGTTGATAGAGTTTTTGATATATAAACAGATGAGGGTATGGAGGTCCTATAGATATAACTTATGTAGGAGGAAAAATTAGAGTTTGAGAGGAGTGTTTTGTATACACTTTATAAACACAACTTGATACAATAAATTTGAATTTTTGGCTTATGTTTTTTGGTGGCAAGGTAGCTGGGGACGACTTCATCAAATTATAATTGAAGCTTTTTTATTTTTCTATAAAAAGATTTAGTTGATTTCGTTTCTCCTGCCATTCACGTGGTAGGCTGTCTCGTATTTTGATACCACAAGGAGGACCGCCCATAGTGACCAATGAGGGAACCTGGTATTAGGGCGAGATGTTGGAACTGTTTTGTTATTTTTTGGTGTGAGAATAATTGTGGAACCTCTAGAAGTATCAATCTATCGAATAGCAACATTCTCGGTTACGTGAATGCTCAGTAATTTTGCATGAGAGATTTTTAAAAATATTGCTTTTGGGAAAGAGGAAATTTAGTAATGACTAAAAAAATATTTCCTTGCATTTCCATCAACAAACTTAAATGATAGAAACCAACATTCTATAAAATAGATTAATGAGCAGAACAAGCTTCACTCATACCTAAAGATCATTACATGAATAATGCTTTTCAGAGCATCCCAAATTAAAATCATAACCCTATCAACCAAATAGCACATAATAGCAGAACGTGTTTTGATCAAACCAAATCTAGGAGCTCAGACTCGAAAGTTCCACGCAACCGTATCCTAAGCTTTAGGATTGGCCATTCACCAACAAGCTTAGTGATAAAGGGCAACAAAAATGACACGACACAAATTGCAATGGCCAACCATGGAAGATGAGGGGCCAAAACTGTATATAAACCAGTTGCAAATGCTGCTGTGGTTGCCATGTATGCAAACCACATGAGCTTCTTTGTAAAAGATCGGTAGTAAAGCAAGAACTCAAGATCCTCCCACCTTGCTATGATGCATATAAAGGCAACAGTAAGTGATGTGCACATTGCCAAGGTGTCAAATATCAAGAAAGCCTGAAAGGCAAGCTTTCTACCCATGATAGGAAGCCCCTTGCTTCCAACATCATTACTATATCCTCCAGGCAAGGTAAAAGCAGCAGCGAAGGTGATTGTCGCAATGAGGATTGCTACTAAAGAAGTGTTGTTTGCATATGTTTGAGTCAAGGACCTTATATCTTTCCTTGATTTTTCAATTACTTGATGTTTGATTGACTTATTAAGATTATAAATTTCACCTTTGTCTTCCGGGTCAGCTTCCAACATAAGCATCGAGACTTCATTCTGCATATTGTAATGTTTATATTGTATAGCAAGATTTAAATCCTAAAAAACTAATATTTTGGAAAGAGGAACATATATGAACACCACGTGGTGGAGAGCATGTGGACTTACCCAGTTGAGAGTCTTGGCGTGGTCGACAGCATCATCAGGTACCCAGATTGGGGGGCAACCCGAGTTGCTGAGCATCGTGACGTCTCGATATTGATGTTTCAGTAAAATAGCGACGATCTTTGGATAGCACTTCCGGATTGCATAATGAAGAGCAGTATCACCGTCTTTGTCTCGAATGTTAATGATTTTCCGAAGCTTATTTGACTGCACAACAAATTCCACAAATTTTGTCTGACCTGCATTTACAGCTTTGTGGAGACATGTGCAGCCATCTCGTTGATCTAAAAAGGGAGCATCTGGACAATGTTTAAGAATCTCTCGAGCAACTTCAACATGGCCCCGGTATGCGGCACAATTGAGAAGAGGGGCACCATCTGTCGAGACCTGATATCCTAAAGAGAAGTCATATTCCAGTAATACTCTTAGCACACCAATCTTGTTGTCAAGCACACCACAGAGGATAGCAGTACACTGTCCGTTCGTTTCTTGTCTCGCCAATTTAGGACGAGCCTGAACAATTTTTTTGGCAATATCTGACAAAGGAAGGCATGAATATTGGTTAACAAATACATATATAAAGATGTGAATCACCATTATGGATGATGGATGATATCGAAGAATATAAGTTGTTCCCCTACTCAACAAAAGATTTTAGGATCCAGATTAAATTCAGCGCCATTTAGATCTCACCAGCATTGTTATTTCTGAAGGCAGCATACAGAGCATTGTATCCGTAGGTTCCGCCGTCAGCAGAATCAGGAATCTCCAACAGTTTCTCGAATATGGTGGTGAAGTTTCTCATCACCGCGATGAACATGGGTGACTCGTCGTATTTGTTCACTGCTTTCGCCAAGGCAGGTTCTTCTTGTATCAGCGCGAGCGCGAGCTCCTCGTGCCCGCTGCGGATGGCGTGGTGCAGCGCGTTGCATCCATGCTTGTCTTGCTTCGTGATTGTCGCGCTCATATGGAGATTGCGACAGTAACTGAGTAAAAAAGAAGCTAATGAGACTTGGCCGTTTCTTACGGCGGCGAGCAACGGCGTCTCGCCATCGGCGTTGACAGCGTCGAGGAGGGACTTGTTCATCTCCAGGATATGGGTGCAGAATCCCAGGTGGCCATGGGCCGAGGCTATGTGGAGGCAGGTGTTTCCCTCCGGAGTCGTTCCAATCAGCAGGCTGGGCTCATGCTGAGCCTCTTGCAATATCATTGATATTGATGTGGTATCACCCGATCTGGCAGCTTGCAGGAGACGCCTGTCCATCCCTGTTGCTTCTGCTGAACCTGCTCCAGCTTTGCTGTCTGGTATCTGTTGACCATTTAAATGACTTGACATTAAACCTCTTGTGATTTTGTATACAAAAGATAATATAATGCTTGAGGTGTTACTCTATACTCCGTATATCTTATGGACACAGACTTTTATATATAATCCCTTTTTTTTAACCAGTGCATCATTGCGATGGTCACCCAGCTTGAAATATATAGTTATATCATGTTCATTCCAAATCACAATGTTTACTGTTTTATTTTAATATGGTTCCTAATGGATATTAATATAATCTATTACAGCACAATATATAAACCGCATCGAAGTAGAAATTAATGTTTTATGGTGCACCCAATCTTTTTTTCACCGTCCAGTCTGCTATTACTCTTACATCTTGGATGGTAAAACTGCATTTGTTAGTATTTAAAGTTTATTCATGTTAATTATTACACTAAATAACGAAAGAGGAATATGTTTCCTTGTGTGAATACTGTTAAAATTAATATAGTAAAGGAGTAAAGAAAATACTACCAAAAATTCAAATTCAAATTTATTTGGCATTTAATTTCCGATTATAATGGAAGTTTCAAAATAATTTGAACTTTCTAAACATATTTTATTTTAACCTGTGAACTCAAATCAAGTCACTTTTTTGTTTCAAGCGCAAAACGTACCACACATTTTTTAAATTTAAATAATAGACACTATATGTTTTCTTCTGAAATTTGAGCTTCGGCTAAATAGTGTCGACTTTGGGGATAGGTAGATGACATGCATGATAAAAGTAAAAGGATAACTAGGTCCATTACTACTTTCCATTATTTGACAGTTAATTAATGGAAGGGTACACCATTTTCTAAATTGTAAAAATTATGTCCGTAATATTCAACGGTTAGGATCGCTTTAGAGATCTTACCTCCATATAGGTGAGATGGAGCACTATAAAATGACTCATCGAAGTTTGCTGAGTAAATGAAAATAAGGACAGCTACACTTCAAAGAAATACACTGAAAAAAATATAGACGTACCCATATTGAATTTGTGCTGTCGTCCGTTTTGGCAGCAGCTAATACCATGCTAGCTGTCTGACCGATGTTGTTAAGCAGTGTGACGTCCATGCCTTGGTGAAGCAGTAAAGCAGACATAATCCTCGAATTATTATTTTGTGCTGCGATATGTAGAGCAGTCTTTCCGTTGTGATTTTGGATGTTAACGAGGTGCCGAAGTTCCGGTGACCCCAGAACAAACTGCACAAACTCCATGTGACCACTGTGTGCAGCTACATGAAGACAAGTCCAGTTGTCCTTGTTGCAATATAGAGCATCCGGACAATGGTTAAGAATCGCCCGAGCGACAGTAACTTGGCCTGTACCTGCGGCAGCAGAAAGAAGAGGGTGGCCTTCTTTGCTAAGAAGATACCCTAAAGACCGATCATGTTCCAACATTACTGTTAGGACATCAATCTTCCCAGCTCTTACAGCTATGTAAACTGGAGTCGTTTTCTTCTCACCAATCTCTTCTCTGGCCAGCCAAGGGCGTGCCTCCATAATCCTTTTGGCGATATCTGGAAGGAAATAAAGAAAGAACGCTGAACATAAGTAAAAAGTAATGGTGGCGAGGAGTAATTTGTTGTCAGCAGAGTGTTCTGCGTATACTGTAAATGTATACATATGAACCTGAGCAATTTTTTCATTCTTAAGCAAGCACCATGGGGTACCACTGTTTTCAAGATGTAATAAATTTTACATAGAAAACAGTAGTATCTCATGATACCTACTCAAGGATGAAAGAAATGTTTTATGAACCTTACACGTGGCCGTAGGTCTCACCTGGATTGTCATTTCTGACGGCAGCATGCAGAGCATTTTGGTCACCGGGTCCCCCATGAGAAGCATCAGAATTCTCCAAAAGTTTCTCCACGACATTTGCTGATAAGTTACCAGTAATCGAGTTGATATTTGCTGTTTGACATACTCAATCTAATACTGTCTCGGTTCGGTTCGATCTAGTAGATTGCATTTATTAGATAGTTTATATCATGTTGGCGTATTTTGCTCATCGTTTTATCGGAGTACCCGTCGATAAGTTACCAGTCATCGGCTATCGGCTCATTGGCTTGATAGCAATTTAGATCTGTTTAGTATCTAGACTGACATTGCTACGCGTAATCTTGAACTGTCTTGGTTGAGTCTGATCTTCTATGATTATTCTTAGCAATCTGGGCTATATATTTTATAGATCTTGGTTGTTTGTCCGCCTTCTATAGCCGATGATCTTTGCTGATCTACATGCTTGCTATATTTACATCAATAAAATAGCTGATTGCCTTACTGCATTATCTTTATACTAATCGGCTTGATTCTGTTAGATCGGTAGTTATTTATGTTGCATGGGCTTATGAGAATTGCATGCTAATTGGTTTTGGCTAATCGTAACACATAATTCATTGTTTATTCCAAGTAATTCTTCGGTTTATTTATTAGCCTTATCGATCTTCATGTTTCCTATAATTATATCGTGCTCGACTGCATACTGTCTTGGTTAAGTCTGATCTATGTATGTTTGGTTCGATCTAGTTATAGGGGCTCGTCTGACCGACTAAGATTAATAAGTAAGATGATGGATTACGTTGGTCTAATATTTAATTCATGTCCATTTCTATCCAGTTTCTAGCCGATCCAAGCTTTCAATAGTCGATTGCTCATCTATCGGCTAAACACTGCTATATCAATATCCGATTGACTAGATATTTGATTACCTATCGGCTCGATAGCCGATCGACTTGTTTTAGTGTTCATCTTGTTAGTTGCACGATCAAACTAACTGGCACACTCGTGCAATCTAAGAATTTAGGTCCTGCACTGGAGCTCTAAGATTGACTCTCAGGCCATCATTTGTGACACGTCAACGCTCACATTTTGACGTCAACAACCCCCTGTGTAACTCAGCGGTCCGAACGGAGAACTGTCATATCCCTGCGGTGTCAGTGATGTCACTATACTGTCAGGGATGTCCCATCTCCCTCGCCTTTTCTCAGGAGGGAGTGTGTATGGAGGCGTGCGTCTGCAGTCGCCTTTAATGCGGCTAGGCGCATGCCTACATCCACCATAAGGGCGGCGTAGCGCGCCAGGCGGCCTCGCTTCACCATAAACGCGGTGGTTGGGCATCATGGCTGGCGCAAGCGTAGGATGGGCCCCGCAACACGCAGCCCCCTGGCCGAGGGGATCGAGGATGGCCGACCCCTCTGGTGTTCGGCTAAGCAGCAACCTTTCGGGCCCGACACCTTGGGGGCACATGGTTTTTCGGGGACCGAATCCCTTTTCGGGTGTTTTGGTCCATGGGCCCACGGTCACCGCGGGCCAAACGTGCACAGGGGATACCTCGGGCCCATATAGCCGACATAGGTGTAGACCCCGACTCGATGCTTAAATATGTAACAATGAAACATAGTCTTTTATGGATTGTTACCCAAAAGGCATCCTCGAAGTTTCGAGTTACCCAACTCGAGCAGCACTATTCTAACTGCTTCCGAACCTAAGTGGTGTCTAGCTCTGGTTGCTCTTTCCAAGTGCTTTGAACCCGAGTGGTTTGGAGATGATCATTTTGCCGTGTTTCCCCAGACAATATGATTTAGAATCATGTTTTGCCGTTCGGGCTCATTTGTATGTTCATTTCAGATTATTCTTCTTGCTGTCCAGAAATTAAAATGATGGTAGTTCTACTTGTTTTTAGTTATTTTACTTAGTATTTGCTCAATAAAATTGCCTTTATGTAATTCATGAACCTAGATAGCTTAGGTGAAGGTAAAAGCTTGCATACTTCTCTCTCTTATGTATATATATTTTTGGGTAAGTCTTACAAGCACAAACTTGTACTTAACCCGATGCCTGTAATTTCAGGAGAGGATTCCATTGTTGAGCTTTGTTTTCTATCTGGTCACTACTCTGCCAAGGATGGCAAGGGCAAGAGAAGTGAGTGACCTCTCTCTTGTAGCTTGGTTCTTGTCGGGTCGGTTTGCCCTGGTGGGGTTACAGCACCACCGGTTTTGCTTTATGCTTTTGTATGTTATTTGAAAATTCCGCTGCTATCTTATGTGTTGTACTCAAGGACCACGAACCTTATTATGTATCCTGTACCTTGGTGTACGTTTCTGTCACACCATAAAATTTACACCAATTTCCTAACAATATCATGCATTATTCTCGGTACATGAATCAACCTCAGCACACACTATAACAAATCGAATACATAGTTCCATGACTTAAAACATATAAAAACAATTGTATCAAAATGCAGCGGAAAAAGAAACAAACTCAAACTATCTAATCTTGAGCTGACGAGGATGGCTCCACACCACAGACATTCTCAACGGCGAATGAACTTCACCCTTGCGAACAAACTTCTTCTGACTCATTCACTGGCAGTTGCTCTAGTGGAGGAAAAAAATAAGCAGGGCTGAGTACAAACCACGGTACTCAACAAGTAGCACCTAATAGAGGAAAAAGAAATGAATGCAGTAACAAGGAGAGGGTATGGTTAGTTTGCATAAAGCGGCAATATTTGGCAAAACGGTAAATTAAATAGAATGAAATAAAACGAAGTAAATACTTAAAATAACCATCCACTATCCAATGTTACACCAAGTTGTAACAAGCCCAAACCGCTGTCCAACGTTACACCACGTTGTGATAGGTTCAAAGCCGTTTTAGATTCATCAAGTTATTAAATGTGCGACTAATCCCAGCGAGTCTATTAGTTCACCCCATAACCATGAACACGACTATTCCAATAGTTTTACTCTGATCAGATGTATACAAATTTACCAATAACACTTAGTCTCACACACGTTACCGTGCACTGACGTATCAGAACGATACCGTAGAATGGAAACCATGATAAGGCCTTTCACCTAACCCTCCTTAATCAATCGCACCACACTGCAGGTTTCGCCCCTTCATTTACACCAAGTCGGGCAACCCTCTCTTATGCCAAGGTGAATCTGAAAGCAGCATAGACCGTCGTAGGGCCATCCATACTCCATCACGCCCACCCTTTCCTGGGTATGTCGAATAGGGACAAGCTAAGCTATGAGTCCCACCGTTGCCCACTCTTGCTTGTGGTTAGTGCGTGTAAGACTTCCAGAATTTCCGGAGAACCGGTCGTTAATTTCCATGGATGCGACTCTCAAAACCACGTACCCACAGCCCATCATTAAGCAATATTTTACTTGGAATTAACCCTCATTGGGTAATTAATCATAATCACAATTATCAAAGTGTAGCATTAGTTAAATAATAACCCATAAATTGTAATCAAATTAAAAGTAAAGTAATTGTAATCAAATTAAGGCTGGTATAACAATATTAATAAATGGTAATCAACGGATGAATAATAGGTAATAGCCTAGTGAAAAAGTAAAGTAAATTTAAATAAAACAATTCATGTTTGAATGTAAAGTGGGGAATTTACAAATATTGGATCAATATGTTCAAGATTGGGGTGCCACTTGCCTTGCTCTAAACCACCAAGAACTTCGGCGATGATTTCAAAAAAACCGGCGCTTCAACTGGGTCAAAACCTACGATAAATAAGACAAACATGTGAAAATAGACAATAAAACTAATAAAAGGAAACTATTTTTAATGGATTTTTGGCATTTTTCTGAATTTAATGAAATTAGAATGCACTAAAATGGAGATGCCTAAATCAATTAATTGTGCAATTAGAGGAGGTCGCTGACGTCAGTGGAGGAAAAAGGGGGCAGTGACAGGTGAGTCCCCATTGTCGGTGACACAATCGAGAGGAGGAGAGGCCAACAGATGGCCCCATTGGTCAGTGGGGGCGGCTCGCTGACCAGCCGGCCCCACTGGCTGGTGGCTAGCTCAAAACAAGGGAGGGGCAGCGGTGCCCCGGGTCGGCTCCAACTGAACGGCGCGACGGCACGAGTGGGGACCGGCGATGGCAGTGGGACCGGCTGTGGTGGTGGCACAGGGCGACCACGCGCGACGGCGATGGCGGAGCGGTGACGGCTACGGGCGGTTAAAGACGCGGTTGCGGGCGGCGGCGGCGACCAGCATCTAGGCGAGCGGTGGCGCTAGCGAGTCTGTGGTGACGGTGCTAACGGCTATGCAACTACGGATGCGACGGCAGCGAATGACGCTAGGCGACTAGTGTCGGCACACGCGGTAGGCGGATGGCCCTAGGTGGCGGCGTTTAGCGACTTTTGACCGCGGCACGACAGCTTCGGTGCGGCAACGCGGGGCTAAGACGTGGTGCGGCGGACAACGGCGACTCTAGGCGGCTTAGCGTGGCAGCAGCGCAAGGATTGCCCGGGGAATGGTGACACGAGGCGGTGGCGACGATGCTATAGCGGCGATGACAACGACACAAAGATGAGGAGGACGACTGATGGCTGCAGTGACAGAAGGATGACGAGGATGATGCAACGGCGATGGCTGATGTGACGCGGGTTACAGTTGAAGGCAGAGAGAGGGAAGGAAGGGGAGACTCACCGGCGGCGACAGCGATCGCGAGGACGGGCGAAGGAGAGTGAGCCGGTGGCTCAGGGGGAGTGAAGAAGCCAGCGGCGGCCGTTGCACCAGTGCGGCCGAGACGAGCGACGACTGTTGGGCGGGCATGAAGGGCGGGGCAGCCAGCGGTTGGGGGCATGGACACGAAACGCGGTTGTGTGCGCGTGGAGGAAACGACTGGCGCGGCAGCGTAGTGTAGACCGGTGGGGAGGGGCAATAGCGAGGCAGCGGCACACACAGCACGACGCGGACTCGGCGCGGCGACTGCCGGGGGTTCTACCGGCGCACGGGTGTGGAGGAGGAGATGGCAGTGGTGCAAGACATGGACAACAGCACATGGCCGCGCTGGCGACAAGGCCGGCACGCGGAGGAAAGCGTTATCTGGAGGATGGGGCAGAGCCCGATAGGTGGGCCCCACCTATCGGTGTCTTCGGAGGAAGGAGAGACGTGGCTTGGACTCCGGGCACGAGCGAGCCGTGGCCTGGCTCGGGCCAGCACAGGAAGATGGAGGGAGAGGGAGACGGTGAGCAGGCCAGCAGAAGAGAGGGAAGGGGAGTTGGGCTAGCGGGGAGGGAAAGGAGTGGGCTGGCGACCTGCTGGCTGGGAGAGAAAAGAAAAGGGAAAAGAGAAAAGGTAGAAGGGAAAAAGAGAGGGAAAAACAAGGAAAAAAAGGAATAATTAATTGCTCACTTTTAATAATTTATTTAAGAAAATTTTATTCACTAAAATTAAAATACAAATCATGTTAATCTTTTCAAGTTCTTCTGGGATATTTATAATATTCAAACTGTCACACCCGGAGTTTTATCCCAAGCCTAATTCGTAAAAGAAATTGGTAAATAATAATCAGCTTAATTAACTCAGAAAAAATCCCTCTAAAGGAATTAATTTAACTAAAAATCGAGGTTCACAAATTATTAATAGGATAAACTCAAATTGCAGAATATAAATTCTTGTCCCAAAAGTTTAATTTAAAATTTGGCAACAGTGGCTCTTTCTTTTTTTCCCTCCTTTTTCTTTCTTTTCCCTTCCTTCTCAGTTTGGGCTAAAGTCCAATTTTCCTCCCTTCTTATTTTTCTTTCTTTCTCCTCTCTCCCCTCCTTTTTCCCTTTTCCCTCCCGTGGGCCAGCCCAGCCGAGCCGGCCCACTCCCTACCTCCCTGCGCACCGCCTCCTCCCGCCTGGGCCGCAGGCTCCTCGGCCTAGTTCGCTCAAGCCCGCGCCTCCCCGCGAAGTCTGCCCCTCCTCCCTCGGTCGAACCAGCCCGCACCGCTGCCCGTGGCCGAGCGAGACTCCTCCGCCCCTGCAGCCGCAACCGCCACCTTCTCCCTTCTCACGCCCAGAAATTCCTCACACGAATTTCTGAACTTAATTGTGTGTTAAAATCCCTGTCCAGAACCAGCCAGGGTACACCAAAAAGACAATGTTGATTACATAACCATCGTTCTTAGAAACAACTGAAAATAACACTTATTCTAACGAAAATGCAGCGGAAAGGTAGGGTAGACTAGCTCCAGCGGGTACGGCTCCAGTCCACAGGCAACGGACGGCGGAACAACTCACTCCTGAGAGTCACCTCCATCGGACTCAACTTCTAACTCTGAAGGGGGAAATTAAGTAAGGCTGTGTACAAACCACCGTATTCAATAAATAGCACGGAAAAGAGGGTAATAAATGATGCATAAGGATCATCAATGAAAGACTAAGGTTAGTTGCAATATAGCGGCATTTAAATGAATAACAGAGATTAAATTGAATAAAAGTAATTAAGTAAATAAAGGATTGAATATAAAATAGTTGTAAAGATACCACAACACTGTCAAACGTTACACCACGTTGCGACAGGCCTAACCACCACTCAAAGTTACACCACGTTGCACTAGTCCCAAGTGAAAGCCAGTTTACTAAGTCATTAAAGGTTCAACTAATCACAGTAAAGCTGGGAGCCCGCCCGTAACCGTGGGCACGGCTATTCGAATAGATTATACTCTAATCAGAGGTGTACTAATGTACCCACAAGACACGACTCCACTGCACTTGAACGTGCGCCGACATACCACCATGGCATACCAGTAAGGAGACCGTGATAAGACCCGTCACATAACCCTCCCTATTTAATCGCACCGTACTTCAGGTTTCACCCTTCTTTACACCAAGTCAGGCAGTCCCCTCTTATGCCTTGGTAGATCCGAAAGTAGCAGAGGCTTTCGTTGCACCTCGATTGCCCGTCCATACTCCATCACGCATACCCTTGTCTTGGTAAGTAAAATAGTTCGAAGCCATGCTTCAAATCCCATCTTACTCATTTCGGCACGTGGTTAGCACTGAATTATTTCCAGGGTTTCCCGTAAACCGGTCCTTAATTGCCATGGGTGCGACTCTTAAAACCATGTACCCATAGTGCACCATTATCAATATTTTAGTTGACATTAACCCGAACCGGGTAACGAATCATTATTAACAGCCATTCATAACTAATACTGATTAAGGATGGTCCCATGTGCTACTTGTTCTAAGCATGGCTAAGCATTAAACTAGGCCTAACTGTAATTGTCTTGATTAAGAAACACGCTTAAAAACCACACAACTCCTGCCGGTACAACCATAACCCCACTACTGCTATGGTTCACCACTAGCCCCAAGCGAAGCAGACCTAACACACCAAAACTAGCACACAACGACTAAAGAACGAAGCTAACGGCGACGTCTAGTGCACGGAAGGAGAGCAACGATCGACGGCAGGGGACGGGTCTTCTTCTTCGTCTTCGGAACGACTCCTAGAGTTGTTGGGGAGGCCATCTTCATCTTCACTAGAGGCGGACTCACTGCTGCTAGAGACTGTGATGGTTCGGTTGCGGTTTCTCGTAGCGTTGAAGGGGGAGACACCTTTCTCGGGCACTGGGGTCGGAGAGGTTGGTATCATATGCATCAGTGGTCTTAGTTCATCCGGGGCCCTAGGGTAAGACTGAACTCTTGGTGACCCGCGAGTTCGCTTCCTTGTCGTGGTGCGAAGCCTTGCACCACCGGGCTCCGGAAGTCCTTTGAGCCTGGCGTTCTCCTTCTTCAAGCGGTCGATCTCATCCTGCAGACGGACGATCTAGGTGAGCTTGGCGTCGTTCAAGGCCTTGGACGCTTCATGGAGGTCGTGATGCATCTGGTCGAGGCCTTCTAGCACTGTGCACATCCTACCGAAGGTAGGGTCTTGCTTGATTCGGGCAGACCGAAATCTACTGACCATGGAATTGGGTCCACGGCCAGGGTGATATCGGTAAGCTGAATGACGAAACGTCAGGTCATGCCTGGCCCTGAGCGTTGTCGTCAAACTGTAAGTAGCCTCCTGGCAGGCGTGCTCATGCGAACCTCTGACTCCTTCCGACTCCATGTTAGGGAGAAAGCCCGGGATTCCGTGTAGCTCCAATCTGACGCGATGGGGGAAACTCACCATCGAGGGGGTGGATTGTAGTGTACTCCGGCTCATAAGGGTATCCTGCTGTAAAGGACACTCTTGCCAACTCTGCCACAAATCCAGCCATTCCATTCCCACGGTGGAACATGGGTTGATCGGCCATCTAGAGAACAACAAGGATTAAGAATCAATGGATGCAAAATTTTGTTTCAAGATAAATAAATCATAAAAGAAACAAAGTAAACAAAGATTTACTCATAAACTATTTTACTCATGCTTTTCGATCAAATGGGGTTTGTCTTTTTAAATGACTCACGCTTTTGAAAAGCACTAAACCCATTTTCAAAGCAACTCTAATTTTCACAGACAATGCACAAACATGAAAAGCAAAGGGCTCTTAGGGTTTTCATTGGGCTGATCCTACGGTCAAAGGTGGGTCTGATACCAACTTGTCACGCCCAGAAATTCCTCACACGAATTTTCTAAACTTAATTGTGTATTAAAATGACTGTCCAGGACCAGCCAGGCTACACAAAAAGACAATGTTGATTACATAATCATCGTTCTTAGAAACATTTGGAAATAACAATTATTCTAACAAAAATGCAGTGGGAAAGGAAGGGTAGACTAGCTTCAGCGGGTACGGGTCTAGTCCACAGGCAAAGCTTCGATAGGAGACCAGTTCACTCCTGAGAGTCTCCTCCATCGGATTCCTCTTCTAACTCTGGAGGGAGAAATTGGCAAGGCTGAGTACAAACCACCGTACTCAACAAGTAGCTCGGAAAAGAGGGCAATAAATGATGCATAAGGATCATCAAGGGCAGGCTAGGGTTAGTTGCAATAAAGCAATATTTAAATAAATAACAGTAATTAAAGTGGAATAAAAGTAATTAAATAAATTAAAGAGTAAGCAAATAACAGTTGTAAAATACCACAACACTGTCCAACGTTACAATATGTTGCGACAGGCCCAACCACTACTCAACGCTACACCACGTTGCAGTAGTCCCAAGTGAAAGCCAGTTTACCCAAGTTATTAAAGGTTCAACTAATCACAGTGAAACAAGGAGCTCGCCCTTAACCGTGGGCACGGCTATTCGAATAGTTTTACTCTGATCAGTGGTGTACTACTATACCCACAAGGCATAGTCCCACTATACTTGAACGTGCGCCGACATACCACCATGGCATACCAGAAAGGGAATTATGATAGGACCCGTCGCATAACCCTCCCTATTCAATCGCACCACACTTTAGGTTTCGCCCCCTCCTTTAAACCAAGTCGTGCAGCCCCCTCTTGTGCCTAGGTGAATCCGGAAGCAGCATAGGCCATCGTTACACCACGACTCCCATCCATACTCCATCACACTCACCCTTGCCTGGGTACATCGAATAGTTCGCAATTACACTTCAAATCCCACCGTTGCCCATTCTGGCTTGTGGTTAGCACGGAAATAACTTTCAGGGTTTCCTGCGAACCGGTCCTTAATTGTCATGGGTGCGACTCTCAAAACCAAGCACCCACAACCCACGATTAACAATATTTTAGTTGGCATTAACCCGAACTGAGTAATGAATTATTATTACAGCTATTCAGAGCTAAACATGATTATTAAATGATCCCATGAGCTACTTGATTTAAGCACGGCTAAGCATTAACCTAGGCCTAACTCTAATCAAGTTACCCCTGGTTTAGCATGAATAAAATTGAATAAATAACGGCATAATAATAAGGGTTACCCGAAAAATAAATACAGTAAAATACTTTAGTTGGAACAATGCATATTTGAATAAGTAAAGCGGGAAATTTGCAATAATAGGTTCAACATGATCAAAGATGAGTGCCACTTGCCTTGCTCTGGCCCTTGAGGTACTTCGGCGACGATCTCGAAGTAAACCGGCGCTTCGGCAGGCTCCGAATCTAAGCGACAAAGCACAAAAATAAATAAAACAGGCACAAACTCTACTGAAACAGTAAAAGAAAGTATTTTTAATGGATTCTTGACAATTTAATGAATTTGAATGGGCCTAAATTGATACTAGAGGAATTAGTTATGAATTTTAGAAGTTTTCTAGTTTTTAACTAAACAGAAAAGTCCTAAATCAATTATTGCGCAATTAACAGGGCTTGCTGACGTTAGTGAGGAGAGAGGAGGGCGGCGCCGGCTAACAGGTGGGGTCCACCTGTCGGCGGGTGAGAGAGGGGAAGAGAGGGAGGAGGGCCAGCAGGCGGCTGACGGGCTGGGCCCGCATGGCAGAGAGAGGGATGGGTGCGGCGGCTGACAGCTGGGGCCCGCCTGTCGGCGACCCTGGAACAGAGAGGAGGGGGAGGTGAGCGCGGCCGAGGAGAAGGGAGGTGGCGGCCGGTCCGGCGGGCGGCGAAGAACGGCGACTGGTCGGTGGTGACGCACGGCGACGACGGCACGAGCGAAGGGGAGGGGCAACGGCGGCGAACAGCCGGTCGTCAAGGCGTGACGTCGGCGCGACAGCGCTCGACCACATGGTGGCGACGGCGTGAGCGACGGCGACGCGACGGATGGCGAGCGATGACGCGGCGTCGACGGCAGCAACGCGGCGGCGACGGCGAGGCGACGAGCATGGTGGGCGACGACGCGGCGGCGACGGCCGACGACCCGCGGCGCCTGGCGACGGCGATGCCACGAGGGCGCGGCGGCGACGGAGGAGAGAACGGGAGAGGGAGGAGGTGAGGCACTCACCGGCGGCAACGGAGATGGCGGCGCGTCGGCGAGTAGGAGGGACGGGTGACGATGACCGGAGCGGAGGCGGTGTCGACCATGGTTCCGGTGATGGCGCGCGGGCGACGACGTCGAGCATGGCGGCGAAGAGGGCGGGGAGGCGGCGAGGGCGCTCGGGTGTCCTCCGGCGGCGACGGAAGCCATCGGAAGGTCGGTGAGACGGCGGGACACGGGGTGACGGCCGGCGGCTGTTCGGGCAAACGGGAAAAGGGTGGCGGCGGCGCTCGTGCGAGGGGGTTTTATAGGGGGAGGTGCCGGTTAGGGCGGGACGGCCGTTGGAGAGGAGACCGAGTCGGCGTCGGCCGGCTTCGTCGGCGGCGGTTGCGGGCGGCGGGTGGAGTCCGGCTCGGTGGCGAGGAGGACTCGGGCGCGGCCGGTGCGGGGAGGCGCAGTGGACTTCGGTGTAGGGCGCGGGCGCGGGAGCTGGGCTGGCGCAGTGAGCGAGCTGGGCCGAACGGCGGCCCAGGAGGGAGGGAGGAGGCGCGCGCGCGGAGGGGAGCGGAGGCCGGCTCAGCTGGGCCGGCCGAGCAGAGAGAGATGGGCCGGCTCGGCTGGGTCGGCCCGGGAAGGGAGAGGGAAAAAGAAAAAAGTAAAAAGTAAAAGGAGGAAAATTGGACTTCGGCCCAATTTGGGAAGGAAAGGAAAAAGAAAGAAAAAGGAGGGAAAAAGGAAAGCACCACTTTTGCTGAGTTTTAAATTAATTTGTTTGGCCAAATTTTATACTTCTTCAATTTGAGTTTAAATCTAGTTAGTCAATTTGCAAACCTCGATTTAATTAAATTAATTCCTTTTAGAGGGATTTTTCCTGAGTTGCCAATTATTATTTACAAATTTATTTTACGAATTAAGGCTTAGGATAAAACTCCGGGTGTGACACACCGACAGGTGGGGGCTACCTGTCAGTGGGAGAGAGGGGAGGTGAGTGGATGACAGATGGGCCAAACAGGAGGAGAAAGAGGAGATGGCGGCCGGCTGACGGGTGGGCCCAGCGGGGAGGAGAGGGGATGGAGGGGTGGTGACTGATGAGTGGGACCCGCTCGTCAGCGGCCCCGAACAGAGAAGGAGGGGAGGCCTCGGCTGGGAGGGGAAGACGGCGCCGGTGGCAGCAGGTCGGCGAGGAGGCGGAACAGGGGGTGACGGGGACGAGCGACGGCTTGCTGCGTCTGGCTGCGAGATCGGTTGACGGCAGCGAGGAAGCGGCGGCGCATGGGTGAGGGAAAAAGTGGCGGTGGGGTGGAGAGGCGTGGGTTTTATAGCGTGGCGGCGCCGGCTAGGGTGGGGCGGCGGTTGCAAAGTCCGTTGTGGCCACGACACGGTCTCCAGCGGCGAGGCGGACTTGGGCTTGGCCGACACGGGGAGGGAGAGCAGACTAAGGGCGCGGGCGCAGATGGGCGAGGCACGCTGGGCCATGGCGGCCTAGGCAGGGAGTGGAGGGCGCGCGGGGAGGAGGGGAGAGGATGGGCCGAGCTGGGCTGAGCGGCCAGCGGCCCTGGCGGAGGGGGAGAGGCGCGGCGGGAAGGAGGAGGAAGCGGGCCGGCTCGGCCGGACCGGGCCGGGAGAGGGAGGACGGGAAAAAGAAAAAGGAAAAAGAAGAAGGAAAAAGAAAGGAGGAAATTTGGACTTCGACCCATTTCGAGAAGGAAGGGAAAAAGAAAGAAAAGGAGGGAAAAAGGAAAGCCCCACTTTTTGCCGAATTTTAAATTAATTTTTGGGCAAAATTTTATACTTCTGCAATTTAAGTTTAAATACTGTTAATCGATTTGGGAACCTCGATTTAATTAAGTTAATTCCTTTAGAGGGATTTTTCATGAATTAATTAAGCCAATTTTTATTTACGTATTTCTCTTACGAATTAGGCTTAGGATAGAACTCCGGGTGTGAAAAACCTACCCCCTTAAACGGAATCTTGACCTCGAGATTCGGAGGTGCTGGCGAAGAGGTTCGGATGGGTGGCCTTGAGCTCATCTTCTCTTTTCCATGTCGCTTCTTCTTCTGAATGATGACTCCACTGAACTCTGCAGAATCTGATCACACGGTTCCGGGTCTTCCTTTCACTCGTTTCCAGAATCCGTGCTGACTTCTCCAAATAGGTCAAATCCTCTTGTAAGTTAACGTGCTCGGAGTTGGTCTGTTCTTCAGGCACACATAGACACTTCTTGAGCTATGACACATGGAACACGTCATGAATTCCGGCCATGTTCGCGGGGAGCTCTAACTGATACGCAACTTCTCTGCGCTCTTTCACACAGTATGGTCCCACATAACGTGGTGCCAACTTTCCTTTGGTTCGAAACCGGTGCACTCCCCGCAAAGGTGTGATGTGGAGGTACACATAGTCTCATGCTTCGAAGGCTAGATCCATTTGTCGGTTATCTGCATAACTCTTCTGCCTGGTTTGAGTAGTTTCAACCTTTCGTGGATGATTCTGACTTTTTCTTCTGCCTGACTCAAAACTTCGGTTCCGAAAACTTGACGTTCTTCCGTCTGATCCCAGAAGAGGGCTGTACGACACTTCCGTCCATACAAAGCTTCAAACGGTGCCTTCTGCAAACTGGCTTGATGTCATGCCCAGAAATTTACACCAATTTCTCAACAATAGCATGTATTAAATCTCGGTACAGGGATCAGCCCGAGCACACACTATGACAAATTAAAAACAAATAAAAACAATTATCTATTGAAATGCAGCGGAAAAAGGAAACAAACTAAACCATCTAATCTTCAGCTTCAGTTGGCGATGACGGCTCCACACCATTGGCATTCTTGAAGGCGGACTGAACCTCACTTCAACCTTGGGAACAACCTTCTGACTGGAATTTTGGCACTTTCTCTGATGGGGAAAAATTAAGCAAGGCTGAGTACAAACCAACGTACTCAACAAGTAACACTCAAGAGAGGAGGAATAATGAATGCAATAGGGTACAAGGATAGACTAAGGTTAAATTGCACAAAAGCGGCAGTAATTTAGAAAAACAGTAAAGTAAAGTAAACATTTAAAATAATCATCCACTGTCCAACGTTACACCACGTTGCAACAGGCCCAAACCGCTGTCAAACGTTACACCACGTAGCGACAGGGTCAACCCTCTGCCCAACATTACACCACGTTGTGATAGACCCAAACCACTGCCAACGTTACACCACATTGATAGGGTCAAACCAGTTCCAAATTAATCGAGTTATTAAAAGGTTTACTAATCCCAGTGAATCTGTAAGTTATTAAATTAACCACGGGCACGGCTATTCGAATAGTTTTACTCTACAGAGGTGTATAACTTTACCCACAAGACATAGTTCCACTACACTTGAACGTGCGCCGGTGTATCACCACGTTACGACGGAAAGGAAACTATGGTAGGACCCGTCACATAACCCTCCCTATTTAATTGCACCCCCTGCTTTACACAAAGTCGGGCAGTCCCCTCTTGTGCCTTGGTGAATCCGGAAGCAGCAGAGGTTTTCGTTACACCACGATTGCCCGTCCATACTCCATCACGCTCACCCTTGCCTTCGTACGTCAAATAGTTCGACGCCATGCTTCAAATCCCACCTTATCCATTTTGGCTTGTGGTTAGTACGGGTAAGACTTCTAGGGTTTTCCGGAAACCGGTCCTTAAATGGCATGTGTGCGAATCTCAAAACCATGCACCCACAGCCCACCATAAGCAATATTTTAGTTGTATTTAATCCACATCGGGAGATTCATCATGCTAACAACCATTAAAGGTCTATCAAGTCTAACAGTAATTAAATGATAATTGGTGACCTAGTTGAACTAAGCCAGCCTAAGCATTACCTAAGCCTATTTCTAGTCAAATTAACCCTGGGATGACAATAATAAAGAGTAGGAATCAACGGATATAAAGGTAAGTGTCCAATAAATAAATAAAGTAAATACATTTAAATACAATGCATGTTTGAATGTAAAGCGGGGAATTTTATAAATATTAGGGTCAATATGATCAAAGAGGGGTGCCACTTGCCTTGCTCTAGCCCTTGGGGTACTTCGGTGAGGACTTCGAGAACGAACGGCTCTTCGGCAGGCGGAAAAACCTACGACAAACAGAGCAAAACAAGCTATAAAACTACTGAAACAGAGAGAAACTATTTTTAATGGATTCTTGGCATTTTTATGGATTTAATGAAATTTGAATGGACCTAAACGGACACTAGATGAATTAGTTATCAATTTTAGAAGTTTAACTGTGTTTTTAAACTAAACAGAAAAGTCCTAAATCAATTATTGCGCAATTAATTGGAGGCGATGATGTTAGCACAGAGGAGAGACGAGGAGGCTGACATCCGGGGCCCACATGGCAGTGAGACAAGGGAAAAAGAGCGGGCTGACACGTGGGGTCCAGTGCTTCAGTGAGAGGAGAGAGGAGGAGGCTGACAGCCTGGCCCCACGGGTCTGACGGGACGGGCCCACAAGGCGGTGAGAGAGGGATAGAGTTTTAGCGGGGCCCACAAGGAAGAGAGGAGAGGGGGTATGACGGGTGGGGTCCACCTGTTAGAGGAGAGAGAGGGCCGGGCCCACTTGACAGAGGGAGAAAGCAGAGGATGGAGGGGAGAGCGCAGGCGCTCGGCCAAAAGGCGTGGTAGGCGGCGGGGCAGCGGCACGAGCGACGGCCGGTGATGGGTGCGCGGAGGTAGCGGATGGCGGTGACGACCGACGGTGACCGGCGAGAGGCGGCGCTAAGGAGCAGCGCGGTGAGGCGGCGACCGAGGAAGGGAGGAGGCGCATGCCTGACGGCGGTGAGGCGAACGGCACGGCGGCGACGATACACGACGGCGACGGTGAACGGTGCACGCACGGAGGGAAGGCGGTGCGGGCGAGGGCGTCGGCGTGACGACGCGGAGGCGATGTGGCAGGCATGGCGGCGTGCGGCCGAGCGGAGGCAATACGAGGCGGTGGGTGGCGGCACACGATGGCGACCGACACGGCGACAGTGCCCGACGATGGGAAGCGGCCACGCGGGATGGCGGGAGCGGAGCAACGATGGTGTGACGAAGACGATGGCCGGTGGCGGTTCGGTTGCGACGGCCGGAGGCCCACGATGCCCGACGACGGCGGGGTAACCCGGCGACGGCGGCGAAGGCGAGGGAGAGGGAGATAGGGAAGAGGGGGCGCTCACCAGCGATGGTGACGGCGGCGAGGAAGAGCGACGAGGGCGAGCCGCGGCAGTCGGCGACGTCCTGAGGCGGCGACGGCGTCGGGAAGACAACGACGGCGCGCGGTGGGCGGTGCGAAGAGGAGCGACGCCTGGTGGAGATCGACGTCTGGCGATGGATGACGACGCGGAGCGGTGGTGAGGGGCGAGTGCAATAGAGGCAAAGGAGGGCGGCAGCGGCTCAAGGGACGAAGAGGGAGCAGCGGCGGCTGGGGAGGAGATTTATGGTGGCGGCCGGCGCGTGCGGGAGGTGGTTGTGATAGCCGGCGGTTGCGCGCAGTAGTTGGTGGCGGCGCGTGGGACGCGGCGCAAGCGGTTGTGCATGACGCGGGTGGAGCGGCGGCCGGTGCGCACGACGGTAGAGTGGCACGGACATGGCGTCGTGTGCCGGCGCGGCACAGGAGACGACAGCTCAGTGTGCGGGCGGACGAGCACGGTGGCGCGGCGCAAACCGGCAGAGCGACGGCGCGGGCGCGCGATCGGTGTCCAGCGGCAAGGCCGAGCGGCGAGCGGATGCGGCGGCGAGCGCGTGGGTGCAGCGGGTGAGGCGGCACGACGAGTGGGAAAGGGGGTGGCACCGGGAGAAACGGGGGTGGTTACGCCGGCGCGGCAGAGGCAGAGGCGGCGGTGCAGCTCGGCAAGCACATGGCGACGCTGGTGCGGCGGCGAGGCAGGCGCGCGGCGGTGCGCAAGGTGGCGGCCCCGGCGGGGGAGGCAAGAGGCAGTGGCGCACCACTGCAGCGGCGGCGAGGCGTGGCCGGTGCGAGCAACGAGGCACGTCGGCGCAGCGTGGGTGCAGCGCGGGCAAGGTGCGCGCGCGGGAGGTGGGGAGCTGTGAGACGAGGGCGCGACCATCGGCGCAGGCGCGGCTCGGCTGGGAACACGACACGGCGCGGCTGCAAGGGAGGAAGAAGGAGAGAGGAGGGGGCGGCGCTCGCCGGTAGTGGAGGACGGCGACGAGGGGTAGCGACGGAGCGCGGCGCTCGGCGGGAATCGTTGTCCGACGGCGAACCCCCGCAGTGGACGACGGCGTCGATGGTGAGGTGAGTGCGAGGGAGAGGCAGACGCTGGAGGATGAAGACGCCTCCCACAAGTGGGCCCTACCTGTCGGTGGCCGAGGGAGAAGGGGAGGTGAGCCAAACCTCAGGCATGGGTGTTGGGCTGCAGCCTGGCTCGGCCCAGGCGGGAAAGGGAGACAGTAGGAGGAGAGCGGGGAGAGCTGGGCTGCCGTGGGCCAGAAGGGAGAGCTGGGTCAGCCCACGTGGGAGAGGGGAGGAGGCCAAAGGTAGTTGGGCTGGTAGGCCGACGGCCTTGTCGGCTAGGAGGGAGGAAGAGGAGGGCTGGGCCGGATGAAAAGGAAAAGGGAGGCAAAGGGGACTTTGAACGTGGGTTGGGCCGCGGCTCGGGAATGGGGAACAGAACGTGTACTCGCAAAACAGAACTAAAACGTGCAATGAGAGATTCGCACGACGAATCAGATCCAAAAAGCGAAACCGTGAACTGTTAGCGGAACAACGGAAGAAGTTAGCGACCCGTTAAATCAGGATTTAACGACTTGCTAAACTAGAAATTAAACGGATTTAACGTAAAATCAATCTACGTGTATGAAATTAAACTCCGCACTGTAGATCAATCTCACGCTAGCTAATTAGATTAGAAAATCTAAGTAATTAAACAATAGATCAAAGATAGATTGATTCGCATGAGTAAAACGTACGCAAACCTGAGATTCGGTGACGAGATCAGCGACGGATTGCTGTTGTTCCTCGCTGTTCGGCTAGAAAACCTAAACAATTAAACGGTAGATGAGTTTAGATTGATTCGCAAGAATAAAATATATGCGAACCTGAGATTTGGTGGAGAGAAACCAGCCGGCGACACGCTGCGAACAGGGAGCGGCAGGGACGCAGGGGAGATGGCCAGCGGCTGCTTGCTGTTCGGCAGAACCGGCATCGGCTCGGCAGGGAGACGGCATGGGCACAGCGCATCTGAAAAAACAGGGAAAAGTGGGGGCTTGGGGGTCTATTTATAGGAGAAAAACTAGAGATAAATCTAGTTATCCATCTCCTATTAAAAAGGAAATAAATAAAGTTTCAAAGGGATAAAAATTAGAAATTGATTTTACATCAGAGAGGTGGAGATGGGGGCGTGCATGGCTGAAAAAAAAGATGGGGCAATTGGCCAGCGGCTACTTGCTAGACAGGAGGCGGTGCCGGCGATGCAGAGCGACGCACGGCGGACGGCACTATGCAGTGGGTGGCAGCGAGGCCGAGCGGCGCGACGGCGCAGCGAGGAGGGGAAGGGGAGAGTTCGGCTAGGGAGGGAAAAAAGAAGAGAAAAAGGAAAAGGGAAAAAGGGAGAAAGAAAGAAGGGAAAAAGAAAAGAAAACGAAAGGAGGAAAAAAAAGAAATTGCCTCCAATTTTACCGATTTTTATTAGGTTTATTTGATCAAATTTTATTGATTGCAATTCAAATATAAATCCTGTTAATAATTTAAAATGCTTTCGGGATATTTTACAATATTCCGAAAAGCTTCCAATTAAATTAAATTAAATTACACAGGGTTTTCTCTTGAATTTTAATTAAACAATTTATTTTTAATGCATTATTTAATTAATTCTTGGCTTGGGTAAACTCGTGGCGTGACACTTGATAACTGTTGTTGTATGAGAATTCTGCATATGGCAAATTCTTACCCCATGCTCCACCAAAATCGAGAGCGCATGCTCTAAGGATGTCTTCCAGAATCTGGTTTATCCTTTCCGTCTAACCATCTGTCTGGGGATGATAAGCGATGCTGAATTTCAGTCGGGTTCCCAATTCTTCTCGCAACTTCTGCCAAAACTTCGAGGTAAACTAACTTTCTCGATCAGAAACAATCTTTTTAGGTACTCCATATAGACACATGATCCTGGCCAGGTAAATCTTGGCTAGTTTTTTCCCTGAATAGGTGGTGTGAACCGGTATAAAATGCGCGACTTTCGTCAATCGATCCACAATTACCCAAATCGAGTCATGACCAGCAGCGGTCCTTGGTAAACCGGTGATGAAATCCTTCCCGATTTCTTCCCACTTCCATTCTGGAATCTGAAGAGTCTGTAACAGTCCTGCTGGCCTAGGGTGTTCTGCTTTGACCCGTTGACAGATATCACACAAGGCGACATATTCTGCAATTTCTCTCTTCATACTGACCCACCAAAACTTTTCTTTAAGGTCTTGATACATTTTTGTACTCCTGGGATGAATAGAGTACTGAGTTTGATGTACCTCTTGAAGTATCAACTCCTTTAGCTCCTTGTTATCAGGTACACACAACCTGTCTCCCATCCAGATTGTCCCATGTTCATCTTCTGAAAAGTCTCGGGCTTTACCGACTCACATATTCTTCTTTAGTTCTGCTATCTCTGGGTCATTTGCTTAGGCCTGACGAACTTGATCCACCAATGTTGGTTGCGCCTCTAGGGCTGCCACAAAACCGTCTTCGACTAAACCCAAATTTAATCGTTCAAACTCCTGCTGCAACTGTTCACAGACTTCCGTTGATATAGCGACATTGTAGTAATTCTTCTGGCTTAAAGCATCTACAACCACATTTGCTTTACCCGGGTGATAGTGAATACTTAGATCATAATCCTTGATCAATTCCAACCATCTTTGCTGGTGGAGGTTCAAATCCAGCTGTGCGAAGATATACTTTAAACTCTTATGGTCTGTATACACTTCACACTTGTTACCAATTAGGTAGTGTCGCCAGATTTTTAGGGCATGCACTACGGCTGCTAGTTCCAAATCGTGAGTTGGGTAGTTGCCATCATGCGGTCTCAACTGACGAGAGGCATAAGCAACCACTCTTCCTTCTTGCATTAGCACACATCCAAGCCCTGATTTGGATGCATCACATTAAACTTGGAAGTCTTTCGTATAATCCGGTAAAATCAACACTGGGGCTGACATCAATCTTTGCTTGAGCTCTTCAAAGCTGTTGGCGCACTCGATAGACCATCTAAACTTCTTTTCTTTTTTTAACAGGTGTGTCATTGGCTTAGCAATCTTCGAGAAATTCTCAATGAACCGGCGGTAATAGCCCGCAAGTCCTAAGAAACTTCTGATTTAGGAAACCGTCTTAGGCGGGGTCCACTTTGTCACTGACTCCACGTTACTGAGGTCCACTGCTACTCCTTGAGCATTGATCACCTAACCTAAGAACTTCACTTCACGAAGCTAGAAATCGCACTTGCTGAACTTGGCATATAACTGGTGCTCTCTTAGCTTCTCTAGCATAATCCGTAGATGTTGCTTGTGCTCTTCTTCTGATTTGGAGTAGATAAGAATGTCATCAATGAAGACAACCACAAACTTGTGTAGGTACTCCATGAACACCTTATTTATGAGATTCATGAAGAATGCCGGAGCATTAGTAAGTCCAAACGATATCACTATGCATTCATACAAGCCGTAGCGAGTAGTGAATGCTGTCTTGGGAATATCTTCTCCCTGAATTCTCAACTGGTGATACCCTGATCTCAAATAAATCTTGGAGAAAACTTTGGCTCTCTTCAACTGGTCAAACAAATCATCAATCCTTGGCAGAAGATACTTATTCTTGATAGTGACATCCTTCAAAGCACGATAGTCTACACACTTCCTCTGTTCTCCTGTTCTCTCTAACCGACGGGCGAGCGCCTCCCTCCCCGCTCCCCTGTTCTCTCTCTAACCGACGGCCCCACCCGTCGGCCACTCCTCCTCTCCCTCTCTCTCTCCATCCCGAGGCCCCACCTGGCAGCCGCCGCCACCCTTCCTCACTCTCCTTTCCCCGGCCCACTGGTCAGCCTCTCCTCTCTTCCCCTCTGTCACCGACAGGTGGTCCCCACCCATCAGTGCTCTCTCTCTCTCCTCGCTGACATCAGCAGTCCCATTAATTGCGCAATAAATCTATTTAGGACTTTTCTGTTTAGCTAAAAACTCAGAAAACTTCTAAAATTCATAACTAATTCGTCCGGTCTACGTTTAAATCCATTCAAATTTCATTAAATTCATAAAATTGTCAAGAATCCATTAAAATACTTTCTCTTACTGTTTCAGTAGAGTTTGTGCCTATTTTATTTATTTTTGTGCCATGACGCTTAGATTCGAACCCGTCGAAGCGCCGGTTTATTTCGAGATCGTCGCCGAAGTTTCCCAAGGACCAGAGTAAGGAAAGTGGCACTCATCTTTGATCATATTGAACATATTATTGCAAATTCCTCGCTTTATTTATTCAAATGTGCACTGTTTTAAACAAAGTATTTATTGTATTTATTTTACGGGTGACCAACTATTACTATGTCGTTGATTATCCAACTTTATTCGTGCTATACCAGGGGTAACTTGATTAGTGTTAGGCCTAGGTTAAGCTTAACAATTAGCTCATGGGATCACTTATTAATCATGATTAGCTTTGAATAGCTGTTAATAATGATTCATTATCCGGTTCGGGTTAATGCCAACTAAAATATTAATAATGGTTGGCTGTGGGTGCATGGTTTTGAGAGTCACACCCATGGCAATTAAGGACCGGTTCGCAGGAAACCCTGGAAGTTATTTCCGTGCTAACTACAAGCCAGAATAGGCAACGTTGTGATTTGGAGTGTAATTGCGAACTATTCGACGTACCCACGCAAGGGTGAGCGTGATGGAGTATGGATGTGAGTCTTCTCCGCTATACCTGCCTAGTTATTATTGAGACCAAACCAAGGTCGTGTTGTTTAATGGTTGTATCTTCCGGAGAAGGGTGGATCTCGATCAGGCAAGCCTACTTGTTTAGTTATTATCGAGACCAGATCTCCGCCCGGTGAGGCTCTTAGAATATTTCGATGGACCAATTTTCAGGGGACCGCAGATCTCGATCTGGTGGCAGCTAGCTCAGTGCAATTAATTACCGAACATGCATAAACGTGGACTTGCCTCTCGTCGTCATTTCATATTTGTCTTGACTACTCATACTGTTAATTAATCAAATATATATAATTGCATCCTGAGGCGACTGGTGCATGGTTTCTATATAATCACTGGGGAAGGCCCCTTCGTTTCTCCTCCTCACAGCGCCATCGAGACATTCATGTTGGGTCGCCGAATAGGTACGCTTGCAGAGAGCTCACTTTCCCTTCTCATTTCCCTAATCTGACATTTTCCCATAAGCAGAGTTCGACGAATTAATCTTCATTTCTTCGTCTCCTGTTCTAGTTTCAAAGGATGAGCCTCGATATGTCTTAACATTAAAAATATTAATCTTTAGTTATAGTTTCCAACATATATAAATCCAACTCGTGTTACTTTGGTGGGTGTTTTATGGGCCAAACACCTATTATGTAGACATCTAGCACGAGTGCCACAACCGTAATCCAAGTCGGCATATCATTATCCCTATTTTAGTTGACCATAAGGCCCGAGGCCCAACAGCCTAGCCTAAGGCACGGCGTCACGGCCCGGCCCGACCAGTGTTAGGCCAGGGCCTGGGCCGCACCATCGGCACGTTGGGCATGGCCTGATTTAACTAAAAAATATTTGGAGAACTAAAATATACTTAAATTATTTATATAAGGCCTAGTCCAAAACGAAAAATATGTAAATAGACTTATTATACCCAAATCTAACATGGCCTAAAGAAGAAGGGGAGAAATAGACTTATTTTAACAACCCATTGAAGTGAGAGACGAAATATAGACTTGTTTAGTGAAGAAGCACGATGGGCCATTTTTCGTTCGAGCCGGCCCACATGGCCCGAGTGGTGTTGGCCCATGCCTAGGCCGCTGGCACCGCCCGCCATGTTGATCGGGTCATGCCAGCCGCGTGCCCGACATGTTGATCGGGTCATGCTTGGCCAGGCGGCCCATTTGTCCAGCTATAGCACCAATATCGCCTCTATATTATTTTTTAGTTAAACATATACTTGCATTTGTCACTTGTGGTGTTTAAATATTTTGATGTATAATGTTACCTGTGTCATGAAACTAACCTTTTAAAGATTTATGGCTATGCCACTGTAATGTTATTTGTGACACCAACTAGGATATATTAGGGCCCTACATGAGCTATAATGGCGGGAGCATCCTAGACCAACTAGGAAAATAAGGGTATTATTGCAGACGGACCGACCTAGAATAATATTTTTTTCCTGTAGGAACTTCTTTGTCGGCCTCCGCAATAATATCCTTATTTTCTTAGACGGCCCTATTTTTGACCCACCTTCAATAATAAGTTTTAGCAGACGGGGTTTGTCCTTCCCTCACGATGGTCCACATCATAAATCAAACTATCTACTGGCCCGTCTATAATTTGATAAGGAGTTTGCCCACAAAAATCGTATTTGTAGTAGTCAGTAAGGAAAATAGTCAAAACACTTCTCACTAATATAAATTTTCTACCCTAATTTACAATATAAGGTATTGTGATATTTTTAGAAAAACAATAGAACAGTAGGTAGCAAAAGTACGTGTGATAAATGAATAGGTGATAGTTGGAGAATAATTAAACTACTAAAATAATTGGTTGGTGGTAGGGGGTTAATAAATTCAGTACAGAAGACATAACTCTGGATCGCAAATCAGCAAACTAAAATATCATAATGCATTAACCCCTTGTATTTATGGACCATCTGAGTAGTACGGGGACATGTAGAAAAAAAGTCCTCTCTTATTTAACATATTTTATCTTGGACTCAGATCATCTACAAAGGTACAGCTAGGTATAGTATTTTAATTAATACATCAAAAATATTATTTCTATTTTCCTCCTTTCCTTTCATTTCCGTCCACTCCAATTCAAAAAAAAAATCCTCCAACAAATGTTAAGAGTCAAATATAAGCCGTTATCATGCGTGACAACCGTTTTTATCTTTTCTCCAGATCATCATATTTGCTTGTGTAAGGATAGTGAGTAGGGATGACAATTATACCCATTAATTACCCATTTCCCCGTGGGTAAAAACCCTAATAGGATCAGGTTTGTTCCTTATTTAATACACGCGGTTATTTTATTGGGCCAAAAGTAGTATCCAACGGGTAAACGGGTACGGGTATGTGTAGGCACTACCCATACTGTCACGCCCAGAAATTCCTCACACGAATTTCTGAACTTAATTGTGTATTAAATCCCTGTCCAGGACCAGCCAGGGTACACAAAAAGACAATGTTGATTACATAACCATCGTTCTTAGAAACAACTGAAAATTACACTTATTCTAGCGGAAATGCAGCGGAAAGAAAAACAAAGGGGTAGACTAGCTCCAGCGGGTACGGCTCCAGTCCACAAGCAACACTTCGACGGCGGAACAGCTCACTCCTGAGAGGCACCTCCATCGGACTCTGCTTCTAGCTCTGGGTTGGGAAAGTTAAGCAAGGCTGAGTACAAACCACCGTACTCAACAAGTAACACGGACAAGGGGAAAACAAATGATGCAATGGGATTAACAAGGACGGCTAGGGTTAGTTGCGACAAAGCAGCAGTTTAAATAAATAACAGAGACTGAAAGAAATAAAGGTAATTTAAACACAGTAAAGCATAAATAAAAATAAGCAGTTGTAAAGTACCACAACACTGTCTAACGTTACACCACGTTGCAACAGGCCCAACCACTACTCAACGTTACACCACGTTGCAACAGGCCCAACCACTACTCAACGTTACACCACGTTGCAGTAGTCCCAAGTGACAACAGATTTTACTCAAGTTATTAGGGTTCACTAATCACAGTGAAGCTGGGAGTTCGCCCGTAACCGTGGGCACGGCTATTCGAATAGTTTATACTCTGATCAGAGGTGTACTACTGTACCCACAAGACACGACTCCACTACACTTGAACGTGCGCCGACATACCACCACGGCATACCGGAAAGGAGACCGTGATAGGACCCGTTACACAACCCTCCCTATTTAATCGTACCACACTTCAGGTTTCACCCCCTCCTTTACACCAAGTCGGGCAGTCCCCTCTTGTGCCTTGGTAGATCCGGAAGCAGGAGAAGCTTTCGTTACACCACGATTGCCCGTCCATACTCCATCACGCCTACCCTTGCCTGGGTACGTCAAATAGTTCGAAGTCATGCTCCAAATCCCACCTTACCCATTTCGGCATGTGGTTAGCACTTAATTACTTCCAGGGTTTCCCGTGAACCGGTCCTTAATCGCCATGGGTGCGACTCTCAAAACCATGCACCCATAGCCCACCATTATCAATATTTTAGTTGACATTAACCCGAACCGGGTAGTGAATCAATGTCTCGGCTATTCAGAACTAAGCAGAATTATATGTGATCCCATGAGCTATTTATTCTAAGCATGGCTAAGCATTAACCTAGGCCTGACTCTAATCAAGTTACCCCTGGTCCGGCAATGAACAAAGTTGGATAAACAACGGCATAATAATAAGGTTTACCCGAAAATAGCATAAAGTAAGTACTTTAATTAAAACAATGCATATTTGAAATAATAAAGCGGGGAATTTGCAATAATGGGTTCAATATGTTCAAGGATGAGTGTCACTTGCCTTGCTCTGGCCCTTGGGGAACTTCGGCGACGATCTCGAAGTAAACCGGCTCTTCGGCGGGGTCCGAATCTAAGCGACAAAGCACAAAAATAAATAAAACAGGCACAAACTCTACTGAAACAGCAAAAGAAACTATTTTTAATGGATTCTTGATAATTTTATGAATTTAATGAAATTTGAATGGACCTAAACGGAGACTAGATGAATTACTTATGAATTTTAGAAGTTTTCTGGGTTTTTAACTAAACAGAAAAGTCCTAAATCAATTATTGCGCAATTAATGGGGCTGCTGACGTCAGCGAGGAGAGAGGAACTGACGGCTGACAGGTGGGGACCACCTGTCGGTGAGAGAGAGAGAGGATGGGCGGCTGACACGCGGGCCCGGGGAGGAGAGAGGAGGCGGGCGCGAGGAGCGACTGACGGGTGGGACCCACTCGTCAGCGAGAGGGAACAGAGAGAGCGAGGCTCGGCGAACGGCGGCGACCGGCGGGAGCGGCGGGCGACGCGGCAGCGGCGGCGCACGGCGACGGCGACGCGACGGCGACGGCGCGACGGCGACGACCGGCAAGCGGCGACGGCGCGACGGTGACGACGGCCGGGGCGGCGACTCACGGGCGCAACCCGGCCGACCAGCGGCGACGGCGGCTGGCGAGCAGCGGCAGCGCGGCACGCGCGGGCGCAAGAGACGGCAGCCAGACGTCGGCGACGCGGAGGCGACGACGACCACGGTGGCCGACGGGAGCGGCGGGCTTCGGCCTCGTCCGGCGACGGCACGCGACTCGGCGGCGGTGACCGGAAAGGGGGGAGAAAGAGGGGAGGTGGGTGCGGAGGCTCACCGGCGACGGCGAGGGCGCGGACGGGTCGGCGAGACCGAGGCGAAGGTGGCGACGCGGGCGGGAGCGGGAGATCGGCAACGGCGACGGAGATCGACGGGTGCCGGCGACGGGCGAGACGCGGCGGCGGAGAGGTTGGAGGAGCTGCGGCGGGCGCGAGACGTCCACCGGCGACGACGAGAGTGGCGGCCGGTCGGCGACAGCGGCGCGGAGGTGATGACGCGGCTAGGCGGCGACGAACGGCGGCTGGCGGCGAGATTGCGCGGCGGCGGCTAACGGCGGCAGCGAGGCGGCGACTCGAGCGACGACGGAAAGCGAGCGACGGCGCGCGGCGGCTCGGGATTTATAGGGTGGCGGCACCGGCTAGGGCGGGCGGACGTTGGAGACCGAGTCGGCGACGACGCGGTCTCGGCGGCGGCGGATGCGGCGGCGGCGGTTGCGGCGCGGCGGCGGACTCGGACTCGGCCGGCGCGGCGCGGGCGCGGGCGGCCGAAACGGTCACTGACAGGTGGGCCCCACCTGTCAGTGGCGCGCGAGAGAGGAGGGAGGCGGCGCGGACTCGCGGGCGCGGGCGACGCGGCGAGCTGGGCTGAGCGGCGGCCCAGGCGGGAGCGCGCGCACGGGCGGAGGGAGGCTGGCTCGGCTGGGCCGGCCGAGGAGGAGGATGGGCCGGCTCGGCTGGGCCGGCCCGGGAAGGAAAAGAAAAAAGAAAAAGAAAAAGGAAAAAGAGAGAGGGAGGAAAATTGGACTTCGGCCCAATTTGAGAAGGAAGGGAAAAAGAAAGGAAAAAGGAGGGAAAAAGGAAAACCCCACTTTTGCCGAGTTTTAAATTAATTTGCTTGGCCGAATTTTATACTTCTGCAATTTGAATTTAAATCCTGTTAGTCGATTTGCGAGCCTCGATTTAATTGAGTTAATTCCTTTTAGAGGGATTTTTCCTGAGTTAATTAAGCCAATTGTTATTTACGGATTCCTTTTTACGATTTAGGCTTGGGACGAAACTCCGGGTGTGACACATACCCATTTCGTCCGTTTACCCGTATATAACACTAAAAGGTGACCCAACCATAGAGGTATATATAGGAAATTTTAGTGTTCCATTTCATTCCTATCACCAAGCCGCCAGCGCATGATCTGAAAACCTCCCGCTCCCCTCACTATTGGCGCCCTTGCTCCCCCTTCCCTCGTCATGGCTCCCTAGCTGCTGGCGCCCTTGATCCCTTCGCTCCCCTCGTTGCCACCCGACGCCACCGCGACGCCGCCCCCGTCTCTGTCCCACCTATGTCGCTGCCCGACACTGCCTTCGCCGCTGACCCTGTCCCCTTCCAGCGACACCGCCGCCCAAGGCTGCCGACCCCGTCCCCGTCCGGCCGACGCCGCCGCCCGAGGCTGCTGCCCTCGTCCCCGTCCAGCCGACACCGCTCTCCCCGTCCCCGCCGACGCCCGAGCCGCCATACCCACTGACACTGCCTCCCGGTTAGTATCTTGTACCCGTGTGTACAGCCAAGTAAACGGGTATGCCCGCGCGTATACTGTGTCCTTGGGTAACAGGTATGGGTGGATTTTATAGCCGTGACATAGTAACGGGTATACCTGCGGTATAGTTTTGGCTGACAGGTACGAGTATGGGTAGTTACTGCCTATGCCTGTCATGCCTGATTGCCATCCCTAATATTGATAGTTGGCTAATACATGCTTTCAGTGGTGCATGGGTAAATATGTGTTATTTAATTAGTCATGAAACTTATCAGTTTAATTATTAAGGTTTGGTAAGAAAGATATCAATTTCTTAAATTTGGGATGATGTTGAACGGTAGGAGTTGATTTATTTTTAGAAGAGGTGAGTATTTAATACATTAATGCGATACGATAATATTGGATATAGCGACATGGTGTGTCAGCCAGTGGGACTTATCGGATTGTTCAAGCTGACCCTCTAGTTGCTCTACGCTTTGGAAAAATACATTTTTCTCACGTAGACCACAGTTAAGTTTCTTATTCAAATGTCTAATTGGTGTCTATAATAAAATTGATAATCCACTGCAATAAGAGATTCAAGCAAGAAATTCTACATTTTTCATTAGTGCAAATTTTTGGTACCTTAAGATAAACTATAAATTTTTACATTGAAAAATATGGTATCTCAAGATATATTTTTCAAGAATTGTAAAAAGAATCTTCATTAAGTAAGATATGCTTCTTTGGGCTTGTATAATAAATTCAAACGTGTTGTATTTGTTCGATATTCAATTTCCTGAAAGGAACGTACATTTTCTTTTGTGGTAGATGGAGGTCGTCACGGCTGTCTCTAGTTCGTTTGCAGCATCAAGTACGGAGAATCGTGTCATGGAGGCACAGATAATTGGTGACATTGCCAAACTGACAGCCAGAGATGGGTCATCGGCTGCCGGGGAACGTACGGATAGTATAGCCAGCAGTACTACTTCACCATCGGTAGTAGCATCAATCACTACTCAAAACAATTTCATTATATCCGCTATATACGCTTCATCTGAATGTTCCATTGATTTCGTGGTAGAGGATCGTCCATACCGCTGCAACTAGTTCGTTAGACGGATCAATTATGGACAAAAATCCTGTCCTGGAAGCAGAGGTAGTCGGCGGTGATACCGCCAAATCAGCTGCAGAATCAGAAGGTGCACCAGCGGTAGCATGGCCAGAAATAGACACAAGCTCCTGAAAGTAGCTGTTAGATAATATCGGTTGAGATGGATATGTGTATGCGTCTGTTAGGTTGTTAAGCCTAGATAGATAGATTATGCTCTCAACTAATCATGTACTTATCTCTGTAAACAACCAGGATAATCTGCCGGTCTCTGGATATGTAATCGCCACACCGTGGGGCTGTTCCCGGCTATATAACACGCAGGCGTCCACGAGGCAAAGTGAGACGTTTCTCCACATGGTATCAGAGCCGAAAAACCTCCACCCAGATCCATCAATGGCATCCTCTTCCTCTCTCTCCTCTCCTAGCCTCAACAATCAGTCCGTCTCTGAGAAGCTGACCAAAGCTAACTATGTCCTTTGGAAAGCACAGGTGTTAGCAGCTCTTCGTGGAGCGCAGATGGCCGGGTTCCTGGATGGGACTGCTGCTGCGCCAAGCTCCACGATCGTTGTCACCAAAGATGACGGCAAGACGACAGAGAAGATCCCCAACCCGGCGTTGCCGCAATGGAAGGCACAAGAACAACAGGTGCTGAGTTACCTGTTGTCTTCTCTGTCACGTGAAGTTCTCACTCAAGTTGCGACGCTCACGTCAGCAACAGAAGTGTGGACTGCTATTCAAGAACTGTTTGCTGGCCAATCTCGAGCTCGTGTCATCAACACTCGGATGGCCTTGTCGTCTACCGTGAAGGGAAACCAGACGGTGGCGCAGTACTTTGGTAAGATGAAATCATTAGCTGATGAGATGGCATCTGCAGGAAAGCCTCTGGACGACGAAGATCTCGTGTCATATGTGCTGGCAGGACTGGATTTTGACTACAATCCGGTCGTGTCATCTGTGGCTGGGCGATCAGAACCCATTACACCAAGTGAGCTTTATGCTCTTCTGGTAGGGTTCGAAAATCGGCTCGAGCTGCTCCAGAATACGTCCCAATCTTCTGCCAATTCGGTGTCACGTGGTGGAGGGCGTGGCGGAACTGGCGGAGGCCGTGATGGACGCGGCCGCGGCCGCGGCAATGGTGGTCGCGGCGGGCATGGCAACCCTGGTGGTCGCAATGACGGCAAACCAAGACCCACCTGCCAACTGTGTGGGAAGATTGGCCATGTTGTGGCCAAGTGCTGGAAGAGGTTTGATACCTCTTTCACTGGTGACGAGAAGATCGTCAACACAGCAACCAACTCCTATGGAGTTGACGCAAATTGGTATGTCGACACTGGAGCGACGGATCACATCACTGGGGAGCTGGAAAAGCTGACGATCAAGGACAAGTACAACGGCAACGAACAAGTTCACACCGCTAGCGGTGCAGGTATGGACATTAATTATGTTGGTCATACTACAATTCGTACCCCAAATCGTTCTCTTCTATTGAAAAATATTCTTCATGTTCCCCAAGCACAAAAGAGTCTTGTTTCTGTTCATCGCTTTAATAGAGATAATAATACCTTTATGGAACTTCATCCCTGGTTCTTTTTGGTCAAGGATCAGGTCACGAAGACACCTCTGCTGCGCGGCAGGTGTAAGAATGGACTCTATGCTCTCCCAACCAGTGATTTCCCTTCTTCACACAAGCAGGCTTATGGTGTTGTCAAGCCGTCATTAGCTCGATGGCATAGTCGTTTAGGTCATCCGTCGTTTTCTATCGTAGATTGTGTTATTAGTCAAAATAAATTGCCTGTAACTAAAGATTCGAGTCATGAATCTGTTTGCGATGCATGTCAGAAGGGAAAGAGCCATCAGTTGCCCTATCCTAAATCTATTAGTATGTCTACTGCTCCTCTTGAGTTAATCTTTTCTGATGTATGGGGAGCTGCCCCTACTTCAGTTGGCAATAAATCCTATTATGTTAGCTTTATTGACGATTACAGCAAGTATGTCTGGGTGTATCTACTCAAACACAAGTCTGAAGTTTTTGAGAAATTTCATGATTTCCAAAACCTTGCTGAACGTCTGCTAAATTGTAAAATCAAGGCTGTACAAACCGATTGGGGGGGAGAGTATCAACGGCTCAACACCTTTTTTCAACGTATTGGCATTGAACACCATGTAGCTTGCCCCTACACCCATCAACAGAATGGCTCGGCTGAGCGCAAGCATCGCCATATCGTTGAAGTTGGCCTGTCTTTGCTTGCTCATGCCTCCATGCCACTTAAATTCTGGGATGAGGCCTTCACCACTGCTGCTTTCCTTATCAACAGAACTCCCAGCCGTGTTATCTCTTTTGAGACACCTCTCCAACGTCTCTATAATCTTCCCCCCGATTACTCTCGTCTTCGCACTTTTGGGTGTGCCTGCTGGCCCAATCTACGCCCCTATAACACACGCAAACTTGCTTTCCGATCCAAACAGTGTGTGTTTTTGGGCTATAGTGCTCTCCACAAAGGGTTCAAGTGTTTAGATATCTCTGCCGGTCGTGTCTACATCTCCCGCGACGTCATCTTCGATGAGTCCGTCTTCCCGTTTGCTGCCCTTCACGCCAATGCTGGCGCCCGGCTGCGATCGGAGATTAATCTGCTTCCATCCCATTTACTTCCATCATCGTTTGACTCAGGGGACGAATTAGTAGGTGATCAACCGCTGATTAATGATCCTAACACCGCGTCTGAGCATGCAAATATTACAGGCGAACATGCAGACTCAGATGCAGAAAGCACTGGTGATGCAGAAAGCACTGGTGAAATCCCCGGAAATTTTGATGCTGAACAAGTATGTCGTCATCAATTTATGCAGGGAAGGCATGCTTTCGAGGAAGAACAGCATGGGCGTGCGGCCAGTCCCGAGACAGATCGGTCGCTGTCGTGCAGTTCTCCATGCATGCACAGAACTACGTCGCCCGCCATGCAAGACCAATCGCCATCAGCCTCCACTGGACGCATGCATGCAGATTCCCAGGACTCTGGCGCAAGCACGCATGCAGACTCTCTAGCTAACGCACGGACGGAATCGGCAGGATCGTCTACATCAACATCCCCTGAATCCCCGGTGCACTCTGATGATACAGCACCTGGACCAGTGACCCGTTCGAAGCGTGGTATTCATCAACCAAAGAAATACACAGACGGTACAATGAGGTATGCATGTCTCACACAATCTGGTGAACCAAACAATCTGAATGAAGCCCTCACAAATTCAGATTGGAAGAATGCTATGAACAAAGAATTTGATGCTTTAATTGCAAATAAGACTTGGCACTTGGTCCCACCGGAGAAAGGAAAAAATGTTATTGACTGTAAATGGGTATACAAAATTAAAAAGAAAGCTGATGGGACTATTGATAGATACAAGGCTAGATTAGTTGCTAAAGGTTTTAAGCAACGATATGGTATTGATTATGAAGATACCTTCAGTCCAGTAGTTAAAGCAGCTACTATTAGACTTGTTCTCGCTTTAGCTGTCTCGCAGGGATGGAGCTTAAGACAACTTGATGTCCAGAATGCATTCTTGCATGGATACCTAGAAGAAGATGTGTACATGAAACAACCTCCGGGGTATGAGATCAAGGGTAAGACAGATTATCTGTGCAAGCTAGACAAGGCCCTGTATGGTTTAAAGCAGGCGCCTAGAGCCTGGTATTCCAGACTCAGCAAAAAGCTAATGGAGCTTGGGTTTGTACCCTCAAAAGCAGATACATCACTGTTTATGTTTCATCAGAAAAACATAGTTATGTTTGTATTAGTCTATGTTGATGATATTATTGTAGCTAGCTCATCGCCTGCGGCGGTTACAATCTTATTGAAAGATTTGGAAAGAGAGTTTGCCCTTAAAGATCTTGGAGATCTGCATTACTTTCTCGGTATAGAAGTAAAGAAGGCAGAAAATGGCTTGCTGTTGACGCAAGAAAGGTATGCAAGTGAATTACTAAAGAAAGTAGGAATGAGTATGTGCAAGGCAGTCAGCACGCCACTTTCTGTAACTGAAAAATTATCAATAGATGAAGGAGAACCCCTTGGACCTAATGACTCAACCCAATATAGAAGCATAGTAGGTGCATTGCAATATTTAACACTTACTCGTCCTGATATATCCTTTTCTATTAACAAAGTTTGTCAATATCTACATACACCTACTACATTGCATTGGGCAGCGGTCAAACGTATACTACGGTATATCAAAGGCACTCTTGGTCTGGGTCTCAAGATCAGTAAATCATCTTCTAGTACTGTTAGTGCCTTTTCAGATGCAGATTGGGCAGGATGTTCAGATGATCGCAGATCTACAGGGGGTTTTGCTGTATTTTTTGGATCAAATCTCATATCCTGGAATGCAAGAAAACAAGCTACGGTATCTAGATCAAGTACAGAAGCTGAGTATAAGTCTCTAGCAAATACGACTGCTGAAGTTATGTGGGTCAGAACATTGCTAGAAAAACTGCGGATACCGCATCCTCAATCATCAATATTGTGGTGTGATAATATTGGTGCTACTTACCTATCAGTTAACCCTGTATTTCATGCTAGAACTAAGCATATTGAGGTAGACTACCATTTTGTTCGAGAACAAGTGGCAGCCAAACAATTGGAAATTCGATTTGTGTCTTCTCAAGATCAAGTTGCTGATGGATTCACAAAATCTCTGCCAGTACAAAAGTTAATCTTGTTTCGTCACAATCTCAAGCTTGAAGACTTGAGATCGAGGGGGAGTGTTAGATAATATCGGTTGAGATGGATATGTGTATGCGTCTGTTAGGTTGTTAAGCCTAGATAGATAGATTATGCTCTCAACTAATCATGTACTTATCTCTGTAAACAACCAGGATAATCTGCCGGTCTCTGGATATGTAATCGCCACACCGTGGGGCTGTTCCCGGCTATATAACACGCAGGCGTCCACGAGGCAAAGTGAGACGTTTCTCCACAGTAGCCACATCTGGCGATGCAAGAACAATGCAGTCCATGGCTTCAGAGGATGCAGACGTGCTGCTTGGAAGAACTGCGGCCGGCAACACCTGCCTCCATATATCCTCCGCCCTGGGTCACGAGGAATTCTGCAAGAGTGCAGTGGCATTGAACCAGTCTCTCCTCACTGCTGTCAATGCAGATGATGAGACAGCCCTGATCGCAGCCACCAAAAATTGGCCATGCTTCTTTAGCTTCCCTTTTACTAATGTTCTGCAAATGTCGCCAGCTGAGCGAGACGGTCTTAAAGAATGACAAGAAAGGATGCAACCCGCTGCATCACGCCGTCCGCAGCGGCCATAGGAAGCTCGCGCTGGAGCTCCTAGCGGCAGAGCCAGGCTTGTCAACAACTTCAAGGAGTCACCCATGTTCATCGCAGCCTTGAGGAATTTCGCCGATGTCGTGGAGAAACTTTTGGAGATTTCAGATGCTGCTCATGGGGGACCCGGTGACCAAAATGCTATGCATGCTGCCGTAAGAAATGGCAATCCAGGTGAGACCTGTGGCTGCGTGCAAAGTTCATATATATGCATTTACAGTATACACAGAACACTCTGCTGACAGCAAATTACTCCTCACCACCATTACTTTTTACTTGTCTTCAGCGTTCTTTCTTTATTTCCTTCCAGATGTTGCCAAGAGGATTATGGAGGGACGCCCTTGGCTGGCCAGAGAAGAGATTGGTGATAAGAAAATGACTCCAGTTTACATAGCTGCAAGCGCTGGCAAGATTGATGTCCTAACAGTAATGTTGGAACATGATCGGTCTTTAGGGTATCTACTCAGCAAAGAAGGCCACCCTCTTCTTTCTATTGCCGCAGGTAAAGGGCATGTTACTGTTGCTAGAGCGATTCTTAACCATTGTCCAGATGCTCCATATTGCAACCAAGACAATTGGACTTGTCTTCACGTAGCTGCACAGAATGGTCACATGGAGTTTGTGCAGTTTGTTCTGGAGTCACAAGAACTACGGCACCTCGGTAACGTCCAAAATAATTACGGAGAGACTGCTCTACATACCGCAGCTAAGAAGGAAAGCTCGAGGATTATGTCTGCTTTACTGCTTCACCAAGGCATAGACGTCACACTGCTTGACAATAAGGGTCAGACGGCCAGCATGGTATTAGCTGCTGCCAAGAAAGAGGACAGCTCAAATTCAATCTGGGTACGTCTATATGTTTTTTCGGGTATTTGTTTAAGAATGGTATAAAATGTAGTGTTTTGTCTTCGCCTCTAACAGATACCAGACAGGAAAGCTGGAGCAGGTTCAGCAGAGGCAACAGGGATGGACAGGCGTCTCCTGCAAGCTGCCATATCGGGTGATACCACATCAATGGTATTGCAAGAGGGTCAGCATGAGCCCGGCCTGCTGATTGGAACGACTCCGGAGGGAAACACCTGCCTCCACATAGCCTCGGCCCATGGCCACCTGGGATTCTGCACCCATATCCTGGAGATGAACAAGTCCCTCCTCGACGCTGTCAACGCCGATGGCGAGACGCCGTTGCTCGCCGCCGTACGAAACGGCCAAGTTTCATTAGCTTCTTTTTTACTCAGTTACTGCCGCAATCTGCACATGAGCGCGACAATCACGAAGCAAGATAAGCATGGATGCAACGCGCTGCACCACGCCATCCGCAGCGGACACGAGGAGCTCGCGCTCGCGCTGATACAAGAAGAACCTGCCTTGACGAAAGCAGTGAACAAATACGACGAGTCACCCATGTTCATCGCGGTGATGAGAAACTTCAAAAACATATTCGAGAAACTGTTGGAGATTCCTGATTCTGCTGACGGCGGAACCTACGGATACAATGCTCTGCATGCTGCCTTCAGAAATAACAATGCTGGTGAGACCTAAATGGCGCTTCTGCGTAAAATCAGCATAATGTTGTTTTACATCTATATATGTGTGTTTGTTAACCAATATTCATGACTTCCTTTGTCAGATATCGCCATAAAAATTGTTCAGGCTCGTCCTAAATTGGCGAGACAAGAATCGAACGGACAGTCGACTGCTATGCACTTTGGTGTGCTGGAGAACAAGATTGGTGTGCTAAGAGTATTACTGGAATATGACTTCTCTTTAGGATATCTAGTCTGCACAGATGGTGTCCCTCTTCTCAGTAGTGCCGCATTCCGGGGCCATGTTGAAGTTGCTCGAGAGATTCTTAGACATTGTCCAGATGCTCCCTTTTTAGATCAAACAGATGGCACCACTTGTCTCCACACAGCTGTTCAAGAAGGTCAAACAAAATTTGTGGACTTTGTTGTCCAGTCAAATGAGCTTCGGAAAATCATTAACATTCGAGACAAAGACGGTGATACTGCTCTTCATTATGCAATCCGGAAGTGCTATCCAAAGATCGTCGCTATTTTACTGAAACATCAAGATCGAGACGTTACGATGCTCAGCAACTCGGGTTGCCCCCCAATCTGGGTACCTGATGATGCGGTCGACCACGCTAAAACGCTCAACTGGGTACGTATGCATGCTCTCCACAACATTGTGTTCATAGATGCTACTCCTTCCGTTCAGAAATATTAGTATTTATATGATCCGAATCTTGTTACATTTTTTTATTTCAATTTCTTCCCACCTCCACCTACTATCCCAACTCCACTCATTCATTCGTTGAAAGGCAACAAGTTTTTATCCACCTTATTTTTTGTTAAACAACCAAGATATACTTATTTTCGAATGGCAGTGGTAGACAACAAGACAACAAGTACTATCTTTTATATGTGTTATTGATCTATATTCTAATACAATAAAAATAGTAGGCGATTCCATAAAGTCAAAATACTACTCTTATTAAGGCATGTTATGAAAGTATAGCTTGAACTCGTTATAATAAAAACTCAAGATTCACAAAGACAGTGCCACAGTAGCTTTACTATGTTTTTGTCGAAAATACAAGAGAATTGTGTCTCATTTCTTTGAGGGGAAGAAAATAAAAGGGAAATGATATAAGGAAAGAGAGACGAAAACTCTCCTACCGCAAGAAACTCATCCTCACTCCAAACCAGTCTGCCAGACTAGCTGCCTAGGTTTATCAGACCACTAAGCATCTTATGAAGGACAAATGCTCCTACTAGAGGTTACCCTCTAACCCTTACCTGCAAAACCGACGAAACACTTGGACTGGTATTGCTGAAAACACACAAAAATTTGGTAGCTTTAATTTACTACGTGCAACCCAGAAAACATATCACTTTTTCTAGAGACATAACTATGTACACTAACACCCGATGGGAAAATTTTGGCAGCAACCTATCGGTACCTACCCTATTTCTTGACTCTTTACTACCAATAGGTCACAGTAACATTTAAATTGCAATTTTCTATCTTCTCTTTTAAGAATTAAGATACACATGACTACAGCTAGACGTTGCACGGCTCTACTATTGTCCATTAAAGAGGTGTCAACTAGATGATTCACAATACCAGAGAATAACCGCAAACACTGAACCGGTAAAGAAACACCCAGCCCATCTGACGATGGACCGAACCCATTCCATTGGACAGACCCATTCTAATGAATGTCGTTGTGCAAAATAGTTAATCTCTCCGTTTCATAATATATCATGTTTGACTTTTCTACTTACAATGTTTGACCATTCGTCTTATTCAAAAAATTATGAAAATATCATTTATTTTGCTTGTGATGACTTACTTTATTATCAAAAGAACTTTAAGCACGGTTTATCATTTTTTATATTTGTACTAAATTTTTGAATAAGACGAATAGTCAAACGTTGTAACTAAAAAGTCAAATAATATATGACATCATAAAATTTCTTCCATGATTATGTGTATAGTTCGTTGAGAATCTATCTTATCACTATCATGTCCATGCATAACTTTTTTTACTACATGCAGAATGAAGTCTCCATGCTTATGTTGGAGGCTGACCCGGAAGACAAAGGTGAAATTTATAATCTTAATAAGTCAATCAAACATCAAGTAATTGAAAACTCAAGAAAGGATATAAGGTCCTTGACTCAAACATATGCAAGCAACACTTCTTTAGTGGCAATCCTCATTGCGACAATTACCTTCGCTGCTGCTTTTACCTTGCCTGGAGGATATAGTAATGATGTTGGAAGCGAGGGGCTTCCTATCATGGGTAGAAAGCTTGCCTTTCAGGCTTTCTTGATATTTGACACCTTGGCAATATGCACATCGCTTACAGTTGCCTTTATATGCATCATAGCAAGGTGGGAGGATCTTGAGTTCCTTCTTTACTACAGATCTTTTACAAAGAAGCTCATGTGGTTTGCATACATGGCAACCACAGCAGCATTTGCAACTAGTTTATATACAGTTTTGGCCCCTCATCTTCCATGGTTGGCCATTGCAATTTGTGTCGTGTCATTTTTGTTGCCCTTTATCACTAAGCTTGTTGGTGAATGGCCAATCCTGAAGCTTAGGATACGGTTGCGTGGAACTTATGAGTCCGAGCTCCTTGATTTGGTTTGATCTAACCACATTATGCTATTATGTGCTATTTGTTTGATAGCGTTATGCTTCTAATTAGGCATGATGTGAAAAGCATAATTCATGTAATGATCTCTTGTCTTTTGCTCATTAATGTATTATATAAAATTATCGATGTTGTTTTCTATCAATTAAGTTTGTTGATGGAAATGCGAGGAAATATTATTTAGTCATTACTAATGCTCCTCATTGCCAAAAGTACTTTCTTTTACAAATTTCTCTTTGTCTCTGTCTCATGAGAAATTACTAAGCATACACATAACAGAGTGTAGGATCAAACAAAGCCAAATAAACCTACCAGAAAAAGGGTGAATGGTAGGGAAAACCAAAACCAAAAACTTTTATGGAATAAAAGAATACATGTATCAGAAAAACTCGACAAACCCTAGTTACCACCAATCACACCGCTCATGTGCCACCGGTCAAAACCACCCAACCCTGGCCGGTCAAACCACTGCTACCCTGAGGGTTAGAAAATCAGAACCTAGAAAAACACCAGTAGATGAAATTCAAAGATGTAGAGTGAGCTATCTCAACTTTATTGCATTAACTAATGTTTTCAAAGTGCACGAATAGCAGTCCTCTCAAAACTTTTGATCTAAAATTGAAATCTAGGCTAAAACCCTAATTTTTTGTCAGTAAAGTCTAACAAAAATCTATACTAAACCCCTCGATATCAATTTATAGCCTCAATGTGGTTGTGCAAGGCCCACGTATATAGTATAAATTATTACTTCCAATCTCGTCATAAAACTTTCTTTAACTAAATCCAACATATCTTTATCTCTAATAAAACTAACCTTCCCTTATCCGGACTACCTTTGAAATTCAACTTTTTGTTACCACACGCACACAATCTCTCTTGTATGCCATATACCCTCTAGCCTATAGTATCCTGCATGATCTCATGATCCTAGGACATTAGCTACTCCAAAGCCAACTTCGATCCATACTAGCAACACTATCTTGAGGCCTCAACCAATACATGTGCTTGCAACAATAAAGAAAACATATTTCAAGCATAAGTTCACCCAACTTGACTCTCATTACCATATCAATAATACCCATAGGATAGAAACCATGTAGAAGTCAAATCCAACAAATCCAAAACCAAAAATATTGCTCACACCCGAATCTGAACAAATACTATCCGTCTAGCCTGGCGGTTTAACCACCCAATACCTGTAGGATATACAGATCTTAGTTTAGGGCATTGTTACCTTCACCCACTGGATGTCCACTGCAAATTCCACCTGTAGCAACAAACTCCTTGATCTTACAATCTCTACCTTGATGAACACATTGACAAATACTTCAAAATCTGTTTGTTGCTTTTGAAGTAACTCCAAAAGGCAAATAATCCTCAAATTTTGGAAAGAAATAACTCAAAAAACTCACTTTTGAAAAGAAAGAATTTCCTTTCACTATGACAAGAATGCACAATTTTGACAATTTTGTAACCTTGTTCTCCTCCTTTTGATACTCAATTTATCAATGAATTTTTATCTCGGCGAGCTTTGCAATGTACCAATAGCAACTCAAGAACATGTGTAGCAATAATGAGGTAGAAAAGGTGACTAGCTAACTAATACGAATGCACTAAAGTGAAAACACGAAAATGTTGGCATCGTCTTGTTTGAATTCTCTTTTTCTCCAAGACTTTCATTGTTTGCCTGCATGATGACACAGGACTCAAGCATGTTCTGATGCCAAGTCCCAAGCCCTCTGCCTCGTGGGTCCGAAATCACCAACTTAGAGCAAATTGATAAGGACAGGATAAAGATCTTCTCTAGGTCCAAGGTAACCGGGGACAATCTCGCCACTAAGATTCAAGTGTTGCACCTGGTGGATATAACCACTCAGAACATTATGCAAGCTATGTGCCTAAATGCATCTTTTTTCTAAACATGAGCTATGTTTTGTGATGGCATCGTTGTCTTGGTGTGCACTACAAACTGTTGAAATTGAGCGATTGAAGAAGCACAACGCTGAACTCGAGGCTCAGTGTTCACACCTTTCAACCTCGAAGAAAGTACTACATGCCAAGTGCCAGGGGCTAAAGAAGGGCAAGGACACAATCATTGCTGAGCTGTTAGGTAAGTGATCCGCCTTCGTTGCTATCTTTAAGGAAAATGTTTGTTGTGTTAAGACATCTCTTGTCGTTTGTAGCAGAGGTGCTACAGAACACCTGGGCCACACTGGCCGATCTCGAGGCCCGACTAAAGGTTGTCGAGGCTATTCGAGACCTATTTTCCCTTATAGCCTTGGAGGTATTCAGTCGTTGCAGACGATGATGACCAGCTCGAGCTCCACGCCGGCCAATGAAGTCCTCCAGAAGCTCAAGGAGGAATCCGGGCATGTAGCCGAGCATATGAGGGACACGACAAAGGTCATGGCTTGCTAGGCTTTTGCCATCATGAAGTCCCTCAGCTACTGTCGAGGGTTTCATGGTAGACTGTGACTCGGAAAGGGCGCTAGCGCTGATGGAGGAAGCTCAAGCTGGTGCTGTCACGCCTAGAAATTCCGCACATCAATTTCTAAACTAAAATATGTATTAAATCTCGCCAAGATACACAAATCGATAATGTTGATTCCATAACCTTGTTCTTAAAAACAACTAAAAATGAATAAATAGACTAATGATATGTGGCAGAAAAGATAAAGCAGACTAGCTAGCTAGCTCCAGGGAAGCACGGTTCCAGTCCATAGGCAACATCTTGATGGCTGAACAGCTTCACTCCTGAAAGTTACCTCCATCAGATTTATACTCTACCTCTGAAGAGTAAAATTATGCAAGGCTGACTACAAACCACGATACTCAACAAGTAGCACAGAAAATAAGTAATAAATGATGCAATGGATCACAAGGATAGGCTAGGATTATTTGCACGAAGCAGCATTTAATAAATATCAGAGATTTAAATAGAATAGCATAAATAAATAAGTAATAATTAATTGAAAATACCAATATCTCTGTCCAACGTTACACCACGTTACAACAGGTCCAACTACTACCCAACGTTACACCACTTTGCGGTAGTCTCAAACCAATTCCAGAGTAATCAAGTCATTTAAGGTTTGATTAATCACAATGAATCTAGTAGTTCACCCTTAACCGTGGGCACGGCTATTCGAATAGGTTTACTCTGATCAGAGGTGTACTACTTTACTCACAAGACATAGTTCCACTACACTTGAACGTGCGTGTCACGTCCGGAGTTTTGTCCTAAGCCTAAAATCGTAAAAAGAAATTCGTAAATAACAATTGGCTTAATTAACTCAGGAAAAATCCCTCTAAAGGAATTAATTTAATTAAATCGAGGTTCCAAATCTATTAACTGGATTTAAATTCAAATTGCAGAAGTATAAAATTTGGCCAAACAAATTAATTTAAAACTCGGCAAAAATGGGGTTATCCTTTTTCCCTCCTTTTTCCTTTCTTTTTCCCTTCCTTCTCAAATTGGGCTGAAGTCCAATTTTACTCCCTTTCCTTTTCTTTTTCCTTTTTCTTTTTCCTCTCCTCCTTCCCGGGCCGTCCCAGCCGAGCCGGCCCACCTCTCCCCTCCTTCCCGGGCCGGCCCAGCCGAGCCGGCCTTCCGCTCCGTCCCCGCACACGCGCGCGCCTCCTCCCCGCCTGGGCCGCTGCCCCGGCCCAGCTCGCCACGTCGCCCGCGCCCGCGAGTCCGCGCCGCCTCCCTCCTCCCTCGCGCCACTGACAGGTGGGGCCCACCTGTCAGTGACCCTCTCTCCGCCGTGCCGCGCCAGCCGAGTCCGCCGCCGCCCCGACTCCTCCGCCCGCCGCAACCGCCGCCGCCGAGTTCGCCGCGTCGTCGACTCGGTCTCCACCGGCCGCTCCGCCCTAGCCGGCGCCGCCACCCTATAAAGCCCCCACCTCTCCGCCCCACCGCCACTTTCCGGCTCCGCCCGAGTCGCCGCCGCGCTGTCGTCGTTCGTCGCCGCCGGTTGATTCCGCTCGCCGGACGCCGTTCGCAGCCGCGGGACCGCGTCGCCACCTCCGCCTCGCCCTCGCCGACGCGCCGCCGTCTCCGTCGCCGCTGGTGAGCGCTCCACTCCTCTCTCCCTCTTTCTTCCCTCCTCGCTGCCGCAGCTGACCTCCCCGTGCCATCGGTAAGTGCCGGTCGCCGTCCGCCGCGCCGCCGTCGCCCGGCGCCGATTGTTCTCGTCGCGTCGGCCGTCGTCGCCGTGCCACCCCGGTGAGTCCGCTCTCCTCCCTTCCTCTGTTTCTTCGTGCGACCGCGAGTGCGCCCCGCCGCCCGCCGTCGGTCGACGTCCTCCGCCGCCACCCGTTCTAGCGCGCCGTCGCTGGGTGTCGTGTGCTGCCGGCGCTCGCCGTCGCATCTCCGCCCTTCGTCACCGTCGTCGCACTGTCGCCAAGCCCCGCTGCCGGCGTCCATCATCATCTCACCCTCCCGCCGCTCGTCGCCGCTCCGAGCCGCGCCACCCCGTCGCCGTCTCCGCCTCCTCCGTGCCGACTCATCGTCGCCGTTCTCGTCGCCGTCCCTTCGCCCGTGACCACCTTCTCCGTTGTCGCCGCCGGTTGCGCCGTCGCTGTCGCGCTTGTCGCGTCGTGGCCGTGGCCGAGCCGCGCCGTCGCCGGCGTCGCCTTCCCCTCTCGGCCGAGGCCGCCTCCCCCTCCTCTCTGTTCCAAGGTCGCCTCTCCTCTCCTCTATCGCTGCCGCTTGGCCGCTCCGCTCACCTCCGCCGCCGCCAGCCACCGGCCGTCGCCGGGCATCCGCCACCACTGGTCACCGGACCCCGTCGCCATCGCTGGTCATCGACCGCCGCCGCTCAGCCGCCCTCTCATTCCTCCGCTCCGGCCGAAGCCGTCACCGTCGCCCCTCCGCCCGTCGTTACCCTCGCCTCACCGTCGCCGACGCGACCTTGCCGACGCCGGAGCGCCGTCGCCCTCCCGTCGTGCCGTCGTCGTTGTCCTCCCCGAGCCGCCGCTGTTCTCCCTTCGGCGCCGCCACTCTAAGCGCCGTCGCCAGCTCTCGCGTGGCCACCCACTGGGTCGCCGCCGTCCGCCGCATACCCGCCGGTCCGTGTCGCCGCCCTCGCGCCGCCGGTCATCACCGTCGCCACCTTCTCCTTCTCCTCGGCCCTCGCCGTCTCCGCCGCGCCGTCGCGCCCTCCTCCCCATCTCTGTTTCCCTCTCATTGGCCAGCGGGTCCCACCCGCCAGCCCCTCCCTCTCGGTCGGGCCCGCGTGTCAGCCGCCCACTTCCCCTCTCTCCCACCGACAGATGGTCCCCACCTGTCAGGCGTCAGCCTCCTCTCTCCTCGCTGACGTCAGCAGCCCCATTAATTGCGCAATAATTGATTTAGGACTTTTCTGTTTAGCTAAAAAACCCAGAAAACTTCTAAAATTCATAAGTAATTCATCTAGTCTCCGTTTAGGTCCAGTCAAGTTTCATTAAATCTAGAAAAATGCCAAGAATCCATTAAAAATAGTTTCTTTCTCTGTTTCAGTAATTTTTAGCCTGTTTTGTTTGTTTTGCCTTGTTTGTCGTAGGTTTTTCCCTCGTCGCAGCGCCGTCCGTTCCCGAAGTCGTCGCCGAAGTTCCTCGTGGGTCTAAGCAAGGCAAGTGGCACCCTTCTTTGATCGTATTGAACCTATGTTTATAAAATTCCTCGCTTTACATTCAAACATGCATTGTATTCAAATGTGTTTACTTTATTTATCTATTGGGCATTTACCAATATATCCGTTGATCCCCATTTATTATTATTGTCATCCCAGGATTAATTTGACTAGAATTAGGGTTAGTCAATGCTTAGCCATGCTTAGTTCAACTAGCTCACCAATTCTTATTTGATTATTGATTAAACTTTGATAGACCTTTAATGGTTATAATCATTATTAATTTCCCGTTGAGGATTAATACAACTAAAATATTGCTTATGGTGGGCTGTGGGTGCATGGTTTTGAGAGTCGTGCCCATGGCAATTAAGGACCGGTTCTCAGGAAACCCTGAAGGTCTTACACGTACTAACCACAAGCCAGAATGGGCAACGGTGAGACTCGTAATCTAGCTTGTCCCTATTCGACGTACCGAGGCAAGGGTAGGCGTGATGGAGTATGGACGGGCAATCGTGGTGTAACGAAAGCCTCTACTGCTTCCGGATCTACTAAGGCACTTGAGGGGACTGCCCGACTTGGTGTAAAGGAGGGGGTGAAACCTGAAGTGTGGTGCGATTGCCTAGGGAGGGTTAGGTGAAAGGTCTTATCATGGTTTCCATACTGAGGTATCGTGGTGATACGTTGGGGCATGGTAACATGCTTGGGAGCCATGTCTTGTGGGTAAAGTTGTACACCTCTGCAGAGTAAAACTATTTGAATAGCCGTGCCCGCAGTTATTGGGCGAACTGACAGACTCACTGGGATTAGTTGAACCCCTTTAATAATTTTATTTATCCTGGAACTGGTTTGACCCTGCGCAACGTGGTGTAACGTTGGCAGTGGTTTGGGTCTGTCGCAACGTGGTTTAACGTTGGGCAGAGGGTTGACCCTGTCGCTACGTGGTGTAACGTTCGACAGTGGTTTGGGCCTGTTGCAACGTGGTGTAACGTTGGACAGTGGATGTTTATTTTAAATGTTACTTTACTTTTATTTCAGTTTATTTTATCTACTGTTTTGCTAAATTACTGTAGCTTTATGCAATTTAACCTTAGCCTATCCTTGTACCCTATTGCATTCATTATTCTCCCTCTCTTGGGTGTTACTTGTTGAGTACGGTGGTTTGTACTCAGCCTTGCTTAATTTTTTCCCCACCAGAGCAAGTGCCAGAGTTTCAGTCAGAAGGTCGTTCCCAAGGTTGAAGTGAGGTTCAGTCCGCCGTCGAGAGTGCCTGTGGTGTGGAGCCGTCATCGCCAGCTGAAGCTGAAGATTAGATGGTTTAGTTTGTTTTCCTTTTCCGCTGCTTTTCGATAGATAATTGTTTTTATTTGTTTTTAAGACGTGGAACTGTGTATTAATTTGTCATAGTGTGTACTCGGGCTGATGTCTGGACCGAGATTTAATACATGCTATTGTTTAGAAATTTGGTGTAAATTTCTGGGCGTGACAGTGCGCCGACGTGCCACCATGACACACCGGATAGGAACCTGTGATAGGACCTGTCGCATAACCCTCGCTATTCAATCGCACCACATTGCAGGTTTCGCTCCCTCCTTTAAACCAAGTTGGGCAACGCCCTCTTGTGCCTAGGTGAATCCGGAAGCAGCATAGTCCGTCATAGGGTCCATCCATACTCCATCACGCTCACCCTAGCCTGGGTACATTGAATAGTTCAGAATTACACATCAAACCCCACCGTTCCTCACTCTGGCTTGTTGTTAGCACTAAAATAACTCCAGGATTTCCTACGAACCAGTTCTTAATTTTTATGGGTGACTCTCAAAACCATCCACACACACAGCCTACCATTAGTTAATATTTCAGTTGGCATTAACCCTGACCGGGTATTAAATCGTCATCAAAAGCTATTCATAACCGGCAATGATTATAGTGTGATCCCATGTACTACGTGTTCTAAGCAAAGCTAAGCATGACCTAGGCCTGAGAGTTAATCTTAGATCACTCCAGTGCAGGACCTAATTCTTAGAATTACTGGACGTGCCAATCAGTTTGATCCTGTAACTGACAAGATATAACATAGAAAACAGTTTATCGATCGGATAGCTGATAACATCCCAGGACCCTAGCCGATGAGCTAGACGATCGGCTTTACATAAATTTCATGATGTTAAAGGTAAATATGCCCAATCGGCTGAATCAGAAGCAGGATAAATACTAAATAGACCAGTCAACCAATTAATCTTAAAAGATCAGACTGAACCAAGATAGTTTTAAGATTAATCAGCCGATCGGACTGATTAGTACTTATCGCACATAAAATCAGTAGCCAATAGGAGACTAAACATGAAATTTAATATAAACTAAAAAGCTACACCAATTACTAGCATAGAACAATAGTAATTAACCGCCTACATGCTCACACCAGATCTAGAAGATCGGACTCAACCAAGAAAGTATAGTCCTAGGCATAATCATGCGTGAAATCAACCAAGTATTGCAGCATACGAATAATAGGATAGCAAACCAGCGTAACCTATCAACTTATTCATTAAACCTAGCCGATCGGACAGAACCCCATAAGCAGATCGAACCAGACACGCATAGATCAGACCTAACCAAGATAGTATGAGATCTAGCACAATACAATTACAAGGTATGAAGATCGATGGATTTAATGAATGAATCAACAGACTACTTGGGATAATGCTGGCTAGAACTCCAGTGATAAACCCTCACGAGCACCTGACCCAATCTAATAACGTAACCCCATCCAACTAGATTGATCGGACCAAACCTAGACAAAATTAAGTTAACTGGAATCATGCTAGCAAACCGAACAGAAACCGTGAGGACTTGATCGAGAACTACTACTACTTCAAGTTAAACAAATCAAAGCAATAATAGAACTTAGCCCGTCGATCAACTATGCAGGAGATCGGACTTAACCGAGACAATCCTATTCTAACTAATCGATGGGTTTTGACGAACTAGGAACTCACATTGCGAAGTTGTCAAACCCCACGGCGAAAGCCCAAGCAAGTCGAACGATTTTGGTGATGCGTCGAAGTTGAGTTGATTGATCTAAAGATGATTTACAATGACCCCGGGCACACATATTTATACCCTCGGGTGATACCTAACCTAACCGGATAAGAATCTGTATTAATGACTAACTTGTTGTATCCGGACTTCAATTAAATCTAAAAATCCTAAACAAACTCTAAGATAAAGCTTAATTAAATTATACGAACTCACAACTAACACTGAATCTATCTGTAAGTTCCAGGCCCAATCGAACTTCACTTCTCGTCCGATTCGGCCTCTATCGGTTGCATTCGTGCCGCTTTCAATCTCTTGTCTCCAGCCGATTCGCCCTTCCCCGTTTGATTCGGTCTTTAATTGCGTTTCAATCCATAACGACGATTTCACCAAAATCTGGCGTTAGCAGATAAACAACGACATAATAATAGGTTAACCCGAAAAATAAATACAACAATTAACATTAATAAACAATGCACTTTTGATTAAATAAAGCGGGAATTTTATAATAATAGGATCAATAAGATCAAGATGAGTCCACTTGCCTTGTTGTGTCTCCTAAGGTACCTTTGCGACGATTTCGAAGCGTCAACGGACTCCGAATCTAAGCGATAAAGCACAGAAATGAATAAAACATGCACAAACTCTACTGATACAGCAGAAGATTATATTTTTCATGGATTCTTTGCATTTTTCTAGATTTAATGAAATTTGAATAGACTAAAGCGGGGACTGAATGAATTAGTTATGAATTTTAGAAGTTTAACTGCTAGTTTTAACTACATAGAAAAATCCGGTATCATTTATTGTGCAATTAATGAGGTCGCTGACATCAGCAAGGAGAGAGGGTGGCACCAATAGGTAGGGGCCACCTATCAGTGAGAGGGGAGGCTAACGGGTGGATCTCGGCCTGAAGAGAGAGAGAGGGAGGCCGAGAGGCTAGCCCAAGGGGCCACGGGAGAGAGAGGGGGGGTGTTAGTGCGGCTGACCGGTGGGCCCGAGGAGGAGGAGAGAGAGGGAGGCAGTGGGGTCACCAAAACGTGGGCCCGCCAGGAGAGAAAGGGGAGGCCGACTGGCAGGTGGGCCCCATCAGCTAGAGGGAGAAAAAAGGGGAAGGAGAGGAGCGGCATGACGGCAGCTCAGTCAGCGGCTCGATGATGGCTCAGCGACGACGCAGTGGTGGCAGCGGTCAAAGGGAGCGACAACGGAGGGGATGGCGTCGGCGACGACGGAGGACAGCGGCATCGGACCAAGGAGGATACAACAGCGGCGGGGCTTGGGACGACGATGAGGCACGGCGGCGGGCGGAGGAGGCGGGCATCGGCAGCGATGTATCAGCGCCACGGTGACAGCGGCAGCGGCATGGACGCGCGAATGCGAGGCGACATCGACGGGCTTGATGGCAGTGGCCGGAGGGGAAAAGGGGGAGAGGGGAGGAAGCACCCACCGGCTACGAGCAAGGCGGCGGTGAGTCAGCGAGGAGGCGACACGGGTGTTGACGATAGCCAGCGGCTCGGAGAGATGGCGGACGGCAAGATCAATCGCAAGGAGTGGCAGCGGTGCATCGGGTTGCGGAAGGGGGTGGCGGCAGCGCGCCGGGGGTAGTACAATCACTACAATAGGATAACTTTTTTGTGTCGGTCTTAATGATTATTTGGAATGGATATGGATCTAGCACGAAATCGCAGGTACTGATGAGAAAGGTCATCAATACTGGTTCCTATAACCGGCATAAATGAGGGTAATATGTGTTATCCATCAGTGATAATAGGTGCATTTATGTGGGGTATATATTGTAATAATCACACATGTAGAAATGGTACCGGCACAAATAACCCCCTTTGTGCCCGGTAGATATTGCAACCAGCACAAATACCACCATTCCCGATATTGCACGAATCCAATTTCCTCTTTTTTCTTCTCTATTAGTTGTTTTTGTTTTTTGGTCATTGTCTCGGTGATCATCCTCTCCAACTCGACGCGGATCTAGCAAACGAGATTAGAAAGGTCTCTAGAGTTTCAACCCCATTTCTATTGATCTTTGCCATAAAAATTTAGAGTGAGTCTTTGTGAGGGCTATAATGGTTTTAACGGGGGTAGCAGGGGCCCGAGCCCCGGCCGCCCCCACGTTAAATCCGGCCATGAATGTTAATCTCATTTGTGCTAACTGCTTAGTATATACACAACTTACCATCAGAAATACTACCCTCATTTGTGCCGGTTTTTAAAAAAATCTGAATATTGGAGCGGCGGATGCAGAGGCGACTTGTGCATGTTCCGGACGAAGTCGACGCTGAGCAAGCAGAACTCGCTGCTGCCATCGAGGACGAGGCGCACCCCAACTTCGAGCTGCCACCGCATATCGAGGGTCTCTTCGTCGGCAGGCGGGGCGCGAGGACCCTCTTAAAAAGAGCGTCCATGAATGTTATCATTAATGTTATAAGTACAAAATCTTGCAGACATACATGCATCAACTATTGAAATAGACCTACGTTAAATGTTTAAAGGGAGTCACCAACTTAAAAGTTGAAGGACTCCCTCACTTTTTATAATAGCTTTTAGGGTGTAGAAAGATTTTCTCCCGATTTAACTAGTCTCCTGATTTTGGTGGATCCATGGTCTCTCTAGTATGCCCCAATATGTGACGGGGGAGCTATACCAACTTAAAAAGTTTTGGGCCAACATCAACACGAAGCTTATGATCCATGCAAGAATCACGCAAGAGAGCTAGCTGCTCGCGTTCGCTGTTCTTGTCACCGTGTCCATCACCCACGCCCTCAAGTGCGCCTTCTACTTCTTTCGGTGCCGTCGATCGGCCGTATGGTGCGTGCCACGCATTCATGGCGCCCCTGTTCGCGCTCTAGCTCAAATAACATTTATGTCGGTTCGTACCTATGTACCCTGCATAAATAGTCCGTCGAACTATACGTGACGATTATCAGCAAGACCTAACACAAATTGGTAGTTATTTGTACCGGTTGTGTTACTATGGGCACGTGTGTTTTATTTTCTTGGACATTGATGATGAGTGTTAGGGTGGACTTACAGAAAGTTGAATTAATATTCAAGAGCGAAACTATAACCGATAATTAGGACGTGTGCTCTCTTGTGCAAACGAGATCGATGGAAGCATGGGGGTTCCATCCTGTGGAAACATATATCCTCACCTTCATGCTAGATAGAGCGTTAATTTGTTGGTTGATTTATCGGTTAGCTGATATTTAGGAAAGGATATAACAACCATAATTCTATCCGTAATCTAGCTCTAACTCTAAATTCGTAACCCTCATGGGCCGTAACTGCAATCGGTGATTACGGACCGTAATCAGATTAGGGAAAAGCCCCCGAGGCCCACCGGTGCGATATAAAAGAAGAGGAACTCATGCTGACGTTCGTGTGGCTTATTCTCATACTCGAAATTCGAAATTAATCTGTACTAATCAGAGACACGCTGGAAGGGTTTCGTGTGGCAATTCCAGGCAGTGTCGTTGGAGACCCGAAGGTCGTAGGCTCAGAACAAATCACCGGCGATCTAATCTAGCTGGAGACGAAGGAAAGAAGAAGGAATTGAAGGAAAGAAAGCAAGGAAATTAGATGGCTTCACCTGCAGGTTTATTTGGTTTTCCGCATTTAAAATTAATCAGTGATCATATATTGATTAGGGTTTAAATTCGTAATCTGTTATTTATGGATGTTTGGAATCATCAAATATTGTGGTATCAGAGCTTTCCTACTCGTACTTGGTCGCATATAATCAATTTTCCGGTCTGATTAATTGTTGCAATCCGATTAGGGTTCGAGTTTATTACACTGGTTGCACTGTTATTGATTCGGAGTCCAATCTGAGCAATCTTGAAACAAAAATTTGCAATCAATTAAAAGCTATTCGATCTGGCTGACGGATTGAAGAATTTACCGGAGAGGAATTAGATGTCGTCGTCATCGCGTGGACGGCCACGATTAACCTCTCACTCACCTGGGCCGATTCGGCCGGTTGGGCTAGAGCTCACTGCTTGCGCGCGCGCCTCTTAAACAGGCCGACCTCCTTCGTGGGCCGGCTCGGTAATAAGATGGGCCAAAATTTTAATTTTAGTCATAATTTTTTAATTAATTTTAATTCCAGAAATTACTTTATACCTTGTTTGGGACGTTTAAAATTACTAAAAATTAATAAAAATATTTTTTATTGGTCAAAAAATTATTTCTAGTCAAATGGAACCAACGGGAAGTCTGCTAGAAAGAATTTATAATGTGAAGTTATGTATTGACCAACGTTATTTATGATTTCATGTCAATTTAAATTTGATTATTTCTCCCTTGATTATTTCTGCCCAACGGTGATATAATTAATGATTTATTTCATTATTTTCTAAGTCTTTTCTGCCCAACGGTGATTAGATTTGGAGAAATATATATATTATTTTATTTTGATTGATGTTTTATATTATAAATTGTTATCTGCAGCTTTGTCTCAGCTTAAAAGGATTGAGCCTCTTGATGGGGCAAACTATGTTGAATGGAAAAACAACATGCTCCTCAATTTAGGGCCGTTGGAAAATGATCTCGCACTTAGAGAGGATCCACCTGTGAAACCAAAATTAGCTAATTACATGGATGAAAATGATGAATAATACATCAATCTCAAGTGGACTTACGATGAAAAGTGGCCCGCTTAGGAGAAATCAAACAGTCCCTAATATACATCAAGAGCAACATCTCTCCATCCATTATTAGGGGGATTGCTGACTGACAATGTTAAGACATACCTGGCCAACATTTAATCAAACTACAATGCGTGTACCAAAACTTATGCTAATACTCTTATCATGAAAATGGGTTCTTCAATCAATGATGGAAAGATAGGCATCCGACAACACATCATGGACATGAAAATTTCGAAAGCCTTATTTGTCCATTTCATCCTGAACTCACTAAACTGATTATGATCCGTTCAAAATTCATTACAATACTCAAAGAGAAAAGTGAACCATTTCAGAGCTTATCTCCCACGTAGTGGAAGAAGAAGAGCGTCAAAAGGCCAAAAGACAGAAACATATAGACCAGCTCAACCTCTCGTCAACTCTAAGGACAAGAGAAAGTTTCATCAAGGAGAAGCCTCTGGATCAAAGAAAAAGGGCAAGCCATCTCACCCTCCGAAACAAGGAGGGAGTAAGGCTGCCCAACCAACTGCTCAACCTTCAACTGGGCCAAAATTCAAGAATCCTCACTGCACTTTCTGTGACAGTGATGGACATTGGCACAAGGACTGCCCCCGCTTCAAGAAGTGGTTGGCCCATAAAGGTATAAATAAAATTAATGAAATATCCAACGTTAATGAATCTCTGTGTTGAGTTTTCTCGTAATTCTTGGTGGGTTGACTCAGGTGCCACTATGCACATTACTAATTCATTATAGGGATTGAATGGCATCTAGACGCTAAGAAAGAGGGAGCACATCCTAAGAGTAGCTAATGGAGCGGATATTGAAGTGAAGGCTGTTGAAGACCTCACACTCAAGCTCCCAAGCGGCTACAATTTAATACTTAATAATGTTTTAGTTGCTCCTTTTGTTAAAAGGAATCTTATTTCAGTTAGAGTCCTAGCAGAGTCAGGATATGACTGTTATTTTTCCAAGAGAACTTGTTATATTAAGCATTTTAATAAAGTAATTGGTCTTGCCTTCATGCGAGACAAACTCTACTTGCTCTCTTTGGATAATACTGTGATGAATGTAATAAATGCCTCCAATGATAAAAATGAGACTTCATCGAAATCATGTCACTCTCACTTAGGCCACATTTCTAGGGGGGAATCGAACATCTCATTAAAGAAGAAGTATTACTCCCCTTAGATTTTCTGACGCTGATCATTGCATAGATTGCGTTAAAGGAAAATTTGCTAAATCAATTAAGAAAGGAGCCACTAGGAGCACGAGTCTACTAAAAATAATTAACACTGATATTTGTGGACCATTCCCAGTGACATCTGTAAATGGTTTTGATTCATTCATCACATTTACGGATGATTACTCCTGTTATGGATATATTTACCCCATAAGGGATCGTTCCAAATCTCTCGAAAAATTCAAAATATTCAAAGCAAAAGTTGAAAACAGCACAACGCGAAAACTAAAATAGTGAGATCGGACCGTGGTGGTGAATACTATGGGAAACATGCTCCATTTGGGCAAAGTCTTGGTCCATTTGCTCAATATCTTTAGAATTATGGGATTATAGCTCAATAATCCATGCCTGGAGAGCCTCAACAAAATGGAGCGGCAGAAAGACGCAATCGCACAGTCATGGAGATGGTGCGGAGCATGCTTAGTCACTCCAACTTATCAAATAAATTATGGATTGATGCATTAAAAATGGTTGCACACATACTAAACAGAGTTCCAAGCAAGTCAGTGCCGAAAACTCCGTACGAATTATGGACTGGAAGAAAACTGACATGAAATTATTTAAAAGTGTGGGGCTGCCATGTAGAAGCTAAATTATTCAACCCCCAATTGAAGAAATTAGACCCTAAGACTGTGAGCTGTCATTTTATCGTTTATCCATCACATTCTAGGGGATATCGATTTTACTGCCTAGACCGTGTCACTAAATTTGTAGAAACCAGACACGCTGTCTTCTTGGAAAATTATGAAACGGGGAGTTCACAGGAAAGGGAAATTAATCTTGAAGAAATTCGGGTGAGTGTTTCTTCTCCTCCGGAAATCCAAGAGAATAATGTCCCTATTATTCATAATGTACCACAAACTATAGTTCTCACTGTTGGCGCTACGGCTACTGCTGAGGCTCAACAGAGTCCTGTGATACATAATGAAGAAGAAATTCCGCAACCTGATCCTGAACCGTCTATGGTCAATAATGAAAATAAAGAATTAAGGTGATCACAACGGAACAGGAGATCTGCCATCCCTAATTATTATGAAATTTACATGGGCAAAGATATTGGGAAGGTAGATGACCCCACCTCATTTAAAGAAGCCATAAGTAGTCAAAATTCATCCAAGTGGATTCAAGCCATGGAAGATGAACTCAAATCAATGAGCCAAAATAAAGTGTGGGATCTAGTAGAAATTCCTAAAGGAGTAAAAACAATAGGCTGCAAATGGGTCTACAAAACTAAATTAGACTCCAAGTGAAATATCGAACGATTCAAAGTAAGACTTGTGGTGAAGGGTTTTTCGTAGAGAGAAGGAATTGATTACAATAAAATGTTTTCTCCTGTCTGTAAGAAAGACTCATTCAGAATTGTCATGGCGCTAGTGGCACGTTATGATTTAGAACTCCATCAAATGGATATGAAAACGACATTTCTAAATGGCGACTTAAATGGAAATGTTTACATGACTCAACCGGAAGGTTTTGTTGAGGAAGGAAAGAGATATATGGGATGAAAACTTAAGAAATCCATCTACGGACATAAACTGGCGTCAAGGCAATGGAACCTTAAGTTTGATGAAATAATCAAGAAATTTGGATTTAAGGAAAATAAAGTGGAGAACTGCATTATACCAAAATTAAAGTTGGGAAATTCATTTTACTGGTACTCTATGTAGATGACATTTTATTAGCAAGCAGTGATAAGAATTTGTTGCGAGAAACGAAGGAATTTTTGTCGTCGAAATTTAATATGAAAGATCTCGGTGATGCGTCATACGTCATGGGTATTGAGATTCACCGAGACAGGTCCAAAGGGTGCTAGGATTATCTCAAAAATCATATATTTCTAGAATATTGGAAAGATATAATATGAGCAAATGCTCGACACCACCTGCTCCAATAATGAAAGGGGACAAATTTGGTTCATTCCAAAGTCCGAGAAATGAATTGGAAGAAAAAGAAATAACTAAGGTACCATATGCTTTAGCTATCGGAAGCTTAATGTATGCTCAAGTTTGTACGCGACCAGACTTGGTATTTGTAACTGGGATGCTTGGCAGATATCTGTCTAAACCAGGTTTGGACCACTGGAAGGCAGTAAAGAAAGTATTGCGTTATTTGCAAGGAATTAAATATTATATGCTCACATACAGAAAATCTGATAAGCTTGAAGTTACAGGCTATTCGGATGCTGACTTCGCAGGATGTTTAGATACCAAGAAATCTACTTCTGGGTATATATTCACTCTTGCGGGGGGAGCCATTTCATGGAAAAGTACTAAACAAACACTGACTGCATCGTCGACAAAGCAGGCAGAATTTGTGGCATGTTATCACGCAACGGGGCAGGCTGTATGGCTTAAAAATTTTATCCTGGGATTACAAGTGGTTGACAGCATTGAGAGATCACTAACAATATACTGCGACAATGAGGCTGCAGTTTTCTATACGAGTAACAACAAGTCAAGTGAAGCTGCCAAACATATTGACATTAAATACCATGTTGTGAAAGATAGAGTGCAGGATCAAACAATTAAAGTTGAATACATAAACAATAAATCAATGCTTGCGGATCTGTTAACTAAAGGCTTACCTCCCAACTTGTTCAAAGAACATGTGGCCAACATGGGATTGTGTAACGACCTTGAATAAGATCCTGGAAAGTGGGGCTATTAAATTCAATCAACACCCGCTTAATTAATCAAGAGTTTATTTGTGTGATATAGTGAACTATAAGTCTTGTTGTCTCAATGATGCTAAATATTGTTGTGACACATTGCTTTGGGAGCTGTATTATATGATGGACTCGTAAGTTAACCTCTAAATCAAGGGGAGAAAGTTGGTTGATTTATCGGTTAGCCGATATTTAGGAAAGGATATAACCACCAAAATCTTATCTGTAATCTATCTCTAAGTCTAAATTTGTAACCCTCATGGGCTGTAACTGGGATCGGTGGTTAGAGACCGAAATCGGATTAGGAAAAGCCCCGAGGTCTACCAGTGCGATATAAAAGAAGAGGAACCCACGGGGACGCTCGTATGGTTTATTCTCGTACTCAAAATTCGAAATTAATCTCTCCCAATGAGAGACACACTGGAAGGGTTTCTGTGGCGATTCCAGGACAGTGCCGTTGGAGACCCGGCCGAAGGTTACAGGTTCAGAACAGATCACCGGCAATCTAATCTCGCCAGAGACAAAGGAAAGAAGAAGGAATTGAAGGAAAGAAAAGAAGTGAATCAGATGGCTTCATCTGCGGGTTTATTTGGTTTTCCGCATTTGAAATTAATCGGTGATCATGTATTGGTTAGGGTTTAAATTCGTAATCTGTTATTTATGGATGTATTGAATTATCTAACATAATTATGACACATTTGTAAGTTCTCTATATTAATATCTATGGCACACCTCTGCAACCAATGTACATATGCTCCAGCTCCATGATTTACACCATCGTCTTTGCTGCTGCCATAAGCCATCACAAGAGAGTAGGAAAAATAGAGTAGGGAGCATGCAATCCAGAGAATATATAAACGTAAATAACAATTTAGACATGATTATATACATATTATGATGCATGAAATTTGAGCATGCAATTGACATTATATGTACTGATGGGAGAAATCTACTAATGCATTTCTCTGTGTGTCCTTCATGAATGTAACTACTATACATATGCATCTTCTCCCTATCAAACCATATATGCATATGTAAGGTATGTAGTCTTAGGTCAAGTATTCATATATTCTCCCATCAACCAAAATTTCAAAATTGTTGCCTCCGTCTGTTGAAAATAATACAAAAGAAAAATAGTAGTCCGAAAAAAATAACAGGTGAAAATGTTAAGTGAAATACAGTAAACATCACGTATGAAATTTTGATACACTTTAACAACATATATAGATGACAGGGACTGTATTGGAATAAAATGCACAAGAAACAATAAGATAATATGAGCAAGATAATTATAAGATGCAATAATTTGCAGCACCAGATCAGATTCCATGCATCCAAATCCACCTTAATTTCATACATAAAGTCTCACAATAAGATGTATGCATCCAGTCGATGAACAACAAAAATCATCTCAGACTTCAGAGTACTACAACCAAGATATTGCATGTATAATCTGTACCCAAAGAATTCAAGTTAACGAAAGCAAAAGAAAAGGCATCAGATCCCTGAAGCTCCATTCTCTTCAATCTTCAAACTTTAGTTGTATTGTATCGACCCTGTTTCTTCACTAGCTGCCTTCTGAAAAAAACAATGATGAGCAATATTGCGTGTGATCAGTATATATAAATTGCACTCAGTTATTTATAATAAGCAGTTTGTATATACAAATTATATTTAATTTTGCACAACCGCAAGGATGTCTTATTATATACATCTATTAACTCAGCTGCCGAACAGAATATTAATACTTGTTCACCAAGGTTAGAGACTCAGAATGACGCAATGCTTTACCACATACAGTTTTATGTTTTCTTATTTGCATGGGAGCTTTAATTCATCACCACATACAGTTTTAAGTATTACTGAACTAAGATTTATTATAACCAAACCAATTATTTCTGAAACAAATAATGGCACATTACTCTGAGACCATAAAATCAGTTTATAATTACTATATCATTTAATATGGCTCAAGAAGATGATTGAAGCATAACCACTAAAGCTAAAAAGGTTCGACTTTATCTTTACTACTATAAAAGCCCCTAGTGCTGGTGATAGATTTTCACTGCTACCACCACTAGAGGCTTCACCTACATCCATTGTATTTTTAAAATTTACCTACTTAACTTCGTAATATTAAAAATCAATCAAATCTAGATGGATATCCACATAAAATCAAATTGATATGGATATTTCCTATATAAAAAGGATGATCACATATTTCATGAAAAATATTTTTCTTTTTATTCTAGGAATAACATATGGTTTTATCCTTTGCAAATCACAGACATTCATCTAGTATATAGATAGATTTCTTATGTGCTGCTGATCCATGCGAAAGTCGATCTAATCATATTATCACTATGCAAGCTAGCCTCCTTTTCCTAAATTAAACCGTTCAAAAATAAGCGATAGTGATTTCTAATATATCCAACAATCACACATCTATTTCAATCATGTATACTTTTCAATCTAATGTGCAATATATATGCTGATTGGTGACTATAACACTCTAATTTATGTGGCTCAACGTTACTTCATTGATTTCTGATAAAGCCTATACATATATTTGTTCCCTTGATGGTCCAGAACATATTAACAACTTAATTGAAGCATTGTGTAAGCAATTAATTTAAGGCAAAATCAAACATTTGAACGTACGTTCTAATATGAGTAAGTAACGATATTATGATATGATTCAGTTCGACGTATAGCAACAAATACAAATTCTTAACAGCTCCGTGCATTTCAAAAAATGGAATAGGGAATTTGTATGATTAATCCATGAAATGAAAGCTGCAGCAGATAATATTATTTGTTGTAATTTTTCTATATAACTATATTTCCTACAAATTAAGCTAAAAGGTTCAACTACATATATACCTAAATTTCACATATATGCTATGTTAGCCCAGGTCACACTCTCCCATAGCCCTCACGCCCAATTAACACTCAGACTCACAACAAACTGAACAAACACATTAACAGCAGTAGAACATTAGTCTTAACGAAAGCCGATCTAGTCTTATGGGTGGTACAGATTAGGGTAATTATATCATTTACATATTCGTATATGATAATGGGTCTATAGATAGAGATAATATATCTCGTACAGTTTGGCTCGGATAAAGAAAGGCCTAGTATTCTACGGTTGATTCAGTAGTCCCAGTCAGGCACGGTTAGATATCATATGGCAGATGTTGAGATTGTATATAACTCGGTATCTAACTTATTAACCATATCCCCGGTATATAAGCAAAGGTATGGACATTTCTCAAGGACATATATATATAACACAAATACACATGGCTAAAATCTAGCCAGGCAGGAGCAGGGTGTTACTTCGTATTCGATGGCTTGAACCTGGATAATTCCTTGTTCCCTGCACACCATTCTTGTTTCGATCTCACTTTCCACCCCACTTATTGCTGCGGTCAGGAAACATAGACAAGTCTTTTTATATCGACGCAAACATATTTCAAACATCAACCATTGTGAATAATTCTAATAAACTCAATTTGTTTATCAATATACATGCTAATTTTGTGACAGTAGCACTCCTTTGATATAGTTCATCATATGGCTCAACAAATAGAAGCTACATAATTCATTTATCATATATAAATCCTATACATACATGTTCCTTTGACGACCCAGAACACATTAACTGCTTATTTGTATCATTTCTAATTAACAAATTAACTACAGTAGTCAAATTGTGTAAACAGATATATTTAAGGAAAAACAAAAAAAATATTTCAATGTGGAAATATCAGTAACCAAACGAATATATGGGTTCAGTTTGATGCAGTGACAAATACAAATTCTTAACAGCTCTGTGCATTTCAAAAACGAAGTAGGGAACTAAATTTGTATGATTAATCCATGAAACATATTTGAATTGCTGGAAAGCTAGGATGCATATGATATATGAAGAGAACTTACTTACAGGAATATGGGGGTGGCACATAAAAGGATGCATAAGCATGCACAATCTCCGCATTTTGCCTTGCTTCACAAACCTTCTTAAGCTCCATTGATCTAAGACAGAGCTTAAATATACCCAACATTGTAAACAGAAACAGTGTATCGCCCTGCTCCGCAACACCAATGATCTTCACCGGTGGTAACAACACGAACCGTGGATCAGAGCTAGGCAAGCAACAAACAATTAATGACATTATCAGGTACTTGGATCTAAGGTTCTATATCTCATAAATTAATAAAAGAATGTGGTACCAGTAAAGGCGAAATTTTGAGTTGAATAATGTTGAACATATTATATATGTATGGTTAGGCTTGAAATTCTCAACCAAAATAATACTCCCTCCAATTTTCTATATGACGTCATTGACTTTTGAATCTATATTTAAATGTTTGTTTATTCAAAAATATTGTTCAAATATGCAAAATTATAAGTCATACTTAGACTGCGTTCGACAATGGCTTAGATATTCGGCGTGGAAAACGTCATAAAAGAAAATACATAATTAATTAATTATTATTTACAAAAAAGAAAAATATAATATTTTGATTTTTAAAGAACTTTCCTATATAAATTTTTTACAAATAATATATCGTTTACAGTTTGAGAAGCGTGCACGCAAAAAAAATCTGGGTCAGTAAGAGGGGCAAAAGAACTTGGCCTTCGGCTTTAAAGTCAATGGCGTCATATAAAAAAAATATTGACAGAGTAGTGTATCAACACACCTAGGAGGTGATTTGAAATGTGAAACCTTGCTCAGATCATGATATATACACCATAATAAAGGGATAAAACATCTATTACCTCTGTTTTATATTACAAGATGGTGTGATCCTCACTAAATTCACATGGATATGGATGCTACTGAATTTCTATACATGTATAAAATGTATTTATTGATCCATATATGAATCAAATTAGAAACCAAAACATCTAGAATGCACAGACGGGTGTATATATGTAGAGAAGAGCAGCGTGGTTGTTTGTGATCTACCTGGGCGACATCGCCGACGGGAGATCACGAAGAAGCGTCATGTGGGAGACGTCGAAGGTGGTACGCAGCACCCAGTTTCCGGCCTCCCGTGCCCACAGCTGAACCGTGAATCTCAGCGCGCCGACGAGGCCCAGCACGCCGTCCGTCGTCTTCATCAGCCGGACGTTGCCGAAGCGCGGCCGCTCGAACGTCGACATCTCCCAGCGCTCGGTGTCGAACGCGACGACGAGGAAGTTGTATACGGAAGTGTACACCGTGCTCCCCACCACGGCGGAGGGCTCGCCGCGGAGGTCGCTCGGCACTGGCAGCTCCACGGAGGCTTCCGTCGTGCTCCAACTGCCGGTGCGCGAGGAGAAGACGGCGCCGAACAAGCGGTCGCCCTGGAACACGGTGCTGTAGACGACGGCCACGCAGAATGGACCGTCGCCGCCGCCGCCGTCTTCGTCGTCGTCGTCGGTGATGATGCCGCCGGGCGAAGAGCATATCAGCGTGGCGTTGCAGAGGACAGAGTGGTAGAAATGGAGGCCCTGGTGTATCCCCGCCTTGATCAGGCGGCGTCTGCCTGTGATCGGGTTCCACACGAGGAAGAAGCAGGTGAACCTGCAGCAGCCGAGAAGGACGCGGCCTCCGCGGCAGTCGAGAAAAGTCCAGTGGTGGTCGCCGGGGTTCGAGTGGCAACAAGCGGTGCCCTCCTGAGGAGCCACCTTGGGCGGGACGGGCAGGACGAGCGGGCCGTCGCCGGCGCTGACGAAGCGGCCGGGCGGCGTCAGGTGGAAGGCGTTGTGGAAGAAGCCCGCCGTGAGGGGCACCCCGCCGTGGTGCTCGCGGTGGCGGCGGAGGAAGCCCGGGTCGCGCACCATGCGGCGCCACTGCGGGCAGACGGCGGAGGCGCGGGCGAGCGGTTGGGGCAGCGCCGGGAGGCGCACCATGATCTCCTGGAGGAGCTCCTCGGGCAGGGTGGCGAGGGGTCGGCTCATGGACATGGCGACGGACGGTACTGCCGGTGGCGCGCGCGGCGTAGATCGATCGAGCGAGCTAGCTATCTCGCTCGCTTCGCTTTGGCTTCTTGGCGGCCGCTGGAATGGAAGCTCAGAAATGGGGATTAGGGCAGAAGCGGAAAGTGCGGCGAGGTACGCTCCAAGGTGACCTATATCACATGTTCTTCGTTCGCCTGTCTGTCTCTGTCTGTTCTTCACTAGGAAATTTTACTCTTAACACCCTGGATTTTTTTTATTTACCCATTCATTCTCAGGATAAGGATTGTGTGTATGGGTGGTCAAAAATGGAAAAATATAAGCAGTAACCGATTTTTTGGGGGTAAAACAGAAAAGCGACCGACCAGCTCGATTTCAAGTTACTACTTGTTTTGAAAATCTCCTGTGAATTTTTTCTATATATAAATTATCTACTTCTGTGGGCATAGTACTGCCCAGTAGATTTTTACACAAATAAGAAACGGAAATATTTTTAGACAACTATTTCAGATGAAATTCACCAAAATAAAAAATCCTGAGATGCATTGAAATGGTAAATTTTCAAAATAAAAAACAGAGATTTTTTTCTTGGTGTAAATATATAATCCCAAATTTTTCATACTCATTTGACCAGCTTTCTTTTTAGCCATCACTTCCAGATGCTCAAGACCGGAGTAACAAATAAGGGTCCTCCAAGATTGATGTTTCCATATGGGCTGCTATTATATGGTATCCTGTTTCAAAATGGAATGATTCCTATGAGTTACCATACGATTCCTCACATGTAATAGATCTGATACCACATAGCTACCGGCTGATACTAGAACAGTAAACAGTAGATACTTTTCATTGGTACCAATTGATAATAGGGTGGTATCAAGTGATACACTATTAGTAACGACTGGTACTAAGTTGGTACAGACGATACTCGTTAGTATAAGAATGATGCCCTAAAATATAAATAATACATTAAAATATATCAATTTAATAAAAAATAACTGAGAAAAATGAGAACATAACGAACAATTTCAACCTAGATAACGAATTGAGACATTAGTAGAACTAAAAAACCATCCCACTGTTTTGTACCATTTTTTATTTAACTTATAAGGATAAAATAAAAAGGGTGTAGATGCCTGCTTGCCTAATCAAATTAGTACTTTTCTTATGGAAACTAAATGTGTCCTGTTCCAAATAGTAAGGGCACGTACGTATAAAGGTGCTTATTAGATGACTGTCTCAATCGACACGTAAGCGAATTTGGTGACGTGGAGAAAAGAGGTGGAAGGAGGGAGAAAAACCGGTGTCATGCATGACAACGGCTTAGAGTCGACTCTTAGTATTTATTAAAGAAAACTTTCTTGTATGAGAGTGGATAAAAAGGAAACTAGCGTAATAAAAGTATTTTATTGCATTAATGAAGAAACCATACCTGACTCTATACCTCTGTACGTATCATTATAAAATAGGTTCTTATTGCTGATGTGGATTAGATAAGAGTCATATAATGGTCTCTACCTTTGAACATGCCCTAAAGACTGGAACTGTCCTATATATAGTTTTCCCGTTTCAATGTAAGCCAAGGCATTCTAATATTTTTAGGATATCTTCGCTCCTTTTCAAATGTATCATCCTTGATTTGGTTAAAATTTACTCCCCTTTCCCTGGCTCTAATGAGCGTTCGATAATAATCATAGCTAACTCAAAAAATTGTAGTTCATGATGACATGACGACGTACACATGCACTCCAAACAATAACGATTGCATTTTTCCCACTTAATTTTTTTAGCATGATTTTCCCACTTAATTAGGAATAAAACTGAACTGATGGTCAAGATGAGGATTTACCCATTCGTTCTTAAGATAAAAAGATAATTGTTCAAAATGGAAAAAATGGCCTGTATATCTGTGGTCAAAAATGGAAAAAGATAAGCACTGATCGATTTTTCGGGGGGTAAAACAGAAAAGCGACTGACCAGCTCGCTTTAAAGTTACTACTTAATTGTTTTGAAAATCTTCTGTGAATTTTTTTCTATATATAAATTATCTATTGTGTGGGCATAGTACTGTCCAGTAGATTTTCGCACAAATAAGAAATGAAAATATTTGTAGACAACTATTTCAGATGAAATTCATCAAAATAAAAATCCTGAGATGCATTCGAAATGGTAAACTTTCAGAATAAGAAACAGAGATTTTTCATGGTGTAAATATATAATCCCAAATTTCAGCCTCATTTCACAAGCTTTCTTCTTAGCTATTGCTTCTTGATGCTTGGGGACCAAACAAATAAATCCCTCTAAAATTGTATGTTTTGATAGGAGGCTGCTATTCTATGCTATCATGTTTCGAAATGAGATGATTACGTGGTTGCTATTCTACTGTATCATGTTTCAAAATGGAATAATTTCTACGAGCTACTAAATATGATATCTCACTGGCAATAGATCATATACCACAGTGGTACCAGTTGATACTAGAACGGTAACAACTGATACTCTGTTGGTGATACTCTGTTGGTGCCAGCAGATACTAGGGTTGTATCGACTAATATAGTAGTAGTAATGACTGATACCAAATTAGTACCAGCAATTCTCGTCTATACAAGAATGATTCTCTAAAATATCTTAATTCTGATAAAAATATATTGACAAAATGAAAAAAATAATGAAAAAATTTCAACCTAAATATCGAATTAGGAGGTTACAAGAACTGAAACCATCCACCATATTCTAGCATTTTTATTTAACTTATAAAGAAAAAAGAAAAATAAAACATGGTCATATAACCCTAGGTGTCTGCTTGCCTAATCAAATTAGTACTTATTGATGGGAACTAAGGGTGTCCTGTTCCAAACAGTAAGGACACCATCCTATAGTTTTTCCTGTTTCAATATAAGCCAAGGCATTCTAATATGTTTAGAATATCTCTGCTCCTTTTTTTTCAAATTTATCACCATTTATTTGGTTTGAATTAGCTCCTCCTTCGTTGGCTCTAATGTGTATTTGATAATAATCATAGCTAACTCAAAATAAACTGTAATTCATGATCACATGACGACATACACATGCGCTCCAAACAATGACGATTACATTTTCCCACTTAGGCCTTGTTCGGATGGAGGGGGATTGGGCGGGATTGGACCACAACCCCATGGATTTCTCTCTCGCGGAATAAATCCTGGGCCCCAAAAAAATTGTTGTTCGATTAAGCCTAGTCAGGATTCTAGCCCAGCCCATGCCAGGATTTTTCTATTGTATTGGCCGAGAAATTAATCCTCTCCATCAGTGGTGTGGATAAAACCCGTTATCTTATGTGATAATGTGTAAAATCCCAACATGCTACTTTTTATAAATCGCTGCCAAAATGAACTGATGTTTTTATGGAAGGGATTATGAGAAAGCTGGGGATTCAAACCCCACAGCGATTGGGTGACATGGAAGGGGTTCACCCAATCCCCCTCGGCATAGATTCCTCTTGGAGATTAAATCTCAACTAACCAAACAAGCCCTTAGGAAGAAAACTAAACTAATGCAACGATTCTTCTTCTCTACTTAGTCAGATTGCTCGTAAGCAACTACTCATTCGAAGGGATGAAAAGAGATGAGCATTAGATTTGATGTTGGCTTTTGAGACGAGTTGTAGAGTGCAGATTATGTAAGTAGTGGTTGTAGTGACCCATCCCCATGTATAGTAATTTTTTCACCACTAAAAGTAGGTGTGTTCGACACACAAGATCTTTATATGATATTTACTGACATTGGCCGGTTCTGCGATGGCGAGGTGTACGCGAGACTGCAACAAGAAGAAAGACACTGATGATTTTTATATAGGTTTGATTCCCTGATGGTGAGTAAAAGCCCTAATCATTTTTATATGTATTTAGCGAAAGTCACGTAGAGTATAAGATAAGATCAATCTACTATTCTAGCATATCCAGCTACATATTAGCACCTTTGCGGTGAGTTTGAAGTTGCGGCTAGCAGTAAGACAGCTCCATGGATGTTTACTTATAGTGTGGCTTGTGTTTGTGTTGCCATCCGATGCCCGCCTCCCTCATGAGAGGCCCTTGTATTTATAGTACCCCTTCTATAAGTAGGACTTAGAGAAGTCTTTAGGTAACATGACCGAGTAGGTTGAATCATATCTGAATAGCACTACTCATCCTTCCTTTCCTGAGTACAATTTTCTTTTTCTACCATCTACTTTCCAAAGCGTAAGGATGTCTATACGTATATAATATGGTATGTGGTATTTTCGCAGACATGTTATTCTAGGTAAACAAGGTATGTCATGTCTAGACCACTGAGAGTACCGACCTCTTTACAAATTCTCTTCCGATCTTTGTTCCATACATCTCACAAGCTACATTGTCTGAAGGATAATGGTAAATGGGAGATAAGCTGACTACGTTAACCTCCGATAATGATGTTCTACCATACAGGCGAATAAACAGTCTTTGTTGGATTTTGAATTTGGATGGAGGTCAGGAAGTTAAACGTGCACCGTATCCTCACCAGGAATATTTCCATTTCTGTTGAAGTCAAACCATCATTGTAAGCTTATAAAACAAAAAGGTGAGATCCATTTGGGGTATGTTTGCCATTCGCAACAAACCCTAGCTTCCTTCATCTTCCTTGGATGCATTCTTCCCTCAAACTAGCTCTAGCCTCCTCCAATACTCCCAAAATCTCTAGGGATCTTCCAGCCTCAATGAATATGACTAATGGCTACCGTGGTGACAAGGCCACCACTCAGTGGTGACAAATGCAACCGACATGGCAATGAGGTCATCACGACATCACCCGATGATGATGATGGATGTGGCCGGCGTGATGTTGAGATCGCCACTCAGTGGTGACAAATTCAGCAGCGACGTGGATGCAGTCAGGTGGAGATCACCAACCAACAGCCATGGTGGATACAGTCGACGTGGTGATGAGATCACCATCTAATGACGTCAATGGATGTACCCGGTGTGGTGATAAGATCACCACCCATTAGCGACTGTGAATATGGTCGGCTGGTGATGAGATTACCACCTAGTGGCAATGGTGGACATGGTTGGCCGGTGATGGGAGTACCACTAGATGGCGATAGAGGATGCAGTTGGTGTGATGACGGGATCACCACTCGGTGGTAACAATCTTGGGGGTAGAGGTGGAAGGGGCCAGCGTGGTGATGGGATCACCACTCAATGACGACCATCTCGGTGCTGACAAAGGATATGGCCTACATGCTGACGAGATCACCACCTGACGAGCGACAATGGATGCGACCAAAGTGGTGATGAGATCACCACTTGGCGGCGACGATCTTGACGGTGATGGTGGATGCGGCAGGCGTGGTGATGCGATCACCACTTGGCGGCGACAATCTTGACGGCGACGAAGTTGATGACAAACCTACGAACTTCTAAAAGAGATGAAAGAGGTGCCAAAAATACTGGCGATGGGGCCAATGTACTCATCAAGATTAATCTCAGTGTTGCCCCTACGTGGCACACCAACTATCATTGTTTTGTAGCGCAATAATATATGGGGGTGACACATGAGACCGAAAGTATGATGGTGTGTAAGGAATAGGGTTATCCAAATTCAGGGTCTCAAGATGAGATAATAACCTATTTCTGCTTGTATATAGGTTAATTATCTTAAACTTTAGAACATGCTTGACAATGATTTGTGAGATCATGTTTCTCGAGGAACCTGCTGCCTCCCCTTATATACCAGAGACAAGTTTACCAGAGATATAAACCTAATTTGATAAGACTAAGCCTATACATCTGGCTACAAAAATCTAGACATAGTAAACCTAATCCTTACCATATACCTACCCCAATATTCATTGTTATATTTTTATTTACAATTTAGTTCCTTTTTTATACAAATAAGTATAGTACACGGGATACCCTATATTCAGATATCCCACGATCATTATTAAAGTGAGTAAATAAAATCCTTTATAAGCTTAGAAGAAAACTGGAGGCGAAATATTAAATAGAAAGGATTTGATGAATTGGTTTAATTAGATTTATACTTTATAGGTTTATTTAGACCTAGGTTAAGTATACCTTGAATTAAATGTTAATAAGATTTTATGATGCAAAACTCTTGTTAAGGTTTTATCATAATAATAATAATAAATATATCACTTGGTTTAAATAATAATTTTGAAAAAAGTATTTTAGAAATTTATTTTATTTGGGAATTCCTAAAAGTAACTTTATAAAATATATAGGAACGGAGTGTGCACGTCAAAGACCGTGTCATTGGTTTTTCTTTAGCAGTAATTTAGGTACAATATGCTCTTTCTACACAACAAAATATTTATACGTACTATTACGTATGATTTTTTTTTACAGTGTTTATACGATGAAACTTCTAATTCCTTCGTAAGTACTCCACTCCGTACTACTAGATCGATTAATTAGTCAACGGTTAGAAAAAGTAAGAAAAAAAAAAGGCTAAAAACGCCATCAGCACCCAAATCTGCCTCATAAATATCCGTAGCAAGTCGGCAAAGTATTCTAAACCCGGGCCTTCGTTTATTGCATGTTATTTAAATAGTTATGAAAAAGTTTTAAAAAAATTATAAAGATAAATTAATATAAGATATATCACTACACAAACATATTATTTGTTATTTTTGTTGTGGATTGTACAAGTTATATTTAAAATTACAAACAAATATATCTTATATTAATCTATCTTCCTAATTTTTCTTAAAATTTTTTGTAACTATTTAAATAGCATAAACAAAGAGACGTCTCCTCCAGGTTTAAAATCCAATCCCTTCGCAAGTCGGCAAAAGCCCTTCCGTTTCTCCGCGCCCACAATTCCAGCAACTATCGTCGCCTCTCCGCCTCCGCCCCGTCGCGGTTGCGGCATTTCTACGAACACCTCGCGCCCGCTCCCTCGGTGCTCGCCTCCGCTTCCTCCTCCTCCAAGGATCCACCCGCGTTCGCTGCGGGCCTGCAGGCATTTCGACGAGCACCTCGCCTGCGCTGATGGGCAAAGTAAGGCCCCAAGGCCAAGAGCGCAAGGATGGCGAGGAGGTGGATACCGTGCGCATGGAGGCCAGGGAGGTGCTGATGCTGGATCGCAACGGCCGCCGCGACGAGGCGATCGCCCGCGCCCACGAGCTTGTGGCCAGGCATCCGGACTCCGCGCTCGTGGCCCAGCTCGCCGCGGGCCTCCACTACGATTCTACCACCCGCGCCATCGCTGCCAAAGACAAGGAGGGCATCACGAAGAACTGCAACGCTGCGCGCGACTTGTATCTCCATGCCCAGCGGCTGGCCCCCAACTGCGTCGAGATCACCGCCCGCCTGGCGGTGGCGCGGATCCGGTGCTTCCATGACGGCGAGGCGTTGCCGGAGATCGAGCGCGCCTTAGCCATCCCCTTCCCCTGCGACCCCGCCGAGAACAACGTCGCGTACGACCTGATGCCCGAGAACACCCCCAAGGCCAGGGTAGAGAATGCGAAGAAGTGGGCTACCGAGCGCCATCAACGGATTCTGTCCTGCGTGCGCAACAAGACCATTCCCGAGTACGTCCGCTCCTTGATCGAGTACGCCGGGAGCCATGGCGTGGCCAACGCGATCCAGCCAGTGAGGGAGTTCGCCGAGCGCTACTCCTACTCGGTGCGCGCGCCGCTGACCAACGCATACATCAACCTGGAGTTCGCGCGCGGCCTTGCCCCGGGCATTGACAAGCGGCAGTTCCTGTCTCGCATCCTCCGCGAGTTGAACAGCGTGGCAAATCAGTTCGAGACCTCGCTAGTGCTCGCCATGGTCCGCACGAAGCTCTTGTTTGTGCTGGGTTTGTATACTGCTATGGCAAGTGAGTACGTCCGGGCGATGGACATAGAGAGTCCTCCTGATCCGCAATTTGAGGACATACCTCCTGGATCTGTCCGAGGAGACAAGCATGAAGACAGAATATCTTCTATCCGCACAGAACTTGTCAGTTTACAACAGAAGCTTTTATTGATAGCCAGAGATTACTGGTCGTCCTTGACAAGGGGGCAGCAGCGCGGTGTTCTATCGGCGGGGTTCAATTCGATGCATCAATACTATGTTAGAGTTTACGATGATAGCCACGAGGCTGCAAAGACCATATCTGACGCACTCAGCTTTGTCAAGAAAAACAGGTCATGGAGGTATTGGATTTGCCCCTATTGTGTTGGCAAGAAGATCCCAGACACTGATGCGCTCTTGAAACACATGCACAAGAAGCACTCGGAAGGGAGTGTCTGGCCGAAGCTGCTGTCTGTGTTAGACCCAAAATTGATTCCTGATACATCCCAGGGTGAACGTTTCTCGGATGACGCAACTCTCTGTCAAGATCCAGATGAGCATTATGTCTTCCATTTCAAACGCGTTCGGCCATCTAGCATAAATCAACCAATGCCGTTTTCGGAAATACGAGGGAATAAATGCACAGAAGGAGTTGAAATCCTTGAGAAGATCAAGCTAAAGCTGAAGAATGCCCCTGCAGATGTTTTAAGCACCAAGGTTTGAGAATCTTCCCTTTTGCATGCTCTTGTTTCAACTTTTTCTTTATTAGATTCACTCTCCCGCTGATAATCCTATTTATTGGATTGAACTTTTTACATGGCAGTTTAATCAGGCTTGTGCTGAAATCCGGGACCTGTGGCATTATTTTCTTAAAGTCTCTGCTCTGGATTTTCGTGTAGTCATCGTACCCCTTGCGGTATCTTTCATATGGGTATGTCTATATCTGGAGGTCCTTGTTTATGTTTAGTTATATCCATCTGTTCACTCTTAATATGTTCCATCTTTATAGGAACGGTTTCTGCAATGCATCGGTGATGATAAAAAGGTTGCCAGTAAGAGTGTTGATGCTGCTGACATTGATGCTGTATTTCCATATGTTGGTGATACCCCTGAGATTGATGAAATGTTTCTTCATGTCGATGATGCCCTCGACGAAAATGCTGCTGATAATGATGCCATACGTCCTCAGGTTCCTGATGCCCCTGACAGTAATGTTGCTAATATTGATACAATACTTCCTAATGTTGTTGATACCTCCAACAGCGATGCTGCTAGCGATTCAGTATGTCCTAATCCTGGCGATATCCCTGATAACAGTGCTGCTAATATTGATGGAATTTGTCTTAGCACACTTAACACTGCTGGCGTCCCTAACAGAAATGCTGCTGATAATGATGTCATCCATCCTAATGTGCCTGATGCCTCTGACAGTAATGTTGCTAATATTGATGCAATACTTCCTAATGTTGTTGATACCTCCAACAGCAATGCTGTTAGCGATGCGGTACGTCCTAATCCTGGCGATGTCCCTAACAACAATGTTGCTAATATTGATGGAATCTGTCTTAGCACACTTAACACTGCTGGCGTCCCTGACAGAAATGCTGCTGATGATGATGCTATCCGTCCTAATGTTCCTGATGCCTCTGACTGTAATGTTGCTAATATCGATGGAATACTTCCTAATATTGTTGATGCCTCCAACAGCAATGCTGCTAGCGATGCAGTATATCCTAATACAGGCGATGTCCCCGAAAACAAGGCTGCTTCTAATATTGGTGGAATTTGCCTTAGCACACTTAACACTGCCGGCATCCCTGACAGAAATGCTGCTGATAATGATGCCATCTGTCCTAATATTCCTGATGCCTCTGACAGTAAGGGTGCTCATATTGACGCAATACTTCCTAATGTTGTTGATGCCTTCAATAGCAATGCTGCTAACGATGCAGTATGTCCTGATAGTGGCGATGTCCCTGACAACAATGCTGCTAATATTGATGAAATTTGTCTTAACACTCTTAACACTGCTGGCATCAATGACAGAAATACTTCTGATAATGATGCAGTATGTCCTAATGTTGGTGATGCCCTTGACAGCAAGGCTGCTGATATTGATGCAAAATTTCCTAACGTTGCCAATGCCCCTGACAGAAATTTTGGTGTCAAAGATTGCTCCAATTTCTCCCATGAAAACGAGGCCCAGAAATATGAAGTCAACGAAAAACCAGAGAACATCATGGTTGTTTCTCTTCCTATACTTAAATAACTGCCAAATTTTTATGATCATTTTCTTGCAACAAAATTAACATGGAATATTTTAGTAAGTAACTTTAGTTGAAGTGCTAACATGTGAAATTCCTTTCAGCTGCCTTGCTCAGATGTCACATCAACACATGGAGAAGATAAAGAAAGGTACAGATGCTTTTGTATTTTTTTTTATTGTCAAGCAGGATTACAGATTCATTAGAGTAATTCCTAACATTGTTGATGCCCCTGACAGAAATTCTGATGTCGAAGATGGCTCCAATCTCTCCCATGAAAACCAGGCCAACAAATATGAAGTCAATGAAAAAACAGAGAACATTATGGTTGTTTCTTTTCCTATATTTAAATTAACTGCCATTTTTTATGATCATTTTCTTGCAATAAAATTAACATGGAATATTTTAGTAAGTAATTTTAGTTGAAGTGCTAACATGTGAAATTCCTTTCAGCTGCCTTGCTCAGAGGTCACATCAATAGAGGGAGAAGATAAAGAAAGGTATGAATGCTTTGGTATTTTTTTTATTATCAAGCAGGATTACAGCTTCATTAAAGTAATTCCTAACATTGCTGATGCCCCTGACAGAAATTCTGATGTCAAAGATGGCTCCAATCTCTCCCAGGAAAACAAGGCCCAGAAATATCAAGTCAAAGAAAAACCAGAGAACATTGTGGTTGTTTCTTTTCCTATATTTAAATTAACTGCCACATTTTTATGATCATTTTCTTGCAATAAAATTAGCATGGAATATTTTAGTAAGTAACTTTAGTTGAAGTGCTAACATGTGAAATTCCTTTCAGCTGCCTTGCTCAGATGTCACATCAACAGATGCAGAAGATAAAGAAAGGTATGGATGCTTTGCTTTTTTTAAAATCAAGCAGGATTACAGCGTCATTAGAGTAATTCAGTTGATAACTGACCACTCTCAATCTGTTCTCTTTTATGTACTGTCCAATATTCACTTGCTGAACTTATGCAACTTCCCTAATTGTTTGTCAGTGGAAACCTCTTTGTTGTTTAGGAGGACAAGTGCATATAATGTAGTTACTTCAATACTTAGTAAATAGAAGCAGATCTATTGTGGAGAAATCGTCTAGGAGGAAAAATGCTATGTCAGATGCAAATGCGTTTCAGAAACCAATGGAACGGTGGAATCATCAAGATCCACATTTGAACATCTGAATGATCCATCTGATAAAAAAGTGGCAACTGATAAGATGGTTATATCAATGTGTAAGCTACTTAAGAGTACATAATGTTAGCTTGTAAGTTAGCATCATTCTTATAAAATTTAACAAAACTAGAAGAGGTGAGTCAATATTAGTTTCATTCTAGAAAGCTATTGTTTTTTTTTTTGCCAGGATCTAGAAAGCTATTGTATATTTTCATCATTGAGAACTGTTCTTCCAGAGACAATTGGACTTTCATCTTGACGATTACACCCATTTCTTCTGTCTTCCATCCTCATCTTCTCGCTTCTTAATAAAAGTTTTAATTACAGCTTATTTTCCATTTGTAAATATGCCACCAAACAATCACCCCCTTCATTTTGAAAATACATGCTTATGAGAGACCATCAGTTCTTTGTATGATCTCAATGTACACAATGAAACTGGAACAGAGAAATGATACCCATTGTTATGGCATTGTGTTTTTACTATGGTTGTGATCCTCTTGATCCTTCTTGTTCTAATCTTCCATAGATTCATAAAAATAGCTAGTGTCATTGTGTTTTTACCATGGTGGTGATCATCTTGATCCTTCGTGTTTTGTTTCTCTAATACATATGAGAGCTCAAAGGTTTCTCACTCGGTGCAGTGAGTCACATGTTAAAGATGAGAATTATGGTGCCACAGTAAACGAAAACGAGTCAAGTCCACCAACTGAAATGGTGGAATATAGCGACAAGCTGGATGCAACACCAGGACATATGGAGGCAAATCTAAAAGATGACAGCCTGCATGGAACTTCTTTACGCAGCTTAAGTGAACATACTTACAGCACAGCAAACACTGCTTCACGATTGTTAGGTACATACATTTTTATTTGAAATGAAATGAAATTTGCTATGAGTGTAGATTGTAAAACTTCCAGATGTAGCACAGTTCTGCCAATACTCCAGTTTAGCATACAGCTAATAAATTATCGATATGATATGAACTGTGCTCTATTTTATTTTGTTCTCAAATACAAACTGTCTAAGCTACTGGAATATTGGCACAATCGATTGAAAGATGCTGGTTCCCTTAGCCTAGTTGCCTAACACTCTCTTACGTGTGAAATTTGTTAACAAATCCTCTGCAGTTAGTCTAATCCTCGTGAATCATAGGAAACATTCTGCATTACCTAGAGGGCAAGACCATATGGGCGATTGATCTCATCTAGGTTTGACATGAAAAATCCTCATATTATGTTTTACTTGGATGACACTTTATTATTATCAGTGAGACATCCGATAAAATTATTGCTTTGTTGAAATTACCTGGTTTTTTGTCCTTCAATGTGTCCCATCTTGAATGAAAATTTGGAACTTTTTTGTTCTATTTATCCATTGTACCAAATGTACTATACGAATTCAGGACATTACAAGTGAAGATATTATAACGTGACCATTTATTAGAAAAAGTTCAGTTGTTTGCTACTTGGACCAAAACATTCTGGTAGCAATTTTGAATGATGTTCAGTACTGCGGCTAGATATTATTTATTCTGACTGACAATGTTATGACAGGAGAATTTGACCAATCTACCGAGGAAATTGCAAGCATTTCCTGCTACCAAAAAAGTATTGATGTTCTAAACAAGAACAATGTGGAGGAAGACCTGCGCTTTCTGAATATGATAATACAGGTAGCTGAAATTTGTACCAGACTGTGTGCTTGTCATATACTTGTTTCTAATTTATTGTAAACATGTTCAGTTACTGTGGAATTTGAAGGACTTCCGCAATGAAATTCTGTGGCAGTATTCCTTTGACATAATGCATGATGGCCTCTGCGTTTCTGAAAAATTATATAAGATCTTCTCTGCATGGGAGAAAAATGAACACTCTAAAATGGTTCATTTGCTATCTGATGTGAAGAACACTTTGTGCGGAATTGCAAATGACAGCAATATGTTTCAAACGGTATGTGTGTACTACCATCTTATAGCTTCACAGACAATATGCTTCAAATGTTTTTTTTTTCCTTTTTTTGGCGGGAAGGCCCAGGAATGGACTCCCAAATTTCATTAAGAGGGAGAATTTACAAGGAAAATGTTATTTTGTATTTTTCAAGTTTACATTCCAATATCTTTTCCTTAATTTCTGACAATTTTGGACCAAGGTGATTATTCTCTAGCTAAACATGGATTTGATATTTTTGTCCAGTTCGTAAATAGAACATTTGTAACCTCAAAATTCATGCCTTCTAACATATTATTTTCTCTTTGAATGTTTCCAAACAGTTTAGTCTCAGTCTATTGTTACTGTTATGTTTACATCTTGATGTTTTTTTAATTGAAAAAAGGAACTATCATGCTTTTTGCTTGTATGCTTATTTAACCTTTTATTTTCTTTGAAAGAAAAATTGGAAGTGTTGGAATACCGTAGGAGACTACTCTTAATCCTCCTCCATTTATATTTGGTGTTGTAAAAAACTATTTCCTTCACAAGGTTAAACTTGAGGTAATATGTCAGTTGCAGGCTGGAAGAAATATTGCATCAGAAATTATGACTTTTATTCTTCAGGGGCTGCAAAAGTTTGATAATTCTATATATGTTGGTTCCATGAGAATTGTAATGGATGCACCGTGCAGAAGTTGTGTATGGTACACACTTGGTCTTTTCGGGATAAGATTGAAGCAACTTATGAGCTGCAGATGTGGAGAGTGGTTTGGTGAAGAATATTTTTCGTATTTTCATAAACTTGATGCAAGTTTACTTCATAGCACAAAGGTGTGTCACACTCTGTATTTTGCAGTCTTTCAACCCTTATTAGTGGATTATAATGGTATGGAAGAGCTCTTGCATTTATTATGTGCTGAAAGTTTATCTTGGTCCCTTTTTTCAGATCAATTCCTTTGAAGACCTTCCAATGTTAATGGATTCACAGTCCAATTATGTGAGAAGTTGCAATAAGTGTTCTGGAAGTGTCAACCAAATTGGTTGTTTTCTTTTAAAGGGTCCACAATTCTTCACAATAGGTGAATTTACTTGTTTAACGGTGCATTGCATGTAAAGTTACGCCTTTCTTTTTTATCCACCCTATACAGTGACCACATTTGGAATAAACCTACTCTGATTGTTGCAAGTTAGAATATGTTGGAAATAGCCTAGTAATGTGCTTGTTGTGAATCCTTCTCCCAACAAAAGAGAACTTATGTGAGATAATTGTCCTTCAGAAGTAGCAAAACCAATGTGAAACAAATATGATTCACTTTTTAATTGCTTTTTCATAATTTTACACGCCCCTTGTATTGTTTCACTTGCTGCTACTATGTTTCAGTTTTGAAGGATTGGCTGGGTAGCGATGAAAGCAAGGCTACCTTGTCTGAAGCATTGTTTGGCATTGCGTCTCCCCTTGACATTACAATTCTCTACAATGGTGTTACATTTCCTCACGAAGTTGGTCACTCTGCAACCAAGTATCGTCTGGTCTCAGCGGTATGTGCACAGTAAAACCTTATTTCTCCTAAATTAAACTGTCAACCGACTGAAAACATTAATTCTCCAAATAATTATTATGCATTTAAAGTAATCCAGAAGAGACAGGGAACAAAAAACATTGTGCATTTGGTCATGCATTTTTTTTTTGTTTTATGCAGCATTTCTATATATTGAGGTGCTATTCTGTTTCTTGACTGTTTGGGTTCTGGATGCTTAGTTGAAATGGTCGAGTTGTATCTAAATTCCTAGCTGTCAGTTTGTCACATAGATTTTGGATAATATCACTGAGCAGAGAGAGGTAGGAGTATTTTTTGTTTTTATATTTTCATAAATTTTCAGGTAACTTGTGTTCAGAATATTGGAGATGATACTTATTTACTTTGTGTTCAGAGAAATGGTATTACTGGCAGCTGAACACATCCCCTTTTTCCATTTTTTGATAAACCTGTATCAACATTCTAATAGGTGGAAAGTTGAACTGATTAAGCTACATTATATCCTGGCAATAGTTTGTTACATAGTGATTTAACACATTTCACTGCAATTTGCCAAATGGTTGGTTAGCAAGGACTGTGGCAATTAATTAATCCTATGTTTGACTTGAAGAGTATAACTTTAGCAGGAATATGTAGTCTATATGGAGAATACTAGCGTGCGGAATCAACACAGAGTACCAACTTATATTGCTGAATTTTCAATTGGATCATATCATTAATTAAGCATTGGAGAAGTACCATGGCTTACGTAATCTTGTGGGACGAGCTTTAAATGTCGGATGTTCCCACTTCAATATTTTAACTCTTATTTCCCTGCTTATCTTTTTAGAATTTGTCTCATCCATTTGAATGAATCGATTGCAGAGATAACGGCTACATCGGCATACCATTCCTCAACCATGTTTTGTAATCTCTACACATTATGTTTGCTACTTTGACTCAACATATCCTGTCATTAGACTAGCTGTGGATTTATTCTGTACATTCTTTAATCTTAATGAAATTTGGCCACCCAACTCTTTGCGGTGGCCCCGCAAAAAGCTGTGGATTTATCCGCTTGTAGAAGCATAATAATGTATTGCTAATCCAATTTATGTGTATCGGCATACATTTCGCTTAACACAAGATATTTGTCCAACCACGCAGATTAGCTACACTGAATGTGGTGGTTATGCCTGCGTTGCTCGTGATCAGGACAAGTGGCTCAAGTATTGCCCTATGATGGTCAAGGTAACAAACTACCCTTTCCTACCATAAATTTTCAATGTGACTGAGAAAACCCGTAGATGCTACTTTGGCTACTCTACCACAACACATTTGACAAAAAAAAAAAAACACATACTGTTGCGAGAATAATTGTTATCGTGGCTAACCTTGCTGTATTATTTGCACAACACGAGTCTTGCTTGGCTACTAAATGAAATGTCTTTCGAGTTTCAGTAGCTGAGCCATGTACCCTTCGAATTTGAAAACCTGATCTTCTCCTTTTGCTGACCTGAATGTTTCATTTGCTCATTGCAGACAGTAGATTCTTGGGAGGAGCAACTCGAACTTTACAGGCAGATCAACCTCCAACCTGAAGTCCTAATATATGAAGTCATCAAGTAGTTATTTCACCCTTCCACTGATCTGGTACTTTTCTGCCTTCGCACGAACAGAGATCGATCTAGAATACATTTGTACATATACACCGTCATCAAGTTTCGTTACACACTGCTTAAATCTTTCCCTGCCACAAGGTTTGCGAATGTGATAAATTCTACGAAGTGCCATGTTGTTCTTTTTTTGCTAGGTATAAGAATTCGAATTGTAACTACATCAGTGCAAGCTTTTGGATTCGATCGAATTAGATGGACGGATGAATAGACATATGGGGTACATGAAGCAAGATAAGAGGAAGATGTAGAAGATAGAGGTAGGGACAGTGGATTGATTCTTTTTACTAAAGATTTTGTAGATTGATTAGTGTTTCTTTGATAGTTTTTGGCCCTCTATATTTATTTCAGGGGGTGGTATTACAAGTTGCATCTATACGATCTTTTACATGTGCTATAGACACGTGCTGTTTGGATCCAAAGACTTTTTTTAGTCCCTTATCACATTGAATGTCTGGACGTTAATTAGGAGTATTAAACATGGACTGATAACAAAACTAATTGCATAAATAAAAACTATTTTATTAGACTAATTTTTTAAGCCTAATTAAGCCACGATTAGCAAATGTTTACTATAGCATCATATTCACTAATCATGGACTAAATTGATTTGCTTCATGAAATAGTCCAGAGTATAGAGTGGGTTTATTAATAATCTATATTTAATACTTCTAATTAATGTTCAAAGGGACTTAAAAAAAGTCCTTGGATCCAAACAGGGTTTGAGATGAACTAGTACTCGACAAACCCTAGCCTCGAGAAAGGAATTAAATACAAGAAAGGTCTAAATTGGACTTGGACTGAGTTAAATGTCTAATCGCCAAAACACCTTTGGTTGGGCTACATATCATTGTCGAGTATGACTGCTTAGTCACTTGCGGTTAGGCTAGTCTTAGCGTGAATGCTCGATCCTTTTCAAAACTTAGCATAAATTTGGTCTAGCACCAAATTTGGCTAACAGTAACTCTCCTACTCCCTCCATATTTTTTTTATACGACGCCATTGACTTTTAGGTTCACGTTTAACCTTTCGTCTTATTAAAAAAATATATAATTATTAATTATTTTGCTATAATATAATTTATTATTATAGGAACTTTAAGTATGTTTTATAATTTTGCATGTTTAGATATAAATTTTAAATAAGATAAACGGTCAAACGTAAATTTAAAAGTCAACGGTGTCATATAAAAAAAATATGAAGGAAGTACTGCTTATCCCTATTATCCATGCACCTCATCTTAACCCAGCATTCAGTACCTCCAAGCGGACAACTGGACTTCAAGGAATGGCAACACCCAGCTAGACCCATGAGCTAAAATTAATTAATCATATACTAATATATTACTATACGTTTTTTGTGTGCCGGTTATTTATCCCACCAAAGACGAGGGACTTAGTTGACTTTTATAAACTAGCAGTTTATGATCTCTGATGGGTTTAACTTTGGCGTACCGTGGCTCAGTTAAGTCCAACTTAACGAGTAAATAACCAGAGCCATACCATAAATGAAGCTGGTAAAAAAAATATCAAAACTTTGGCCAATCTATAGATTCACTAAACATTTAAACATCCATTAAAATATTACTTGTATGTCGATATAGTGCTCACTATTAAACTAGGATTTTTTATTTTTTAAACTATTTTAATTTTATTACTAAACCTCGAATAAAAATATTTTCACTGTATGAACCGTTTGACCACGCCACCACTGACGTGACAAGATAATACTGCTACCTAGAGTGTTTGGCATGGCAATCTTGTCATACCAATGACAAGAGCATGGCAAGACAATGTCATCGTGCTAGTGTTGGTGATATAGCAAGCCTGTCGCGTCAACCAGCTTGCGTGACAGTGTTGTCTTGTCACGCCACCAATATTCGCGTGGCCAAAAGGTTTATACGGTGAAAATATTTTTCTTCAAGATTTAGTAAAACAATTATTTATTAAAAATATTAAAAATAAAAAAGTCATTAAACTAAATAAATCATGAGTTAGTATAATCAACTTAGGCCCTGTTTAGTTCCTAATTTTTTCTCAAAAATTTCACATTAAATCTTTAGATACCTAAATTGAGCATTAAATATAGATGAAACAAAAAAACTAGAGTGAAGTGCACCAGCGGTCCTTAAACTTGGGTGCATGTGTCATCTAGGTCTCTAAACTCTCAAAATGCATTTTTGGGTCCCCGAACTTGTCCGAGGATGTCATATAGGTCCAAACGGGCTCCGACCCGCTCCATCTGCTGACGTGGCATGCCACGGCGGCGCCTACGTGTTGGTGGGGCCATGTGGATCCCATATGTTAGTATCTCTCCTCCTTATTCTTTTCTCTCCCTTCTCGTGGGTGCCACCATGGCATGCCACGTCAGCAGATAGAGCGGGTTGGAGCCCGTTTGGACCTATATGACACTCTCGGACAAGTTTAGGGACCCAAAAATATATTTTAAGAGTTTAGGGACCTAGATGACACATACACACAAGTTTAGAGATCGCTGGTGCACTTCACTCAAAAAAACTAATTACATGGTTATGGAATAATTTTTTTGAGCCTAATTAATCCATGATCAGTCATAAGTGCTACAGTGACCCACATGTGCTAATGACAGATTAATTATGCTCAAAAGATTTGTTTCGCAGTTTTCTGACGGAATCTGAAATTTATTTTGTAATTAGGCTATATTTAATACTTTAAATGTTTGACTGTACACATCCACATGACATGAGTCCTAAAAAGTTTTGGGAACTGAACACACCCTTATTATAGTACAAGACAGCTTCATTGCAATCCAAATCAAAAGGATTCAGCATTGAGAATAAGATATCATTTTTTGCATGGGCATTGGCAAAGGACTCATGTCCAAACATAGCAACTTAATTTCCATTGGTATTGTTTCCCTCCGACAGTTCCTACTCTACTTTGTCAAATGAGACGTTACTATGATTTTGTTAGCACGTTCATATTGAGTAGTAATCATTCCATGCCATGCAACGGACTAAGCTGCGTTCGAATCAACCTATGCGGCTAAACTAATTCTCGATTTCTGTTAACACGTTTTTCAAACAACTAAATTGTATATTTCGTGCAAAAATTTTTATATAGAAATTATTTTAGAAGATCAAATAAATTCATTTTTTAAATTTTTAATGAGTAATACCTAATTAATTATATACTAATTACGTTTATCGTAGGGCTAATAGGCTTTTGCAACATGCAGCTTCGAACGCAGCCTAAAACCTATTCGTTGATTAGGAAATTTCACGGAGCCAATTCTATATGATTAGGGATATGCTGCGAAAATTGAATCGATCGTCCGTGGTTATGAACACATACCGCACGGATGTCTCAATTGTAAAAGAAAAAAGCTAACAAAGGATATGTTACACACAAGACATGCATAATGGACCACGGAGGATTCGCATGTTTGTTCACATACAAGGTCACAAAGAAATGCACAGTTGCATATCTCAATCATAATTGTATTCTTCCTACCAATTATATTATTTCTAGCACCACACAATGGCCCTTTATCACCAAGGTTATAACAAAGTATTACATCATTTCTATGTTATAAGATTTTTTTAATCCCTTTCTATATCTAATAAATCTGAACACATATATAAAGCATATATATTGATCCATATATAAAAGAAAGGAAGTATGAAGTAAGCAGACTAATGAAAACTCGCCACGCAGCATCAATGCTTTTGCTTGAAACTTTAGGGATTCTTTTCTTAAGCAAGAGGGAGATCCCCTAGTTTCCATCAAGGGGTTTTTTGGATCTGAAATTTTAATAAATTCGGTTTACACTAATCATGTTTTTGAAAAAACATTGTTTAATAACTTCTTGTTTGTTTCGTTTAACTAATCCATGGGCAAGAAAATTTATGTTTCCACTAAACCACGAAATCATGTTTTATCAAAAACTAATCCCCAATGTTTTTATTAAGAAAAAAGCCTAGCCACATGTTCTCCCTCGCAGCCGGCGTAGCCAAACACATTTATCTCAAAACTCCCCAATACATGATTTAGATAAATCACATAACAGACTAACAACCTAAAAGTGATTCTTAAGGAAAAAAAGTCAAAATCAAACTTGTTTTAAGAAAACCTGTTTTTATTTGTAATCCAAACAGAGCTACGAAGTTCATATAGCCCCACACCACCTTCCAGCAAACAGATCAAAGCATCAGCCAGGTTGTTCACATGGTGCCATCCCACCATGTATATCAACCGCTGGTTTACAACAAAACTCGAGTTTAAAACACCAGACTGTAACCAACATCTACCAGTTTGATGATCAGCTAAAGAGAACTGAAAATCAACAGGCATTGCAACAGGTAGTGATATCCTCCTGTGTTTATTCATCCAATTGTCCCAAGCACGATTTTCATCCAAACTAGCTAGGTGCTGAAGAACACACTTACCACCTGCCTAGGCAGCCTGGCCCTCCAGTTCAGCAGCCTTGTGCTCTCCTCTTCCTGCATTAGAACCAAGATCCCAAAAGCCAACAGAGTATCAGTACATTATTATATCTGTAGGATCTTTAGGCGATTCAGCTTCCCATAAAGACTACCATACAGCAGAAATTCCAATCAAGATGAGTGACTGAAGTTTCTACTTAAATTTGTTTAGCCAGGGTCCAAAAAACATGATTAACACAAATATCTTGACCAACATCAAAAGCTCAAATTAACAAGGTTCCATACAAAGTGAACATGGGGGTATTTAATGAATAAGTATTCAGCTGTTTAAAAGCTCTGGATGCTTTCTATCAAAAACTTATCTTTAATCATTAACCATAGGAAATATTTAATTTTCAGGTGGTGTCTTATATTTCCAGAGTATCTTAACATGAATGGATAATCACCATTCTGTGTTTTGAGAGCTTTATGAAATGAGCTCACTGTAAATAACAGATACATCTATATAATTTTTTTAATCAAACCAGTTCATTACTACTATAAATAGAACAGAATGAAACAATATTTGTTATACTTTTGCTTACAGATAATGTGGCATATAGTAGAAAAGATATTTACAAATAATAAATGAGGTGCAATTGAAATAGGAACAAGTATCAATCATAGTGTTAATGCTGAGTACTGAAACATTAGATCAACAAAACATAAAATAAAAGTTGTATGGCATGTGTGGCTCTATTTGATACAAGTAACACAGTTCCAAACAAAATGACCTAAGGGCACTTAATGAACAAGTGTTAGCTGTTTCAAAGCCCTAGCAGAACTGGCAATTTATAACCACCAAAAGATAATCTTAATTTTCAGGGAATCTTATATTTCCAGAACCTCCTGAATGAATAATCACCATTCTAGGTTTTTACAGCTTTATAAAATAGGCTCGTTCTAAGCCAAAGGTACGTCTAATGTTTGTTACTACTATAAATAGAACACATTACGAATCAATAATTGTCAAAGTTTTGCTTACATATAATGTGACATTAAATAGAAAAGATAGTTACAGTCTTACAGATAATAAATGGGGTGCTATTAAACCGACACAAGTAGGTATCCGCATTAACCCACTGTAACTATAGTGTTAATGCTGAGCTCTTAAACATCAGATCATCAAAACATAAAATAAAAGTGACTCGGTGTGTGTTGTGATATTTGAGATTGTTAGCACTCCTTAACTGAATCAAAATACACATGCAGTACTGGCCTATTGGGTTCAGAACCCACAGAAAAAAAAAACATTTTACCAAGACTTTTCAATATCAGTATTACCAGGAGTCCAGGACTCACGAGTCTCAAAAAAAATTTCACGAGTTGACTCACGTCTAACACGGTGCAACACGCCTCTAACTCCTTTTGCACCATGTCTTGCATCGATGGCAGCAGGCTGAGTGATGGCGGCAACACATGCAGAGGCATAGCAGCTGAGAAGTACTTCTGATAGTACAAATACAGTACTCCTTCAATCTCATAAAAAGCCAACCTTATGGCACATTCTAATACTACCAATCTAAACATATCTCTGTTCAGATTTATTGTAATATCATTTATTGTAATAGGATATGTCACATCCAGTTCTAATTTATTTTTTGTGGAAGCAGCGGGATTACTTCTTTCTAGCAAAAGGGCAGTACTATTATATTGACCACATGTCAACTCTGACAAAGTGACAATAAAGGATTCTGTCACAAAGGGATTCTTTATGACATGATTCTTTATACAAAAAGGTCGTAATGAGAAGTTCTGGATGCTACACGATTTCTTATTTTCTAAATTAACAAATTATGTATATCACACGAGTCCCCGAATACTATTTCTAGAGTTTACTAAGGCGGTGTTTTGCTGGAGTGGGTTAATTATCTGACGTGAAAAATATAGTAATAAATTAGTATATGATTAATTAATTATTATTATTAAAAAATATAAAATAAATTAATATGATTTTTTAAATAATTTTTCTATAGAATTTTTTTGCAAAATATACACCGTTTAGTAGTTCAGGAAACGTGCACGTGGAAAACGAGAGGCGTTAGATGCAGCTAGAGTAGGTATAATAATAGACTATAAGTCAGCTATAAGCATGTTTTAAAGAGATAAGAGGAGAGAGAAGAGAGATGAACTGCTAATTTGTAGTCAGCTGTACATGGACTCCAAGACACCGTATGTGTATGACATGTGGGACTATTATATAAATTGTTTATTAGATTGACTATAGATAAATTGGACCCAGTAGTTCGCTATTATATTGAACTTGCTCGTAGATTGACTATAACACGTGGGACCAGAGTCGAAGTCCCGGTATCACTGCTTTTCATTAATTAAAAACTAAACTTCACAGCAAAGAATAAAGGGATAGTTGATCATACCATTTGGAACATAAAAGCTCTCATAGGGATGAACAGTCTTGACGAGCAGCGTGCCATCAGGGGCCTTCTTGAACTCCAGTGTGTCGAGCCAAACCTGAAAAATGCCAGCAGGGGTCCCTACAACCACCACATTTCCATCGCCGGAGAACCCACAGATCCAAATGTGCACCATACGGTGAAGTTCGCCGCTCGGCACCATAGGCAGCCTAAGAAGCTTGTTCATCTCAATGGCCCTGCGCAGAACCCATTTCGCCGCGCCGTCATCGGCGACCTCCCGCGCCCACAGCTGCAGGCTGAAATCCTTGAAGAAGGCAATGCCAAGAACGTCATCTCCCAGATTGATGGCTCGGACGTTCCACCTGTGGGTGGCAGGCATCTCCGCCGGCGCCAGCCGAGAAACCGTGGCCAGACTCTGGGTGGCGAGTTCGAACTTGAGCATGCGATTCCCATTGATGAGCCAGTACAGGGCTCCCCCGACCAGCGCAGGAGGCTCGTCGTAGATCATGCACAGTAAGGACGGCAATGGCGCGGAGATCAGCTCGCCCCACGCGGCGTCCAGCGACGAGTACACGCAGCCGAACACGCCGTCGTCGCGGACGAACACGATGGCCACGTGGAAGGGGCTCGAGCGGCAGTCGGCGCCCGCTGCCGGCGCGGCGCAGAACACGGTGGCGCTGTGGTCGTTGCCGCCCGCGTGAATCTGGCCGGGGACGGTGATGCGGGTGCTGGCCCCGGTCATGGGGTCCCACACGAGCGCCTCGCCCCAGTCCTTGCTGCGGAGGAGGACGCGGCCGTGGCGGCAGTCGACGAGCCACCACCCGCCGTTGTCCCCGCCCGTGCTGATGGAGGCGGCATCGACGTCGATGCGGCCGGGCGGGCCCCCGGTGGGGACGAAGACGGAGCCCAGAGAGGAGTTGTGGAAGAAGCCGAGCACGGGAGGTGTTTGATGGAATGCGCGGAAGCGGCAGAGGAAGCTAGGATTTTGGACCAGGCGGCTCCAGCGCTTGCAGACGAAGGACGCATGGGAGAGGGAGGAAGGGTGGGACGGGAGGCGGAGGAGGATCTCGGCGAGCACGTCGTCCGGCATAGCCTCCGTCGCCGCCGCCGCCACGGCTGCCGGCGAGGATTGGCCGCCGGTGATCTCGGCCATTGTCAGATTTGGAGAAGAAATGGGGATTCGAAAGGTATTTATTCAAATTTTTAGATCTAAAGAGTATATGTATTTGTGTAAAGACTATAATACCCAGGATATTATGGGAAAATACTATAATACCCAGAATATACATGGTGAGAAATTTTAAAAAATATCTCCAAACAATAAATACATACAATAAGAAATAGAAAATGACTCTAATACCCTTAAATACTGTATAAGAGTAGGGAAAAATACTTTAACACCCTTGATATAGACTAGTATATATACCTTTAAAGTTCTCACTGAAATATAATATGTATACCCAAACAATGTATTTGTATATCATCGAAACAACTTCTAGCATCCACTTATACTATTTTTTAACCCTAGATAAAAATGGCTCGAAAAGACTACGACTACGAAGGCCAATGTAATATCTCTATAAGTAGATTTTTCACAGACTATTTTTTGATCTTTGATAAAAATGAGTCAAAAAAATCATTACAGAAAAGGCTCGGTATTACAAAATGCTAGTTTTACTTTGGTCTTCACAGTTCTCATAGTGTAATATATGATGGTAAGTTGGTAACCATTGCCAGTATTACACTAAATACCATGAGCCATTGCCATGGTTAAAACAGCTCGATGACAATGTCTTTTCGTCCACGGATAAAATTGTTTGCAGAAATTAATGTCCAATGTTTTGTTGTAACCATTAAAGCAGTGGTACGCCCGATAGATGGGTGGAATTAACCAATCCTATGGAGTTTCTGGGGGGGGGGGGGGGGGGGGGGGGGGGGGGGTAATTGAGCAAATATATCCTGCAGATCAAAACACACAATAATTTAAGCAATCCAGCCATTAGAATTTATAAGTGAAAATCACCTTCTTGAAATATATCCATAGTTTTCAAAACGAACATTACCCAATGACTATGAGGCATTTTCTCTTGTTTAACTAGTTAACCTTTTTGTAGATTACTTAATCACCAATCGCCACATTGATATACTTAGTATATATAAGAACCAAAAAAACGTATGGATATACACGATGAAGCTTGTGGATTACGATGAAGCTCATGAATGTGAAAGAAAAACTGCAGCTTTGACTAAGAGAAACATTTAACATAAAACAAGAATAAAAACTTTCCAATGGTTGATGTCCAGGTTGCCTCACCAGCTCAAAAATTTGTAATCCCTTGCTTCTGTCAACACATCGGACCTCATGGGACTCGGGTGGAACTTTTATCGTTATCATATGATATTAACTAACAACAAACAATAAAACAATAAGATATACTCTCTCCGTTTCATATTATAAGATTTTTTTAAGATTTGGTTTAGATTTATCACGAATCAATGTATATGTTTTATACGTATATTTAGATTCATTATGATCGATATAAATATAAGTAATAAGATCAAAAAAATCTTGCATTATGGAATGGAGAGGGTATAAGCTATAAACTTTGATGAGTTAACACATCCAAACCACACAACGCCAAAAGTAAGTTAAATTTGACTGGAATCAGCCATCACCATAATACCTTGAAACACTTGGATTATGCATGTTTGACAATCTAGGGTGGTTGTTTGTTTCAACTATCACCCTGCTGCCGCCACTGTACATGTCAAAAAGAGAGTGGCACAAAGAAATTTGTGGCATCCATCAAACACGGTAAGGAACCAACATGATCGTAGAATACTGGACCAAGTGTAAAATTTACTTATCATCTTTTTCACCATTGCATGGTCCTTACGGAATAATGGGATTTTGATGTACAAATGCAAGAAATTAATTAAAAATTAGACAGCAAGCATCAATAATTATACTTCCCTTATGGCCTCAAGTAAAACACATTATGATGGTGGAACTAACCAGTTTTGAGGAAGGTTAGGAATATGATCAAACAGCATAAAAGATATATTCCAAATTTGATGTAAACTTCATGAATAATTTGAACAGTCGCTCAGTTAGCCATCTTCAGCAAACAATAAAATGGACCTTTGAGTTATGTATATTTTTTTTTCCGGGAAACATGTATGTTTTGTTTGCCTCCGAGTGACTAAGTACTAGGCCTTTTCTTTCATATTGAAAAAGCTGCTTCATACTAAAAAGAAGGACAATATTATGATACATTTTAATTATAGTGGTAGTAGTGTAGTAAAATTTATATCTAATTATGTATTTTTGGAAGCATATTAAATATTTTATTCCAAACTTTGATAAGATATAGTTATCAATTTATCTATTTTAATATGATATGACACATAATTTTATCCCAGAGTTATATATTTTAGTTCTAATTTTACCATTATAGAATTTTTACTACGCATACTAACGGTGTGTAGTATAATAAAATCAGATTCGTTGGATCAAAGTAATGGACGGCTCACAATCGTTCGAGGATACCTTTAAAAAATTCGGAAAGAAAGTACTGGAACCGCTACAGATGCTATGATTGGCTGAAGACAAAATAATCTCTCAACTGTGCACTCATGGATCTTTTGAGATAGCCATACTGTAGTCAGCCCAAGCAATGCATGAATCCTACTTCTTTCTTGGTTGAACTAAACCCAACCAGCAATTTCCATCTTCCTGAAATGGGATAGTCAGAATCAGTTTTAGCTGCCTTTTGTAATCTACAGGCCATTGTAGCTAGAAAGTAGCTCTTCCTTGATAACACTTTTCAGATAGCATTTTTATTAGCTATCAAAAGTTTCATGTTTTAGAATGGCATTTTATGTATCTGGTGTGGTTTAATTTTGACGTACTAGCCTAGTAAGATTACCGACTCCCATGTATATAGAGTGTAAAGTACTATAGTTAAGTTACACCCTGGGTCCAACTTAATGAGTAAAATACAACAAGCAGAAAAGGCAAACACCTGACCTGGCAACAAATAGATATCTTAATATAACAGGTGAACAATCTTCATGATGATGCTGCTATCCTATATAATATGACATCTACTAAACAAATCATAAATTAGTTTTCTCAACACACTGTAATAGAAGAGAATTTATTTGGAATCATTCTGAACGAACCAACACAGAGAATAACAAGTTGATGTGTGGCCAGTGGCAGAGCATTCATATCCAAACATCACAGGTTATAAAGCTACACGCAAATGTCTTATATGTCAACATAAAAGCTAATGGAGTACTCGCATCAGTGTTCATTTATAAGTCACAAGTATTGCACCAACATATATTTCAATGCAACCATAAAGGAAAAATATAGTGTACGTATGATTTTCCACCATCAAAGGGTACATTTAAATCTCAACTATCCATTCTTCCCACCTCGTTTCATCCAAACCATCCATTCGTTTCCATTTTCTAATTCCACCCTTCATAACCCATTATCCAAACATGCCCCAAACTTATATTTTGTTCATAAGCGTCCTACATTACTAATAATTGCTTCTATCACCAATATAAATTAGCCCTTTAAGGAGCTAAATAATGTAAAATTAATATTTTCCGCACAATATCAACTACTTATTCTTCAAAAATAATTAACTACTACTTGTGTTCTGTGGGAATGCATCTTCATCCTATCTGTAATGAGTTAAGTGTTGTGCAGGTTGAAACAAATATTTTCTTCCATCCATTAACTCACAAGGGGGAAGGAATGATAGAAAAAAGAAATTACACACCAAAAGGTTCCAATTGAAATTAAGATTATATACCAACAAATTAAGTTCATATTAAGGAAAAATAAAACCAAGATGAGATACATAGTAGCTCCCTCAGATCACTCCATCTGTTTATGCAGTCATGCTTGGCAAGAAAATTGGTGATTCTGAAAATAAACATAACATGGAATATAGCTTGGTCAATTTATAATGTCATAAATTCTTGGGCATTCTTATAGGAAAACTCTGGTGGAAATAGCTTTCAGTTGTTTACTTCAATGTTGGAAATAGCTAGCAAATCATTAACTACTTTCTCTTTGAGGTTAAAAGCTTTATATATAAATGTGTATTGTTAAGAAAATTTAGTATCTGCTGCTCTATCACTAAGATATACTGTAGAAATGCTAACTGTGCATGTGTGACCTCAGAAAATAAAGCAAGCATATCTCATTCTACAGTAACTCTATGTAATCACCATTCAAATGCAGAAATAACAGCCCAATCCTGATGGTTGATCACCAGCTTTTAGTGATACTAGAGGTAAATAAGAGATATATTTGTACCCAACAAAGCCACGTTAAATCGTAGATGCAATTGTGATAGAGAATCGATACCAAGCCACAGGAGAATTGAATATGCACAGTTACATTTTTAAAAGATATGATAGATGAGATACACCTTTGACAAGCTAATTTCTGCCTAATACCCATTTTACGTCATCTGGAATGCATGAAGTGCAAGAAATATGATAAGGTACTTCAATGAAGAAAATAAGAAGTTGATATTGGTGACATCCATTTCCCATGTTCATGTCTGCATTCCACAAAGCACAAGCCACAAGGCCAGAAGGGTAATCTATAACTGAACTCAAATTCTAATTTTTATGGTGGTATATTTGTACGTGATAGGACATATTAGTCAGGGAATAGAACAATTTTATATGATATTTGCTAAAAGTTTGGCATTCAAATAATTATAAATGACAACTCACAATTGACCAATAATACATAGAGTAATTGATATTCGAAAATTCATGCATGTACTACAATACAATATCAGATAGTAGAAATGTTACGGTTTCAATCATTTGCTATATCAATTAGTTCAAATTAATTGTTGATAATATTGCAAAATAATACATTTAACTTATGAACCACTAGATATTTGAACCAATCAATTTTCCCTTTTAAATAGCTGCTTTGGAATGTCTAAAATATAATTTTGGTATCTATACATAACTCTACTAGAAACATCACCCAAATAAATTGACAAACTTCTTTTTATGATTTGTGGTACTTCCCCGTTAAACATTTATTCATTTTTCCATATTGAATCGGCTTTAGCTTCCAATTTAATCGTAGCAACTTATTTTCACAAAAAAAGCATCACCAAACTGCTTTACAAATCCATATGTATTACCATGAGTTTTTTTCACATTTTTTCTAATATTTTCGAATTCGGTTGAAATTTATATAACCAAAACAGCGGTAACCACTGCCGTTCATCCACAGCTTGGTGGTTAATGTGTTTTTGGTAACCCGGTAAGCAGTGGTGGCCCGTTAGGCCGTTACTTCACCCATGTCTCGTGGTGTGTGGATCATTGTGCAAAGTTGACTTGTCAACAAAAAGATGGAACGACTCTACGTATATGATTACGGCTCTCTTTGGGAGAGCTTGTGTATGCTTCACGTTCAATCATTAGAAGTTATAAGCTCTCTTAAATCACTGTACAGAGTTTACTTTTTAAAAAAAAGATGGGACACCTTTACGTATAAGATTATAGCTCTCTTTGGGAGCTTGTATAAGATTATGGCTCTCTTTGGGGAGCTTATGTATACTTCACGCTCAATCTTTAAAAGCTATAAGCTCTCTTAAATAACACTTATATTTTAAGAATCTATAGTCATAAAATCCAAAAATAAATTAGAAGCCAGAAGTTATATAACTTAGTTTTTAGAATTCTAAAAACTAACTTCTTACCGTCTGCTTCTTATAATCTTAAGCTCCCCAAAAGGGTTATAATCTCGCACTCTCACTCAAAGGCCTCAAAATTAATACCCTCTCTGTTCTCAAATGTAATTATTTATAGCATTTGAATCTTCTAGTATAACATAAATATTTTGGGCATTATTCAATTCTACTTGTATCCATCACCTCCAATTTTATCATCACCTACCCTCTCACCTCGTTTATTTCATATTTATTAAATCTTTTGTTCTCAATCTTAATCACTGCTAAATAAAATAGAAATGTTTATATTTTAAAATAGACGTAGTAAATGATTCCTTTCTAATTAAATAAGCGGTCGTTTGCTTTAAGGGTATTTTAAACAAGGGAATGGGAAATGAAGGAACAACAGTACAGGAGTAAAATAAAACCAATCATGTATATCTATTGATATCAGCAAACAAGAAAATATCAGCTAAGCTGAAGGTTCAGGGGCAATAGAGCAAATGATTTATTTGAGGTGTGGGCAACTGCATCACTAGAACATCATGAGATCAAGCAGACGTGATGTCAAATACTCGTGGAAAATCCTGCACATGTAAACACATAGACACAAGAACATGAGCTCCACTAAATAAGATGCGAAATGTTGAAATCTCATCCTAAACAAGACAGAAATTACTGAAATATGTCCATAGTTTTCAAAAGTAAACAATGGGATGTATATAGCATAAATGAGCTATGAAATTGATGGATGAACACATTCAAAATCAAAGTAAGCCAACAGTATACCAAAATCATACCCTGTCATTTCAGAAATACTAATGATAGTCGTTAGTATGGCACATCGTCCGTGTATAGGATATCTGAACAATAATCCATCTAGTCTTGCAACCAAATGTTTACCATGAAATATTTTGCCATAATGAGTTAAGCAGGTTTGACTATCGAGGATGGTGTTTGGTTCATTCACACGGTGCCTAAGTGTCATCGACATGTTGCTCTCCTAATATTGGGTACCACAAAAAGTGTTGCATGCGACACTTAGCAAGACAAATGTGGCAATTTGTGGCATTCAACCAAACAGCTCCTAGGATCCAACATGCTCATAGAATACTGGATTTATTGTAGAATTTGCCTGTTTTCCTAATTTCGCTATTAAAGGTTCCTAGTTGAATAGTGGGATGTGATGTACAAATGCATAACATAAAAAGACAGCAGTCATCAATAATTGTATTTTCCTTATGGACTCACAGTATAACACAGGCATCACAACAAAAGATAAAATATATTTTCCAAAAATGATGTAAACTTGGTGACAAATTTGAAGCATAACACTAACAGTCACTCGGTCAGCCATATTCAGCAAACATGTACGGTTTGTTTGCCTCCAAGTGACTGCCTGTGCAGTGTAGCCTCTGCAGCTCTGCCTGCTTTTTATCATACACAGGCCAATGCAGTCATGAAATAGCAGTGCCTTGAATAATAACATTTTCATTAGCTTCCAAACTTTTCATGTTTTACAATAGCATTTAATGATATCTGGTGCAGTTTAATTTTGACATACTAGCTCATCTAGATTACCGAGCTGGCAAACTTTCATGTAAAGTAACAGAGTTAATTACTTGACTCATAGTCCAACTTAATGAGTCCTGGATCAGTGCGATACAATGAAATGCAGTACGTAGAAACCAAACACATGATTTATTACTTGCACCTCAATGACCTGACTTGAGTTACAATAAGGGCAACAAATAGATTTCATAAAATACTCAACAATACTGCTAACAGTATTTTATGGTGCTATACTATATGTGACTTATACTAAATAAATCATAAGTTCGCATAATCAACTCATTAAATTACAAGAGAATTTCATTGAAATCATACCAGAAGGAACTAACACTGAGAATAACATGCCATTCATGAATGGTCATCAACAAAGCACTTATGTCCAAACATCACAAGTTAAAATTTCATGGCAGTTCTTTTCCTCTGAAAGTTCCTCTAATATGTAGAATGAGATGTTAATATGTTATCATAAAGCTACTTTTGGCAACACCTATTTCACAAATTTATCGAGCGTGAACAGGCAAACAAGGGTTGTGTTCCACAAGATGTGCATAAAAACTCGTGTAGTATTTGCATCTTTGTTCACTTACAAGTAACAAAAACCGCAACACCATATATTTCAATGCAACCTAAAAGGAAAAGTATATGTGATAAACACCCGTTTGGCAGTTTTCATAAGCATCAGATATTGCTCATAACTGTACTATTTTTATCACCACTATACATTAAATCGTTGCCTCTAAGCATAGTACACAAGGTCGGACCGCTGCTTGGCTGAAGCCTCAGGTAATTGATCCAGCGGTCTGATCGGCCAAGCCACCGGTTCATGTGTTTCAGAAACCAATATGTATGATGTATGTTTCACTCAAAACAGAAGGCATGTGCTAGGTCAATGGTTGAGGAGGCCTCTGTAGCACATCGACCAGGGGTCAAGAATCTCCATTCACACACCACTGTGTCAATTTTTGGCTAATACTAGCCTGTTAGGCCTTCATTTGGCCCTATAAGCAACATGTAGCACTGCAGCCCAACATTTCTGGTTTAGCCAGTCCAAGCGGTCTAGTTGCATGTTTGATCTTTACACAGATCCAGACCGGAGGAAGGGCTGGTTCCGGTTTTTTCTACTATGTCTCTGAGGTTCTAAATGATGTAAAAAATTGCCCCAATATAAATGTCTCTGCTTGCAGCTCATGGGGCATTGATTATCAAGAAAGGGTGCATCTGCATTTTCTTTAATCAAACTACTCATTACTTGTCATGGTTGGATTGCACTACTCTAGGAGTCGTCGTGAGCAGAGAGGGCAGAGAGGAGTCCAGATCGGCACCAACACAGGAGAAGACCAGATCGGCGCCAGCCCAGGAGTCCTAATCCGACATGGTACTGTAGCACGGATACCTAATCAGATTAGTAATAGCAGATAGAATAGGATTTAGTTAATTATAGCAGATAGATTAGTTATTGTAAAGCCTATATATAGGCCAACAATCAATGAATAGAGCAAGCAATTAGTCCAATCTACTTCCCATCTATCTTTCTCTATTTTCCTCACCTCCTGCTGCACGCCACCCTACTGCTGCCCTAGCCGTCACGGCCGGAACAGAGACACGGCAGGAGCCGCGGCCACTGGTATCTTATCCCTACTTCTTGCGATCGCTCGCTAGCGCTTGTAACATTACTACTATAAACAGGGCATATGCCAAATCAATATTAGTCATATTTTTGCTTACAGATCATGTGGCATTAGTTAGAAAAAAATTCCAAATAATTAATGAGTTATACCTGAAATTGGGGCAAATAGGTAAACTACTGAATGTCGGCTCAGCAAACCATCAAATAAGAGTGACTTAGTAAAGCGCTGTTTTATTTTATATAGCTTGCACTCCTAAACCTGAACAAGATACAAAGCACTGGATTCAGCACCAAAAGTAAAAACATTGGAAGTCTTTTCATTAGGGCAAAACTATACTTCATAGCGAAGAACAAGGGGGTAGTTGCTCATACCTTCTGGAACATAAAAGCTAGCATAGGGGTAAATAGTCTTCATGAGTAAGGAGCCAGACACCTTCCTGAATTTCAACGTTTCAAGCCAAACCAGGAAAATGCCAGCGACGGTCCGTATAAACACCAGATTTCCATCCTCAGAGAACCCACTTATCCAAAGACGAAGCACACCGGACCGATTGTGCTCCACCGGCCAATTTTGCTCCACCGCCATTGGCAGCGGCAGGAGCTTGTCCAGCTCAATCGACATGTGCGGCATCCATTTGAACGCACCATCTTCGGCAGCCTTTCGCGCCCACAAGTGGAGGCTGAAATCCTCGAGGAAGCCTAGGGCAAGCACATCGTCTTCCACCCTCACAGCACGGATGCTCGACATGCGAACGGCATTCATCTCCACGGGATGATCAATCAGAGCTAAACTTTGGTTGCTGAATCCGAACTCAAGTATGCTGCCCCTATTGAGAAGCCAATACAGGGATTCACCAACAACAAGGGCTGGGGACTCCTCATAGACCTCACATGGTGATGGCACCACCGTTGAGATCAGATCACCCCACGCGCCGGTCAGCGAAGAGTACGTGCAGGCGGACACGCGGCCACGGCTTGCGAACACGACGACGACATGGAAGGGGCTGGAGTGGCAGCCTCCGTCGACGCCGGCGGCTGTGCACAACACGGCGGCGCTGCGGCCGGAAGCACCAGACAGCATCTGGCTTGGGACGGGGATGCAGCGGCGCTCCCCAGTCATGGGTTCCCACACGAGCAGGTCGGTCCAGTCGCGGCTGCGGAGGAGGGCGCGGCCGTGGCGGCAGTCGACGAACCACCACATGCCGTCCTCTCCGTTCCTCCTGAGTGACGAGGCCTCGACGGTGATGCGGCCGGGGGAGGCCTCGGTGGGGACGAAGCGGGGCAGGTCGGGGGAGTTGTGGAAGTAGCCGAGCACGGGGGGTGTTCGATGGAATGCGCGCAAGCGGCGGAGGAGGCCGGGGTCGCGGGCTAGGCGGCGCCAGCGCTTGCAGACGAGGGAGGCGCGGGAGAGGGAGGACGGGTGGGGCGGGAGGCGGAGGAGGATCTCGGCGAGGAGGTCGTCCGGTGCAGAATCCGCCGGCGGCGGCGGCGGTGGCGCCGCGGAGTGGGCGCTCATGGTCGAGGGAGTTGCGGGGCGGAGCTCATTTCTCCTCCCCTAGCTCGCCGAGTAATTAAGCAAGCTGGAGAAGCTGGTGCCTAAATGGGCCGAACGACCCGGACCGGCTCGGCCCATCAACGAGATGGCTGGGCCCGTTAAAGACACACAGTTCAGGAAACAGCCCGTGCCTTGCCAGCCCACATGAGCGTGGCACGTGAGCTTCACGGGCCGGCCTATGCACGACAATAGTTGTGCCTGGGCCATGCGGTGAAAAACATTTTGATTTTGGCAGCCGAACTCTGACAGTATGTTTCAAATAATTGAAATTCAAATTTATGTATGTTCACGGTTCTAAAATTATCTTCAACGAAAAGATTCATGGTTCGACCTACAGCTGCATAGGCTTCTACAAATATACGCCAAAGTTGTCTGAGCTTTATTTTTTGACCCAAATTGGTTCGAAAAAGATAAAAGAAAACAACTTTGAACAAAATATAGAAGCTCATACAGCTGAGTTTTTTATATCATATTATGAGTTTTTTTACGATCCTTGAAAAAGTACCTTAAGGTACCACACTTTTTAGTGTAAAACATATTGTACCTTGAATTACATTATACTTTGAGACATCAAAAATTTATACTAAAATTTTTGATACCTTGTGGTGCTTTTCAAGTATGATAAAAAGGCCCCATATAACAATCGAGTAAATCATCAAGTATCCATTCAAAATTTGAAGTAGTGCTTCTGACTTCTGAGAAGAGCCTAGAACCGCTGTTGGATCATCACAAAGGAGCAGAATAAGCATAACACATCTGATAATATCTAATCTCATAAAACAAAATGTGCTCAGTGGATACTAACTGTAATCTCAAATGGAGAGCAAACATCCCTTTTGCCATTTTTGATTGAAATATGGCATGATCTAATATAAGTTAGAATAGCTATTAATCTTTCCATGGTATGTGCTTAGTTACTGAAAGCAGTGCAGATGCATAGCTGATCCTTCAACACCTCGGCAACCAAATATCCTACAGAGCCGTCCACTTCCATGATTTGCACCATCACCATCACCTTCACCTTCACCACCTGCCATCACTGGAGACTTAGGAAAAACTATGGAAGACCACCAAACAAACGAGCAAACCGAGAATATGTAAACATTAAGGCGCGACATATATATGACAATTTGAAATTATAGCAATTGACAACTACTTGTGGGTGACCCCTAAAGGTCACTAGAATTGCATGTTAATGCTCTTTGCCGTGAGTTCAGTGTAGTGCATGATGAAACAAATCTTTGTTTCCATCTATCAACATAACCCACAAATAAAGGCAATCAGAAAATATTGCACATGAAAGTTTCTCTGGATACAATATTGTCCAAATGAATATTATTCTGTAATCTTTTCCAACAAAGCTCATAGTGTGAATTGCAGATGCACAAGAACAGTCACAGGAAAAATAAAATCAAGATGAAATTGAAGTTCATGGCTGCTACACTGCTACACCAGGTCACAACCTCTATTTTTGCAGGCATGATCAATTTGCAGAAAGCAAGTTAATTCTGAAAAGAGAACATGAAGTTGTTTGGCCAATTTGTAATGTCATAAATTCGTGAGCTTTTTTTTTGTAGAAATGAGTAACTTCAGATCTTTAAGTAGCTAGGTGAATCATTCATTAGTAACTATTTCTACTTTAATAAGTTACAAGCTTTGTATAGTAGCTGTTCTATCACTAAGATATACAGTAAACATATAGAACTGGCAAGAATAGCTCATTCTACAATATGCTACACTGTGATTAAAAACGGATGACTCCAAAAAGTAATCACCATTCACATGCACCGGTACAATCCTCAGCCATCCCCTCATAGCTAGCTGATCATCACGTTTTTATGATATTTCAAGCGAAATTAGAACCTATATTCTTACCAAAAGGGCACAGATATTCAACTATGGTAGAAAATGGATACAATGCAGGTCCTATGTTCTTACAGAAACACAGGGGAATTGGATATTCTCAATAACATTTTAAAAACCATTTTTCGCCTACTGCTTAATGTACATTCTCTTGAATGCATGAATCGCAAGGAATACGATAAGGTACTTCAACGAAGTAAACAATAAGCTGTCAACTTGATATTGGTGACATCCATTCCCTATGTCCATGTCTGCATTCCAGAAAACACAAACTAGGAAGGCAATCATTAACTGTAACTAAACCCTAGAAGGTGTCATTTTTATGGTTCCCCCTACCAGAATAGTCAAGGATTTGAAGTCGTCCATTCAGTTCATCTTAAGGCAACACTTAAATACCCCAATTAGAGGATAATCAAGCTTAAAATGAGAGCAAACAAACGCACAAAAATGTCAGAGCAAACAAACGCACAAAAATGCTAACTTGTTATACCTGCAACATAGAAGCTTGAATAGGGGTACACAGAGTTCACCAGTACGTTAGCAGACACCTTCTTCAACATCTCATCTTCAAGATGCACCATGAAGATGCCATCCATTGTCCATATGAACGCAGTGGAGCCGTCTTCGTCAACCGCGAGCAGCTCGACAGGCGGCACCGGAATCACCCGCATACCTGCGTGTGGCTGTGGAGCAAAAGCGTCGAGGCTAATGGTCTTGCGAAGCACCCAGCAGCTTGCAACGCTGCCACCATCACGGCCAGCCTGCCGCGCCCACAGCTGCAGGCTGAACACGTCCATTCCGGCGAGGCCCAGGGCGCCGTCCGCCGCGTCCATCAGCTGGATGTTCCCCTCGTACAGAGCGAGCACCCCCGGCGGCGGCTCGACCACGGCCAGGCTCTCCTTGCCCAGGTGGAGCTCGAGGATGTCGCCGTCGTCCAGCACCCAGTAGAGCGCGTCCCCGACCATCGCGCTGGGCTTGTTTTCGACGTCGCCGCAGCGCGCGTCCGCGGTGATCAGCCTCCCCCATGCGGCGGTCTCCGACGAGTAGACGCAGGCGGATGCGCGGCCCTCGCCCGTGAACACGAACGCGACGCGGAAGGAGCCCTCGCGGCGGGTGTCCTGGCCCCCGAGAACCGTGGCGTTGCAGGCCTGGACGTGCCTCCCGAGGCGGCCGAGGGGGACGGAACGGCGGTGGCTGGTGATGGGGTCCCAGACAAGAAGCTGCAGCCAGCCGGGCCCACTGCGGAGGAGCACGCGGCCGTGGCGGCAACCCAAGATCCTCCAGTCGTCGTCATCGAAGCCGAACGAGGACCCCGCGGGCGCACCTCCGACGGCGACGAAGGCGGGGCCGACGGCGCGGGTGTTGTGGTAGAAGCCGAGCACGGGAGGTGTTCGGTGGAATGTGCGGAAGCAGGGGAGGAAGGCCGGGTCGTGGATGAGGCGGCGCCAGCGCCTGCAGACGAGCGCGGCGCGGTGGAGGCAGTGCGGGTCGGGGGGCAGGCGGAGGAGGATCTCGAAGAGCAGGTCGTCCGGCGGCAGCGACGGCGCGCGCGGGTGCGGCGGCGAGGGGTGCATGCAGCCCATCGTACGGGCAACGGAGTGGTGGGGGCCAGTCGGACACTTGTCACGCACTGGGTTTTGGAGTAAGCTCTTCGTGAACATGACACATGACTTCTAGTAGAAAGAAATAACAAACTCTATGTAAACTCTATCTCTAATCCCTACTAGATAAAACACATAAGTTTCAATCGAACTTTTAACTCTCTTAGAAATAAAAGAAAAATTTTAAATTAACTCTAATTAAATTACACGGATTGTGATAATTCCCGAATTTATCTATAACATCCTAGGTCAATCGAACTCTATTTCTTATCCGATCCAGACTCCATCAGCTAAATCCGAGTTGTATTTTGCTTGGTCTCCTGCTCGATTACTATGTTTTCTGTCTAATTCGTTCTTTAATCGCGATTTAATCTATAATGGAAATTTGCTAAAATTTGGTGTTAACAGTAACTTGATCCCTAGAAGAAACAAAATCAGTTTCTAAAAGTTTGTTGCGTACGCGTTCTCTGACAAAGTGATAGTCAACTTCTATTCGTTTTGTCCTGGCATGAAAAATTAGGTTAGCAGATAAATATTTTGCCCCAAGATTATCACACCATATCTTGGCTGCTTGAGGACTCTTAATCCCTAACTTTGTAAGGAGTGTCTGTACCTACATAATTTCTGATGTTGCATTCGCAATAGCCTTGTATTTTGATTCTGTGCTTGATCTCAAAACAATAGCTTGTTTTCTAGCACTCCAAGATACGAGATTAGACCCCAAGAAGACTGCAAATCCACAAGTTGATTTTCTATCATCTAAACTACCAGTCCAATCTATATCAGAGAATCCACTTACTAGAGTAGAGCCTGGCTTGTGAATCTTAAGACCTAAACATATGCACTGTTTTAGATAGCTAAGTATTCTTTTGACAACTGTCCAGTGGACAGTTGTAGGAGGCTGGACAGTTGTAGGAGCATGTAAAAATTGACAGACTTTGTTGACAGAAAAAGCTATATCAGGTCTAGTGAGAGTTAAATACTGCAAGGCACCAACAATTCTTCTGTACTGAGTAGCGTCATTATCTCCCAACAGGGACCCTTCATGTAGAGAAAGTTTTTCACTTACTGACATACGTGTACTTGAAGGTTTGCAATCTAACATCCCAACCTTTTTTAACAGATCATTAGCATACTTATCTTGAGTTAAAAACTATGCCATTCCGTACCTTGTTCACCTCTATTCCAAGAAAATAATGTAACTCACCAAGACCTTTGAGTGCAAACTCTCCCTTCAAATCCTGAAGCAATGCTGCAATTGCCCTCTCTGACGAACTGGCTACAATAATATCATCAACATATACCAAGACAAATATAGTGATATCTCCTTTATTCAAGAAGAACAATGAAGTATCAGCTTTAGAGCCACCAAAGCCAAGATCAATTAATTTATTACTTAGTCTTGCAAACCATGCACGAGGGCCTGCTTTAGTCCATATAATGCCTTATCAAGCTTACAAATATGATGTGGATTAATTGGATCCTCAAAACCTGGAGGCTGCTGCATATAAACTTGTTCTAAATAGCCACGAAGAAAAGCATTTTGTACATCTAATTGTTTAAGGCTCCATCCTCTTGACATAGCTAAAGACAGAACAACTCTGATTGTAGCAGCTTTAACGACTGGACTAAATGTATCTTCATAGTCAATGCCATATCTTTGTTTAAAGCATTTTGCTGCTAACCTTGCTTTATATCTGTCTAGAGTACCATCAGCTTTCCTCTTGATTTTATAAACCCACTTGCAGCCTATAACATTTTTCCTCTCTGAGGAGGAACTGGATGCCAAGTTTTATTCTTAATTAATGCTTCATATTCAGAGTCCATAGCTACCTTTCAATTTTTATCTTTTACAGCCTCTATATCAGTAGTAGGTTCACCAAACTCACTGAATCATCAGTGTATACCTTCTCTCTACGAACACCACTTTACAACCGGGTCCGTGGTCTATCCTGGTCTAGCACACCATCAGTCTGCTGTTGTGCGGCTGCTTGCGAGTCTTCTCCCCTTGTCGATTGGTTAGCTCCCCCTGTCACATGCTGCTGAGTGCCGGCCTCCATAGAACAGGAGTGCCACGTAGCTTCAGGAGACGGATCACCAGCACCATGTGATTGGCCATCTGCCATCGTGTCAGGATCCGAGTGCCCATCCGCCATCATGTCAGCATCCGAGTGCCCATCGGGTCCCACCGTGCCGACGCTGTCGGTGATCGAAGCCGTCTGAGGCAGATTGAAGCTGCGAGTCCCCGTGGGAATCAGCGCCAACGGGATCTTGTACATCATGTTGTTCTGCAGTAATATTATCCTTGGACTCATTTGCATCAAAGAAATCATTAGGTGATGGATTAGTGACATGGTTAGGCTCTTGTGCATGCCCCCTAGACCGTACTAGGCCAAAGAGGTCAGCTGATAGGAGATCTATTTCAACCCTAAGCCGAGCACCTGCGTTAGAATGAAGCTTAGAAAAGGGAAAAATTGTTGAATCAAAAACAACGTCTCTGGATATGTAGACCCTGCCAGTGGATACCTCTAGGCACTTTAATCCTTTGTGCATATTACTAAGCCCAAGAAAGACACACCGCTTAGACCAGAATTGGAGTTTGTGGCTGTTGTACGAACGGAGATTGGGCCAACATGCACACCCAAACACTCTTAAAGAGGAATAATCCGGTTTTTAATGGAGTAATTTTTCAAGAGGACTAATGTTATGAATTATGGATAACTCTGCGAGGAATTCTATTAATGAGATAGGTAGCAACTTGAACAGCTTCATCCCAGAATTTTAGAGGCATGGTGGCATGAGATAAAAGGGACAACGCTACTTCCACTATATGACGGTGTTTCCTCTCAGCAGAACCATTCTGTTGATGGGTACGTGGATAGGAAACATGATGAACTATCCCTATTTTGGAGAAAAAAGAATTGAGAGACTTATATTCACCTCCCCAGTTAGTTTGCATAGCCAGGATTTTTCTGTCAAATTGTCGTTATACCATGGCTTGGAACTCTTGAAATTTTTCAAATACTTGGGACTTGTATTGCAAGAGATATATCTAGGTAAATTTACTAAAATCATCAATAAAACTAACATAGTATTTCTTTCTCCCAATAGATTCTGGGGCAGGGCCCCACACATTAGAGAAAATAAGTTCTAAGGGATGTTGAGAAACACTTGTTGACATAGTATTTCTTTGCTTGTTGACAAGCATTACAAACTGACTCACTTGAAGCATCTAAGCAAGGAAGACTAAATTTATTGACAACTTGTTTAACTATATGTTAACGCCAGAATTTGGATAATTGCTGGTTGGAGATTAAACTGTGATTAAAGACCGAATCGGACAGGAAACAGTGCAATCAGATAGAAAACCAGGCGAAATACGACTTGGGTTCAGCCGATGGGGTCTAGATGGGATAAGAAATAGAGTCCGATTGGGCCTAGAATGTTACAGATAGATTCGGGAATAATCAGAGTCCGTGTAATTTAATTTTATCTGTTAGTTAGAGTTAGTTTAGATTTTTCCTTTATCTCTAAGAGGGTTAGAGTCCGATTGGGACTTGTGTGTTAAGAGAGTCTATATAGGAGTTTCTTATTTCATTTTATCTATTAGGAGTCGTATGTCGTGTCCAACACAGACTAGCATCCACCTGAGGGTATAAGTATGTATGCCCGGGGTCATTGCTAACCATCTACATCATAATTTAGATCAATTACTCTCGGTGCATCGCCACCCTCTTCATCGAGGTTTCAACTCCGACGGAACTTGGCACCTGATGCGGGGCTGCATCGTATCGATCTCCGGTGGAGGGGTAAGTCCTACGTTCCGCCAGCCATGGTAATCGCATAGGACTGTTTCGGTTCGGTTCGATCTTCTAATCTGGTTGTACGATTACTAGTTATCGTATCAGTTTCAGCTTAGATCACTTTTGTGTTTTGAGTTGATCTAGTCGACCATCTTGGGCGATCTACGTTGGTTTGATATTTGTTATTTGACATATTCAATCTAGTACTGTCTCGGTTAGGTCCAATCTAATAGATTGCATTTATTAGATGATTTATATCAGATTGATGTATTTTGCTCATTGTTTTATCAGAGTACCTGTCGATAAGTTATCGGTCATCGGCTTGATAGCAATCTAGATCTGTTTAGTATCTATCCTGACATTGCTAGGCGTAATCTTGAACTGTCTCGGTTGGGTCCGATCTTCTATGAACATTCTTAGCAATCTAGGCTAGATATTTTATAGATCTTGGCTGTTTGTCAGTCATTTGTAGCCAATGATCTTTGCCGATCTACACACTTGTCATATTTACATCAATGGAGTAGCCAATTGCCTTATTGCATTATTTCTATATCAATCAACTTGATTTAGTTAGATCGGCAGTTATTTATGTTGCACCGGCTTACGAGAATTACATGCAAGTTGATTCTAGCCGATTGCAGCAAAGCATTCGTTGTTGATTTAATTATTCCAAGTATTCATCGGTTTATTTATTAGCCTTATCAATCTTAATGTTTCCTATAATTATACCACGCTTGACTGCATATTGTCTTCGTTAAGTCCGATCTATGTATGTCTGACTCGATCTGGTTATAGGGGCTCGTCCAATCGACTAAGATTAATAAGTAACTTGATGGATTACGTTGGTCAAATATTTAATTCAAGTCTATTTCTATCAAGTTTCTAGCCGATCCAGGCTTTTTACAGCCGATCGTTCATCCTATCGGCTAAACGCTACAACATCAACATCCGATCGGCGGGATCTTTCGTTACCTACTGGCTCGATAGCCGATCAGCTTGCTTTACTGTTTATCTCGTCAGTTGCAGAATCAAACTGACTGACACGTCCGCACACCTTCTAAGAATTTAGGTCCTGCACTGGAGTTGTCTGAGATTGACTCCCATGCCATCGTGTGTGACACGTTATCGAATCACATTTTGACGTCAACACTATAGGAATAGATGGATGACCCAAATGACTATTTGACCGGTCTAGCGAAAGTTTGATGGTATTGTAGGCTTCCTTCAAGAATGGTTGCAGCAAAGGATAGAGCCTGCACCAAGACTTCCCATTAAGTAGAGTTCTCCTGGTGATTCGATCCTTGAGAAAGAAATAATCATGATGTAATTCAAGAAAAGCAGAGTTATCATAAACTAAGCGGTGTACAGAGATAAGACTCTTTTTAGTTTCAGGAACATATAAGACATTCTTTAGATGAATATTACGACTAGGGGCATGAACAATAGTGCAACCAATCTGACTTATATCCATACCTGCTCTACTAGCGGTGTGAATTTGTTCTCCTCCATTGTACTTTTCCTTCACGGTAAGCTTGTCTAGCTCGCCGGTGATATGATTCGTGGCGCCCGTGTCAATGTACCAGTTGGTATCTATGCCGTAGGAGTTGGTAGGAGCAGTTGCAACATGTTTAGCTTCAGGTACATAATCTTCATCATACTTGTACCAACAGCCTGCAGCCGTGTTCCCCTGTTTGAAGCACACTTGACGAGTTGGGCGCTTGTCAACGCCTCCTAGTGAGCGTCCGCGTCCACGGCCGCCACTGTCATTGCCACGGCCACCTCCTGGTGCTGGTGTGCGCCCTCGTCCACGCCCACCTTGACCTCCTTGATTGAAGTTCCCGCGATTAGCGTGATCGACCGCAGTTTCTTGCACTCCTCAGTAGAGAGCTTGATGAGCTTCATAATTCAGGATTTGCGAATAAAGTTCCCCCACTGTGAGCGGCTCAGATCGCGCGCACATAGTGGAGATAACCTCACTGTATCCCTCGCCAAGGCCGGTGATGATGTACTGGATCAGCTCTTCGTCATCTAGCGGATGGATCAGCTCTTCGTCATCTAGCGGATGGCCTCCTGCCATCACCATCTCATCCCCAAGAGCTTTCATCTTGGTGAAGTACTCCGAGGTCGTCATGGATCCCTTCTTCGTACAGGCGAGCGTGAAGCGGGTGCTGATGAATCTTGTACAAGTGTGTGTGGAGTACATCTTCTCGATTCCCCGCCATGCTTTGGCTGCTGTTGTGCACGTCGCAACTTACATGAGAACATGCCTGGACAAAGAAGAAAGAAGATAACCAAGAACTTGTTGGTCTGAAGCCTCCCAATCTTCATACGTCGGGTTAGGTTTATTCTCAGCCTTGCCGTCCATAGTGACATCGATCTCAGCGGCTGGCTTTTGCGTGGCACCGCTGATTTGCCCTTGAAGGCGATCACATCTGATTGCAGCATTAATTTGCGCCTTCCATAGTGTGTGATTTGTCTTCCCTAGCTTCTCCGAAACTAGGTGACCAAGCAGTGGATTGTCGCTTCCGAAACCTGATGAAGACGCCATGAGGATGATCACGAAAAACGGATCACAACTCTGATACCATGTGAATCTTCTGGTAGAATTGGTCGCACTCGTGTTGTGCACCGTGTACGTGATGATTGAGATAGGAAACGCCCCTATCGTGGCATTACACATACAGTGCTTACATCTAAACAGAATATCCCTCATAATTAGGAGATAACCTGCATACGTTAACAACCAAAAAGAATCTATCTTGAGCTATCTGGATCCTAGATCATTATCTGTAGCTTTCTATCTAATGTGCGAAGACACGCACATATCCGTGATCATCTAACACTGCCTTAATTTCCAGGGAGATGGTGCAAATTTAATAAACAAAAACCAAACAAGAGCGCATATTGGATTTGCAAATATGATAACCCATGAACACACGTGCTAGTACATGATAAGATGAGCAAGGACAAAAAGATGGATGAAAAAGGGAAGATGGTAGAGAAGGACACAGTACAGTTGCATGCCGACATGCATGCTTGCATCTGACATCTAGGTGCTGTACGTGTCGTCCGGCTGGCCTCACGACACTGCTGCTTGGTGTTGGTCTTGGTCGCCTTCCGCTGGCTCTTGTACTTCTCCTCCGCATCGTCGTACGTCATGTGCTCCACCGCGGATGGAAACCGCGCGGCGACGGCCGTGGCGGTGAACATGAGCACTGCAAGGGCGAGCACCACCAGCAGCCAATGCCTCAAGCTCCCTATCGTTTCTTCCTCGCTAGCTCAACCGTGTCGTCGTCTTCTTCTTCGATTGTGTGCTGAACGTAATACTACCGATCGATGTGCAGGTCGCTTCTGCTGCTTGCCACAGCTAGGGGAGCCGCTATCTCATACACCATCTGCTGAGGCAACAAGGATCGATGTATGTAGAGTGACCAACCGGAGATCACTCACATAACAACTGGGTCTAAAATTTAGGTATGATAAAAATATGTAGCTGCTTGTGAAACACCGTCATTCCTCGTATCGTTGACGTTAACGCCCGCCCGGCCAACCGGTGGAACCAAAACAATTCCATAGATCATTCATGGGGATTAATTACATAACCCATTCGTTTTTTATATTTAACATGGTTGACTTTTTGGTCTACGTCAACTATCCATCTTTTTGTTATGATTTAACTTATTACTTAAGTAATTTGATGCAAGACTTATAGGCTTGTATACATAAACAAAAATTTTGAATAAGATGAATGGTTAAAAGTATATATTGTTAGATAATTCAATTCAACCATAAATGAAAGACGATGAATTTAAACCCTAATCAATACATGATCATCACCGATTAATTTCAAATACGGAAAACTAAATAAACCTGCAGATGAAGCCATCTGATTATCTTCTTTCCTTCTCTTCAATTCCTTCTTCTTTCCTTCGTCTCCGGCGAGATTAGATCGCCGGTGATTTGTTCTGAACCTTTGACCTTCGGGTCTCCAATGACACTGTCCTGGAATCGCTGCACGAAACCCTTTCAGCGTGTCTCTGGTCGTGAGAGATTAATTACGAATTTCGAGTATGAGAATAAGCCACACGAGCGTCCTTGTGGGTTCCTCTTCTTTTATATCGCACTGGTGGGCCTCGGGGCTTTTCCTAATCCGATTCTGGTCTGTAACCACTGATCGCAATTACGACCCATGAGAGTTACGAACTTAGAGTTAGAGATAGATTACGTATAGGATTACGGTGGTTATATCCTTTCCTAGATAGCGGCTAACCGATAAATCAACCAACATTTTTCCCTTGATTTAGAGGTTAATTATGAGTCCATCATATAATACAGCTCCCCAAAGCAATGTGTCACAACAACATTTAGCATCATTGAGACAAAAAGACTTATAGTTCACTATATCACATAAATAAACCATTGATTAATTAAGTGGGTGTTGATTGAATTTAATTGCCCCGGTTTCCAGGATCATATTCAAGGTCATTACACAATCACATGTTGGCCACATGTTCTTTGAACAAGTTGGGAGGTAAACCTTTAGTTAACGGATCCGCAAGCATTGATTTATTAGTGTTTATGTATTCAATTTTAATTGTTTGATCATGTACTCTATCTTTCACAAGATGATATTTAATGTCAATGTGTTTGGCAACTTCACTTGACTTGTTGTTACTCGTATAGAAAACTGCGGCCTCATTGTCATAGTATATTGTTAGTGGTCTTTCAATGTTGTCAACCACTTGTAATCCCGGGATAAAATTTTAAGCCATACAGCCTGCCCCATTGCGTGATAATATGCCACAAATTCTGTCTGCATTGTCGACGATGCAGTCAGTGTTTGTTTAGTACTTTTCTATGAAATGGCTCCCCCGCGAGAGTGAATATATATCCAGAAGTAGATTTCTTAGTATCTGAACATCCTGCGAAGTCAGCATCCGAATAGCCTGTAACTTCAAGCTTATCAGATTTTCTGTATGTGAGCATGTAATGTTTAGTTCCTTGCAAATAACGCAATACTTTCTTTGCTGCTTTCCAGTGTTCCATATCTGGTTTAGACAGATATCTGCCAAGCATCCCGGTTACAAATGCCAAGTCTAGTCGCCGAGTCGCGTACAAACTTGAGCATACATTAAGCTTCTGACAGCTGAAGCATATGGTACCTTAGTCATTTCTTTTTCTTCTAAATCATCTCTCGGACTTTGGAATGAACCAAATTTGTCCCCTTTCATTATTGAAGCAGGTGATGTCAAGCGTTTGCTCATATTATATCCTTCCAATACTCTGGAAATATATGATTTCTGAGATAATCCTATACCCCTTTGGACCTGCATCGGTGAATCTCAATGCCCAAGACATATGACGCATCACCGAGATCTTTCGTATCAAAATTCGATAACAAAAATTCCTTGATTTCTCACAACAAATTCTTATCACTGCTTGCTACTAAAATGTCATCTACATAAAGTACTAGTATAATGAATTTCGTACCTTTAATTTTGGTATAAATGCAGTTGTCCACCTTATTTTCCTTAAATCCGAATTTCTTGACAATTTCATTGAACTTAAGGTTCCATTGCCTTGATGCCTGTTTAAGTTCATAGATGGATTTCTTAAGTTTACAACCCATATGGCTCTTTCCTTCTACAACAAAACCTTCCGGTTGGGTCATGTAAACATTTTCATTTAAGTCGCCATTTAGAAATGTCATTTTCACATCCATTTGATGGAGTTCTAAATCATAATGTGCCACTAGCGCCATGAAAATTCTGAATGAGTCTTTCTTAGAGACAGGAGAAAATGTTTCATTGTAATCAATTCCTTCTCTCTGCGAAAAGCCTTTTGCCACAAGTCTTTCTTTGAATTGTTCGATATTTCCATTGGAGTCTAGTTTAGTTTTGTAGACCCATTTGCAGCCTACTGTTTTTACTCCTTTAGGAATTTCTACTAGATACCCCACTTTATTTTTGCTCAAATTTGAGTTCATCTTCCATGGCTTGAATCCACTTGGATGAATTTTGACTGCTTATGGCTTCTTTAAATGAGGTGGGGTCGTCTATAATCCCAATATCTTCACCCATGTAAATTTCATAATAAACAGGGATGGCGGATCTCCTGTTCCATTGTGATCGTCTTAATTCTTGATTTTCATTATTGACCACAGACTATTCAGGATCAGGTTGTGGAATTTCTTCTTCATTATGCTTCACAGGACACTGTTGAGGCTCATTATTTTCATGGGTTTCAATATTTTCCTTAGCTGTAGCCATAGTGTCAAACGGTGCGAACTACAATTTGTGTTACATTATAAATAATATGGACATTATTCTCTTGGATTTCTGGAGGAGAAGAAACACTCACCCGAATTTCCTCAAGATTAATTTCCCTTTCCTATGAACTCCCGGTTTCATAATTTTCTAAGAAGACAGCGCGTCTGGTTTCTACAAATTTAGTGACATGGTCTGGGCAGTAAAATCGATATCTATTTGAATGTGACGGATAACCGATAAAATGATAGCTCGGAATCTTAGGATCTAATTTCTTTAATTGAGGGTTGAATAATTATCTAACATGGCGTGACGACAACGACAACGGCCACTACCCACTCCGGTAAGTTTCTTCGACTCAGTAATTTCAACCGAATCGAATTAATTTCGATGAATATTGGGGATTTTTGATCTAGGGTTTAGTTGATTTCTCATATTGGGATTCAAATCAATATTAGTAAATGTAAACAACCAGTGTAATAAACTCGAACCCTAATCCGATTGCAACAATTAATATGGCCGAAAATTGATTATACGGGACCAAGTACGAGTAACCTGGATCTGATACCACAATGTTAGATAATTCAATTCATCCATAAATGACAGATTATGAATTTAAACCCTAATCAATACATGATCACCGATTAATTTTAAATGCGGAAAACTAAATAAACCTGTTGATGAAGCCATCTGATTCTCTTCTTTCCTTCCCTTCAATTCCTTCTTTCCTTCGTCTCTGGCGAGATTAGATCGCCGGTGATCTGTTTTGAACCTCTGACCTTCGGGTCTCCAACGGCCCTGCCCTAGAATCGTCGCACGAAACGCTTCCAGCGCGTCTCTGATCGGGAGAGATTAATTTCGAATTTCGAGTACGAGAATAAGCCACACGAGCGTCCCTGTGGGTTCCTCTTGTTTTAATCGCACTGGTGGGCCTCGGAGGCTTTTTCTAATCCGATTCCGGTCCGTTACCACCGATCGCAGTTACGGCCCATGAGGGTTAGAGATTTAGAGTTAGAGCTAGATTACGGATATGATTACGGTGGTTATATCCTTTCCTAAATATCGGCTAACCGATAAATCAACCAACACATCCAATTAACTACGTCAAATAAAAAAACCGGATGGAGTACATTAATGAAATGGAATGTGATTCCTGCGGTGCTCTGAGTGAGTGTTAAAGTGAAGAAATTCAACAAGCACAAACAAATGACAAAAGCAAGTATTACTCCTTAAGGTTGCCAAATGTCTCGTTGTCTAATAAACGATGCACATAAATAGATTAACGAGATTTCCATTTACTCTATCCACTGTCTAATGGAACCACACGGTCAAGGGAGCGAACATCCTTTTGAAGAATGTAAATTGTAAGTTCATCATATCGTCACTAGATGAAATTTCTTCAGTCTTGATTGGCAATCCAACCTTACTTTTCGCTCGAAAGGCGACGAGACGCCAATGGTATCGTGATCTTGATGTTCTCTGGTTGCAGATCATGCATGCTAATGAAATACTACATTCGTTTGATAACGTAAGAAATTTAACTTTTTTGGTTGCGACGTTTGACCATTTGTATTGTTTAAAAATTTAGTACAAATGTAAAAAATAACAAGTCGTGCTTAAAACTCTTTTGATAACAAAGTAAGTCACAAGCAAAATAAATGATACTTTCATAATTTTTTAAATAGGACAAATGATCAAACATTGTAAACAGAAAAGTCAAACATCGAGAGGGAGTAAATTGTAAGCATAAACTGCTCATCTTAACGACTACTGGACGAACACCATAAATTCAGAAACTGTACTTAACAGTTAACAACATAGGATAAAACGATGGATTGACTGTTCAAGCGATCAAGAATTCAGGATGTGATCCAGCAAGGTGCATGTTCTAGATCGATCGCTTGTAGTCGAGCCATGAGTTTAATTCAGTTCTGTGCGCCAGAGCTAGCCTGAAGCCTTCAATCTACTTGTCGGTGAACTAGCAGAGAGGAGGAGGAGGATATCGTAATCTTGCTGGAGACTAGCGTAAATGTACGTACGCGTCTGCATCTTCTCCGTCTCCGGCGTCATCTCGAGCCTCCGGGAGACGGCTGACGGCGGCGAGAGGCGGCGGAGCAGCCATCGTGGGCTCAACTTTAAACGGCCCAGATCAAATAAATCAGCCCAATCCCGCATATATGGGCCGCACGTGAGTGGTAAACCGCTCGGGTTGGGCTGAAGAAGCCCATCCGTCCGTCCGCCTGGAGAGGGATGGAATTGGGTTGAAGGTTTAGTACCACCTCGGAGGCGGAAGGCTACGAGGGGCGCTGCGGTCAGTATATAACAAGGTGGATTTGCAAAGAGCAAATCATACCTTTCTCGGCCTTTTGGCTAAGATCAAGTGTAGTATCTGTTCTTATCAGTTTAATATCTGATATGTGGGCCATGTGCCTACTGTGATATTAAATTTATTTTTTGTGGGGGAGGGCCCTCTACATTGGCTTGCCAATGGGGTCTTCACGTGTCGCCCAGGCGTTGCACTGTTGTCTGGGCCTGGCACACCCCAATCAAAACAATACAATTGTTTTCATCTTTTTCAGTCTGAATTCAGATGCCTTTTTTGTGAATCACTAAATTAGAATTCACCTGGTACGTTCTAGTTGAACTCAGTGTTGCTTAGAGCGTCTTTCTACCGTAAATTTGATGCGATCTGACAGAAACATCGTAACATAACATTGTAAACTCGATGCAAGATCTGCATAAACATACAAGTTCAGTGTGCTCCGTGGAAGGCAGTACCACACTGAACGCCATGAAATCGCCTCGCTAAAGAAGAAAAAAAATTACAGTGATTCACATTTATATCCTGAAGCCATAATTCTGGAAAACCATAATTCTGGTACGATTCGGTGCATCTTCTGAAAATTTATCGGTGGCCTCTAGCTTTGCGTTGCAACAAGAAGATACTAGGGTGGAATGATGGATTCGCTCGCTGCTCAAGCTTCTTGCTCCCAGACCTGCAGGCCAGAGCTAGCTTTCATGGAAATCCGTTCGGGCCCAATATATGGGCTGTAATCCATCAGGTTTAAATGGGCCGATTTGATATTGGGCCTTATCCGTTGGTGACAGAGGGGGTGTGTCCGGCCCAACAACCGTTAGCCGATATGGTAAAGCAATAGGAAAAAGTTCACCGGAGGTTTCTCAACTTAACGTCGAGTTTGTCTGAGATCTCTTAATCCCTAAACTAGAAATGTGTACCCCTGAACATGCATAAATTATTAAAAAATGTCTCTCTGCATTATCGACTCACTTTTTGTCCGGTTTTATTGACGTGGCACGTAGTGGGTCCCACATGTCAGGTTTTCCTTTTTTACCCTATTTCCTTCTTTTCTTCCTTATGCCTCTTCTTTTCTTTCCTTTCATGGCCACCCTCTGGTGACGATAATGATGGCTGGTTGCCTGGGCGTGGGTGGCGATGGCGTTCTCTAGACAAGGCGATGCAGTGGGAGCGCTGGCTAGACGAGGCACAGACGGTGAAGTCAGCCATGCTCTGCCCGTAGCACCTTCTTCCAACGGTGGCAGCAACAAGGACACCCCCCCACACACACTCGGCTCCGTCGCATGCTGCCACCTCTCGCCCGGCCACCGCCTCTGCTACCTAGGCTGCCACCCGGCTCCATTGCATGTCACCTACGCAAGCCGCCGCACACCACTACTGCCCAGCCAACTTGCACGGGCCACCGCCACTTGCCCACCCACCACCTCAGTTGCCGATGGCCCCGCCCGCCTGGCTGTCGCTACCGTCTACGAGGGCTGCCACACACCGCCATTCGCCGCCCACCACCTCAATTGCCGATGGCCCCGCCCGACTGTCGCTGCCGCCTACGAGGGCTACCACACACCGCCATCCGCTCGCCCACCACCTCACTTGCCGATGGCCCCGCCCGCCCGGCCGTCGCGGCCGCCTATGAGGGCTGCCACACACCGCCATCCGCCCGGCCGTCGCTGCCGCCTATGAGGGCTGCGACACACCCCATGCGCCCGCCCGCCCGCCCGGCCATCGCTGCCACCTACAAGGGCTGCCACACACCGCCACCGCCTGGCCAACCTATGTGGGCCATCCCTGCCTAGCTCCATCGCAAGCCGATTGGACAGGCCGCCACACACCACCACCCTACCCAACCTCCACCCTCCCAACCTAGGAGAGAAGAGAGGAAGAAGAGAGAGAGGAGAGCATGGGAGAGAAGAAAAAAAGAAATGAAGGAAATAGAAAAAAGGAAAAGAAAAACACTGACATATGGGGCTCACTATATGGCACGTCAGCAAAACCGGATAAAAAAATTAGTTAATGCTACCAAGTGAGTTTTTTAACGATTTATGTGAGTTTAGGGGGTACACATTTCTGTTTTTAAGGTTAAAAGACCTCAAATAGACTCGACATTAAATTGAGGGACCTCTAGTAAACTTTTTCCTTTTCATAAACCCTAAATTTGCAGTTTTCATGGGCTTTTATAAACATTACCATTTTCTGTCTATCTCTTAACTGCCATTAGTTATTTAGCTTGTATAGTAGTTACAAAATGAGTGTAAGAGGCGTCTGCAGAATGATAGACGAATGCTCCTGGTTTCTTTATAATGGTCACCATTGACAGGTCGTAATGTTGCATCTTTCATCACTAATAATTTTTAAATTATTAATAGATTACGATGGAAGAAAGTGTAGTATTTACGTTTAGGTACACTTCCACAATATGATAAGAGAAGGTTAAAATTGAAGTATTAATAATAATCCTAGCTGACAAATATAAAAAAAATATAGGAAGTTTTTACATATACATCAACAAGTTTAACCCAACAGTTCAGAGCAATGAGAAAAGGCGTACTTTACTGTTATTGGCGAAATTTGGATTTTAGCCATTAGAGTCAAAATCGAAGATAAAAACTGAATCAGACTACTAGGGTAATCGGACTAATGATAAAAAATGAATCGGATTGTAAGAGGGTCCGATTGAGATGCGAAAAGGGTGGAGATTGATTTGGGAAGGAGATAGAGTTTGCGTATATATATAAATAATAAGTTTTATTTTCGGTATCTGTTTTATTAGATAAGACAGAATCCATGTGTAATAAGGTAGGTAATAGATACGAGTTTGTATCCGTTTCAAATTAGTTTTAGGGGTATAAATACAACATACCATAGCTTGTAAAAGGACAATTAACAAATCAATATAATTGCTTTCGGCGCATCGCTACCTATTTCGATAGAAGTGAGCTTTCGACGCAAGGTTAGTTCTACTTTGCAATGTGAGTTTGTAATTGTAAACCTGTCGGATCGATTAGATAGAACTTTCTCAGTTCAGTCTGATATTCTATCTAGTTTATTTGAGGTTTGCGATTATTTCGATCTATATTCTAGTTTGCAGTAATGGCTTATCATCGATTAGGGTTTGTGCTTGCATTTAATTGAGTTTACTGGTGTAAATTTGGTTGACACAATTATGTCTCAGTTTAGTCCAATTTATCATGTTTTGATGCCTCCATATTCCTTTTGTTGAAGTTCTAGCCTGCATTATATTAAGTAATTCATCGGCTAGTTTACTAAGCTTATAAAACATTATATTTTCTGGTATTATATCGGGACAGATTACGTGTTGTTTTGGTTTGGTCTGATCTATGTTAATCTGCTTCAGTCTGGTTTCTGAAGCGTCCCTGATCTATTAAGTTTAGTAAATGAGTCAATGGGTTACGCTGGTTTAATAGTTAGTTATCAATATTATACAATATTGTGTCAATTTCATGCTTGAGCATGCTTAAATCTAAACTATCTTGGTTTAGTCTAATCTTCCAGGTATAGATTGAACATGCATGCTTTTACATGATATTGTTGTACACTGATAATTAACGTAGTAATCCAGCTTTATTATATTTAGTTTTGCATTAAACTTTATCGGATGTTGATTGCATGTACGATAACTTATAAATTGAACCGATCGGCTGGTTAACCCTAGAACTGCTTTGGTTAAGTCCGATCTTCTGGGATTGGCTAATTAATTAGCTTATTTTATCAGTTATCGTATTCATAATTCATCCGATAAGATAGATTATATATCATGAAATTCCCACAAAGCCGACTGGCACTGTCCATCGGCTAGTGTTCTAAAGCGATATCTAACTGTTTGGCCGATAGAATATTTAGGTTTAATATTTTTATTTGTGTTTTTATATCTTGTCAGTTGTAGAGTCAAACTGACTGGTACGTCTATTTATTCTTAGTAGGCTCTCCACTGAAGCAATCTGAGAAGGTCTTCCAGGTCCACAGCAAATATATGCACGGGCAAGCCTTGGTCGTGGCCGCGCACCAGGTTCACAGCACCACGGACGGCGACGTTGACGTCGGCGAGGAGCGGAGGCGGCCATGGGCGGAGGCGGCGTGGGGGTGCGCTTCACCTGTTCGACTCTTCCACCATGCGAGGCGACGCGAGACGATGTGCGGACTCGCGTCGGTGATGGCCAAGGCAGGAGCGCCTAGGTCTGCTAATGGATTTGGATCCAATCCAAATCCACTCCAATCCATCTCTTTACTAGCTAGTCTACCAAACCAACTCACCCCAATTATTTTTCATTAGGATCCAATCCAAACCAATCCAACTTTAATTTTAGTCCAACCCGCACCAAACCATTTAGTTAAAATGGATCCAACCCACTCTAGTAGAATGGATACGCCCACTTGGTATGTATAAACTCGGACCTAAAATGTTAAAACTTACGTTCACACTTTAATAAATTATCAAATTTGACTGAAATTTGGTGGGATGATTTATTATGTGTAAGAGCAACTTTGTGCAAATTTTAATCAATTTCTATATGTGTGTCACACGTATGTCTATTCTCTTATCCATTAGCTACATAATTAAAGGATCCATTTGCCCTCCACGGGTTAAATCCATTTAAAACCTAAAATCATCTAACCAAACCCAATCCATACCAATCCATATATCTCTATAAACCAACCCAATCCAATCCATTTGCACCCAACCAAAAACAATCCAAATTAAAATCCAACCCATTTAATTTATTTTCATCCAACCCATTAGCAGAGCTAGCAGCACCGCTGTCGGGGCACACCTGCGCGGCTGGCGAACCACCTGCTCACTACGCGCGCCGCAAATCCCGCCTGATGTCCTGATTTGTTTTGGGGACCAACAGAGTATTGAACCCTGCAAAGTTAGCCATACGTGTAGACCCGCTACGTACCTAACGTTCAGTTAGAGGTAATTGCTGGAGAAACTTGGTATGCAACTTTGTTCGTTGGATGGGTGCAGCACTCCGGCAAGCCGATCAAAGCTGTCGCTTTTAGATACGAGTACGAGTATGCATATGCTCGATCGCATCGCGTCTTGGTTGGATGGGGTATCGCCTTTTGCAGCAGCACGCGTGCGTGCGTTTGCTGTGTTTGGTTGTTGCCCAAGTGCGCTCTCGCCTTTCGTCTCCAATTCCGATGCAGATCGAAAGGGGGAGGGGTTCTTTTTTTCTTCTTTTTTGCATGCATATTCCCGTATCTTGGCAAGTTGATGGTCAATCAGACCACCAGCAATACTATGCATCAATTTTGTTGAATGACTGCTCGCTTACTCCTTTCCCCACCTCCTGCTACAGAAGCCTCCGATCTGAGAATCTCCAGCCCCTCCGCCTCCAATTCCGATGGCAGACCATCATTCAGAGGAGGATGGGAAGCAATATGTACCGGTTTGGCTCAGTCAGTGGCCAGATACCCAGCCTCAGCCTCTTGCTTCTGACTGTGACTACCATTGTGGCGGCCACAACAGTGAACGTTGTGTCAACTTCGCCAAGGACGCCGCTGCGGAAAAGGGAAGCAACTAGGGTTCAAAATGGTTCGAAACGCTCGCAAAACTCTCTCTCTCTCATTTCCATATCCATATTTTTTTTATTCAGGAATAGAACGGTACATATGGAAACGGAAACAATATCAACATTGTCGGAATTCCAGAAACAGTACCACCAGAACGAAAATGTATTGATAACAGTCAGTAAGCGAAAATCATGTCGAAAATAACAATATATAACATTAAGAATAACAGCACGAAAGATTAATAATACCAATTGTCCACTTCATACTCGCATCAGATTAATTAATAGCATACTAAGGATATGGAGAGCCGATGACCACGATAAGTCTATAACGACATGATTATGGTTTGCACTTTCACTAACATGAACTTGAGAATCTAAGCAAATCATGCAATTATATATTAAGAACCCAACATAATCAAACACATCACATATTCACACATTCAATTTTGCTCAAATTGACAAATGAATACCTGAAATGGATTGAGATTGATTGCTGGGAAGTGGGAGTGCAATTCCTTCGGATGGATCAATAAACCGACGTTTCGAGCTCTTCCCCCCTGCAGGTGCCATCGTGTACCAACGACGATGTTCTGGACTCTGGCAGAGGGGCAAGAGAGCTGAGAGGCAGCGCTGCAGAGGTGATGGCAGAGCCATCCTGCAGATCAGGCGAACAGCGGCGGTGGCATGGAAAGAGTACGAGCTAAGCAGGAGCAGCGACGGGCGACGGCTCCGAGTAGCGATGCGGCCTTGATGAGCGGCGGTCCAACGGGGCAGCGGCTACGCGACGGCGTATGGCACGGCGGCGGCCGGCGGCGCAGCCACGTGGAGTGGTGACGACTTATGGCTTACGACAAGATGGCTTACAGCGCGGCGGCGACCGGCAATGGCGCGGCAGCCGACAATACCGGATATCGTTTATGTTTCTGTTTCCGGATGTACCGTTCCGTTTTTGAAAAAATACGGAAATAGAAATGGGAGGGAGTTTTTCTATCGTTTTCAACCCTACTTCTATCCACATTTTTTTAGGGCCAAACGTGCCTTCGTAGATCTGGACCCTTCCTATTCTGTATTGTTTTGCGGCTAAGGGCGATGGAAGTCAACGTACTTTGATAAATTACTCACGGCCCGTTATTGCTTACGCATATAAATAAAAATTTAAACTTTTAAGCTTAAATTTAGAGTAGATTTTAGAATTTCTTTTATCGAAGGTTATTTTTTAGCGTTGGTTTTTAGATCGTCGAGAAATGTATATATAAATTTATTTATAAATTATTTTTTTGCAAATAGATCGTTTAGTTTTTTTTTGTCCAAAGGCCAAATAATCACCTCCCCTCAGTCTCAAAATGAAATTGTACCGCTCCATCTTACAAGATATTGTACGTTTTACCTAATTTCTCGTTTCGACCGATCACAATAATTCTTAATTTAATTTTTATGTAGATTCTCTTCTCAACCATAATCAGCATCATTGTTTGAAATTTTTATGAAAAATGTCAAACGGCATATGTACAAACATGAACAAAAAGTTTATATGTGTTATTAAGAATCTAAAAGTAAAAGCTAAATAATAAGCCATGATTAAAAAATCTCAAAATCAAATCAAATTTAATACCGATAATTTAAATTTTAGTTTATAAGTATAACCAAAAGCGAAAAAATTACCCTAATATTTCTCCTACTATTTCTATTTACTTATTTTATTACTTATATCAAACTTCGTAAATACTTATATTTTATAAATAGTAATGCTTACAGGCGATGATAGAAACAACAATAGCCTTCTAAATTTGTTAGACCAAAAGAATAAATAAAGAAAAAATTACAAGGCTGTCATCCTGGTCTAAGTGGCATTGATTTATGTGTGCCCAACGTATCAGTGAGATACCAAAGTCATACTTGATATGTTTCTAAATCCTACGAATAAGGTGGTGTTTAGATTGAGAAAATTTTTGGGCGAAGTGTCACGTCAAATATTTGACCGGATGTCGGAAGGGGTTTTCGGACACGAATGAAAAAACGAATTTCACGGTTAGCCTGAAAACCGCGAGACGAATCTTTTGAGCCTAATTAATCCATCATTAGCACATATTGATCACTGTAGCACTTATGGCTAATCATAGACTAATTAGGCTCAAAAGATTCGTCTCAAGATTTCTTTCGTAACTGTGCAATTAGTTTTTTGGTTCATCTATATTTAATACTTTATTTAGGTGTCCAAAAATTCGATGTGATGTTTTTTAAAAAAAATTTGAGAACTAAACAAAGCCTAAAACCATGCAGCAACACAGGTAAGCACAGCCATGTGATGATTTCTGTTTCACTCGCTGATAATTGATTTAGTTTTTTATAGGTGAGAGCACAGTGGTCATCACTGGTCAGCAGTGCACGGGGAAACGAGATTGACCGCATTAAATGAGCTAGCACAGTGTCAGTGTGTCAGTAGTGTAGAGTGGAGTACGGCTGCAGCTTACGTTGGATGAACTGCACGCAAGCGAGCTGTGCTTGATCTGGCTTGAACAAGGGCAGTCGGCGGTGAGTACTACTACTGTAGTTGCTGTTGGAGTAGTACTGTACAAGTGGTATCTCAAGTGGAATGAATGGGAACGGGATCCCAAGGGCTACAGTACTGGTCATTTGGTACGCCTATTAACCGTGGTTAAAAATAGACGGCTGAAATTTATCGCTACAGTTATTACTATAGTAATGAACAGTATTTTGAGTTGATGTTGCTATAGTATTTTATACACTATTTATAACATTGATTTACTGGCTGTTCATATGAACGGTGCTCCTCCGTATTCCTCTTCCTCTGCATCTGCAACCGAATGGGAACGGGAATCAATTATCAGCGAGTGAAACAGAAATCATCACATGGCTGTGCTTACCTGTGTTGCTGCATGGTTTTAGGCTTTGTTTAGTTCTCATATTTTTTTTCTAAAAACATCCTATCGAATTTTTGGACACCTAAATAAAGTATTAAATATAGATAAACCAAAAAACTAATTACACAGTTACGAAAGAAATCTTGAGACGAATCTTTTGAGCCTAATTAGTCTATGATTAGCCATAAGTGCTACAGTGATCAATATGTGCTAATGATGGATTAATTAGGCTCAAAAGATTCGTCTCGCGGTTTTCAGGCTAACCGTGAAATTCTTTTTTCATTCGTGTCCGAAAACCCCTTCCGACATCCAGTCAAATATTTGACGTGACACTTCGCCCAAAAATTTTCTCAATCTAAACACCACCTTAGAGTAAGAAAATTTTTGGGAGAAAATTTTTGGGAGAAGTGTCACGTCGAATGTTTGACCGTATGTCAGAAGAGGTTTTCGGACACGAATGAAAAAAACGAATTTCACACCTAACCTGGAAACCGCGAGACGAATCTTTTGAGCCTAATTAATCCGTCATTAGCATATATTAGTTACTGTAGCACTTATGGCTAATCATGGGCTAATTAGGCTTAAAAGATTCGTCTCAAGATTTCTTTCGTAATTGTGCAATTAATTTTTTGGTTCATCTATGTTAAATGATTTATTTAGGTGTCCAAAAATTCGATGTGATGTTTTTGGAGAAAAATTTTAGGAACTAAACAAGGCCAAAAAATGACCGTAATATCAGTAAGAGCGGCGCTAATATACTAGTAGCCAACAACTTAGCTATAAGGCTTTTTATAGTTTTTTTAGCTCATCCATATAGTATCTACCTCTTTATCATTAATGATGGATCCACAAGTCTCTCTTACATAATTTCTTGGTTCATGTTTTCAAACTGGCTATAAGATTACAACCCACTACTTCTCTCTCCTCCTATTTCTCCTCCACATAAGCATTTAGCCAGCTTACAGCATGTTATTATACTGACTCTAAGAGCAAGTTCAATAGAATAGTCAATTACTAGCTCCAATTCATCTATAATCAATTTAATAGTCAATTCATACATCAGCTTCCTACAAGACATATTATCATGTCCCATCTGTCATACACCCATTCTGTCTTGGAGTCCGTGCTGTAGTTAGCTATAAATCTATAATCTACTACTTTTCTTTCTCCTTCTTTATCTTTTTAAAATATATTTATAGCTGGCTTATAGCCTGCTATGGTACCTACTCTAAGGCTATTACTAATGTCAAGTTTTGTTTGGTTGTTTATAAGATGTCATATCAGCTTAAGTGCAATGAAATTATAAATAAAATCACCCCCTTTAATGGAAATTTTATTTTTTAGGCAAAATTGTATTTAATTTACCACACGATTGGATTGGGTGGGGAGAAGTTAAAATGAAACTGATTGTGCTCCATTTTAATCGGTTTCAAAGTGTGGAAATGGTGACTCGCTAGTTTCATCTAGCTGAAACCGATTTCATCTCTCTTCTCATTAATCCCATTACACATCACCAGTTTTGTTGATATGAAACTTTATTTATTGGAAATGAAACCAACACGGTGAGTAACCTATGAGTGCCGGTAACGTTAAAATTTGGTAAGATTCCTAGGTGGAGGTTAAGGAAATGACACAATTAGCCGATGAAAAACTTATCCAGAGTAACCTGAGTTCAACAAAAAATTGTAAAGACCATGGGATGGTAGATTAATTCTATCAATTTATTAGGCAAAATTTAGTAATTTTTCTTTATCTTTAGTAAGTTTGGTCTCGTGTCTCATTAGTGTTTTGTTTCCTTTTGTTTAAGAGATACATGTTGAGTCCGATTAGAACTAGATTTTCTTCTATCTTTAGGAAACATGTGTCGCATCCAGTAGGGACTAGAGTTAGAGTCCAAATAGAACTTGTATGTTTCCTTTTATCTTTTAAAAAATATATGTCGTGTCCAATGTAGAGTAGAATTTACTCATAGGTATAAATATGTACAGCCGGTGTCCTGTAAAATTATCTACATCAACACATATCAATACAAATTAATTTTGACATCACCACCGTCTTTATAGAGATTTCATCACCGATGAAACTTGACACCTGATGTGGGGCTGCATCGCCTCGATCTCTGGCCGAGGGGTCGAAGCATCTAGGCCCCCGTTGTTAATTTTTACCAATTAATAACTAGCGCTGACTGTGGACTAACCATTGTCTTTCAGTTATATTTTTAAGTTAGGTTCACACGTTGAGTGTGCGTGGATGGTTAATGATGGATTAAAATTTGATTTCGCAAAGCAAAGGAAAGAAGTCGGTAAAACTAGTTTCCTGAGTTTTAAATTGACTGAGGAGTTGGATGATCAAATTGTGCTAGTTTTATTTATAGCTTTGCTAGGGGTAATGACCTATGCAAAGAGTTGTTCAAAATTGCCACATTTAGGTCATTTGCATTTAGGTAGTGTTTAGATTGAGAAAATTTTTGGAAGAAGTGTCACGTCAAATGTTTGATTGGATATTGGAAGGGGTTTTTGGACACGAATAAAAAAGCGAATTTCACGGCTAGCCTAGAAACCGCGAGACGAATCTTTTAAGCCTAATTAATCCGTTATTAGCACATATTGGTTACTCTAGTACTTATGGCTAACCATGAACTAATTAGGCTTAAAAGATTCGTGTCAAGATTTCTTATATAACTATACAATTAGTTTTTTTATCTATGTTTAATGTTTTATTTAGGTGTCTAAAAATTCGATTAAATGTTTTTGGAAAAAAAAATTGAGAACTAAACAACGCCAAATACTCTTGTTATCTTTAGAAAATCTGGTGCTCTGACCTTAGCTAGTCTGACCGAGTCCTAGAGACCGGTCTGACCGTTGGACCTTGGGCGGTCTGACCGATGGATCATGGCCGGTCTGATTGACCCCTGGTGAGTGAATTTCTGAATGCGGATACAGGCCGTAGTCAGTCAGACAAAACTACTTGAGTTTATATGTATCCGATTTCCGATCCAAGCCTTTTTTAACAGTCGATTATTCAACTTCTCGGTGGAACGCTCCTACATCGATATCCTATCGGCTAGGTTCTTAATTATCCATCGGCTTGATAGCCAATCAGCTTGTTTTATTTTCCATCTTATCAGTTGTAGAATCAAACTGACTAGTACACTTGCATCCCTTGTAAGAATTTAGGTCATGCACTATAGTGACGTAGAGACTCTCAGGCCTTCACGTGTATTCAACATGTCAGGTCAACACATTTTTAGTTGCCCAAGATCATCAGATTTGGGTCAACAAGTACCTATTCTAGAAACTAGAACAAGCTAAACAGTATAGCAATACCTAGGATGTGTTTGGTTGGTGAAATGAGTTAGAGTTAACCTATAATTGTGGGATAGGTTATTTCTGCTTTTCTATTTGGTTCTGCTTTTCTATTTGATTAAAGGGTAAGTTAAACTTGTATTTTTGTTTGGACGAAGTGATAGGATGACATGGAGTGATACTGTGACATGTTTGAATAGAAGGAAGAAAGTTTAATGACTTCATACTGTTAGTTTTCCATATTGTGTTGGCAAGGTTACAACGTAAGTTTCACATAAAATAACAAGTTTGGTTTATATTTAAAAAATAACTCAGTATAATTGTATTAATATTAATACAAGTAATATTTGTAGTTGCTTGTGTCATAACAGACAAATAATAAATAGAATTATGTATGTTATTTCATAAAAAATAGATGATACAAATAACCTAGTAACACCAAACATACCTAAAGATAATATAATTTAAAGTTTCAATAAATAAATAAATTACTTGTAGCATTTTAAATAATAATAGACAAATAATAAATGAAATTGTGAATGTCATTTCACAAAAAATAGTTCAATAAAAACATGCGTCGTGAAAAAAAGACAAACCGTCCGATCGTTTTTGGCGGATCATATCCTACATCCGAGAAAATATTCTACGGTTAAAAACATCACATCACATCTTATCTCGAAACCAAACGTTAATAAAAACGAAATGGCTCTGATTTGGCCCATCAAAACCATCCGACCAAACACTTAAAAAGTAATATTTTTTCTCATACTATTTATCTAAACATAGGTATTTATTTGTCCAGCTACCAATTTGGTCGACCAATCTCCGTTTAACATTTCGGCCTTTGGGGCGAGAATCTTTTCCCGGCAGGTGGGGCAAGTGGTAACAGTGAGAGTCGCAAGAAAAGACGTGAAAGGCAGCTATTGGCCCACACATGGGATTCTCTGTCCAAGTCGCTTTTCCTACTCACCGCTGTACGGCCAGTTTCGCTGGCATCATCTCTTTTTCTATCTACAAGTATTTCTAGACTAAAATATAGGTATATATAGGGCTTCATATAGATTAAAGAGATACTACATTATTCCGGTAAGAACTTTATTTTTCGATTTATTTTTCAATCTGTGTTCACGCTACTGTTCATCTTATTTAAAAAATTATAAAAAAATTAGTCATGTATAAAATACTATTCATGTTTTACCCTGTGGTAATAATAAAAATATTAATCGCAAAAAATTTCAAATAAGACAGAGAGTCAAAACATTATATCTAAAAACTGAAAAATAAACTTAATATGAGACGGATGTAGTATTAAAAATTCTATTTTAGTCACTTTAATAGTTAATTTTATAATTTTAAATTAATTACTCATTCTAAGTATATGATTTGCTACAAAATCACTGGAATGTTTGAAATTATGTAAATTAGTACACAAATGCTTATATTATAATGTAAAATTTAAATCTAAAACATACTTATATTTTAGTACAAAGTAAGTACTGCTATTTTGTTTTGTTGTAAATTTACCATGTGATTAAAACACACGAATATAACTATATTATAATTACAACATATTTAATATATAATATAATGAAACTAGCAAATAATTCAAATACGACTAAAACTGAGCTACAATTATTTTTTGTTTGCTTGATTTGTGTGCCAGTTATATGCTTCTCATTCTGTTCCAAAACAAAGTTAACATATACTCGTCGGTTCCATATATGATATATTTTTAGGGCCCTTTTGAATCACAGTAATGAAAAAATAGAGTAAATTGAAAATCATAGGATTTTGACAGGGATATAAGTGTAAAACAGAGGATTGCAAAACATAGGAAAACATATAAATGGTCGTTTGATTGGACCACAGGAAAATACAGAAATTTGAGGAGAGATAAAAACTCAAAGAATTTTTTCCATGAGGTTGAATCTCTTGTTAAATTTCCTTCAAAACTTGTATAGGAAGAGGCATTCTATACGAATTTCATAGGATTTCATAGGGTTTATTCCTTTAATTCAAAGGTCTTTATAAAAAAATTCCTATAGAAATAAAATTCTCTAAAATTCATATGAATTTTTCTCTGAATCAAAGGGGTCCTTAATATTTTGAATATGGAGATGCATCACTGCAATGTGTCACATTCGGTCCTTAGTTCTTATATTTTGGAAATAATAGTTACATTTGTAACTGATATATGTTATATTAGTGTAATTTGAAAGAAAAATTCACTCAGTGATATACATGCACTCCCTTTTGAATGCTACTCCCTTCCGTCCACAAATATTATACGTGTAGAAACATTAGGCACCATTCAAGAGAGACGGAGACCGAAACTATCGTATTTTCTATGTGTATATTTTTCGTCCGGCTAAATGTTTATTTTTCTAACAAATATACAGAGAAAGTGCATCAAAAGTCCTATTAACCCATTAGTTTGACATAATACTCTATTAGCAAATGACTCGCTGCTCAATTAGAATTGATTTTGCTTATTCTTGTAATACTCAATCAGCAAACTACTCTCGTGTTCTTCTTCCTCACCCTCGTCTTTTTAATTTTGTTATGCTTATAGATCCAAATTTAAATGTTTAACATAAATTTAGGATTGATTTTGAAGTTTTTTCATCATAGTTTTTTTTTCAGTTTTTGCTTTTATAACGCTTAGAACATATATATACTTTTTTTATTTAAAGATTTATTTTTGTTGTAAATATGTCATTTGGTTTTTTAAAAAAAACCAAAAAATGGCAGCCATCTTCTTTCACTCATCCCCAAACTCAACATTAATGGCATATTCGATATTTTGAGGAATTTCAAATTAGACAAATAACAATGTATGCACATATTATTTCATAAATTTTTTGAGATATTTAATTGGATGAAAATTTTCCTATATTTTATCTCTACTAGCAAAATACCTATACTTTGCTATGTAAATGTATTACAGAATATTATAGGAATTTTTTATCAACTATACTAATATTAATTGTTCAAACCAAATATGGATCATCACACAATATCAGAAAATGACATGGGCTAATTTGTAAAATAACTATAGAAGGCAGTGGGGTTTCGTCACCGGAGATATCTAAAGTAGTATAGATAACTTATGGGTTTATCTTCTCGTTTGGTTTAGGGGTTGTTTAGTTCCCAAAAATTTTCACTCAAAAATATCACATCGAATATTTGGACATCTAAATAGAGTATTAAACATAGATAAAACGAAAAACTAATTGCACAGTTACGTGAAGTTATGTGAGAAATCGTAAGACGAGTCTTTTGAGCCTAGTTAGTACGTGATTAGTTATAAGTGTTACACTAACCCATATGCGCTAATAAAGGATTAATTAGGCTCAAAAAATTCATCTCGCGGTTTACATGTCAGCCATAAAATTCGTTTTTTCATTCATGTTCGAAAACACCTTCGGACATCCGGTCAAACATTTGATGTGACATTCAAAAACTTTCATTTTACTAACTCAACACCCCCTTAAGCACTCCTGGGTCAAAGGCTCTAGGTTAATCGGATTTTATAGGAAAGAACATTTTCATTTGATTTTTCTGTTTTTTCCCCTAGAAACCGAATAGATTTTACTTTAATGCCTCTCCACAATCTCTAAAAGGAAAAAAAGTAAATTAGCAAATTAGTAGTTAAAATTAGTTGATGTATTGTATGTGTCAACTTTTAATTATTAGTTGCTTATAGGTACAAAGTTAAATTTGAGATTGATCTTTATTAGTATAAAAACTTGCACGAAGACTATTCCCAGTGACAAGTATCATTTTGTTATTTCTAAGTTGTCACATCAGCTCAAGAGATATGAAACTATCCATGAAACCATCCCTTCTAATATAAAGTTTTACTTTTGTTATTTTTAGGTAAACTTGTATTTAATTTATCACGTAAACTATGAAACTATCGGTGGAGGTTGGATTGGACGGTAAGAAATTAAAATAAAACTAGTTGTGCTCCTATGTTTGTTTCCATCCGTTTCAAAGGATAAAATTAATTTTATGTTCCATCTTATAAATCTTATGTCATGTTATTAATGTTACCTATCCTAGCTGAATGTCTGGGATTTGCAAAAAATGTGTGATTTGCAAAAAGATAAAAACATATTATGTTATTTCTAAAATAAATAGAAAAATATTTTTATGAAATATGTGACCATCTTTTTTATATAGGAAATATCTATATCAATTTAATTTTATATGGATATCTATGTAGATCTGATTAATTTTTAATATTACAGACTTAAGAGAGTAAATTATAAAAACATAATGGGAGTAGGCTTTTATAGCATTAAAAATTAAGCCATATTTATTAAAAATAAAATCAGAGCGGAGCATCCACAGTCGAGGCACCATGCTGTGCCTGTGCTGCCTGGGCATACGACCGGACGTCCCTTCGTGGGCCCCACCGCATTTTGCGCCTCGATCTCCACACACACCTCCTCCTCACCTCGATGCTACGCGCACACAGCACACTACTTGCCCAGTGTTAATTATCCGAGTATATTATATTTATATTTAGACGGAGAAAAAGAGAAAACGAAATATGAAGAAAAGGAGGCCGTAGATTTACGGTTAGCCCCAAGAAACTGTGTATAAAAAATGCATGTAATATTAAGAGTGAAGTGTAAAAACTTACGTACATGTGTCATCTAGGTCTCTAAACTCTTAAAATATATTTTTGAGTCATCAAACTTGTCTGGGGTGTTATATAAGTCGAGACCGCTTCATTCGCTGACGTGACATGTCAAGGTGGTACCTATGTGTTAGTGGGGCTATATGGGTCCCACATGTCAGTATCTCCTTATTCTTTTCTCTCTTCTCGTAGGTGCCACTGTGGCATGTCACGTTAGCAGATGAAGCAGGTTAAAGCCTGTAGGTGCCACTCTCTTCTCGTAGGTGGAGCGGGTTGAAGCCCGTAGGTGCCACTTTCTTGTTAGCAGATGGAGCGGGTTGAAGCCCGTTTAGACCAAAAATTTATTTTGAGAGTTCAGATACCTAAATAACATATGTTTAAGTATGGCTGGTGCATTTTTATGTCTAACTATACTCTTAGTTAAGTTACTAAGTACTAATCGATTATGCAGCGGTAGTGCTTAAGACTCAAAAAAAAATGAAGTACATTATATTAGCGTAGTCGTGCAACAATAGTGCGTGCCGTGCCCGGCCGCCGGCCTCGAGCTACGAATCAAACGTACTTAATCAACGAGTAGGGTAGTAAATCTCATCCTAAAAAGTCTCTAAACCCTGCAATTAACAAGCTAATTAATCAAGTAATTAATCAACAATCTACACGTACACGTACAACCACACCTCCTTTCCTCCTACCCCTACACTACTACTACAACTCAACTCGTCGGACCGGATGACGTCGACGACGTTACACTCGCCGGCGCCCGGCGACGGCGGGCCATCACCGCACCAGGAGATGCAGGGCGCTGTGGAGCAACAAGACCGCCAGCGCCGCCGCGGCAGACGGCAGCCGGGACAGGGAGGCCGGTGGCGCCGCGGCCGCCGTCAGGTCGCCGGTGGCCATGTTGGCCATCCACGTCTCGCTGCCGCTGAGGACCACCCCGCCATCGCCGTCGCCCTGCTCGCCGCCGCCCATCATCGGCATCGGCATGCCGTTGTCCGGCGTGGCGTCCGTGAACGTCGTGCCAGGCATCGTCGTCGTCGGCGTCGCCGTCGCGGTTCCGGGTATCGTCGCCCCCGGCATCGCGCCAGCGCCAGGCATCGTGGTGCCCGGTATCGTCGTCGTCGTCGTCGTCGGCGTCGCCGTCGCTGGCGTGGTCGTCGTCGACTTCTGGCTGCCGCTGCTCTCACGTGACAGGGAAAAGAACAGGCGCACATGGTCAGCTCACGAGCAATGTAATACGCATGCATGTACGCATCTCGAATCAAATCCATGGCCGCAAGCAAAACAGTAAACTAATCGCAGAAAAACAAAAGCTTGGCCTTGCACTTTTCTTTTCATCCTATCTGCAGCTAATCTAATCAGCAGAAGAAAACAAACGTAATGCCAAGATCCCACCCCCCTTAATTACAATCCTTGCACTTTCTTACCCTTTTTAGCTCACATGATGAACAGTTAATCAGCCCAGATTTGTGGCTCAGCTCAGCTAAGCTAAGCAGGTTAATCAAATCAAATCACTCTCTGACACTGAGTGAGTGACAGTAGCTAGCAGAACGCAGTGAAAAGAGCTGAGGAGATCAGATCGAGAACCAAACAAGACTGTAATGTCAGTCGCTACAATGGCGGGAAGCAAGAAGGTGTTTGGTTGCAATGGCGGGAGGGAGGGGAGATGAAGGAACCTTGGGGTGGCGCCGGGGCAGAAGGTGACGGTGTAGTCGGGGCCACCGGAGCAGGTGAAGGTGGAGGTGGGGTCGTCGAAGGCGTAGCTGTAGGAGCGCGGGCACGCCGACTTGAACACCTGCGAGTAGGCCGTCGGCCGGCACGTCGTCGGGTTCGCGTACGCGCCGCTGCAGCAGAACTCCGGCCGCCCGAACGCGTCGCACGCGCTCCGGCACGCCGCGCCTCCGCCCGCCCGGAGCTCCGCGGGGCACATGGCGTTCAGGTCCGCCGCGCACCCGGCCGGCGCGCACGTCGCCGTCGACGTGAGCGACCCGCCGCCGCCGCTGGAGGAGGATGGCTCCACGAGCACCGGCAGGTTGTAGCCGTCGACGAGGCTGACGTCGTAGAAGTCGAGGCCGCCGCTGCCGTCGAGCGTGAACTCGGCCAGCGTCGCCGGCGGTGCCGCGCCGGCGCCGTTGCACTCGGCGCCGCCGGAGCCGCAGTCCCCGGTGGCGCACGCCAGCCTCCCCGTGGAGCCGTCCTCGACGCAGCCCGTGCGCGCCCAGAGGCGGCCGGACCACCCCGCCGGCGCCGGCACCGCGCGCGCCCCGCCCGGCGGGAGCTCGAACCCGGTGGTGACCAGCCGCGCGCTGCCGGCGTTGGACAGCACCCCCGGCCACACCGTGTCGGTGCACCTGTTCACGAACGTGAACGTCGCCGCCTCCCCCTCTGCAAGCAACAAACACGGCCATCACCTCGCCATTACCGACCATCCATCCATCCGAACTTGCAACAACAAGATCACAAATTCACACCACACCATTTACCTCGCCATAAGATCAAGAAGAGCACAAGAGCCGCCACAGATCTCGGCAACCCCATCCCCATGGCCATTTCTTGAGGCAAAACACAATGCAATGCAAGCACGAGCAAGAAGCGTGCAGTGTCAGAGGCACAGAGCAGAGCAGTGGAGTTACTCCACTTCACTCCCCTCTCCTGCAGTGCACTAATGGTGTGGGAGAGAGAGAGAGTGTGTGTACAGGCAGCCACCACAAGAGCACCACCACCCCACCACCCTTGGGCTCACAAGGATGGAGATGGGGATGGAGGTGGGAGAAGAGGGAATCTTTGGGGTGGCTACAAGGCTTATACAGCAGAGTGGGGGCAAGCAGCTTTTTTTTTCTTCTTTTCTTTTTTTTTTTTTTACATTGCTTTTGGGTGTGTATGAGTAATTGTGTATGATCATGTTTCCTGGGTAAAAAGAGAGAGCTTGGGAGTTGGGAATGGGCCTTGTGATTGATTGTACCTGGGGTATAGGCTTTTTACCTTTATTATCTTCTCACTAATGTGCATTTTGTATGGGTTGTATGGAGTAGCATATCTTAAGGCATACTTCCACCTTGAAAGAACAACTTGGGACAATAGATCAAATTGGTATGTCAAGATTTCACAGTCATAAGAGTATCCCTAACAGCTCATCTAAATTTGGTCATCCATATCTTCATTTGTATGATCATCTAAAACATTTTCATCCTTCATATCCCTTTGTACTCCAGCAGATCATCTGTATATGACATCATCTATATCTATTTGGAGGATTGGAGAGAGAACATCTAAATATAGAGGTTCTCTCTCCTAATATGGATGACATCCAAAAATAGATGATGAGATAGATGTTTTGCTGCAGTTTAACTTTTACTCTTCATTTTCTATTTCTAGAATGGAGGATAGGATGGATGAGCTGTTGGGGATGCTCTAAGTTGATCTTTTCATAGGTAGAGTACTTTGGAACGCATGATAGGGAAACTGACAAACAGAAGGAAAAAACGTAGGAATTGAAGTGACATAGTGTTTCAATTCTACAGAAAAAAGGAAATAAAAAAAAGGCCCTTTGATTATATCATAGGAAAAAAAATCAAAGCAAGAAAAGTCTAAGTGAGGTCTAACTTCTTGCTTGTTTTACTTTAGAATTGGACCAAAGGAATGCAAACCCATCAAATATTTTCTACCTTTTCTTATGAACAAAGGGTTCAATATGGGAAATTTTTTTAGGAAGTTACCCTCCAATGATCTTTACCAATCCTCCATCATAGAGGGGAGGGTGGGGGGGGGGGGGTTATTTTCAATAGGTGTCATGGCCGGCAAAGTTTTAGCTCATTTGGAACACATGAATTTACTTGACTTTTACAAATTTTAGTTTAATTCTTATGAACATTATCCAAAATTTCTTCATTTCACGAGGGGGGGGCGCGGTCTGCTTTCTTGATAATCAAATATCATACGGTGAATTGTCATGTTTTATTCTATGCATGTTTTGTTTGTCGGAAGATAGGTTTCTTTTATTGTGATGCACTCCTCTAGTTAAAAATATTTACCGTTTAGGGTACAATTTAGTCAACCTTCTAAAATTCTGAGAAGTAATTTTGTATTATAAGATATTTATAAAATATAATAAGTTAATGAAATTATGATAACACTTTTTGAGAAGAATATTAAACTGACTTTTGTAAACATTCTTTAAAAAATCCCATTTTGAATCACAAACTCGATAGGAATCTCATGGGATTTTCAAAAGGAAGATTCAGTTTTCATAGAAATCAGAAAAGTTTTCCACATTCCAACTAGAAAGTGTGAGATTTATGTATTGTTCTGGCTTACATTAAGATTGTACCACTGCCTAATGTCATCTTAATTTGGGCCATTGGTGTTTTGTTTAGATATACAGAGACACATAGTACACACATTTTCCTTTAATTGCTAAAGATGGAGGCTCCTTTTAGAATGGGGTAACCAAGCAGTCATGGTGGGGTTTAAGAGTACTATTACACTCTTTCATAAAATAAAGATAGCTACTACAAAAACATTGCAGCATGTTTTTGGGCTGCCTTTTGCCTAAATCCTGTTGGATAAGTGCTTTTTTGTGTGGCTGAATTAGGGTGGGGTTGGGTTGTTCATGTTCCTAAAGGCATTTAATAAAGGTTTTGAAAGTAGGAAAAGCATGGCTGCTCATGGTACATGGTTGGGTCCTATGAGTCCAAAGGCAGTAATGGAGGTGTTGAAACGGCAAAAAGAAAGGCAATGGAGAAGAATGAAGAGGGTAAATGGAGACAATCAACTACAGACACATAAATGTACTGCTACACAGAATGATTTGATTTGATACCTCCAGTGCACATGTGTAATTTTGTTTCCAGAAGGATTTTTTTTCTGCTAAAATAACAAAACACAAGAACCAAAGGTTGGAAAATCTAAGATATTTTTAATAAAATGCACGGTGTGAATCACTGTGAAATTAAATATTTATTGCACTGGGCATTATTTCTGGTATCTCTCTAAGATATTTTTAATAAAAAATGCACAGTGTGATGATAAGGTTTGCAGTTTTGTATGCAATTTAATTCTTTGGATTTTTACTGTTTAAAGAACAGGAAGCATTTGAAACTAGAAGAATAATGTCCACTATTACAAAGTTTATTCTTACGAAAGATTGTGCGCCTTTGTATTCTTGTAGTTCTTTAACACTGCTGACTTCATAAGCTCCACCCGAGAGGCCGAGAGCTCAGTTGCCAAACAAGCCATATTCTTCATTAGTTCATCCGGTTCCCAAACCAGCAGCTTCTCAAACTCATCGACTAAAGCTTTCGTCTTTTCGCTTCTGTCTAATATTTAAATTTTAAAATTATATTTAGAGTTAAATTTAGAGTTTTTTTTATCAAAATTTATTTTCTAGTCTTGACTTTTAAATCACTAAAAAAAATACATATATAAAATTTTATTTATAAATTTTATTCATTAAAAGGCCAAACAATCACCCTCTAGATCATTACAATCTCCACGTACTCAAACATGGCTATAATAATGCACTGAAATAAGAACATTGTCTTGCCTAGGAATTCAAACTAGCCAAATTATCATTAAAAAAGGACCAAGACTGAAGTAGTTGCGGTTGCAATTTCCATTTGGAACCTTTCATTTGTCCATGGTAGCTGGAGGGCAAAAACCAAAAAGTAAAGGTAAAGAAGGATACGTAGCATGTGCAAGAGGGGCAGTATGTTCCTCGTACCTGATCATATACACCACCTACTCGACCTGAACTTCACCATTACAACCATTTTGCATCTGAACTTGGTTAATTAGTGCAGGCAGTGTACAGCAGTACAAGTGGGTGAAAGATGCCACATCATGTGGTACACATGGCTAAGCCCAGGGACAGCCTGTCAGTAGGGATGGCCCTCTGCATTGGCTGAGGATCTTCTGCTGTAAGAACAGGTACAATAGCAAACTACTAAAACACAATTATAAACATATTTTAAAGAGATAAGATAAGAGAGAAAAGTAGCGGACTTCAGATTTATAGCCAGCTACAACACAAACTCTAAGACGTAATGCGTGTATAACATGTGGGACAATGTAGTATATGTTTTTTTTAGGAAACTATTATATGAATTGGCTATAAGATTGTCTATAGATGATTTAGAGCTAATAGTTGGCTATACTGTTGAACTTGCTCTATTGGTGTCAGGTGTGGCCTTTGACACATGAGTATAAATCTCTATGGCCCCAACAAATAAGTAATTAAAATAATAGTTTTATTACGGTAGAAGATGTGTGCCCAGATGGATGGGAGGGAGCTCAAGGAGAATCTGTTAGCATTCTTGAAATAATTGGAACATAATATATGTGTTGGTGCACCTTACAAAGCACCCTGCCTGTACTACAATACTACTGCTAGAACCATGCATTTTGGCATCCCTTGTGTTTGATGATATATCTAGATGGTCTCTGATAATACATATAATTAATTCCATGTAAGAGTAGGATCTCTAAAGGTTTCAAAACATTGATGAAAATGAGCAGGAAGTTACATATTTTAACGGCGTATGTACTAACGTAAAATTATATATTTACTAATGACTTTATAGCAAAAACAAAAAGCTGTATTGACAGATGTACATAAATTATTTAGTGCCAAATTTACCATGGATCTACACATTTTACGTGGTATACATAATACATGAGCTGGGCAGCCGGAGGAAAAGAGAAAAGTACAGGAGAGTGGTGACTCGTGCATCTGCTATATGGAAATAGAGCCTCTAACTTACCGTTCTGTAATTTTGAGTGTCTAACATGTAAATCCTGTAACTCTATGGATCCACGTATCAGTGTATCAGTGAACTTTTTTAGAGATCGATAAGTTAGACAAAACTCATCCGTGATACATATCCACCCTCGCTGTGCATGTGAGCACAACGAATTGACATTATTAGTAAATCCATATTAATGATAGACCATAATTTTGCAATATATATATATATATTTTCTGCTAAAAACCACCTTAAGCATTTTGATCCGTAATTATTCGTTTGAGTAAATTTATGAAACCCCAGGTATAGGCATGTGTAACATAAACCCCAGGCATAGTGATTTGTTTTCAGAAACCCCATGTTTTGAAACTAAATGTTTCAACTTATATTATCTATTTGGATAATATATTTATGCATAATATTTTTAAAAAATAGTATGTGATACTTCTAAGAATATATACACATTAGCCACATTTTCAACATGTGTTAGTTATCGACAATATATCTTTTTTTATATATAATTGGTTAATATATCACTACTATTACTAGTGAGGATTGTATGCATTAGAAGAGTAAGAAAAAAAGATAAACTAAGTGGGAAGGATGTTCATTTTGGACCTAATTATATGTCTATATTGAAATATATCATAATAAAAAAAAGTATTTACATAAACATGTGGCTACTTGAAACATTTTATCCCAAAATATAGGATTTCTTAAACAAATAACAATAACTGGAGTTTTACGTTAGCTCTACCCAAAACCTCGGGTTTTGCGAAATTTACTCTATTCTTTTTATCAGAAGAGGAGATCACCTCAGTCCCTGGGCCTGTTTTGGGCTGCGCTATTTATATGGACATGGACCTGCAGATTAATGGACGAAATAAGTCCACTTAAGGTCCCTCAACTTATCGCATAGTCTGTTTTTCGTCCTTGGGACCATAAAACCGGATACAACTGGTCCCGAACTATCAAAACCGGTGCAAAATAGGTCCCTCGATGGTTTTGAAGGCGATTTTTAAATGATTTTTAAATTATTTTTTGTGTGTAGCTGACAGGTGGGCTCACTGCTTTTTTGATATCTAATTGCCACGTAAGTGCCATGTCAATGTCACGTGGTACGGAAACTTAGTCAAACTAGCCATGTAGGCGCAAAGTCAGCCAAAATCGCTTTCAAAACCACCAAGGGACCTCTTTTGCGCCGGTTTTGACAGTTTAGGGACCGATTATATCCGGTTTTGCGATCCAACGACGAAAAATAGACTAGATGATAAGTTGAGGGACCTCAAGTGGACTTATTCCTTAATGGACTGCATGGGACAAAACGCCTAGCCCATCTGTTGCAATCATCTGGTGGGTAACGGCCTGCTTTGCAGGCTTCTTCTTCCTACCCCTCCCTAAGGTTTAATTGTTTACCAATTAATTTATGCTTTTTTACCGTGAGTAAGAGCATCTATAGCAATAAAACTTATTCTAGAGCTCCTAAGAGCTAAATACGAGCTGCCCCTAATTCTCTAGGGCCCTAATTAAAAGAGCACGACATCCTGTTGGACGGGATAATAATAAAAAAGGGTATATGTATGCGTGGCCGAGCCTGCTCGAGTCCGACTGCGTCCGCGTCCGCCCGCTATCGTCTACCGTCGCCCGTGTCCACATGCCTCCACTATCGTCTGCCCGCCTCTGCCAACGACACACTCTCGCTGCAGTGTGTCGCATGCTTTCACTGTCTTCGCGCTCAGATATGCCTCACGTACCAGCGCGTACCTGATACCAGATGATACTACTGGTGTGATACCAGTTGGTATCATCTGGTATCATAGCGCCGCGCGACAAGGAAAGCTCAAAAGGATGCAGGTATCATATGGTATCAGATGGTACCAAGCGGTACCATATGGTTCTAAATGATATCATAAGATATCAGCATGTATCAACAGGTATCAATATATATCGCTTGATTTCCATATGAAAACCTGGATGATACCGATTAGTATCAACTTGTGTTAGATGATACCAAAAGATACCGGAAGGTATCAATACATTAGGTTTTAGTGTGGGTTATATGATACCAAAAGATATCAACGGGTATCATAAAATATCAATATGTATCGATTGATCACATAAAGGATACCAAAATATATTCACACTCAATGCAAAGCGAAGCTAAGCAAATACGAAACAATTGTTGGGTTGGTCTAGCTAGCTAGCTCTAGCTAGGCCTCAATGGAGAGCGAGCCAGCACAACTTCACGGCAGCGGCGGCGGCAACCTCAACCTACGCCTGCAAACGGAGATCTCGTCGCTCCGGCGTCCTGCCAACACCTGCGGCAGAGGCGGCGCTGCCTGCACAGCTAGTCTTGTTGGCGACATAGGGCGTCAAGTCGAGGCCGAGCTTGGCGTAGAACGCGCGCACCTCACGTCCGCGAGACAGCAGTCCAGCATCGGTGCGTGCGGCAAAGTCATTAGCACAGTCATTTAACAATCCTGTCCAAACGGAATGCCATTCTTAGGTCTTTTTATAATTAAAAACATCTCGAACTCCAGCCCCTATTTCGGTTTTAATATAAACTTTTGTATTTACAGTTAGTTTCAAGACGAGCAATTCATGATATATAGTTCGCCAGCACATTTCTTCGAGAAGATTAGGTCTAATACGAACTTACAAGTAGTTGCATCTATACATGTGCATCAACACTGTCGGTGCCGTACTGTAGCCTATTTCAGATGTTACCTAGATTTCATGCTTCCAGTACTGACATACAAAAGGGTGTCAGCTTATTTTAGATGTTTAATTTATACTGCTCTGCCTCCGTCCCTAAATATTTAACGTCATTGATCTTTTAATACATGTTTAACTGTTCGTTTTATTCAAAGTTTTTTTAAAAACATGTATATATATATATATACAAACGTATATTTAACAATAAATAGAATAATATAAAAATAACTAATAATTATGTAATTTTTTGAATAAGCAAACATATATAAAAAAATCAACGGCGTCAAATATTTAGGGATGGAGGGAGCAATATATACAAACTTTTAATTATATATAAATACATGTTCGTCATCTTTCGTGTGTGCAGAAGAATAATTTACTTTCTCCATTCTCTACTGTCTCACAACCAAACAAGTAGCCCGGCCTGTATACAAGATTGCATTATACACAAGACAACCGAGATAAGTGAGGCATGGTCTGGAGGAGTGTGGGAGAGCTCGTGGCAGTGGAGAAGAGTTTTATCCAACTATTGCCTCCAATTTATCTATAGCCAACTAATAGCCAATGCATACAATAGTTAGCTACAAAACATCAATATATGGTCCCACATGTCATATACACATTTTATCTTGGAGTCCGTGTGCAGCTAGCTATAAATTAGTAGCTCATATTTCTTCTCTTTCCCCTCTTATCTCTTTAAAATATTCTTATAGTTGACTTATAGCCTGCTATTATACCTGCTCTTATCTAGGCCTGGTTGGGAGACCACCATGCATGCATGCCAAAGATGAACGTCAGCAGGCCTGGGAGGAGGAAGAACACCAGATCGATTCTTGGTGGGGTATGGGGAGCTTAGATTCTGAGAAGCCAGGTTCATAGAATCTGGAAAAACTAAAATTTCTCAGCTTCTGGCTTATAGTATATTATCTAGATTCTATAACTCTAGATTCTTAAAATTTGAATGTTGTTTGGAAGAATTTCTGACTTTTAGAGATATATGAGAAATTGCAGCTACCAGAAGCTCTTCCGGACATGCCTCTAGAGTCTTTCCTAGTAATTCTACTCATCAGACTACAATAAAAAATAGCACAAGAGCACAAAATAAAGAGTAGAAATTGCAAAGGGAGTAAATAAAAGGGAAAATGACACGAGACGATTTTTTCCGAGGTATCGGATATCAGTAATCTCCCATAGCCCTTGTTGTAGCACTCTAACCAAGAGCGTTGCTCCCTCCTTTGGGCATGAAGTCCAAAGGCACTCTCATATGGTTATTCTCTCCTCTTCAGAGGGTGAATCCTGAACCCTTAAGGACACTCTTGAGTCTCCCATAAAATTTCAAGACATTATCGGAATCACCTCTAGAGCCATTTCGGTACGACGAGATGCCATGAGTAATAAGAGTTGACTCCTCACTGAAAGCACAATGAACAACTCTGTTCTTAAAATGCTCAATTGCTAGGTTTTTCTAGAATCTAATACAATGTGTTTTTACATGGCACCTACCAAAATATAAAACATGACAAATACACATTCAAACTAGTGATGGTTAGAGTAAAAAACTAGAAATGATGCTCGTTTCAGAAATAGATATCTCAAAGGCCCAACAGAACTAAATCATAAAATGTGTGCTTGTACTAGTCCATTTTGAAGAAGCTAGAGGAAGATCAAAGAAGATTCCCACGGCAGTGGCGTAGCCAGGGGGTGGTCCGGGTGGGCCCGTCACCACCCCCGGATTTCACTACTCGATTAATCATTACAAATTACAGTTTCACTAATCGCTAAGTCATATTTGAATCAAAAAGCCAAGAGTTTAGACAAACCATATATTCTGAATTTACTAGGTCACTATGACTCATTTTTCTGTAAATGCTTATAGTGTTCCCTACCTTTGTTCATTTCTTAGCAAATACACATGTACATTTATTCTAACAGCCAGCAAATTGCAATTCTACATATTAATTAAACAAACAGAATTTCTTCAGTCTTCGTGCATGTTAAAAATTATGCACTTTTTATATTGTCATAATTTGTAGAAGTAATACTTATAGTCGATGGATACCTATTTATTTAGTACATTTTAGTTATAGAACTATATATGCAACTATAGAAAAAATAAGTCAGGCACCCTTTGTTTTGCTCTAGCTCCGTGGCTGTCTAACGATGCAGGCCGCCCATCGGTCACTGCCTAACCTTCGGAGTCCCCTGTCTTGTATGTGATACCAACTTGTGTGGCAGGACTATCTAAGAAAAAATTCCTAGCTACGCCACTGTCCCACGGAGAATATTGCTGCTATGTATTCTAGATCTGAAGTATTCCCCTGTTCCAATCTAAACCAGCCTTTTGAATTCAAATTTGTCCCAAAATAAACCAAATTCCACATTCAAACCACCATGCAACATTGGTTTGCAAATTGAGAAATTTTTATTGCATAGCATCCATCATCTACCTAGGGACATATAAAAATGAAATATTTAGATTTTTCGATAGCTATTTAATAATATAAATGATGAAATTAGCTACTACAAAGTTAAAAATCGACTTTAAAAATACGAGAAGATAAACTTCTATATACAACTTTCTAAAAGAAAAATAACAGTAATTTAAAAAACGCACGTCCAAAACCGAGAAAAAAAAACTAAGAATAAACTGCACAAAGCAAAACAGCCTTTGTCACCCTAGCTACGTTGCTGCTAGCCATGCATGGAGTGCAGCCAATCCAAGAATTAAGTCGCTTTTCTGTTGACACAGCGCACGTCGGATCTAGATCTCTACAATACTGCATGTGTGTAGTACTGTTCACTGACAGGTAGACCCTATAGCATATAGGATCCACCTGTCATTAAGCAGTACTGCAGAGGATCTCAAATGGCGCACGCCGTGCTGTTCGTCGATAGCACACGGAATGCAGTAGCAAATAAAGCTAGCTAACACACATGGTCGAGAGAGAAAGAGGTACTAGTAGGGTACGTACATGGCTGGCATTTTCGATGTGGATAAGTCGCTAGCTGCTGCGAAACTTCGTCAGTTCATTCCTGCCTTGCTTAATTTGTCTAGCTAGGTCCCTCGATCATCTTATCCTTAAGTGCAGTGACAACAAAACAAATGAAAAGAGATCGAGCTAATCGATCGTCCCTTTACTTTACTTGCATCGGCATCATCGATCCTCTCATCATCCACTACCCAATTCTGTCCTCCATCGATATGATCGATCTTTCTCCTAATTAGTAAACACACGTACGTACGAATGATTAATCAACTAGTGTCATCGACATGCCTGACTTCAGTTATCTTAATTACTTTTGGGACATGATCAGCTATCTACCTAGCAGTGCTTTTGTCTTTTGAGAGAGAGACTAGCTAGCTAGCAGTTGAGGGGGACATGTGCATGCACGCACCAGCTAGCCGGCCAGCTGCTTCCGTTTTTTCCTTGCATATGAATCCTTATTGGTGCATAAGATCCACAAAACATATGTATAATGCTAACTTTATTTCATATTATAAGATTTTTAGTTATTTCCATAATCATCTATTGATCAACCTGTAATATATATATCTAAATTCATTAGCAAATCATATGAATCTAGGCAACACTAGAATATATTATTTGTACATATATATCTAGATTTATTAGCAACCATATGAATTTAGACAACAATACTAGAAAGTATTATGTCGTGAAATGTAGGTAAAACGGAGGTAGTACTACGCAATGTCAACATAAACACTTCAATTCTGATGATTCGTGCACATTTTTTTATAGATAATGGGTTAAGATCTGGCATTTACCTAAAAAAAAAAAGCTAGAATCACTTCTTCGATCTTGATATCACCGTATTTCTCTTTATATAACCATTAGTACTCTTAATGAATTAGTAACATAAAGAAACGAGTATATTATCCTTCGTTAGTACGCACTACTATACTAAGTTTAGTTTATTAGTGCAAGCTACTTTGATTTCTTCTGAGAAGTAATTATAAAAATAGACCGGTTTTAAAATTTATTTAAGAAATAAACAATTTTGCTCCACGTCACGCCTGAAGGCGTGAAGTCCCTTCATTTCCTCACCAGGGCTCGGCGTGGATGTTGCTAACAAAGTGTGGTCCATCTAGGAGGCAAGTATCTCAGTGCCAATTGTCCTTGCGCGAAGACAAAGGACCTCCACACCGTCAGGTGTAGCACAGAGTAAAACCGTCCTGTCTATTTTATTTGAAAATAGTTTTTAAACCCGTCTATTTTTATAATTTGTCCTAAAAAGAGTCAAATAATGCAAAAACCGGTGCAAGCTAGATCATATTGATAGCGTCTGTATCATTCGCGTCATCTCTCAATACACAACTAATTCAAACATGCTAATTTAATATCAACTCTAGTGTTGAGGTTAAATATCGTGCACAGTAGCTAGTAAGTTGATCCCATCCAAAATCTAGTTTTCTTCTTTCTCATTTTAATAGTATTATATTCTCCTATGGAATTGAACGAAATTAATTCTTTAGAACTAAGATAATTAAAGTTCGTTCGATCCAAAGAGACCATACTTTGTTAACAGTAATTAAAGACGATTGTTCATCGCAAAGACAAGATGATGTGCTATCACATCGCTGGACACTTGGCATGGGCGGATGACGTGTAGGCTAAAGATTATGAAAAGGATGCAATATGCATGCATTTGTGGGTCACCATTACACAAGATCATTCATCACATTGTAATATTGAAATTCATGCATCTTTTAACAGCTCCCTTTAATTTTATGCAGAAAGCGTTTGTAGCTTTAGTGTTTTTTTTTGACCGGGCTGGATCTGAAAATCTGCTGGTACCAACTATGGGAGACATTCTTCCTTGGTTCCACGTATGTATGTGGGTCTGGATACCTACTAGCTAATAGAATGTGATGTGATGTAAAAAAAACAATCAGATTATTACCTCCTCCGGTAACAAATATTTATCGTTTACGATAAGCTTTGGTTAAAATTTTAAAGTATCGACAATCAAATATTTCTTGAATGTTTAGTTTAAATATTTCTTAAATGTTTAGTTTAAATATAAGACCGATGATATACGTAGATGTTCTTGACAAATACTATTGTAATATCATAAACCTATTATGTTTTACAAATATATTTCAACACAAAATTATTTATCGGAATTTTATAAGTTTGATCAAATATCATCCTAAACTATAAGTATTTTTTTTATGTGAGGGAGTACCAGTTATCTCTCTTCGTCCATTCTAAACATCGAATTATATATAATTTGCTTTCATGTACACATAATGGATATGGTTGGCGGCGACATTAAAATTTATTACACATGCACTAGCCTTTATTTTGTACTCTCTCTGATTTTTTTTTGACGTCATTGACTTTTTAATTTACGTTTGATCCTTCGTCTTATTAAAAAAATTAGATAATTATTGACTATTTTATTATGATTGGTTTGTTACCAAAGTAACTTTAAGTATGATTTATAATTTTGTATATTTAGATAAAATTTTTGAATAAGACGAAGGGGCAAACGTAATTCAAAAAGTCAACGGCGTCGAAAAAAAAAACCGGAGGGAGTATGTCTTCTCATGCTTCATGTATCACATGTCCATTTATCTTGCAACCTTCTAATTGCTAATCGTATGTCGTCTCTATGATGTTAGAGAGCGTTGTGTAGCTGATATGCCAAGTTTAGCATAAATCACTGTCACAGTTCACCATAACGGGTCGTGATTTTTCGGGTGCATTTCTACTACTATGTGGTGATGTGTGTCTGGTTTTCATTATGGGTTACATGTAAGGTGCTCATGTATGTCTTGACCCTTTTTGGTGCCAATAGTTGGCAGCCTAACATGGAGTCATGGAAAAAACCCTTTACCATTATTTGTTCAATATACAGGGGTAGAACAGGAAATAATCGAGTGTAAGGCTGAGATAGAGTGTACTTGACCATTCTTAGAAATTTACGCAGTAAATTGATAACATATAAGTATGATAATGGAGCTAAGATGAGGGAATTTAAGTATTTCTGGAATTTAAATCTTCTACGAATATATAAGAATTTCTAACACTATTTACTGTGTTACTTGTCCCATCAATCAATTGCAATTTAAATTTCTTCGTGGTTTACCCCAACCTTACCTCCTAACCTCATTTATTCCTCATTTATTAGGTGGTATCGTAGTTATTTTTTCTGAAACTTAATCCATGCTAAAGAATCAAAAAATACTTGGTTGGGAGGTGTATATTGTACACCCACATTTATATAGGTGTACTGGTGGTGGCCCAGCAATTGGGAACCACATCACACTCACACACCCATTTATGTATAGTCGTTGTCATTCTTAATTTGACAGAGAAATGGAATTAAAGTTTTATCTAGAACGTGATCAAGAATATGCATGGCCCATACTATTAATTAATTTAGTCACATATATAGCTAGGCTAGCTTGTTCTACGTACCACTAATCCAAACATGCTTATCTCAGAATTTTACATGTGTTTGTGCTCTTACACCAGATATTGGTCCAAACTGATGACCTTTTTGAGTCACAGTTGCACTGAAAAGATTGAAAGAAAAAGTTGTAACATTCTACCTCCGCCCCTAAATGTTTAACACAGTTAACTTTTTTATGCGCATTTGACTATTCGTCTTATTAAAAAAAAATTGTCAAATATGTAAAGCTATATATATGCATAAAAATATATTTAATAATACATGAAATGATATAAAAATAATTAATAATTATTTAAATTTTTTGAATAAGATGAATGATAAAACGTATATAAAAATTAAGTTTAGAGATGGAGGGAGTATGTCGTTGAAGTTCACCGGATATATAGTCTCTGCATGCATGTCAGCGTACGTGCATTGTCGGAACTCGGAAGGTAGAAGAAGATGGAATGGTCGTTGAATTGAACCTTCAAATGTAATATCTGCTTTCCGTTTGCCTTCCACTTGCATGCCTAATTATGCTTAACACCTGGCTGTGACATAGCAACCTTATCCGTGTGCTTTCCAAGAAAAATAAAGTCTAAAGCACAATCATTTTTTATGGTAATGAAACATGCATCTCATATATATATAGCATATAGGGCATGTGGATTAATTTAGATAGTGCTAAATTAATGACTCTGGTATACTCCTAAGAGCAGGTACAATAGCAGGCTATAAGCCAACTATAAGCATATTTTAAAGAGATAAGAGGAGAGAGAAGAGAGATGTGTATGACATGTGGGACCATGTATTGATGTTTTGTAGGTAACTATTATATGAACTGACTATTAGATTGACTATAAGATAAAATGGAACTAGTAGTTGGTTGTACTATTGAACTTGCTCTAATGAAGTTAATGTCATCATCCGAAGTTGAAATAATTGACCGCATGCAGTTGGAGTAAATTAACTAACCAGGAAGAATTAAGAAGAGTGAGTCTTAAATTAGTACCATGTTTAAGAAAAGTGAATCTTAGTCTCATACTTAGGCATAATGATAGTTTCTATGGGTAGGGCTACATGAAAAGACCATGCCTTGTTAGCTAGCTCGGTTCATGATTAATTAGCTTGGTTGGTAAAATAATGTGAACAAGCCAGCTCAAACTAGCTCACAAGCAAAATGAGTCAAAGGAAATATCATACCAATGTCGCTGAGTTGGTAGCTCCAAGCTTCCCATCCTCATCTTCTCTTTTCCTCAAATGCCCCAACCAGTCTGATGCAAGCACATGCCCTCTTCTTTCCTCACTGGCTCCTCTTGTCCTCGTCCCCATCCCCTCCGTGCCAGCGGGTGGTGATGATGGTGGGCTCATGTTGCTCTAGACATCGACCTTGTCCTCATAAGCAGCTACATGTGTTACTGGCAGCAACCTCCTGAGTTCCTCAAGCTGGTGGTAGTCGGTTGAGCTCAGGAGTGAGGCGGACAGACTTAGGCGGGGAACGGCAACACGAAGAGAGTGTTAGCACGAATCTAGCTCCTCTTCCGCAGCACCATTTGGTTCAGGCATGGCAAGGGAAGCCTCGAGCATGGATCGACATGGCAGTGGCAGCAATCGATCAAATAAAGGGGTCGTAAATAAGAGAGTCATCGGCATAGCTCAAGTTCCTCTTTCTGAGTGCCCCTAATTAGCTCACATCACTTGGATCAACTCATTGTCTTCTCCAATGTTGGTTGCCCCCGTCACGACCCCTTTGGATCTACCTCTATCGTCAACCCTCGTTACTTGCTAGTCCACACTCCTTCCTAACATTGGCTTGCAAGCTAATTAAACAAGCTAGTAAACGAACCGAGCCAACCTTTTATTAGGTCATTAGTGTACGGAGCCAAGCTAGATCATTGTACTAATGAGCTAGACCACATAGAGTCAAGCTAGCTTGATATCAAATCCTACCTATATTATAGATCAACCTAAATTAATGTATTGATCATCATAGCATTTTCAATGCAGTAATAACCTCAATCATCATTGAGATTGACATTCAAGTTGAGCATCAGCCATCTATGAGACTTTGGTCAGTCAGTGAGGCTAGGGGTGGGCATTTTTTAACAACACTGTAACCGAACCGAAGTGTTAATTGTTCAGTTTTTGGTTTTATGCTCGGTTTTTCTTTGTTTTTATTTTGGTCTCTGGTACATGGTTCGGTTGTTGCTTCGGAAAAACTTACTTTCCCAAAAGAAGTTGAACTATTGCCTTCTAATACGTCAGAAACCACTAATGTGTGTGCACCTCACTTATGTGCCAGGCACATAATTTCCATTGATTATTTTACTCCTTGTCACATGGGTCAATCCCATATCCTACAAAATAGCACATTAGAAGACCACATCACTATATGGAAGGTTCAGTGGTGGACATGATTTGCGCTCGACCTCAAAGATTTAGTAAAAACCAAAAACAGAAAAAAAAATTAAACTGATCTAGCTTGGTTTTTCTCTTCAGTTTTATTTTTCTGATAATATTCCGATTGTCATTTTCATAGAAAGCGATTTTTGTTTAAACCAAATAAACCGAGTGCTCACCCCCGGTGTAAGCATTATGGGAATTAGAGTTCCCTTATCAGTGGCTTGTGGCATCTTAGGACCCCTCCCACAAAGAGTGAGAGGTGGTTGGGTCGGCTCGAAGCTCACTAGCGTGGCATGCCCGTTGGGTCCCAACAGTTGGGGCCCCACTTCAGGAGGTCTAGGACCCTCAGATGCACCTCACCAACTGCATTTAATTGCGCCTAACACCACCTCTCCACTCCGTAACACTAATTATGATGAGAAGCCACTTTCGATCTTTGGGCAAGCTTAGGAAAATAGTGGGATCCCTTGGTCTCGTCGTCATAATCCTAGTCATCGATATTTGATGAAGAACATCAATCGGGCTTAACTGCCAACTCCATCCATACCGAACACTCGTCTTCACCAACATGTAGTGGCCACTGGTCTGATATCCACCGGTATGCGTGGTGGCTACCAACTCCATCCATACCAAAGGGTGTTGTTCACGAGGGCCAACATGTATACATAAGGTTATCACCGCTCTCTAGCACTACCAGACCCATTGCATGCCCTGTTAATAGGGATGAACCTTGCCCATTAAATGTCTACCCCAAAAGGCACAAGAAGGAGATGAGTTATTGTAATTGCATGTTCGAATTAGGACACCATGGTATCCCCTTGGCTATAAAAGGAGAGCCAATTCTAGGGAACAAGGGATGTGGGACAGACCTAGCGAAGATAAGATAAACACATAAAAGAGAGAGCGGCAAAACATAAACCTAAAACTTGAGTGGTTGGTTAGGAGCTAGAGAAGGAAACAGCCAACAATGCATTGTTAGAGACTTCTGTCATTCTCATTGTCTGTGTTTACACATAATCCACAAAAGAACATCCGTAGGGGTAGAGTATTATGCCCTTGCATGCTAAGCCCAAACCTGTATGCTTACTTTTTTTGGTGTGATTTCTGCACGCACTCACTACACCACCCATTAAATTCGAACTTGCGACTCCTCACATGCTCCCTAGGCCGAACATAAAGAGAAATGCCCATTGATCTCCCTCTCGAGGGGTTCACATTCGACGACTGACTTGCAATTAGTATTAGATTTGACGTAAATCTCCATGACAATCATAAGTTGGGTCTTGCTAAGCTTATGAGAAATCAACAGCTTAGCAACAAGCCTCGATGTAGCCAAAGAGAAAACAAATTTGTCTATGATATGCCCATTAGTAGAGGTCCTTAGATGGAATTAATGTTCCGCAAAATTTGTTACAGAACATCAGAAAAACGTATAGTAAGCTAAGTAACATTGCAAGATCATGACACAACTAAAAGATACTCTGAAAAACGTGTAACTCGTGTTGTTTATTAGCTAATTACATGTTTTTTAGATGTGTTGTAAAAAAATTGCTTGGTCATAAGAGCGAGTACAATAGGTGATGTAAGCGGGCTCTAAAAAAACCACATCATGTATGTTTATGCTTATGTGGATGAGAGAGAAAATAATATAGAAGAAAAGCGGGTTACAGATTTATAGTCAACTACAGCACAAGTTTCAAGACATTACGTGTGTATGAGAGATAGACCATGCATTGATGATGTAGCATATTAATATTGTACAAGTGGGCTCTATATTAGTTCTTGGTGACATAAAAAGATTTTAGAGCTAGCAGTTAGCTCTAACGACGTCATAGTTTCATGTCAATTTCATTTCAACCATTATTAATTGCCTCGTGGATTCACCTAGAAGATGCCTTCGGAATTGCTTTGCCCGAGACCTTGTAATCACTTGCTAACCTCTTTTAATTTACTAATAATAGTATTGTGACTTTTCAGAAAGAAAATACCTTCTAACTATGCATAAGCTTCCAAATCATTGTTTGCTTCGATAGAAGATAGACAAACATGTAGGAGTAGTTTTTTTTTCTCTAATGAGTATCAACTCTTTGGGCATAGAACCGAAAGGAACTTCGCTAATTCCATTAATTTGTAGCATCTGCCGTTAGGCTAATCGAATTAAGCCAGATCTACATCACTAGGATATTATATTTTTTTAGAACCCAGTACAATGCAGATGCTTAGAATGCACGCATACTCTTCTCTAAGAACACACGCACGCAAACCCTCCCCCTATGAGCACCTCCGAAGCCTGGTCGGTACATCCTGTAGAGATTGACGAAGTCACCACATGCACCTCGCTACCAATTCCATGTGTTAGCATCAATCAATTCGAGTGAGCCTTATGAATGATTAACGATGAGAGATTTGTTGTTGTTAAAACATAACATGATATGGAAAATTGAACTATTAAGTACTATTTTTGCATTGATAATATACTATAATGCAAGGTTCTACGTACGTACTACTATGTGCATATACATGATAATCGACATCGGTGTCAAACGGGTACATGATGTTAATAATGGTTATGAATCTTTTTCTTTGGACAGCACTAACATAACTAGGATTAATTAAACTTATCCTCTGTAGGATCATGTCTGCCGATCAAGCAAAGTACATATATAGATGAGGATTGATATGGATTGTCCCAATGTTTATCGGCCTAAAGGCTTTTTTATTATTATTTTACCGAACAGGTTAATTAGAGCATTTTTTTCTCATCATAAGGAGGTACCATGAGGTAACACTATTTTTTACGTAAAATTTAGTACCTCTTAGGTATAGAAAGTAGTGGTACCTCCTGATAACTTCTCAAAGATGACAAAATTGCTTGGTTAATTAAGCTACGAGTACAATATGCAATTAGTGTATACTCTACAGAGATCGATGTACGTACTGGTACTTTAATTAGTGTCTTTCCTTTGGTTACCTTAGTACTATCTTCATTGCATAATGTAAACCGTTTTATAATATAAGATGTTGGCTTTTTTTTTTTGGAAACGGATGGAGTATCTACTATCTATCTAGTCTAGTCCAGCCACGCATGCTGCACAATGCACCTCTAGTTGAAAAGCCAAAGTGGTAGTCAAATGAGCTAGCTTTATATCCGATCCCCGTTTCAATGGCATTAGCAAACGTATGCAACTTTAGCAGCAAATAATACTCCTAACATGGATTACATCTTTAAACACTTGGAACTGCAGATCGAAATTAACATATACCATACTTCTGTACAAAGAAATGGTGATGATGGTGGGTGGTGAATATCACCACCACCCTCTTATCGTTATCATATTTTTATGAAAAGATATCAGAGAGCCCACATGTTAGTTTTTTCCTCCACCAACTTCTACTTGGTGTAGTAAAAAAAGATGGCAAATAAATATATAAAGTAAATAAGATAGGATATATAAAAAATAATGATAATAATAGGTCAATGATATTTCTTTTTAATTAAAATCTTGTTACAATGCTTAGGCAATATGCTAGTAGTTGTAGAAATATAAAATGTACGATGAAGCAAGCATGTCTGTGTGGTGTCTAGCTAGGATGGACAAAGGGCTCAAATCTCGTGGCTCGTATTAAGCTCAACTCGAACTCAAAGTCTTAATTAGCCGAGCTAGGTTTTTAGCTCGTAAGTTTAATGAACCAACTCGTTTCTTGCTTGTTTAGCTTGTTGGTACAAAATGTCACTATAGTTTTACGTATTTAAGACATATTAACTAGTGCTTTGACTTATAATTACATCAAAACTATTGTTTTTAGACTATAAATTATACAATGATAAATAAGACAAACATCATTAACAAGCCAACCTGTAAGCTGAGCTAAGCTAGGCTTTTAGCTTACAAAATTTAACGAACAGAGTGTTAAGGCTTGTTAATAACAAGCCTTAACGCTCGGCTAGTTACCCCATATTCCTACTTTCTATAAAGTCAATTGCATTCTCTCTTCTCTCACGAAGCCACGTCATCTCAATTGTTTTCTAGCCTTAGGATAATACATCAGGGATGTGAATTAAACTACATCATCTTAATTGTTTTTAGTCTTAGGATGATACATCAAGAGTGTAAATTGTATCTCTTCACATCACCTTATTTGTTTTTAGCCTTTGGATGATTCATCAAGAGTGTAAATTGCATCTCTTCTCCCAAAAGGCATACCATACAACCTAACCATTTATAACATATAGATAATTGATAAATGCACAAAAATATATAAATACATTGAAAAAAATCTTATAGTAGGTAAGATTTTTTTTAGAATTCATATCTACTATATTATCACACAGCTCTCATGTAGCAATGCGCGGGGCATCCATCCAGTGTCTAGCACATTGTGTTGTCCAATCAAACGGATATTTTAATTACACAATGATTTAAAAATTGCATACAGCAACTAATATATAATGTTAAGATTTAATTATAGACGTGCATACAATTTAAAATCTTTGGTGGAGGCGACTTATACGAGACAAGAGGGATATTTTGATAGGAAATTTAGGCAGGGTCGGGCTCTAGCTAGCATCATGTCTCATTTGTCTCCTTCCCGACATCTTGCCCTTACTATCAGTGTCCTGAGGGAGAAATTGATGATTGTGATATATATCATGTTTAATTTCTGTTTTAATTTAATTTAATAACAAATAAAAGCACACTTGTGCACATGTAAAGTAAAAACCGGATACGTCCACGTCATTTACCTATCCATCCAATTTTCTTTATAGATTTTTTTGTTCAAAGAAAAGACGCCTAAAAATCATTCTGGGAACCTACTCTTGGTATCCTTTACCATTTACCTAGTTGGTGCCACATACTATCTCTGTCCCTAAATGTTCGATGTCATTGATTTTTTTTATAAACGTTTGATTATTCGTCTTACTTAATTTTTTGTCAAATATGTAAAGGTATATATATGCATAAAAGTATATTTAACCACAAATAAAATGATATAAAAATAATTAATAATTATGTAAATTTTTTGAATAAGACAAATAGTTAAACGTGTATAAAAAAGTCAACGACGTCAAACATTTAGGGAATGAGCGAGCATATACATGTCAAGAACCAGGGATCCATATTGTTGTCCCGGAAATTTCCCGGATTTTTCCAAATAAAAAAAGGGAAAAATCACAGCTGTGATTGATCAAGCACCACTAAATTATTTCCCTAACATGTCTTTCACACGTGCTATTCAGTATCCACGTCCTTATCTCGCAGTCTTACTGAGTTATATTATCTCCGTTCAAATTTAAGTGCATTTGTTATTTCTGTGTTCAACGCTCGATGATTTGTCTTATTTAAAAAATATTAAAAAATAATCACGTTTAAAATATTATTTATGTTTTATTATCTAATGGTAATAAAAATACTAATCATTTGTTAAATAAGATAGACGGTCAAACATTAAACACAAAGAGCGGAAGAATGCACTGTTCCTGGGACGGAGGCTGTAGGTTTCAGAAATTTTGGTGTTCAAATATAATGTCATGCAATAAAATTAATTAATCGGTGGAAGCTTCTTAGCTGCTTGCTCCCCTCTAGGACTAATCAACGTCGACGGTGACGGTAGATAAATTGTGCACATGAAAAAACACTGTTTTAGATAATTTAAACACTTAACGTTTACTAAAGTTTGTTGGGCAGGCAGGTCAAGGCCGACGTGGTAAAGAGCGTCAATGAGAAGATAGTTAGGAGGAATAATCACATAGGCTAGTCAAAAACATTGGCTCCGCATTTTCCATGAGAAAACACTATGGCACATGGACTTCCGGGCAGTTAGCAGGAAAAAAGTTGATTTGATTTTAATTAATTAACAAGCTAAGGATCCTTAGGCCAATCTCGATGCATGTTTGATATAGTTTCATGCACATTAAATAGCGTGACACATCAGTAATTTTGCTAACTTAGCAAGGTCATTAAATGAGTTAGTTTTATAAGATGAGAGAGAATTTTCATCCCCATAAAACTCATCTAGCTCAGCTCGGTTACCTAGTTTACAGTCTTGGCAACTATGTCATGAAACTATGCATTGAGACTGGGTTTATAGGATTTTACAAAGAAAGCTTACAATTGTTTGATTTAATGACAGGAAAATTAGAACTTTACGTACATCACATCAAGTTTGTCTGCAGTGCCTCTCTTTGACCCGTCACAGGTGAGTCGTTTCACATGACAGGATCTGTGCTAATCTCTCTAAGAATTTGTACGAGAAATTTATTATCCTCAGTTTTTTGTTTGATGTCGATTATTTTTACATCTGCATTTCTACCATTTTGTCTTATTTAAATTTTTTACGTAAATATATAAAATTATAATTCATTCTAAAAGTTCTGATAAATAAAATATAATAAAAAGTAACAATTATTTATTTTTTAAATAATACGGATGATCAAATATAGATCTAAAAGTTAAAGGCATTAAATAGAAAAACATTAATTTGTAGAACTGTTTTGTAGTGCGAGTAATTAATTCATACCTGCTTAGCCTTAAATTTCGGTAGCTAGTAGCTACAGCCTACAGGGGGCAGGTTGCATGTATGGATGCATGATAACGAAACCATGCATGCACTAATCGTGATCAGCTGATTCCTTATCGCTTTGACTCATCAGTAGTTAACACGGCTGCTAGCTTAATTGATTAACACCGGTTACGTCGTCGTCGTTGAGTGGTACTCCATCCGGTCCCATAACGTTTTGAACAGAAAGTCATACTTTTGACTATCAGTATCCTTTAAAATATTAGCTTGAAACAGTGCTCTTTGTTCGTCATAAAATAAGATCATATTTGCTCGTGCTATCTTGTCTAAAGATAAGTTTATTTATAAGTAATTATTGTATTGAAATACGTTGAATCAATAAATAGTAAATAATTGTAACAAATGTAAAATAGTAAATAATTGTATTGAGATGGGATAAAGTAGATAGTATTATAGTTTTTTATATTGATACATATGTGAGGAGTAAAAGAATAAAATTATTTTTAGACAGATGGAGAGTACAACATAATGCGTAACATAATGCGTAGATTATTGGTCTCATCTTTTTTCTTCTACTTACGCTAACTATAAGTTAGAATTTGAATTTTTAAATTTAAATTTGTAGTTGATTTTGAGGGTTTTTGTCTTAGCATATTTTTCAGGTCTTGACTTTTGGATCGCTACAAACGCATATATATTATAATATCTGTCTTTTTATCTAAAAATTAAAGCCAAACGATCATCCCTCGGGGTTATAAGGCACTTTCATAAAATGAAATATTAAAAGTTGTGGAACCGCAGCGAGCATGCAAACAATTAGGTCGGCACGGATTCGTTTCACTCGATCGATCATGATTATGAGTACTTATTTGCCGACGTGAAGAAATGGTTTGTTCTATTCATGAATGCAATGACTTTTTATCTCTCTTTCTTTCAAGCCAATTAAAGTAGTACTGGTCCAAGATTCTTGCCCCCGTTAGATTAGCCAGCCAAATTTTTCAGGGATTAATTAAACTAGTTTCCTCATAGTCCTGAATGGTAAAGTCCTTCTGGAATTTGACAAAAAAGTGATTCCCACGACCACATGGAAGCACGTACTTGAAAGTACATGCCCTTTCACATACCAAAAAAAAAAACTATTAGTATGTCTAACATCTAGGTTACCATATGTATGAATATATTGTGTTTTAATATAAATTCTTTTATAAATGTCACACGGATTGTGTGTAGTAAGAATACGACTCGTGTGCGCACACTCATGCATTCTCATGCTCCGTATGGCATGTAACGCACGCTACTATGTTCGTTAGGCCAGTCTTAATACATAGATTCTGGCATATTTACCAAAACTGTAAACTAGATAATCGAGCCAGATAAGTTTCATCGAGATGAAACTTCTCTCTCATCTCATAAAACTCACTTATTTAATGACCCTACCAACTCAGCAATTTTTGCTGATGTAGCACCCTATTTAATGTGCATGATATCTCCATGAAACATGCATTGAGACTGACCACACGCGCACACATTCTTGCAAGCCACCCACGTATATATCATGCTATACAGTTGCATGCTTAAAGCTAAGGCAATTAACGGACAGATATTGGTCTTGACCGGCCGGCCATGATATTCGTTCGGAGCTAGTGTTGGAGAGCTTTTTCCATGGACGAACCACATCGATCAGGAGCTGGCTGGCTGGTTGCCGCTATGGACGATGCCAAGTGAAGCCAACGGCAGCCGCCAGTTTGGATCTGGACTCGTTGGGGGTGATCGTCTCGCTTATCTAGAGAAAAAAAAAAGTCAAACAATATATTTATAAATAAAAATAATAAATAAATAAAACTTTTTATATTTTTTCTTAGTGATTTAAAATACATTACGATGAAAAAAATCTTAAAATAAACTTCTAATTTATGGTTGAAAATTTAAGTTAAGGTTTAAAAGCATAAAAAGATCGATGAGCTAGGCTGGTCGCCCGCAAGATACCTACCTGGATGGATTCTGCCTTCACAATGGACGGTTCATATTCTTCCACGTACGCACGGGTCATGGGGAGGCCTAACTCCAGTTAGGCCGAGTAGTTAGGCCCTATATATCGATTAACTAGACATTAGTTTAGTTAACTAGAGCTAATCAGCTGCCTGATCTAGCTAGCTAGAGATCGATTTTGTTTGGGTGGAGATCGATCGATATTTGACCAGATTTAATTCGTCGATCGATCGATACTAGCTGCGACAGATTCCTTCCGCGATCCTGCGAAACTCGATCTCTCCTGTAATTTTGACTTCACACGTACGTCATTCGTCTGACTCCTTCAGAAATGGAAAAAAAACAAGAAAGCCTGGGGGTGATCGTGCAAAATACCAACCAACATATTTACGAAAAAAAATAAAATTTTATATAAGTAAACTTAGCGGTCTAAACACTAAAGCCAAAAAACAAACTTCAGTAAAAAAACACCAAAATCAACTAAAATTTAAGGCTAAAATTTAAATTTTTGGTTTATAAACATAAATTGAAGTGGAAAGACGCTGGTGCCTGGTGATATAGTCTGGGTTTGCTATGTTGTAAAAGTTAATTAGTTGCAACACCAATTAAAATTGAGTTATTTATGGCTTGTGCCTAATGTTTCCCATATCATTGCTTTTGCGTGTTGACAGCTTTGTGCTATATACGAACATACGTAACCTACTTTGAGGTAATGAGACAGTCCTATTTATGCTCATGAGATGAGATTTTGCATTATCCTTATATGTCCAGAGTTTTTATTGTTCATGTATGTGGATGCATGGACAAAAGGCAACAAACTCATAGGTTGGATTCACTTAAACTCATAATCTCAACATATAAGTTGATACAATTCACCAAGGTTTTTAGCTTTTAGGCTACTCGTTTAACTCATCAAAACAAAACAAAATTATATCATTATATACTTAGGGTATATCAAGCAGTGTCTTATAATTACATCTAAACTATTAATATTAATTGAGTTATTTAATTAGTAGTAAGTGTATATTATTACGTTGACATATGATAAAAATGTTAAATTCATAATTATAGATAATGCGAATGAAATATAGCTCGTTAATGAGCCTAACAAGCCAACTCGTAAAGCAAGCCGAACCGCACTTCAGCTGGTTAAGGTTAACGATCCAAAATGAGCCGAGCTACATGGCTCGTTATCGATCCCATTCATGTACACATGGACTTTCTATTTGTTATGGACTAATTACGTGATTCAATTATACCATATCTTTTCGTTTCTATTTATGTTTATAAGACAAAATTTAAATTTTTTAATCTTTGGAGTAAATTTTAGGGGTTTTTTCATTCAATCGAGTTTATTTTTCAGCACTAGCCTTTTAGACATATAAAAATACGTATATAAAAGTTTTATTTAAAAATATTTTTATTTGTTAATATGTCTTTTGACATTTTCTCATGAAAATACTAAACAATCACCCCTTTAGTTGGTGGATCGACATTTTATCTCTACTATCATATACATCCCTCCTAACAATTAGACTAAGGCTGAGTTCAGCATATGACTTATGCGCTGACACGGAAAACGTAGCAATAGATTAATACATGATTAATTAATTATTAATTATTAAAAAATAAAATAAATTAATATGATTTTTTAAAACAACTTTTCTATGGTGTATTTTTTAAAAAAATACACCGTTTAGTAGTTTGGAAAGTGTGCGCGTGAAAAACGAGTTGGACTTAGTTAAGCTCATGGTGCCGAACCCGGCCTAATACAGTGTTCGTAGAGTGTGTCCTTGATATTTCATATTTCCAAAATACTAATTTTCATCTACACATGATGCTAGGCAGGTGTTTCATCCACTTGCTAAAATGAGTCTGGGCCGTCTATGAAAATTGATTTTGCACTAGTTATGGAGGTAATCGATACCGTGATAAATTAATATTATTTCAATTAAGAAATATCACCATATATCCCGGAAACTGGCCACTTATTGAAAGTTGACGTCGACAAGGCTCAGGAAAGCGTAGTACACTGTTCAGGTTTAGTCGGCAAGTTCTTTTCAAAAATACGATGATTATAAAATTTCAAGTTCTAATTATTCTGTTCCATATATATAGGCCATGCAGTTTTCCTTTGAAGATTTTGGATTTTTTTTATTGGCGCAAGTACTTGATTTATTATCCAGCTTTGTTTAGGATGATTGTTTGACCTTTTATGAAAAACCAAATAATTTATCTATAAACGAAAAATAATTTATAAATAATATTTTTATATTTGTATTTTTAACGAGCTAAAAATCAATGTTGCAAAATAAACTTTGGTGAAATACTTGAAAGTCAACTATAAATTTAAATTTAAGGTTATAATTTTAAATTTGGATGAAGTGAAAACACAGACATTATGGGGTTGTTTGGATCCAACGATTTTTTTTCTTGCCACATCGGATGTTACGACGTTAATTAGTAGTATTAAATATGGACTGATAACAAAACTAATTGTATAAATAAAGGCTATTAGATAAATTTTTTAAGCCTAATTAATCTATGATTAACAAATATTTTCAGTAACATCACATTCGCAAATCATGGACTAATTAGTCTCCATGCATTCGTCTCGTGAAATTGTCCATAGTATGCGTTGAAAGAAAGATACTGTGCCAGGTGTACGGCTTGTTATTTTTTCTAGATTATTCATCAAATTTTACGCATGTGTTTATATAAAATCGAAAAGCACACGTTGATTTGCCCGATATAAATTGTTTCATTGGTCAGTAAAGAAAGTTATCAACGTCTCAATAGCATCTGAGTTAGATATATCATTTTATGACTTTAAGATTCTATATTACACTTGTTTCATATTATAACATAGGAGGGATGATAAACATTTTGCTCAGAAACCAACATTCTCATCCTAAATTTATATGGGATATTAATAAATTTGGTCATATTTACTGAATAATCTAGATAGGAAAAAACCTACTATATATGTAACGAAGGGAGTGGACAGAATCTGCGGTTTAACAATTTTCCTGTATATGATTATATAATTTAAATATTCTATGACTTATATACATACAACTCCCTATAGATTTTTTTTTCTGTATGAGATTTTATAAAAAGCTGCAGGTTTCACCAACTCTCCAAAGAGGGTCCAAATCTTGCATCCTAGAACATCTCCATTCTCCAATAGATATCTAAAATTGATCTCTAAAATCAAATTTTGAAAATTAGACTATAAGATATATCTCCAATAGGTTACTTAATACATTTTTAATATTTACTCATGGCTAAAATTATCTCAATTGTACCCTAAGTTTAGAGCAAAAGTATGGGTTCCTAATACAAGTTATTCATTTTTAGATTTCTGTCGAATAAGTTCATAATTTTAATGCCTAATATTTTAATATTTTTTAGATGAATCCATTACAAGTTTTGGATAATAAAATATTAGTATTTTGTTGGAGATGCTTTTATGGCTCCATTCTGTAATAGCCAGCCAACGTTCAGTAATACCAGAGGTGGCCATCATTGGCATTAAACAATCATGCAGTATTAATCACTTGTAAGATGTTCTCTTATTCACTAGCAATACGTGTACACTAATAAATTCACAAGGATATTGTCCATATATTACAACAAATATTTTATTATGGAACATTATCATTAAGTTATTAAATATTACTTTTGTGTATATTTTTTAATTACAGTATATATTTGTTTTTAACATATGAGTCCATCAGTCTCATGATTTTTTTCACATAAAACAGAGAGAGACAGAGTCGGTGAGCTAAAACTTTTTGTAATAGTAATATAAATATACATCATATATGGGCAGGCTAAAAATACTTTATAAAAATATGTAAAAAAAAGAGAAATCTTGGATTAACATACGTAATAGTAACAAATTTGTCACTCCCTCAAGCATTGTGAGAAAGATTAAACTCGTATCACAAAGAATGGTAAATAGTTAAATTTCCTAGGAAATATTGATCGGTAAGGGTTTGGTAAGGGTTTAAATGGATTGGTCCGTGAATCCGCTTATAGACTAATTAACTAATTAAGTTGGTAACCGGCTCCAGTTGCCCCCTTACCGATCGGTTCAACGCAGCAAAAGCAATGGCGAGCTAACCACTTCTGCTCCTTCGCCTCCGTTTCGTTTCGCACGTCTCCTCTCGCTCTATAAATGAGCTACCTAGCCGTTGCATCCACTACTCAGACAATCACCAACCAGGCAACCTCCAGCCAACACCGACCACCTGCATCTCGAGCTCGCAATAAGTTCTTGGATCAGTTGGTCAAGAAGCGTAATGGCGGCGGCTCACCACCTCTCGTCGTCGGTGCTGCCCATGGTGGCGGCGGTGGTGTTCGTCTTCTTGGTACCGCGGCTGCGGGGTGCCCGCGCGGCCACGTTCACCATCACCAATAACTGTGGGTACACGGTGTGGCCGGGGCTGCTGTCCAGCGCCGGGTCGGCGCCGCTGTCCACGACGGGGTTCGCGCTCGCGCCGGGGGCGTCGCAGGCGGTGCCGGCGCCGTCGGGGTGGTCGGGCCGCATGTGGGGGCGGACGCTCTGCGCGGCGTCGTCCGCCGACGGCGCCGGGAAGTTCGCGTGCGCCACGGGGGACTGTGGGTCCGGCGACGTGCAGTGCAACGGCGGCGGGGCGGCGCCGCCGGCCACGCTGGCCGAGTTCACGCTCGACGGCAGCGGCGGCCTCGACTTCTTCGACGTCAGCCTCGTCGACGGCTACAACCTGCCCATGCTCGTCACCCCACTCGGCGCCTCCGCCTCCTCCTCCGCCCCCAGCTCCGGCAAGTGCGCGGCGACGGGGTGCGTGGCGGAGCTGAATGGCGCGTGCCCGGCCGACCTGCGCGTGGCGTCCACCACGTCGGCCTCGCCGGTGGCGTGCCGGAGCGCGTGCGAGGCGTTCGGCTCCGCCGAGTACTGCTGCAGCGGCGCCTACGGCAACCCCAACACCTGCCGGCCGTCGGCCTACTCCCAGTTCTTCAAATCGGCGTGCCCGCGAGCCTACAGCTACGCCTACGACGACTCGACCTCCACCTTCACCTGCGCCGCCGGCGCCACCGATTACTCCATCACCTTCTGCCCCGCCGCTCCGACGAGGTAAAAAAAAATGCAATAAATCCCTCAATTACACCAGTAAAAAACGACTAGCCAGTAAAAAAACTATTTACTCCATAATTAACAATCACTAGCTCGCAATTAAACAACAATAAAATACAATTATTCCTTCATTCGATCACTTATTTTAATCGAAATCGTGACAAAAAAAAAGAAATCGGGTAGGTGAGGCGACCCATTTCGAGGAGGCGAGGTAGCGACAAGACGATGGTAACGGCTAGTAACGGATAAAAAACGGCTAGAACTGACATGTGGTCCCATGTGGGCAGTACAATATTTAATAAATTTCATTGACAAGTGGGCCCCGCGTAGTCAACCTAAGTACTGAGCTCATTCATTGCCGTGCCCCAGCCGTCAGTGGGAGTGACTGGTTCTGTGGGCCCTATTACTAATTGTTGTTTTCTTTTTTTTTTTCCTGCGAGCAGCGTGAAGTCGTCGGGGCAGAACCCGCAGGCCGCCGGGCTGCAGCAGCTCAACGACACCATGATCTACTTCGGCGGCGGCGGCGGCGGCCCGAATTCCAGCGGCGCAACGACGGCGTCGTCGCGCTCTCCAATGGCCGCCGCCGCCGCCGCCTTGGTCGCCGTCGCTGTCGCCGCGCTGCTCTGAGCCGCCACGGCGTCAACTGTCTACAGGGTGGCGCAACTGAAGCACGTTGCGTGCCACTGCACGGTGGGGCCCCTTGGAGGGAAGACGGTGTTGACCGAGCAGTCACAGGGTCGACCTGATCGACGCCTGATGCTTTTTTTCTCTTCCTATTTTGCGATTACACCTTGGAGTATAGACGCTAGCGTAGCTTACCATTCATTATTATTTTAGTATATCTTTTAATTATTTTTTGCCAGCGCTTTTAGTGTGTATTTAATTATTGGTTTTGTTGACGGAGGATTCGTTCATTCTTTTTACACCAAAACCAGCTCATGTATGATGTATGTAGATGACAGATTTGATTAGAATGCAGAGACTAGGATAGTTCCAGTCCTTTGGACTAAAAGGAAAAAGAAACATTCTTCTCACACTGTGCATCGAATATTGAGGGGTTTCCATGCTTTTCTTACACGGAAAATACACCATTATATTCTTCTCGAAAACGAAAATTAAGATGCTATTTGGGTACTTATATCTTCTTGTGACCTATTATCTCTCCTAACGCATTAGTGTAAGATAATTGTCATAATCAATATTTTGTGATTAACAATTGGTTTATAAATTGATAGAATTTGGTTTGAAAAGAGTTGTGGTGTTGGTGTCGGTATGTGTAACTAATGTGGGTCAGATTGAGATATTTGTGCTCGAAAACGGTTAGTTTGTCTCTACGTGTGCAGATGATTTGAGGTCAACTGTGGTCAATGGTGATGAACATGACTAGGTTCGGAGAGGAATTGAAGTCTGGATAGTCTGGTTGCCATGAGACATAGTTGGACAGTTGTGATTCTTATAGGTCAATATCGGTAAAAAGACGGTGGGATCGTGACTAGGTTCAGGGAGGAGCTGAGGTCCGGACGATCGAGTATATCGGGTAATGATGTTGAATACAAGGTAGTACACGGTACAAGAACACTATATGAGGATAGATTGTAACGGCCTTCGTAAGTTATACGTGCAAGTATCGGAGAAATCAGGAGAAAAATTGAAGTAAAATTGAAAAGGAACAGAGGAAGCGTGACATACGTAGGTATGTGCACGTATGGACAGGATGATTTGGTTCATGCCTGCTACAGTAATTTCGGTTACTGTAGCAAGAAAAGATATGTATGCATCGTACACGCTGACACGCATGGCTAGCCCGTGGCTGTACGTATGGACTCATGCATGTATGTCTATATGGCGTCTGAGCCCAACTCGGACACGAGTCACACGACCGTTGTCCGCGCGTCCACACGGTGGAGTAGGTGGATTGAGTCCATCGCTGCAATACGAGTTTGATAGGATAAGAAGTTATCTGTAGAGATAGATCTTGTGTGTGTATATATATACACTGAGGGGTATATTCTCGGTGTGTTTTTTATAAGATTTATAATTAGAAAATTAGAAGTTTAGTATAGTTGTTGATTCTAGATTAACAATTTTGAGAAAAGTGTTGTTGGTGTGCTTTGTAAATATCAGCTGATGAAATAAAGTTCAGATCATTCAATCTACCTATTCCGCTTTCATCTATTAGTGTTTTCCTGGATCTCGACGATCTGATCAGTGGCATAGGAGCGACGTAACCAAAGGTAATCTTAGGAACGGCCTAATTAACCAAAGGTAATCTTTTATTTTCGCTAAAAGATTTTTGGGTTTTGGTTCTACCTACCATTCACCCCTCTCTGGTAGGTGTGTTAAACTCTATTTCGATGATTGAGTTAGTTTTAGACCGATGAGAAATTTATGTATAAAAAAATCCATTTACTCCTTACACGTTACTTATAACCATTGAGCAATTTATGTATGGAAGATGCCCACCAACTACGGGTCGAGTTTTATTTGCATCATTTGACCTCTAAAATCAGGTATAAATCATCCTCTAACTTCTAAGAACTATGCATATTAAGTCCCTTGATAGTATTATTAAGGGTAGTATTGACCCCAACACTGCATTAGGACCTATGCTGAACTTACTTGTAAGTCACCATGTTACTCCCTCTTCCCCTCTCCTCTCTTCGCTCGGTGCACGGGGATGGCGAGGTGGTCGTAGGTCAGTCACACTCGTTGTGTTGGCTGCTCCATCCCATCGATGCAATTTTGACAAATCTATACCGCCTACGTGACTGCCTCCAATCCGTCTCACCGCTCCCCTCCTTTGTTTCCCTCCATCCAACTGTGATGAGCCGAGGACAACTCTTGTCTTGGCAACACACTCCGTACCGCCCTATTTTGTGTTTGAGAGATACGAATGAAACTTGACCAATATTTGAGGACCTAAAGTAGAGTATTTCCTTTTTTTATTACCTCTCATTTCACGTTACAAGATGTTTTGGTTTTTACTATATATTCATATGAATACTAATGAATTAAAACACATATATAAAACATATTTATTGATCCATGGATAAATTTAGGTAGGGCAAAAATATTTTGTAATATGAAACAGATGGAGTGGTTGATTATTACAGAGTGAATTGCACAATAAACAATTTACTTTTACTAAGATTGTAACTTGAATTAGGGAGAATACAATATTTTCACTGCAGACGGAGGTTGCGTTAGGCCAACGGTAGTGATGGAATATTACCGTTGATTAGTAATGGGCCTTTAGGGATCGGTGAAATGCTACTTCCTCCAATTCAAAAAGAAATTCAAAATATATGACATATTTTGTTTTATTAGGATAATAGCTTGATTAAAGCGTATCCCATTAATATATCATTTATGCGATTGAAAAAATATAACAATAAAAATACTTTCGAATATTAATCTAATAATATTAATTTTGCACCATAGAATTATATTTCGATAAAACAATCTTTGATCAAACCATTATATAAATGAAACAAAATACGTTATCTGAATTAAAACCCAAGAATGAAGTCGAGCACCCAAGAAATAAGCAAGGGAAACTAAAGCTAGGACCGACATTACACACAAAAATGACATTTCGGTTTAGTTCGGTCTTCGGTTGTCGGTATTTTTATGCCCGCCCCTAGTAGGAGGTGCTCCTTGGCGATGAGAAGCAAGTACTCAGTGTGGCTTCCATAAATCAAAGACAGACACTATGTTAGCTATGTGATGCATAGGGGGAACAGAGGGTGTAGATTTAGTCTCTCTCTTCTGATCTTCCTCCTGTTTTGTGTTGTTCTGCCTATAGTGATGAGTTTGAGCTCACGACATCCAAGTATCCAATGAGGCTCCGGCCGAGCTTGATCGAAGATGCATGTTTAAGGTCAAACCCAACATCTCTCTAGGACACTTTCTTGTTACTGAGTTCAAGGGTTGGGGTTGTTTGAGTAGCAAAGCTAGCAGTGAGGACTATAGAGGGGAAAAAAAATCCACTTTTGATTTTGATATGTGGGCCAAAGGGGTCCCAAAATGTAAGGTTTGGTTGTAAAATATGGTTGAAAGTGAATAGTTTTGTTGGCTGTTCTAGTATGGGTAATTAAACTCGATCTAAAGTGGGATTCATCATTAATTCAAACTAAGATAGGATTTAATAATACAAGACAAGAGTAAGTTAGTAATGTCTTACGTGAGATGGTTTAACCATAATACTAAATGATAGCATTGTAACTTATATAATGTTCAGATGACTAAGAGGGAGACAACAACTTTATTAGGGCTGCTTAGAAGCCCGATATTTAGCGGAATACCAGCCAAAAAAATTCAAGTGTAAATAAAAATTCATGTTTGGATGGGCTAAAAACCCACTAAATATACCTCCGTAGTAGGCCCATTATACCTAAAAAAGCGCGTGGTCTCTGGACACCCCACTTTTCTTACAAAAATAATCTAGGCTCGATCTCTTCTTTTTCAAGGGAAACCTTGAGCTTTCCTCACATGCCTCAGCAGTTCACTTCATTGCCACCGCCTCTCACTCCATACATCATTGCATCGATTTTGTGTTGGTGGCGCTTTCCTCTTGTGTGGTCATCTACTCTTGGCCTTGATCCACACCGTTGTCGTCACCCATGACTTCGATTAGCTTGATCCACAACAGTATCCATGACTTTGATCTGCACTCTGCCATCGCATGTCTTTGGTCGTGTTGTCATTACCATCTACAACTTAATAGGCAAAAGGAGAAACTCAATTTTGTCACCCAATTGGCTTCACCCACTCTAGATTCATGATAGGAGGAAGGCGTTGACTGATACTTGGAGGTGGAGGAGGTGACGAGGAGGTAGCTAGCACTCGGGGATAGAGGTGGCTAGATCCACCGCCCTAAGGGTTGGGACGGCCAGATATGGCAACCAAATGTCACTGTCGTTCCCTGGCCTATTGGATCCACTATGGAGGATGCAACTTCTGACACATGAAATGGATGTCAGAGGAAATGATTACCAATGCTTCGAAGTAGAGGGCAGAGCCAGAGCTTCACCTCTGGGATAACCTCAGGTTCGTTGCCCCTCAACTTCATGTGCCGCCTCTAGCGCGTCAATACCTCCCACCACCCGCATCGTTGTTCTCCTAGCTATCCCCTTCTACTGCCATTAATACCAACATACTGCTTGACAATAGATATTTAGTTGTATCCTCCTCCTTCCATGCTAACGAAGACATCAATGACGGGAGCTCCAACTCCAACAATGATATAGGGTTCTAGCGATGGTTATGGTGTAGAGGGATGACTCTGTTCATCTTTCGTTGGGGACATGACAATGAGGATCGCAACATGAGAGAATATAATAGGAAACACGATGGTGATGTCATGTATCAAATTTTAGAAATATCAATGACAACCAACGGGTTCCATGAATACTATTGGTATTTATCTAACCGAAAATGCTATTATAGTATTTTGTGCATGGTATGCATGACGGTATAAATATGCAGCGCTGAACAATTATGAAGTGTTTCCTTGCACCACGTATCAGGAGCACACCTTATTCATAGTCACTACCATGTTCTTTTTTAAACTCCACGCACACGGATGTTTCCATAGTGGAACTACGTACTCTGAAGACTGTGAGGTTGTATCACAATGCTATAAGAAAAACTCTCCGATTGCTCTGAAAAAATCTTCCTCACTATTCTATATTCATTATACTTAGCGATTTAGTCACCATTCACCATGTTACTCTGCATAGTCTAAACACGTAAACAATAGATATCAATCAGAGCTTTGACCGAGTCAGTAGCCTCTCTGTCCGAGTTTCTTTTCTCTTATCTCACTTTACGTTACGTATAGGAATATGCTAGAATACAATACTATATATTCTTTTGACGACACGACGGGTTTCTAGTAGTAGCAGCCGCTCAATCCATTACCTATGTTGGATTTTTTTATTCTTTCATCATTATTTTCAATTTATCGTTCTTATTAGAATCGAAATATTTTAAGATATTTTTTATATTCTAGAGTATTGTCCTACTACTGATGAGTATTGACAGCACCATCTTGACATAAATAGCTACAAATAGGATATCAACTAGTACGAGCCTAGTATCAATTGGTACCAATTTAGTATTAACTGATACCGGTGCAGTATCCGATTTGATACCGGTGAGGTATCATGTTTAATAACTCTTAGGAATCATCTCATTCGAAAACACGATATAGTATAATAGCAGTCGTATTTATATAATGCATGCTCCCTCTGTTTCATCCATATTATAAGACTTTCTAGATTTGTTTAAATTTATTTATCTATTAATTTATATGTTTTGTATATGTATTTAGATTTATTAGCAATGATATGAATAGTCATGTTCAGAAAGTATTATAAGGTGGAATAGAGGGAAATGGCGAATTTCAGTTGGCCAAGTGTTCGCCTACGACCCCATCAAGCTGTTCCTCCCCTTGCACTCGCACCGGCACTCCCACCACCGCCGCCACCTCTCCCTTCCGGTCTCCCCCCGCCGTGACACTGGCATGCCCGGCGAGGCGCTCGACGTTCTCGCGCGGGTACGCTGATCCGGGGATACGCCCAGCCCGTATGCACTGGCTGCACTGTTGCGCCTGCTCTTCCGTGGTGGGGAGGTCCGGGCTGCCTAGAAGGTGTTCGACGAAATGGCTGCGAGGAGCCCAGGACCGAACCTAGCCATCCTCGATCACATGATCTTTGGGCTCTGCCACAGGGGTCTGTTCGTGTCAGTGTTGGCCTGCTCAACATACTGGGGGAGGTTCCATGTCGTTCCCGATGCGTGCAGCTATAACATCCTGATGAGGGGGCACTGCGTGTATGGGCATGGAGAGGGTGTCCTCCAGATGTTCGACGAAATGCTTACAGCATGTTGTTATCATACTATTGTCACTTGTGACATATTGGTAAATGATCTTTGCTATGAAGGCAGGATGGTGGAGGCATAGGAGAGGCTGTTTGATGAGATGGTGCAGGGGGGAGTTGAAGTGAATATTATCACGCTCGATTTTTTGATTGATGCCTATGCAAAGGCTGGACAGATGGATAAGCCTAGCATGGCCTGAGTGCCTGAACCAGAGATGAAGGCCATGGGATTAATGCCTGATTGCTGCACCTTCAACACATTCAAGTCTGGGAAGGCTGCGTAGTTTGGTTCACAGTTGTTGCCACATGGAATAGATGTGTTAATCCGTAGACTTTGTTGGGATGGGCGATTGGATGATGCCATTGCTGCTGAGCAGGGTGTTCAAGTGAGCGTTTCAGGATTTTTTTTTTTTTTTGTTATTTGATGAATCCGTGTGACGGGGGGCTGGATCTCAGTGGATCGTAGCAGCAAAGCCACTCTGTCAGGATTTAGAGCACTGATTGTTGCATATGCCACTGGTCTTTGCAGATTAGTATTTCTACATAAGGTTTGTAATGGTTTTATCAAGATAAGAAGAGGACTTGTTCCAAATAATTTTACTTACAACTTCGCATTGTTCCTGACATTTTTATGAGGAACATTATAATTGATGGCTTTTCCAGAGAAGGGAGATTAAGAACGGCTAATTACCATTTTCTTTGCCATGTACATGATTTATCTCCAGATGTTGTGACATATAATACAATGCTCAATGCATATTGCCGCTCTAAGTATATTAACTTTGCCATGATTTTCATGAATAAGATGCTTGTAGATGGCTGTGAACCTGATATTTCCACATATAACATTTCGATGCACAGCCTGTGTAGCAATCATCTGCTGAATTGAGCAATGAAGTTACTGGGTGAGTTAGCTGCAATGGATTTTGCTCCTAACTCTGCTACGTACAACACATTGATGGATGGGATCTGCAGCGATTTTCTAGACCGGGCCATGATTCTGACTGGCAGACTGATTAGGTTGGCTTTTCAACCCAACACTGTCACAATTGAATTTTTTTTTTTTTGAATCAACACACTTGACATTTTTTTTTCGCATTTATGCAAGAATTGTTTTGGATAGCGGGCTCCTGTGTGGACTGAGAAGCTGAGAGATGATTCCTTCAATTTTGGTGATGCTACAAGCAATATACTCGACTGGGCATACAGGGAGATGGAGGATGACCCTCATGCTGCCAATGCAGACATTGATAACTGCCTATTTCCCGAGTTCTTAATGCTCATGACATGCACAAGTATTCGCGACAGCAAATCTTTGTAGTTTACACATGTACCTGTAGATACAGTTTTTGGTTATATATTCTGGCAGCAAAAGTTTGGATACCGGATGAGAATTGAAATGTTGGAACTCATAACCGCACGAACTACTGTATATATTTCAGGCCATGGACAGTGCGGCTTCTGGAGTACCATGCTCACTGTGGTGTTTTCATGGCTGACAATGCAATATGATGCAATGGTTTCTGTTCACAATGGTACTCTCAAATGGAAAGCCAGAGGAATTTCAGAAAAGATGATGTTGGAAAACAAGGACAAGATTGCAGACATGTATGTTGTTTGTTCCTTGTGTAGTCAAACATTTTATGTAGTGAATGAGAAACAATCGTAAATGAAACTGACTGATACTGATAGGCTGTCGGCAGGAATCTTTTAAAGATGTTGCCTGCTTAAGAAGAGGTTAAGCTATCTTGTTAAGGTAAATAGTTCGTTTTTGGAAGAAAATGAAAAGAGTATTATTTAAGGGGAAAACGAAAATGTTACCATATTGTTAGCTATTATGTGTACTACAATATTTGAACAACCTGCTTCTCTTTGGGATATATGTGACCAGACATACCATGGCCCAACAGCCCTGATCGATTCATAGCCCACCTGAGAAGTGAGGCCCATATATATAGCTTGGAATTTATTTTCCTTTGGCTGTTAGCATGTTCCTTTCGTCGTGTGTCGAGGGGTGGGTCTATTTAGTGAATGTTCGTGTGGAGACTAAGTGTGTGTAAGCGTGTGAATATTCTATATATGCGACATGTATAAATATTAGTCTTATAAACTTTACACGTAAATTTTAAGTATATAAATTTTACATGTATAAGCTTTAAGTATATATATAAACTTTGCACATAAATTTTGAATATAGATATATAAACATATGGATTTAAAGCTGAATTCTAGTTTGAATTGAAGTCAAATATATAAACTTTGCATGTATTTGATGCCACACACTTTATATGTATAAACCTTTCAAAAAATGAAAGAAGATATTCTTTGCTTGTTTCTCTGACTGATTATATAATACAAAGCTGATTTGAATTTTAGAATTTGATTTTTAGGAAAATTTTGTCACTCCCATTGCCTGGATCTCTTATCAGGGTTGCTAATGAAAAGAAAAAAAATCTACATGAAATTATTCTTGAAAGTCAAAAAAAATTAAATTTCAAAATAAGTTTGGATTAATCCACGAGACGGAGAAACAAGAGGAAGGTACATTCGATCAAATCAGGCAAATGGCAGCATGTTCCTTGTTCGTGTTTCCTCCTTCCCAAGATAGTGTTTCTCCCATATCTCCACCTTTCTAGTATGGTATGGGAGATCGACCTGCTCTGCTCTAGCCGTCGGTTTACATAGCCGTTGTTTTTTTATTTATTAATATTATATTTGATTTAGATTATTTTTAATAAACAACCATAAAAATGGTAAAATATGTATAAATAAACCAATTAATATATCTATTATTACATCGCTACAATATAAAAAATAATTATAGGTAACCTAATAAATTATGCAATACTGCCATAGGACAATTTAAAAAATCAGTTCGATTTTAAAAAAATTGACCTTGGTTCATAGGTTTTTTACCGGTTTGAGTGAAGGGACGGTCTTTAAGTAGAAACAAGTCACCAAGTACACTAATTTTGATTTCGATTGTTTCCGGTTTAACCACTGGTCTTTTTTTACTATGCTCTCTAGTTTTTTAATAATGAAAGTTTTACTAAACTAAGTTAATTACATCGAGGTGATATAATGGTATTAATAACATTTTTAACTTCTACATAGCTTACGTAGATAAGATGCATATAATCAATGACACGCACACTCTTACATTTATTTTAGAAAACGGGTACAAAGGTATTATGGCCACCAATCCTAATGCTAGATCGCCACACTCTATAACCATCAGGAACCTTCTTGAACTCCCTTGCTTCTTCCTCCCCAATCCCTCAATCTCCTGACTGTCTGGAATTGTGTATATCTACCTAACTATCTAGAGAACAGCGCTTGATTGATCAAGGCCGGTCTTCCTGGCAACTCCCCGTTTCAGACTCTATAGTCTTGTCTAGATTCATATAGATGCTAATGAAACGGATATATATATATATATATAATATTTATTAATTGATGAATTTAGATAAGACTAGAAAATCTTACTATATGAAACGGATGTAGTAGTAATTAAAGCTACCAGATGCATCTAATTGACGGTAATACAAATGGAAAGTGCTGAAGCGTTTCAACAGTCTCTTTCTTTCTGAATTTTGGGGCAATTTAATTAATAACTAAGAGGACAGTTCCATATATTCTTCCCTGAATCACAAGGTTTTAATTTACCATCACCGTTAAAAATCAGGAGGCTCCTCCATTTGTAGAGGAAAGCTTGGTGAGATTTGAAAAAGGCCTCAATTAGGAGGGAGGACAAAATGATGCCATTTGCAGAGGCGATGACGAATGCCTCCTCCTCTAACCTAATCATGCTCTCTTTGCTTCTGCTGCTGCAACAAAGCTTGCTCGCTTTGCTAGCTACCTGCAGCATGCCTGCATTCTTGCTCTCCCATCACCCAACCGCCCCATGCAAACGCCTGCACAACCTCTCTCTCCCTCACTCGCTCTAGATGTGTTCCTGTGAAATGGACCAGCTATGATGCTCACAAGCAATGCTGCTGACAGATTGGGATCACAAGAAAAAGAAAGAATTACAGTCCAGCTTGCTTGCTTGCTAGCTGCTGATCAGATATTCAGAGATGGTGAATGAATGATGCATGAGGCCGGCCTGCTGCTGCCTTGGATGCATGGTGTGTGTGCTGCAAGAAAGATGGCCTTGCTAGGGCACACAGTTTGTAAAGGTATGCATGCACAGCAAGGTGCTGCACATCATGCCATTCCCTGGCATGTGCATGCTGCTAATTGCCTGACAAGAAATTGGGGGCAAGGAAAGCTTTTCAGCTCGAGATCGATCGATCGATCGAGGAGCGTGTCAACAAACGCACTCGATCGATCAAGATGGGCCAAATTCAGCGATGTTCAGGCGACGGTGAACATGCTGTGTGTGTCGATCGTACGTCCGTCCTTGAGATCGAGATGCATGAGCTGCTGTCCTGATTTCAGAGGGATGCTGCAGCTAACGTTAACAAGGTAGCTGCAAACCTGCAACTTGCTGCCTGAAGTTCAGAAAAGTTCAGCAAATAAGCCACAATGTTCAGAGAGCTGATGGTGTGAGTACAATGCCTGACGTAGGATCAAGCTGGCGACATATATATATACATGCTTAATTGCATCAGACTCTGAACAGCGCAACAAGAAATTTTGAAATCTGAATTACTTCAAAAAAAAAAAGAATAGCTAATGCATGTGCTGGACTATATACTGTTGGTGGCAAGCATCATCAGGTCGATCTTGATGAGGATTTGGCACCCAAAAGACAGGTAGGAAAGAACAATGAGAGCAGGTATGATGGTACTTAAGCCCCCATATCTCGTGAGAGTCATGTGAAATCAGACCAAGATCTCCCAAAGGTATAAAGTACATAAATACACACACGCTCCATATAGTATTTATATATGTTGCCTGCTAGCTTCATGCATCTGCATTGTATATATAATACTTAAATTGATTCCTCTCATCGTGTACTATATATTATACCTGTCAATTCCTGACCAAAAAAACATTATAGAAATAGATAGACATGTACTCTCAACAGCAAATTAAAGTGAGTGCTCTGTCTCTTTTTTATTTTTGTGAAATGACATGCAACATGGTCTGTCAATGGTGTCATCAATGTATATGTTCTCCCTTTTGCTAAAGATGTTGTCTCATCTACACGTTCCAAAAGTTGTCACGAGCTAGCAGTGTGATACACTGATGCATATTCAGCTACCTAAAGATCCTTTAAATTCTTTTTTTTCCTCTGTGTCTTGTATGTGCATTAGCTGTCCTTCTGTTCTAAAACAAATCAATCTTTCACTTTTTACCTATAATGTTTAACTCTTCGTCTTATTTAAAAAAAATACGATTAATATTTTTATTTTTATTAGATGATATATCATGAATAGTATTTTAAGCGTGACAAATTTTTTTAAAATTTCTTAAAAATTTTTCAAATAAGATGGATTGTCAAACGCTGGACATAAAAATCAAAAGAATTGGTTATTTTGGAATGGAGGAAGTAGATCGATACTGGCTAGCTATAGATAGCTCTGGTTGGTTGCTGCCATGAATAGATTCTTGCATCTGCCTCATATATATATACGATGCATGGTGTATAGATGCATGATTCGTTATGAGTAGAAACATACGATGGTGGTGTAGTCAGTCTGCAGCAGGGCGCAAAATACCTGCTTTGTCTTGAGTGCAAGCTAGCATGCATGTTGGCAGAAATGGACTGTATTATACAGTATATGCAGAGCAATACTCTCTTCATATTTTAATTGGTGACTAGCTAAATGTCTGTGCTTTGCAAAGGATAAATACATAGTATGCTATTCCTAGAATAAATAGAAAAATTATCTTTTTATAAGATATGTGACCATCTTTTTTATATAGAAAATATTCATATCAATTTGATTTTATGTGGATATCCGTTTAGATTTGATTGATTTTTAATATTACAAATTTAAGGGGGTAAATTTTAAAATGCAATGGGAGTAGATGGTGGTGGTAGATTTACTGCTACCACCACTAGAGGCTTTTATAGTAGTAAAGATTACCATTTTGCTGCATGTTTATATTTGTCTTATTTAAATTTTTTATGCATATATGTGAAAATATGAGTCATAATTAAAATATATTTAGTAACAAATCCACTTATAAAAATAAATAACAATTATGTACAGAAGTTTTTTAAACAAGATAAATGGTTAAACATGTGCTTAAAAATCAACAACGTTATCTATTAAAATAAAATACAGATTGATGAGTACGTGTACTGTTGTAGCCCATGAGACACGCCGGGGATCATGTCTCCGGCCGGCCGGTTGGTGCTTTTTGCTCATTTTCGTCCATGGCCAAAGTCGCAATGCCATGATTGATGCCAATCCCTTCAAGTGTATATGTATGTCCATATGATTTTTAATATTGAACATATACTCAGTTAATGAGTTCATTTTATACTAGGTATTTGTTAGGAATATGACATGCTTTTTCCCATTGAGATAGCAAAACTTTTGGCCAGATAAAAAAAAAAACTAATAGAGAGATGTCCGAGATAGTGAGATTTCTTTGGATACTGTCAAGAAAAAATAGAAGTGATTCATGGAAGATCACACATATGCCTGGATGGAAAAATAAATGACCACGAGAGAAACAACTATGCATGAAGGTGTAATCACTAGTTTGAGAAAAGTAGTCATTTGTAAGAAAAGACGTGTACTTCTATGATGCAATTGACCTACGCTCATGGTCACCATTAATCTTTCCCATGTCTTCGGTGCATCATTCCACTTCCCACCTCGTTCCACCCTTTCAACCCTCAGCTTCACGCTTATAATGTGTGCACATTCATCCCTATGAACGCACATTTAAAGCCTATCACTGAAAGGATAATTAGCCATAAATATAAGTATCGTCGTTCAGTTCCGCTACAAAGAACCTAACTAGCTAAAATTAATCTACTTCGCAACCTACTTTAAACTTATCTGGTTCTAAACTAAAGAAATACAATTTTATACAACAGGTAGGAACTCGCTAGTATCTTTAGCGAAATGTCATATATAATCCTCATAAATTAAGGTGTCAAAAACCCATCTAGATCCAACATAGTACTACCCTTGTCATTAAAATATAAGCATTTCTAAGTTGTTTAGCAGAGACTAACGTGAGAAAAAAGATCTATGTTGCCCTTAATAACGGAATATGTTGGTACAAGATTCAAATATCCTAAATAGTTACATTTTGGAATATTTTGAAACGGAGTACGTAGTTCAGACGAACAGACACAAAAAGGAAAAAAACACCCTAGCTAACTCGTTAAAACTATATATCATTGAAATGTTTAGTCAAATGAAAAACACAACGGCATCAGAGAGGAGACGGCCAGCACGAACATGTAGCCATGATTGATCATTCTGATGTGTCAAGAAACGTACAGGACATAACATTGTCTTACCGTCAAGTCTCTCTTCTTCACCTTGACTGATCACTACGTACATAACCTTAACAAATGTTTTGTCCTTACTTAGGGGTCCCTGTGCCTAATATATAGGTCGTGTGTGCTTCTCTAATAAGATGCAGGATTTATCTAACCCTAATTAGCTCCATCATTAATTATCTAGGAGCCTACTAGGACCCATATTTGTTGCTTGTAGCTAGCTAGCCAGTTTGCATCTATAGGGGGCTAGCTCCAAAGTATGCATCCAAAGTGAACATTGAAAAATGATTTAGAAATTAGGTTAATTTGACCACCATATTTCAGTAATGGTACTGCTATCTGATAGTGCAGGTGCATATATATATATTCAATCATTGGGGTTCTATTGAGATTTAAACTCAGGATTACTATAGCCACTACACTATATGTCCTTTCGTATGAATTAGTAATCCAATATAAACCTATACGATTCATTCCCACTTAAACCAATTAATAGTAATTCACTGCGTTTTTGTGCTTGCACGTTACCCGGCCTGTTTTCTCCCAGCCGTTGGATCTCAATCAAGCGCTCGATCGCCATCCAGTTCATTTGCTTACTGGAACAAAAGAAATATATATATATATATATATATACTGATCAAATAATAATCCATTTCAAGCACAAAAAAATAATAATCCATTTCAGGATGCTTGCTATAAACAATCTTTAACACGGCAAATCGCAATGCTGTAGAGAAATTAGTAGGCACAAATGGAAATACCATCAGACAGGACGAAAAATATAGGACACTGTTAAACCGTTTTCTTAATACGAAGTGGGGATCCAGGGACTTTTTTGTCACATCGAATGTTTGACGTTAATTAGAAGTATTAAATATAGACTGATAACAAAACTAATTGTATAAATAAAGGTTATTTCATTAGATAATTTTTAAGCCTAATTAATTCATGATTAGCAAATATTTACTGTAGCATCACATTCACTAATCATGGACTAATTAGGCTTAATAGATTCGTCTCGCGAAATAGTCCAGAGTATGTGGTGGATTTTATTAATAATCTATATTTAATATTTCTAATTAGTGTCTAGACATTCGATGTGATAGGAAAAAAAATTAGAGAAAAACAAACAGGTTAGTAGTCCTTGGCTCCTTGCACGAAAACTAAAGAGATCTTGAAGCAGTTTCTTCAGGTTTTCATTTCCTTGGAAAAATGTTAAGTTCTCTCTCCCATTATTGGGCTAATTGCAAGGAGGCTGGGCAAATATTCTTCAGAATCTATAGCAGGGCTCGGCTTACAACCAATTGTAGCAGAGTCACCCCGGCCGTTTGTAACATTTGCATGGAAAGCCCCAAAAGAGAACAGCAAAAGGGGAGACACTGTTGGCAAACCCAAGGGAAGGAATGTCCCCCAGGCCAAGCTAAATGCATCCACACTCTCAGCCCTAGCATGCATCCATGCAACATTATTATTTATACACATACTGCTGCACACTCCCCCAGACACCGACTGCCACCTGGGGCCCACACCACAGCCTAGCTCTCTTCTGGACCCACTGTCAGTGACAACCACAGTGTGCACTCTCAGTAGTAAGCCATGAGTGTGTCTAGCAGGTAGCTCTCCATGCATGTGTAGCGCAAAGTGCCTTTGGAGTTTGGAGTGCTCACATACATTCACAGTCACAGCACATTGTTTTCACCATAGCTGGAGTATAAGGTCATTCCCAACCCAATGACTAGGATGGTGTCATAACATTAATTAAGTTATCATCTAGGATAAAAGATAATGTGGCAAGTGAATAAATAAGGAAAGAGAATGAAACCATGTCTTGCATGAGACATGGTTTCTATACAACATTCAAGATATCATGTGAGATAAGTAGCATTAAATTAAAGTATGAAATAGTGGTGTTTGCATTGGAAGAGTAGTGTCTAGTACTAGTTTCTTGATGATGTGGAGTTGATAGAAACTATATCTAGTGTTATAGGTTGGGAATGCCTAGGCCATCCTCAATGCAAGTTTCATGAATACGATTACCTAGTGTGACATGTCATCTAAAAAGTTTGAAACTAGAATGAAACACCCCTGTCTCAATGCATAATTTCATCTATTGTTGTTTCCTAGGTTACATGCAAGACACAAGCTGTCTAGGTAACAGTGCAGAGAAGGTTTCATCCCCATGAAACTCATTTTATCTCTCTATTCATTAATACTTTGCCATATCATCAAAAATACCTACGTGTCATCCTATTTATTGCCCATAAAACTCCCATTGAAATTGGCCTAAGAGCAAGTTCAATAGTATAGCTAACTGTTGGCTATAAATTATCTATAGTCAATTCATACAATAGTCATATAATACACAATTAATATCTGGTCTCACATGTTATACATACATGTGTCTTAAAGTCGTCGTTGCAACTAGCTATAAGTCTGTAGTCCGCTGCTTTTCTCTCTTCTCTATTATCACCTTAAAATATGTTTGTAGTTGGCTTATAGTCTACTATTGTACCCGCTCTAATACTTTCTCTCTCTTCTCTCTCTATCTCATGTGCAAAGAAGAGAAGATGCAGATGGTAGCTGGGATGAATGGCTATGGAGGCAGTGCAACTCGGGAGAACGGAAAGAAAGATAAATTACAAGGTGATGGAGCTGGTAGCCATAGAGATGAGAGAATATGCATGCATTGCGATGCTCAAAAGCCATAACACGCTCGCCACAAACGCAATGATGCGGTTCTCTGCTCTCCATGCTCCCTCTCATGCTGTACATTAGTATATACCGAAAAACCACCTCAAATAATTTTTGTTTACTTGTTTAATTTGTTCAATTCATTAATTGGATAGCCGAATGCATGCACGCAAATCAAGTGCCGAATGCTAAGTTTGATTTGATCAAGATTTTAGCTGTAAACCATGCATGTACAGACACAGTTAAATTACTGTGAATTGGAGTTCCAGAGTATGTAATATTTCAAGACTGAAATATTAATTGTTAGCTAGGCATGTGTTAAGCAAGCATACTTAATTTGCAGAAATTTCTCTGAAACTATATATTGCAGCTAGACAAAGGCTTAGGATACCACAAGAGAGCAAGGGTCAAATTGATGTTTAGTTAATTTGAACATCCTTCAGGCTCCATGCATGGCAAATTAAGGCTTAGGATGCCACAAGAGAGCAAGGAAGCTTGCATGCTTGGCTTAGGGCTTTCATTTGATAACGTGGAGGGGCCTAGATTCCCATCATTTGGGTTGTACCAACTCTGTCTCCTTCACTTCAGCAGGCTTCAGAACTCAACTCAGCAAACTTGTTTGCCTCACAAATTTGGCATGATGATGAGTAGCCGTTGTATATGCAAAGGTCAGCCTGCCTGCAGAGAGATCTAGTGATCAAACACCAACTTTATATATACATCCATACATGTGCATATGGTTCTAATTACATGCAACATAGATCTTCCATCCATTTTCAGATAAACTTTAGAGTTTAAGTTCACTTTGGCAATTAACAACACACACAAAAATGAGATCATGGATACTTAACAGGCACTACTTTCAGTCTCACTTTTTTTTTTTTTGAGGGTCTTTCAATCTCACTTTTGGTGATCACCTACTGTGCTGATATTTTTCAAAAGTTTGCATGCGCTCCCACATATGCAGCCTTGCTGTTCATTAGGTCCACCATGTTATAATTAGTTTCAATTAGTCACAAGTCATATCTTGCTACTAGTATAGCCAAGATATAGACATAGGCTAATGGTGTAGTAGCAACTATATGTGGTTAGCTCTCTTGATCACTAGAGAACTTAGTTTCTCACAAACTGTGAACATGGGTTCCAAATTAATTTGTGTGCATAGAGCGTTTTCTATGGAAGCCTTATAATGTGTCTTACTTAAATTTAACATTTTGCATAATTTATTGTTTGACAATATAAAAATTTTGTCTAAATGATTTAAATCTGAATGTGCAAACTAGTATAGGAGAATATATCAGTCGATACCTTAACTATAATATAATATATATGAAATTGCTAACCTTCATGTGATAAAAAAAATTAGAGCAATTTCTTCTAAATTTTGGACTGTCATCGATTGCACCAAGATTTGTGCCAACCTCCTTTCCCTCTAGTTTCGGCGATGTCGTGACGACCCAACCAATTAGGGTTTGGGGTTAGGATCAGGACAAGAGGAGAGGATCGAAGAAAGGGTGTTTCCCTGGAATTTAAAGTGATGGTCATGTGCAGTTGACCGGGTCAGAGGTGGCGTCTCTAGTGGCGATCTGTGGCGGAGTAGCAACCAATGACAAGAAAAGCAATGCCATCCGACATGAGGATGAGGAGGGGCGGGCAGGGGGAAGTTAGATGGACAGGTCTCGCTGGTGCCTTTGACACCTTCGGCTACCGAAGCCAGAGAGAAGTGAGGAGGGTGTGTCCAAAAGATGAATTTCAATATAGTAGTAGAAAAGGTTACAAACATTAGATTAGATAGGAAAAGTACGAATTACCTCCTCCCCTCCCCCTAGTTATTGAGGCGGTCCGAGAAATCCCCTAAAGTAGAATACCATAAATTTAGCACCCCGAACTTTTTAATCTAGATGAATTACCCCCTAAGCACTGTTTAGAGTGGTTTTCACATGAGATTGCACATGTGGCGTCAAAGTGCCAATCCAGTCAACAATAAAGAAGATAGGATGGTCCCACATGTCATATCCTTACCCCTCTCTCTCTATCTCTCTACCTCTCTCTCTGCTCGGTGATGGCAACCTGTTAACACCAAAATTTAGAAAATTACCTTGGTGGATTTGGTTAAGGAAATGCGCAATCAGTAGATAAAAATCTTATTCGGAAGAGTCTGAGTTCAACAAGAAATCATGAAGACCAAGGCTTGACGGCATAATTTTATCTAGTAGTTGGAGTTAGTTTAGGATTTTTCCTTTTTCTCTAAGAGAGTTAGAGTCCGATAAGGACTTGTTATTTCTTTTTATCTATTAGGAGACATGTGTCATGTTAGATATAGAGTTTGTTATTTTATTTTATCTATTAGGAGTCGTGTGTTGTGTCCGACATGGACTATTATCCACTCGAGGGTATAAATATGTATGCTCGGGGTCATTGTAAATCATCTACTTCTCATAATATAGATCAATTACTTTCAGCGCATCGCTATCCTCCTCACTGAGGTTTCAACACAGGCAAACCTTGGCACCTGACGCAGGGCTACATCGCACCTGACGCAGGGCTACATCGTCTCGATCTCCGGTGGAGGGGTAAGTCCTACGTTCCGCTGGCCAAGTAATTGTATCGGCTAGATAAGAATTGTCTCGGTTCGGTCCGATCTTCTAATTTGGTTGCGCGATTGCTAGTTATCGTATCAGTTTCAGCTTAAGTCACTCATGTATCTTGGGTTGATCTAGTCGACCACTTTGGGTAATTTACATCAATTTGATATTTGCTATTTGACATCTTCAATCTCGTACTGTCTTGGTTCGGTCTGATCTATTGGATTGCAACTATCAAATAGTTTATATCATGTTGGCATATTTTGCTCATTGTTTTATCGGAGAACCAGCCGATAAGTTATCAGTCATCGGCTCATCGGCTTGATAGCAATCTAGAACTGTTTAGTATCTATCCTGACATTGCTAGGCATAATCTTGAATTATCTCGGTTTGGTTCGATCCTCTATAATTATTCTTAGCAATCTAGGCTGGATATTTTATAGATCTTGGTCATTTGTCAGTCGTTTATAGCCGATGATCTTTGTCACGATCTACATGTCCATCATATTTATATCAACAGAGTAGTCGATTGCCTTACTACACTATGTTTACACCAATCAGCTTGATTTACTTAGATCGGTATTTATTTTGTGGCTTATGAGTATTACAAGTTAGTTGGTTTTAGCCGATCGTAACACATGTTTCATTGTTTATTTAATTGTTCAACTCTATTTGTATTGGATTCCCAGAAGATCCAAGCTTTCACCAGCCGATTGATCAGTCTATCGACAAAATACTGCTACATCAACATCCGAATCGGTTGGATTTTTAGTTACTATCGACTTGATAGCTGATCGGCTTGTTTTACTATTTATCTTATCAGTTGCAGGATCAAACTGACTGGCACGTCCGCATAATCTAAGAATTTAGGTTCTACACTAGAGCATTCTAAGAAGTGACTCTCAGGCGTTTGTGTGTGACACGTCATCGGGTCCACTTTTGACGTCAACACAACCACATGGGGGACAAGAGGGCAGGTCCTTCGAGGCGGTGGAAGTTGGGTCAAGGTGGCGACGAAGGAGGAGTATGCGCCTGGTGGTATAGTCCACCGATGATCTTTCCCATCCGTGCTTGCCTCCCTCTATCCACTTCTCTATCACGGTGCTCCATCGCACATCCACTCGCCTGCCACCTTCGTCATCCCACTAGGCTGGATTGGTTTGGGCGCCTCATGCCCTTCAACCCACCATCGTCGTTAGTGTCGCAATCCTCCCGCATGGATGTCATCGCCACGACTATCGTCCTCATCATCGCGCACCCCACCACGACATAAATACTAAGAAACCAATAACTATGTCCAAAGAAAATGCAAATAACATATCAGACTTTTCTTAGTACGAGCCAATAAACACGCGCATCAGGTGTTCGAGCAACTAGGACATGTCACTCACTGGGTGCAATCGGAAGGCAAAGGCACTGGAACGCGAGGCAGTTAGAGTAAACCAACCTAGTCAGTATCGGCACACACTGCTGCAGCACGTCCACCACCTAACCCTGCACACCCCACCTAGGAAAGAGCTTGATTATTTTCAGCCGGCTTGTGCACTTCAACCTGCCATTTGTCATGGTCGTCATGCACAACTCCTCTGCCTCTACTGCCGGTTGCCCCCTTCATGGACCTCGTCTCCTCGCCCCCATATGGTCGCTAGATAGATAGATATGACATGTGTGGACCTACGTATATTTTATTTTTATTGCCGATGGAATTGGGAAGTTGGTGCCATGTGTCCAATGCCAAACCACTCCAAAAAAGTGCTAGGGTTATTTGTGCTGATTGAAAATTAGAGGGTGCTAAATATTTTGCATTGCAATTCAGGATAATAATTCAGATTGTCACAATAGTTTACGGGTATTTAATTTGGTCTTTTTCGAATAAGATACGATCATTTTGTCAAATAGTTGGTAGGAAATCCTAATTCATGATTCACTCGGCAGTGAAAACCTTCTGTCTTCAGTACCCAAAAATTGCGTCCCTTCTCACTAACTCTAAATTAATAAAACAGAAAGTAATGATAGCTACAAAAATATGTTTCCATGGGCCGACATCTGTCTCGTCCACTCGATCACTATTTAGACCCAAGCTGTAGCTTAAAGCTTAGGCAATGAACGATCGATTCCTATTTTTATTTTGTTTGACATGGTCGATTAGCAGCATGAACCAACAAACTAAGAAAAGCCGGATCAACCCAATAATTAATTAACGACTTGGATTAATATAAAAGAAGGAATGAAGAGGGAATGGAATATTGATCCACCTAAATCGACCGTTTGGGCCTTCACGTGCAATCAGATTAGGACAGCAAAACAACATCCAACAACAAGAACAACATGCATTCATAAACAACTAACCATCCATTCTCTTTACAATTATATACATATATGTATACGAATTGTTAATCTGCAGAGTCCACGAGATGTATATATAGAGACGGTGGTCCAATTAAAGCTAGCAAACGGCATGCATATATATGCATAGAACGCAGGGACAAACAAGCAGCAGATGAGCGACCCTGCACCGATTAATTAATCAGCTTGTTTAGTTTAATCACCCACTAAATTAAGAAGCAAACATTCGGTTCATACGTGTTTAACTAACTAGACTGTAGAGTAGTTACAATAGAATGATATAAATAGACTATAAGAATTGATTATCACTTTAGATTTACGGTGGGCTGAAGGAGAGAAGAGAAAATGGTCATAGATTTATAGTCTGAGCTCTGTAAGAGAGCTAAGTGAACTAGGGGATTATATTGTTTTAACACATATTCCCTCCGTTTCGTAATATAAGACTTTCTAGTATTGTCTAGACAGTATTACGATATGAAACGGAGGTAGTATATACGTAACTAACTAGTGTACGGATGAATTATTAAATCAACTGTTAAACTGATTGTAGATGATATCTCAATTTTTAGAGGCAGTGTTGGCTTTGTTCTTCATGTTATAAGAATATCTCCAAAAAGTCTAGCTAAATCTTACAGCCAAATGCTCGTATATCTCTAGCTAGCTAGCTAGTCAGCCATTTTGGTGAGTGGAATATGGAATTGATGACTTACTAACTGAACCAAAATGCTAGTGTGTGTGTGTATATATATCTTGGGAATGTTTTTTTTCTAGATTTTGGAAATGGTTTTTTCTATATTAAACAAAATTTTGGATATGATTAGAATAATGGATAATCTCTTAAAGATATTTGAATATAATAGGTAGAAACGGTATACAATCCATGCAGATCTGCATGCGTGCTAGCCGGGTTGGCTTGCCGGTGCAGGCGCGGCGCCAGCTGCCGGCCGGCCGGAGTCGGAGACGAAGAAGATCGAGAGGTCTCTCGAGGCACGCACGCAGTGTACGTAGTGGGGCTCGTCGGAGGTCACGCCGGCCCGCTCGTGCAGCATGGTAGACCACGCCGGAGCGCGCCCGTATATATGGCCGGATGTACCGCGCCCTAATTCTTTTTTTTTCTCTTAAAAAATACGATCCCCGATGTAACACCACACAGAGACAATATTAATTATGTTATGTTATTTTAAGCATTGCAGCCCATACGTACAGTGCAACAGGGACAAGACAAGAACCAAGAAATACTCGATCTACTTGCTATAGTTGTATACATATGTATATTAGTAAATTATTATTAATATAATGCATGCTGGTATGCTCCTGTTCGATCGTCGTGATCTAATTAAAAAATGTTTTCGTTTCCATATAATATTTACATGAGCTAGCTAGCAGCTATACATCATCATCGTTTTGCTTTTAGAAAGCATAAGCGAAAGCACTCGTTAATAATTTTTTAAAAAAATTATGAATAAAAAAAATTATATACTTGTTTTTACAATATATCAGCGAAGTCTGAAAATAAGTAGAATAAGATTCCCTTAGATTAACTCTAAATTTAATTTTTTTCATAAGCGAAAAGATGATAAGCAGATATTATAGATACAAATTAAAGAATGGATGGCTTGACGCGTTTCGATCGATCAAATGTCAGCTGGTCACAGTGATGTAATTCGCTTGCTTTAAACGAAAAGAAATCATAGCTAGATATTCCAAATAAAATAAAGGTAAATTTGTCAGATATGTGCATTATTGTTTCACGTAGTACAAAACTGCAAGCTCATCGAATGCATGGGGCTTGCCACTCACTTCATCCTTCCATGCCACTTGCTTTAATTTGCTTTTTCAATATTGCAATTGCAGCACAGCACCTCGCTCGATCCATCTATAGCATTTTCTTTGATGAAAAGCTTAATTATTTTCCTTACATATGTAAACCACTTTATATCTTAATTTCTCCATGACATGAATGCCCCAGCTTGCGGGCCTCTTCTTTGCCCCAGATTTCGTAGAAAAGCCCTATCTAGCTGTTCCCTTGATGCACGTCCATAATTCTGATCGTTTTGTACAAATGTGTAGGTCAAACTTTTAAAACTTTGACTATTAGTAATCTTTAAAATATTTAGTTTGAAAACACTAGAACGACATATATAAACATTTATTATATATTTTAATAAAAAATTAAAATCAATGATATTTAGAAGACCATATCATTATTCCAAAGGATAGAAATTATTAAACTGAGGAGCACTACTGCACTAGTCCTTCACACACGCTCTCTCTCACTCGGATTGTTTTGTTTTTTTTTGAGATGAAAAGAGGGAGTGTGCATGGAAAGCGCAGGAAAAGAGACAGGGAAAGAGGGCAGCTGCTTTCTTTATGCCCCAGCTGCTGGAGCCCTGCCGGCCTCCTCCACCTGCATATATACACCTCACTCACTAGCAGCTAACCACCACCACCACTCTACCTATCTCAGACTCAGACAAGAGTGCTGTGACTACACTGATCTCATCAGTTGAGCAGTAGCAGCAGCAGATCGAGCTGAGAGCTGAAGTAGTGAGGCATCTAGCTAATTAGCCAGAAGGGTAGTAGAGAGAGAGAGAGAGAGCATCAGTTACCATGGCGTCCGGCAGCGGCAGTGGCTTGGCGGAGGAGAAGGCGGCGGCGGGTGACGAGCAGCTGGTGGAGTCGTCGTCGGAGGGGGAGGGGAGGAAGGAGGGGTCGCGGCTGTCGGGGCTGCTGTGGCACGGCGGGTCGGCGTACGACGCGTGGTTCAGCTGCGCGTCGAACCAGGTGGCGCAGGTGCTGCTGACGCTGCCCTACTCGTTCGCGCAGCTGGGCATGGCGAGCGGCATCCTCTTCCAGCTCTTCTACGGCCTCCTCGGCAGCTGGACCGCCTACCTCATCAGCATCCTCTACCTCGAGTACCGCACCCGCCGCGAGCGCGACAAGTTCGACTTCCGCAACCACGTCATCCAGGTAGGTACATATGGTCTTTTCACATCCACCAACCATCCTCGTTCACGATGAATAATGATATATGGGGGGCGCAGTGGTTCGAGGTGCTGGATGGGCTGCTGGGGAGGCACTGGAGGAACGTGGGGCTGGCGTTCAACTGCACGTTCCTGGTGTTCGGGTCGGTGATCCAGCTGATCGGGTGCGCCAGCAACATCTACTACGTGAACGACCGCCTGGACAAGCGCACCTGGACCTACGTCTTCGGCGCCTGCTGCGCCACCACCGTCTTCATCCCCTCCTTCCACAACTACCGCATCTGGTCCTTCCTCGGCCTCCTCATGACCACCTACACCGCCTGGTACATCGCCCTCGCCTCCCTCATCCACGGCCAGGTACCACATCCTCTTTCTTTCATACATACTCTCCTTTTCCTTTCCTTCTATTTCTGCATGCCATGCATTTCCTTTTCTCTCGATTTATATGTTCTAGTATATATTATGTAGTGATGAATGGAAAAAAAAAAAGAAGTGTATTATATATTGTGGGATGGATGGACGTAGGTGGAGGGGGTGGCGCACTCGGGGCCCACAAGCATCGTGCTGTACTTCACGGGGGCCACCAACATCCTCTACACCTTCGGGGGCCACGCTGTCACCGTGTAAGCCGACCACACACACCTCTCCTTACGTACTGTCATTTCATCCTAGGCTAGCTCTCGCTTAATGAACTTGCTTAACCATTCACATCAATTAGTGTGTGCTTATTTATATATAGCCTAATTACTACACTAATTTACTAGCTTACACTAATCAAGCACGCTTGCTTTGCTTGCATGTACAGTACACATGGTCTGTGTTTTGCCCAAGTTGCCTGCCCAGTTTTAGTTAGTTCATATATATTTACTCCATGTTAATTAAACCACTGATTCATTAGCAGCTAGTGCAACGGCTCCCTGCTCATGGAGCGTGCACACCGTGCGAGGCATCTAGGCATGCATGGTCACGTGCCATGCACGCATGGCTCTCAAAGTTTCCACTAAACGATGACACGTGGATCCCACAACAGTTAGATGAACTCGGGACCACACTGTACATAGGCGGCTCCTTCTTAACATCCTAAATAATAGGGTAGCTAGCATGCATTACCATGATAAAAATAAGGCTCTTATAGATCATTCACGTTTTTTGATGCATTGGTTTTGCGAGACACTCTTGGTACGTGCTAATGAGGGTGGTATATAGTCGTCTAATCTATCTGAGAGCCGATCGAGTATATATGCTGCTGGTTTTAGCTGGTTGATTAGGAGCTGATCCATATATCAGCAAACTAATGAACATCATGTTAAGTGGTAAATGCAGAGCTACCGGTACACAAACAAAAACAAACTGGGGCCTTTGTGTTTACCTCAGCAGCATCAGCTCGGCATGCATCCATCTCATCAGTCATGCATCTCTACCACATTGCATGCATTCCGTGAGTTTTGATCGATGTAGTACCAACCAAACCAAAAAGACAAGACCACTGCATGCATGCATGAATGAATGGCCCACCGACAGCCGGGCCCCACATGCATAGCAGAGCTGCGTTGGGTGCACGAATCTCAAAGCTGGGGTTGGTTGGGTTGGACGGACTTGCAGGGAGATCATGCACGCGATGTGGCGGCCGCAGAAGTTCAAGGCGATCTACCTGCTGGCGACGGTGTACGTGCTGACGCTGACGCTGCCGTCGGCGGCGGCGGCGTACTGGGCGTTCGGCGACGAGCTGCTGACGCACTCCAACGCGCTGGCGCTGCTGCCGAGGACGCCGTGGCGCGACGCCGCCGTGGTGCTCATGCTCATCCACCAGTTCATCACCTTCGGCTTCGCCTGCACCCCGCTCTACTTCGTGTGGGAGAAGCTGGTGGGGCTCCACGGCTGCGCCTCGCTCTGCAAGCGCGCCGCCGCCAGGCTCCCCGTCGTCGTCCCCATCTGGTTCCTCGCCATCATCTTCCCCTTCTTCGGCCCCATCAACTCCGCCGTCGGCTCCCTCCTCGTCAGCTTCACCGTCTACATCATCCCCTCCCTCGCCCACATGGTCACCTTCCGCTCCCCCCAGTCCCGCCAGGTATATCACATTTCTTTATTTATTTCTTCGATCTCCTAATCATCATCGATTATATTTATTTATTTGTTTATGCATTGCTATTTAATTACTACCATATGTTTTCAACTACGGAAAATTAATGGTTTACATCTATATATGTTCTCTGCCGAGTGCCGACATGCACGTAACTGATTAGTACTTCCTCCGTTTCATATTGTATATTGTGCGAGGGAAACCTGTTTGATGTTTTCAATTGAACTTTTTTAGAGTTACACTAAATTATCTTCATTTAATCCGATGTTGAATATGTTTTTATAGTATATTAGTTTTGTGTTGAAATGCGGCTTACGCTTAAAACTTTTGGCTTGGAAAAAAAAGTAAAAAAGTTTTACAGTAACAAACAAAATGAGTAAGCCTGGCTGGAATTAAGTTCTCCCCATATATTAATTTTACATTAATTTATTTCTGGCTGTACATATACATTGGTTTTTATCTTATTCATGCATTTTAGTAAATAAATATACATATATCTGTATCTATATATGAACATATATGCATGCACTTATGTGTCTTTGCATGGCTACATTGGGGGTCCATTGCATATGCATATTTGCAGAGGCATTAGGTAGAGATATAGTTTTGGTGCTGTTCATATGTACATATAGGTGCCAGAGGCAAGCTAGCTAGCTGCAGTAGCCAATGTTGGTGATGATGTAGGATTGATGCAACTGGTTGTTGCAATACAGCCTAGACAGCATGAGCCCACCTGCAGGCCCATCACCCCTTGCTTCTACAACTCTCTAACTGTGTTTGTCCCTAATATGGATACTAATTAAGCTGGCATTAATCACTAGAGCTAACTATCAACAAGCCTACTGATTGATCTGGGACCTAGTTAAACTATACATACACTGGTAAACACCATTATTTCTGCTGCTGCTAGTTGCAAAAAAATGTTCAGTGAAGAAGACTGAATGCAAGACAAAACTGACAGCATGCAATTCCTTTGAGCTAAGCTGCTAGCAACCAGAGCAAGTGGTGATATGATATGATAAAAGAAAGCTGGGAAGTGTACCATAAAGCTACTGATGAAAGAGAAGAGAGGGGTACGTTTAGAGATTAATCAGGACGTTTGCTGAGGCTGCTGCTCATATGCATGCTTGCCTGCTGCAATGTTTGTACCATCTGCTGTCTTGGAGCCCCTGGCATCGAATAGACAGACTGCATTGCAATACTGCATTGCAAGTTTGCAACAGCATGCCCTGGCAGGCAGAGATGCATGAGGGATGAGAGGACACCCATGATACCATGTCTAGAAAGCAACAAAACTAAAGCTTTCACCAACAGCATCATCACAGTATCACTAATTCCAAATTAATGACCTAATTCTGACATCATCCCAATGCAAGTTTAACTTTCCATAGTCTCTCTTCTCTGTCTGCATTCACACACTGTTCTGTTTGATTCTGGAACAGTAGCATAACTCTGAATAACTAATGGTGAACATAACACACCAATCTTTTCCTTCCCTGCATTAATCCATACAGTGTTGTTCTGTTTAATTCTGATTTTGAGGGTTTTCATGGTTGTTTATTTTTCAAATTTGGCTTTTGATCAACATGAACGTTTATATAAAAGTTTTATTCATAAATTATTTTCTATTTATAAATATGTTGTTTGACTTTTTCTTTTAAGGAAAAAAAGACAAAAGATGACATATAATTGAATAATAATGCAGAACGCGGTGGAGCGGCCGCCGAGGTTCGCCGGAGGATGGACGGGGGCGTACGTGATAAACTCGTTCGTGGTGGCGTGGGTGCTGGTGGTCGGCTTCGGCTTCGGCGGCTGGGCCAGCATCACCAACTTCGTCCACCAGGTCAACACCTTCGGCCTCTTCGCCAAGTGCTACCAGTGCCCGCCGCACCCCGCCCTCTCGCCGCCGGCCGTCGCCCCGGCGGCGCCCTCGCTGCTCAACGCCACCGCCATCTTCGGCGGCGCGCCGGTGCCGTCTCCAGCTCCGGCGCCGGCCCCGTCGCCGCTCCATTTCGTTCTTGGACACCACCACCACCACCGGCACCACCGCCACGGCCTCTGAACCGACGATGCAACACTGCATGCATGATTGTGATCAAGATTATCAGAGAGCTCAATCGATCGGTCCTGTTTGGTTATTTGGATGCACTAGTTTTTAGCAAGCTATTAGCTAGCTAGTTGATGATCAGCCATGTCAATTACCTCATGAGATTATTCTTAGAGCTAGTAGTAAAAGTAAGCCTCTTTTCCTACTGTATGCTTCTTCTTCTTCTTTGTTACTGAGAGATAGTGAAGCTTGGCCTTTGCCATGGCCATGGCTATGGTTTGCATGTCGTCAGAGATGCGTTTCCAAGTCGCTCGTCTTGTAATGTGTCCTTTCGTGTGGAGCTGCTTTTGAGAAAGAAGCAAGGGAGAAATTAATCAATTAAAATGAAAAGGAATGTTACTGCTACTGAGTCATCATCGATCAGGAGATTCTACAGCTACAGTTTTTATTCAAAAAAGAAGAGTAGTCACTAACTTTCTCTTACTCTTATGCGTGCTAGCTCCTCTCTTTTTTTACTCAACTTGTGATGCAGTCAATCTGGATATATTGCTTTGGTCACTGAGGAATGAGAGGTAAATACGTATGCATGAAACAGAGTGAAAACATTGTCTGCTGTAAACGGTAGTAGGTACGTACCTACATTGGCAGAATGAATTTGCAGTGTCCAAATGCTCTGCTTCACGGCTGCAGTGGATTTCTGCACATTTTGTTGGCTGGAGAACAGGCAGGTGAATCAGTCAGTCTTTCAGTTGAGGGCAGAAAGAAGAGGAAGTGCCACATCGATCATATCAGGTCATGTCCATGTCTTTGACCCCTTGACTGGGGTTTCTTACCATGGTTTGGCTGTTTTGACAACATGTTTCTTAATTAGTTCTTACCATGGTTTACACTGATACTTGTGGTCCCAGGAGATAAATCTCATCAGTTCTAAGATACAGACATACAGTTACTTCTAGCATTTAGAATTTATCCAATAAAGTCTCACTGTATCTAATACCTAAATGTACAATGCCCTTAGTGCAACCATAATCAATCAATGAGTGGTGATTCACATACTTAGATATCCGTTGATCAAACTCAATTGTATGTGTCATTCCAATGGGTCGTATGTATACTAGGAGCAAGGCTAATAATATAACCAACAAGCTGACTATAAGACTTCTTATAGTCTTCTCTTAGCTCACCCATATACTAGTTAGCTCTTCATCATTAATGCAGGACTCACATATCACTCTCATAGAGTTTCTTGGTTCCTGTGTCCAAGCTGGCTACAAGCTAACAGCCTGCTTACACTCTCTCATCTCTTCTCTCATCCACATAAGCATATATCCAGCTTATAGCCTACTATTATACTTGCTCTAATTTCCACTCCTCATCTACTTATTATCTCAAACAATCATAACCATCTCCTATTTAATTTATCCACTACTTTCTCATTTCAACCATCCTCACTTATTTTCACACCTCTTTAGTCACAATAAAAGCAAATGAGATCCTGCGTAAGTAGCTAGGATTACAGTAACATGCATTTGGAGATATTCCGTTACCATTGGATCAAAATGGAATAGTGGGGTTATGCACTACAGTAATCACTACAGGAGGTCAAGTAATTTACACATACTGTAGATTTAGTGTCACGACACTGTTCATGACATTTTCTACTATTCTTCTTAATGAACGGTGCATGTCTGCAGAATGCAGACAATCCAGATGACAAAGACGCTAGAAATGTTTATATTTTAAATTTTTAAAATGCAGGGAGAAGTAGATTTGTCGGCATTACATTAGCTATTCCAACATCTCATATAATTAAGGCTGCATTCTTTTATCCTAAACTATTTCACGGCTTTTGAACCTACCCTTCCCGAATTATTAAATGATATATTTTTTAAAAAATTCTATATAAAAGTTTATCGCCTTACCTTTATACCTGTATACAGTACTAGAATTTTAATTTAATAGTAGTTAATTTCATTTTTTATGGTACTAAAAATAAAAATTAAATAATCTTTTATCATCCAAAACAAAACAGCATACGATTCTTCCTACCGTTGCAAAATAAGCATGCACAGGTTCCCGTTAGATTGCAGGCTACAGGTTCAGGCCACAACAGATGCAGTTTGTCAACGACATGAAGAAGGCCAAGCATTTTGTACTGAGCTTTGCATAGCAAATGAGTCCAGTAATTGCTGGGCTTTAAGAAGAAGAAAGCACAACTGAAAGCAGTATTCCTGATCGGCCATCGGAAACCCATGCCCGGCCCAGTAGATCACAAAGCCCAACAAGCTGAACTGCACACTCTGCATCCAACAAATTATCACACAGATCGCATTTGCATCTGCTGCACTATCAAAATCAAACACGTAGCCATGAATCAACTCACAAGCATTGCATTTCCTGGTTCCCAGTGGAGCACGGAATGCTCAGGTAGCCCAAGAATGAAGCATGATAATCTCAAGAACCAGGCTCTATAAATACCATCATATATTTGCATTGCACACATCCAAAGCACAAGTTTAATCAGAAGAGTTCAGATATCAGGAATAACACATACCAGGATGTCTCACCTCAGCTCTGCTAGCCTGGGTGCACTGCTGATCCTCCTCCTGGTAGTGCTCACTACTTCAGCAACAGAAGCTGCAGCTCCAGCTCCAGCAGCAGCAGGTTCAGACTGCCAGAACGACATCGGCGTGCTGAAGACAACCTGCTACAATTTCGTCAAGAAGGACGGGCCGATGTTGGAGCCATCACCAGACTGTTGCACCACCATGAAGGGCGTCAACGTGCCCTGCGTCTGCAGCTACCTGGGCAGCCCAGGCGTCAAGGACAACATCAGCCTGGACAAGGTGTTCTATGTCGCCAAGCAATGCGGCATCCCCATCCCTGGGAACTGCGGAGGTGAGCAGCTTCGTTTAGTTGGGTAAGCTGATGACCTGGGTAAGAACTGACAATAGCATGCTGGCCCCTCTGGATTGTGACTTCCGGTGAGGCCCAGGTGTTGGTGTCAGCTGGGTAAGTTAATGTCTAGTATGGGTACTATAATGTTTGTACATGTTGTGCTGATATGTCAAGACTAAAAAGATAAGGAAAGAAGAGGGCAACATGCCACTTGGGAAGCAAAATAGAAATTCTAGAGCAACTAGTGATGTCAAACGTACAAGTGGCCTTGTCAAAACATAAAAATAGAATGAAAAACCCAGTCAACTAGTGCCAAACTGCCAACAGAAGAAGAAAAAACTCAAACGAATACATTATTGTAAATGCCATTTGATGTTATTATTTTTTATAAGAATAATAATTGTACTTATCACGCCTATGATTTATCACAGGATCCATGAAGGTCTAAAACAATAACTGGCTGACCTGGTGAAGTTGGCTAACACAAGCAATGTGCCTAGCAGTTGCACAGCTGATACAAGTAAATAATGTTGGTCAATTTTTAGAGTACATGCCTACACCAATTGTACTGACCTGAAATTCAGCATGTTGTGATTACAAAACATACATAAACGATGTCTATCTGTGTACACTGAAAATGCAAATGTGTTCACACGTTATATTGAGTATTGACAAGGTAATCAACTGTTTGTTGATGTGTCCTGTTCCTTCAGTATGATAAATGCCAAAATGCTGATATAGCACTTGGTACAAGCATAAATAAATGTCTAGAGTTCCAGTCATATTGGACAAGGTGAACGAAGAAATGTCCAAACTCCAAACATGAGTAGGACAAGTTTGAAAAGGAACACACCAGCAATACATCAAAAAAACTAGGGATGCTCTGCAACACTAAAATCAATCACATATTCAGATTATTGAAACAATCAACATCTACTGGCCAGAAACAATCAAAGTTAATGTCCGTATGCAATATGTAAGGACATCATGATATGCAAGCCAGATCCTTCCAAAAACAATTTTCCTGGAATTCCCATGCTTGTACAAATTGTGAATGAATAGTTCTGTGATTTTTGAAGCTGAATTATGTTAAAATGCATTTAAACAGCCTGGTCAGGAACTAAAGCTTCACAATCCCACTTTCATGACACCAAACTGGACCAAAGTAACAAGAAGATCAATCCCAACAAACAAGTACAACAAAATTTCTTGACCAACTTTACAGGTACATATATAATCTTTTATAAACGCATCTTGGATTACAATTCAATAACCCCAACCAATTTTTCTAACAGATTGATTGCTAGAGATTTGTACAATCTACGGAGTAACAAAACTCCGCTAGAACAATGATGAACAACAGAAAAAAAAAAATCTACCCTAGTTACACGTTGTAGCAAAGAAATTACTAACCCATGTTTTGCTGGTCTTGCTGCCAAAATCACCTGGAGGCTCTGGACTGGAAGAGTTCCAGCCTCCCCTTGGCATCTGAAAGTAGTGAATCAACACGCATGTCCTGTATCATGTGAGCCTGTTTTGATGCCCATAGAAGCACAGCAAGCACACCTGCTTGAGCCAGCTCCTCACTTTCTGGCACATGCAATGCAATGAAACAGAGCAGTATCAGTGCCTCTATCTGCACCTCATCACCGAGATACACCAGCTGGACAAGGTGGCGAGCTCCAGCGCCATCGACAATGGCCTTGCAGTGGTTTACATGTAAGTGGTTTTCATTGCATGCGAACTTGGTGAGTGCAACCACGGCTTCCTTAATAACTGGTGGCTCACGCTCATCAAGCAGCTCCACAAGGGGGCGGATCACGCGGTTCTCACTCGCTGTGAAAGTGCGTGCAAGGCAGCCAAGGGCAGTAATGCAAGGGAGCAAGAGATCATCAAAGACACCCTTTTCGACAATGTGAAGCAGCTGGTCAACGACAGCTTTAGCTGCTGGAGAGCTAGGCTTGAATGCCGACTGCCGCAGCGCAAGGCTGTGCTCGGCGACTCGGGAAATTTCCATGATTGCCATTGCTGAGTAGTACTGCACATGAGTACCCATGTCACCATCACCCTTCTCAAGAAGCACCGCGAAACACAGCAGTGCACGCGAATCAGTAATGCTCTTGCAGACATCAAGATGACCACGGGCGAGCTTCCACAAAGCTTTTGCTGCCATAGCCTTCAGACGTGCCTTGGTCTCAGGGTCCTCTACCTCCCGAACAGCACCACGGCCACTTGAGCCGCTCGTGCCCAACTGTGGCCTGAAGGGTGGAACCAATGACCCATTCGTCTTTGTCTTAGCAGCCATCGCGGATTGCACCACCGATTGCATCTGATTCCTTTTTGGATCTTGTTCATTGTAAACCCTTGGAGGGTCCTCTGTGGATGAGGTGCTACGATCACCGCCATGGCGCATGCTGAGCGTCTTCGCGAGCACTACCGAGTGGAGCGACGTCATCTGCTGAGGGGCAGCTGCGCTGTTCTTGGAGCTGTTGGAGCCAACAGCGTACCTGCTGTGCTCCTGGATGGTTCCTGACGCGAGGTGACCCACGAGGTAGCGGACGGCGTTGTTCTGCGCAAAGAGCTCCTGGCACGTGGTGCTCTGGCCAGCGAGGGTAGCGATGGCATCGGCGACGGCAGCCTGCACGCGCATCGGTGGGTCCTTGAGCGCGGCGGCGAAGACGGAGCACACCCCGGCCTGTACTAGCTTTTCGACGCTCTCGTCGTCGCGGCCGAGCAGGCCAAGCGCGCGGGCGGCGGCTTCCTGGCCATCGTCGGTGCCCTCCTTGAGCAGCCTGAGCAGCGGCGGGACGCCGTCCTCCTCGATGATGAGCTTAGCGAAGTGGTGGCTGTCGCGGGCGAGGGAGGCGAGGTTGGCGGCGGAGTCGGCGCGCGCGGCGAGGCCACCGGTGTGCAGGCGCGCGACGTGGTCCCAGATGAGGAACAGTATGGGCTCGTTCTGCGCGATGTTGGGGAGCCCCCGCAGGTCGGCGTCGCCGTCCCAGTCGTCGCCGTCGGCGCCCCCGCCGGCGTGCGGCGAGGAGATGCGGAGCAGCCAGGCGACGTCCTCGAGCGCCGTGTCGAGCAGCGCGAGCGTGCGCGGGAAGCCCGCCGCGGGGCTGAGCGTGAAGAGCCGCCTGAGGCGCGGGTGGCCGCTGGCGCAGCGCGCGGCGAGGGAGGACGCCTTGACGAGCGCCTGCTGCGCCCCGACCATGATGCGCGCGGCGGGGCGGTCGTACAGGTCGGCGCGCGCCGCCTGGCGGAGCAGCGCGGCGAGCTTGTCCGCCCGGGCCTTGAGCTCGGCGCACTCCGCCCGGAAGCACCGCGCGGCGCCGCACTGCTTGGCGACCTCGTCGGCGAGCTGGATCGGCCGCCCCAGCATCGCCTTCACCCCCTCCCCCATCCCCCAAACCCAAGAAACCTCCACAAACCTCACAACCCCCCTACCCTACACCTCCGGAGACGAGAATTCTTCAGAGGATCGCGTATCCCGGGGGCCGAATCGGCGTCCCGTGGGGCGATCTCCGGCGGGGGCGCGTGGAACCGGGCGAATTCGAGGTGGGGGGATTTGGGTTTTTGCTTGGCTTGGTAGAGCTGCGACGAGGGAGGGAGGCGGAAGAGATGGAGATGAGTAGGTGGTGCAGAGCAGAGAAGAGGGTTGGGTTGGTCATACGGTCAGCGGGTGGGGCCCACGTGGAAGGGGAAGGTGGGGCCCACGCTCCTGTGACCGCGTCGTCGTCTCTCGCGTGTACGGGTGGTGTTCGCCGTTGTTTCCGTGGAGATTCCCGGAAGAAGATGGTATCCTGGCCGTCGATTGCATTTGGTAGCCTCGTTTTTTATTCTTTTTTGCCCGACGACTAGTATGACCGTTGACTCGTTGACTATTAATATTAGGGGTGTTCGGTTGGGGAAATGAAAATTTTTAGGTGTCATATTAGATGTTTGACTGATGTTGGAAGAGGTTTTCGGACCTGAATGAAAAAGCGAATTTCACGACTCGTCTAGAAACCGCGAGATGAATATTTTAGTCTGATTAATCCGTCATTAGTGCAGGTAAGGGTACAAGTGGGCTAGCCCGCCAATCCATTTATAGGCCAATTAAGTGGGTTATCCACCGGATTACCCACTTAATTGACCTATGAGTGAGTTCACGGGCCGGCTCATTTACACCCCTAAGTGCTACGAGCGAGTGTACGGGCCAGCTTACTTACACCCCTAAGTACAGGTTGGTTACTATAGCACTAATGGCTAATCATGAACTAATTAGGCTTAAAAGTTTCGTCTCACGATTTCTCCCACAACTGTACAATTAGTTTTCGTTTCATCTATGTTTAATGTTTTATTAAGGTGTCCAAAGATTTGATGTGATGTTTTTTGGGGGAAATTTTTGAAACTAAATAGAGCCTTAGCTGTTTTATTGATATTCTTATATACGGAGTATATATTTTGATTTCCATTGACTGTTTTATGTGTGTGTGTGTGTGTGTGTGTATATATATATATATATATATATATATATATATATATATATATATATATATATATATATATATATATAGGAAGCCTCTATCCTACTACCAGGTGTAGCTACTCCCATCACATCTAATATGCAGAAACACATCTATACATATTTTTTCTCTCTTCCAACAGAAAGTACAAACTCTATACATGTATACATATAGTTGTATCATTCACATGAGATTTAATAGTATTTATACTTTTGTTAGGTGGGAGTAGAAACAATTATAAAAATGTTTTTCATCGTAGACGTGTATGGAGTAGCTACACCTGGTAAACACCTGGTAATAGGATCTAATTTACATATATATATATATATATATATATATATATATATATATATATATATATTGCTGTAACTAAATATGAACCGAACCATTATATCAATGGGCACGCTTACCTTCGACTACTATCTTAGAATTTAAATCTAACTAAAGTATATTAAATACTTTAATATTAACTTTGGCAAAATATATTGACCAAGTTATCAACACTATATTTTAGTTCCAATCATATTATTATAAAAATTATACTTAATTAACTAGGTGTAGTATAATAAATTTAGAATGACTGGATTCAGAGCCACATACTATATATGCCGCAGCAGTTTTAACTAAAAAGCAAAATATACCAATGTAGAATAGATTTGTGTGGCATGGCTATAAGGGCATGAGACGGATTGGCCTCTTATGTTTTGTAAAATAAAATTTCTTAGGCCGTTTGGATTGAGTTGTTTTTATTTCTATTGACTAATATTAATTATACTGAAACTGAATATTACCTCTGAGCATCATATCGCCGGAGTAGTTCTTAACAATAATGTAATCCCTCCATCCCTAAATGTTCACTGGCTTTTTTATACACGTTTGACTACTTGTTTTATTCAAAAAATTTACATAATTATTAATTATTTTTATATCATTTTATTTATTATTGATATATTTTTATGTATATATATAGTTTTACATATTTGCCAAAAAATTGAAATAAGACAAATAATCAAACGTATATAAAAATCTCAACGGCATCAAATATTTAGAGACGGATGTAGTGTGCTTCACGGCTTTGACTGAAAGCAAAATGTACCTTATGCAAAATGAAATTTCCAGTGTTTTCAAGAGCCTCATCTTTTTGTTTATGTCTATATTTATAAGCCAAGATTTAAATTTTTAATCTTAAATTTAGAGTAGATTTTAGAGTTTTTTTCATTGTACTTTAGTTTCTACTTTTCAGATCACTAAAAACACGTATATAATTTTTTATTCATAAAACTATTTTTTATTTTCAAATATATCGGTGGGTCTTTTTCGTAAATAAGCCAAATAATCCTTATGTAAGAAAAAAGTCTATGAAACTGCGGGAGACGGATTCTGTCCCTCTTATGTTTTCTCGTCTTTTCTTTCGGTGGTTTGGATTTATGCAAAATATATAGAGGTTATTACATTCCACACGAGGGGAGCACCAAAATGGCCAAACATATCACTATATATGACTAGCTCTGCCACAAGGAATATGCCTATTAATTATTTCTATATATACCCTATGCCAAACACGAGACAATTCTCCTTTTTTATATATATAAATTTTATAGAATTGATGGAGTCAACAGAAATAAAAACTGGCCAAAAATCTAAATATGCTCGTCCAGTTTGATCCTCTTTTCAGCTGCCATGTCATGCTCTGACGTTATCACCTCAACAACTATGCCAAGAGGAGTTGAGCAAACCAATTTTCAATGCATCATTAAGCTTGGAGAAACCAATAAATCAATTAATTAACTCTGAAGTTTCTTGTGCTAAATATAATATCAACAACTATGCCAAGAGAACACTCCACATGCATTTGATCTCTGTCAAAGAGGTTCAGACAATCTGACAGATGCAAATCTGTCAGATCCACATATATATATATATATATATATATATATATATATATATATATATATATATATATATATATGATACACAATCTTCGTTAGGGTCATATTGCAATCATTTAGAATTAATGATTCGCTAGTCTTTATCTAATATGTAGTTATTATGGCAGGAGAGACGTATAGGACACTGACAAAGAAACAAACAAAAATGCAGCAGTTGGGTGCAAAAGAAACTGTGTCGAAGGCTTGCCGTTCTGTTCAGGGCAATGTCTCTCTCTCTCTATATATATCTAATATATATATTTATATGGAAAAATAGATTATATACGTACGCAAATGATCACATATCTGAGCTTTAGGAATTTAATGCCTTTGAAGTTGGCAACATGTATTATAAAGTTATAGGCATACCATTGTTTTCTTTCTTTTTTCTGCTGTACTTCTGGGTCTGGATGGATTTTGACTTTGCTTTTACCTCGTGACATTGGCTTATGATGGTGGAGTAAAGATATGGCCAGTGCTGATTTCAATACTACGAGTCTCATCGTTTCTACCTATATTTATAAGCCAACAAATAAAATTTTCAACTATAAATATGAAGCTGATTTTTAGATTTTTTTTTATCATAATTTATTTCTCAGTGATTATTTTTAAGTCGTTAAGAACACATATATAAAAGTTGACCGGTCTTGTAGCTAGCTGTATGGTGATCTGCTCATATCTTTTGTTTGGGGTATTCCACGATGTGGAGCACTTGTTTTTTTTTTACTGGAAGTTTTATGTATTTTCTTTGTGCAACCAATAGGTGTAATTATATTTCGTTGTAAGGGCAGTCTCAACGAAGATTTTATGGAGGTGTCATGCACAGTATTTGGATGACATATCAGCAAAAAAGAAATATTTGTATGAAACTATGAGAAGAGAGAGGGAATTAGTTTCATGGCCATGAAACCTTTGAGCACTATTACCAAATCCTCGGTAATACGGTGAAACTAGCATTGAGGGGGTTAAGGCGTTTCATGCAATCAAACATTCTCTGCATGCAATAAAACTTTTAACAGTATGTTTTATTCAGCTTTGGAAATAGTACAATGTTTACAGTATGTTTTATTCAGCTTTGGAAATAGTACAATGAAACATTGCATTGTGAGTAGTTGTTTCATCCATCATTTTATTGAGTTAGTTGTTTTGTAAACTATGGAGTGAAACTGAGCATCGAGACTTAATACAATATGCCTTGTGTTGCCGCCCAAAAATTAAGAAGTTACTAGCCCAAATAAAATAAAGGAACAATCTGGTCTCTACACTTAAAATAGATTCGCGAAATCAGTTATACATAATTAAGTCATTGCTTTGTAACTTGTAAGAATCGGTCAAATTTGAGGCGTCCTCTGGAATAGAAGATTTCATGAAGAATTTCCTCACAGTTGAAACAATTTATGCGAAAGTAACTGTAAAATTCATGTGTTTCAAATGTGTCCTAAACTTTCATGGTAACCCAAAACTGACACTGTCGAATTTGAATTACTTAATAATTATCTCCCAATGGACCAAGAGTTTGTTAAAAAAATGACAAAATCAAGAGAGATTACGTACGAATGATGAATTGCAACAAACTAATTAAGATACGCACCTCATTCTCCAAACATTATTATGGGTGGATTGTTTGGTTTTTCATTAAGAAAATCGAATGACATATTTATAAAAAAAAAATTTGTAAATAAAAATTTTATATACGTATTTTTAATGATCTAAAAATCAATATTGCAAAATAAACTTTAATAAACCCCTTAAATCAACTATATATTTAAGGTTAAAAATTTAAATTTTAGAATAAACACAAACGAAAAGATGGGGTGAATACAAAGAAAAAAAGTACTCCTTCCGTTTCATAATAAAGATGTTTGATTTTTTTCTTGTAATATTGGATCATTTGTCTTATTCAAGAAATTGTGGAAATATCATTTATTTTGCTTGTGACTTACTTTATTATCAAAATAAATTTAAGCACGACTTATTATTTTTTATATTTGTACTAAATTTTTAAATAAGACGAATTAATGTTCAAACATTAGGTAGTACCAATTTGCTTGCCATCACACAAAGTAGAAGTGAAGCACGACAATAACAAATTGATTAATAAACAGATCAAAAGTTTCTGCTTTACTGATCAATAAAACAGAGCAGAACTTTCTGATTTTGCTTTGGAGCGACGTTGGGTGAGAGCTGGAAAAGCGATAATAACAATAATATCCCAGCCCAGGTCCAGCTTAGCTGGGGTTGCAAAAAAAGAAGGGGAAATTTCCATACCACCAATTCTTGTCCTCAGCTTTTTGTACATCGCACTTGCAGGAATATTGGAATATAATACGACAACACACGCTAACCTGTGACCACACCGCGCTAAGAGCAAGTGGCTTAATACTTGATAGTGAAGCTAATTGCTAGTTTAAGTTCGTGCTATAACTGACTATAAAAATATTTATGTATTTGGTTTTTCTTGCCTCTTATATCTCCTCTATCTAACTATAAATATAAATAAATATGATATGTCAATTTTTATAGCTTGCTTAATCATGTCACCCTGTTATATTTGCACCAAGAGTAAATCAATTGTATATGCTAATTTAAGAGATCTGCTCCGGTCCAATAAAAAATATCTCGAGTTACCAGTACCTTACGGTACCAAATCATTTCTAATCGTTGGATCTAACCATGCACATCATGCTTAGCTAAATCCAATGATAGAAAATGATTTAGTACCGTGAGGTACCGATACGTCGAGTAAAGTTAAACCGGAGTAAATCTCTAACTTTAAATATTGATACAACAACTAGTTACTATAGTAGCTCAGTTATATAATAATTATATATTAATATATAAGTATACATCTCTCACATATGGCTTCCTGAAGTTTATATTGCAGCTAGTTGTAAATAAGGTAGTCAAAATCCTGATACATCCTAGTATCTTATGATATGATACTACCCAAAATGGTACCAATCCCATTTAGTATCCTAATTCAACCCATTGAAGATCCTAATTTTCCTAGTATCTAGATTGTGCTATTTAGTTCCATACGATTCAATAGCATTATTCTGGGACCGTAAATGTGTTACCGTGATGTATTAAATGCACCATAATGATTATAAATGTGTTTCATAGCAGTAACACTATATTCGTGCAATATATATATGTATATATATATATATATGTATATATATATATATGTATATATATATATATATGTGTGCATTATTCATTTCTAATATTTGAAAAATTATGATGATAAAATCGTAATACTACGAAAGTACCTTCCGGGACATCAACAGGCATGATATTCATGCAGCCAAACCAAGTATGCACAAATGCATTTTGTGTTCAAAGTTTTTCAAATTTTGCATTTTGTGTTTTTTTTTCATGGCCAGCAGACAGAGTGGGGCCACGTTTGGGAGTGGGGGTGGAAAGAGTTAGATATCCGATACGGAAACATATTAATAGATTAGAATCAATTATTAATTATTAAAAAATGTAAAATAGATTAATATAATTTTTTAAAACAACTTTTCTATAAAAAAATTTATAAAAAATACACAATTTAATAGTTCGGGAAGCATGAATGTAAAAAACAAGGAGATTTAGATGCGGCATAGTTATAATTTGTTGGTGCCCAAAGGAGGCATTTCAGACGAGGCCAGCCCATGGAATCAAGCTAAAGCAAGTATCCCGGCCTGGTAAAACGCCGGCCCGACAAATCCGAGCATCACCTGAAATTTTTTGGCATGGCCGGCGCCGGCGCCGGCCGTCCTCTGCCGCCGCTCCGGCGTCTCCTCCATGCCCTCCAGGTCAGGATACTCCTCCACATGCCATCCTCTGTACGCATCCAAAATTTTGCTTTTGTTGCTATGTTATCACTAGAGCTTTTTTCTAGGCATTTCTTCTATCCATGTTCAATTCGTCTCTAAGAAATAGATAGTTTTATAGTTTTCTATTTATAAAGTTTTATACTTTTCTATTTATAAGACTGAATTTAGGGTTCAGAAATAGAGGTTGCACGAAACTTTGATGTCAGGGTTCTGCAAATCATAATCTGCCTCGCATTTTACTTGGTTTAGGGCGATGGTCCTACACTCCAAATCTCTGATTAGGTGAAACATCATTAATTGCTTACATTAGCATATCTTATTTTCCGAGCATTAAATTTAACTCTCAGCATTTCTGAAATTGTAAAGCTCATGTTTCAGGGCAATTCAAGATCATATGTTATCACCATTCTTGGCTCGTCTCTTTTTTTCTTCTGTTCATAGAAAATTATCAGCCTCATAGTCATATTGGTACATCCACTAAAAAATGGAACCAGATCAAAACTCATAAATTATCTTTTCTTGTTTATCTTGGATGAAATCATCACTTCCATACGGCCATCATTTGATGGCAAGGTCGTGGCATCTGAGGTTGCAGAACAACCCTTAAGTCTTAACTATGCTGCTGCAATCTCTACTCGTACAAACAATTTCACAATCAAGTAATTTCTACTACTAATTGTAAAAATGCAAACTTTAATTAATATCCATCCAATAAACTAATAGTAGTTAGTAGTTCCATTTTAGAGTTCAGATATTTTTCTGTTGCTTATTTCTAAGTAAAAGTCACAAACGATGTTTGAGTTTGTTCAGATTCATTTCAGTCATTGCTCCAAAAACGGATCTTCAGTTTTTTTCAGAACAGCATTTTTGAACTTTTGATCTATCAAAAATTTATTTCCTTCATTTCAGTCATTG